>NC_091814.1:2197500-2822500 GCF_041296235.1 Equus asinus | reverse complement strand
GGCTGTGAAACTCTGTGTGCACGGAGGTTGTCAGGACAACTTCGAATTTTGAGGTCGCTTGTGACATCACGGTGAACATGTCCCCCAGGGTGGCCGCATGGTTACAGTCTGACGATTGGCCTAGGCTAGGCTATTAAAGGGACAGATACCCAGAAACAGGTTTGGCAAACAGAAAGCAGGCACAGAAACTAGAAGAGATAAAACAGAGTCTGATGCAAGGGATAAGAAAGGAACCCTAGGCCACAAGTGAGAATAGAGGGACAAGCACGGAGAGGAGAACATTGTCATCTATTCAAGTCTATGGGGAGGTCATGCTGATTCAAGCTTGCAACTTCATTGGAAACAAGTGGCCGGACTTGGGGTTCATCACACCTACAGTGCCCTTGTGCCTTAAGCATAATGCAAAGTCAAGAAAGATGTCTTGAGGACATTGAAGAGAAGAATCGATGCCTCCTTTCCAAGGCCCATAGCATTCTTTGAAGATCAGTCTCTTTTGCCGAAGCTCTGGTGTCACCTGGGCCCACTGGGCACATGGTAATGTGTCCCAAGAGATGTCTAGGAAGCCTTGAAGGAATGGAGCCCTGTCACGCTTGGGGTATGTCTCTTTGTTTGGAAGTGCTCTACAAGGGTGCTGAAAAGCACCCTCTTCCACAGGGCTTCGTTCCTTCGTGAAGGCTGCCCTCCCAGGCTAGTGTGCTCTGTTTGCCTCCATCGAAATTCTCTCCCCCTACCTCTTGCCGTAGAAGGATTATTGATTATGTGTTTTGACACCATATGTAAGGAAGTTGCACGAAAATTAGAACTTTACAGTTGTGTTTCAAGAAAAATACACAGGCCAGGGTAGAGGATGTAGGGCAAACAAATGGCCCACCCTATAAAAATTAAGTAAGCCCGTATCTGGACGGAATCTAGGGGAACGTTCAAGGATCAGGGGTCAAGTTCGAAACTTCCCAAATCCGGAAAAGAGACAGAAAAATCTCTTTCCTGGAGAGTGGAATTCATCCGATTTGTCTAAGTTGTCTTGGAAACATTGTGTCCGTGAAGGGGGTTGCCAGGACCACCTCGAATTTGGAGTTTCTGATCTCAGGATGTCAAACCAACCCACATGACCACGTGTTCTCAGTGCTTAGTTTGACCCAGGCTAGGATAGCCAAGAGTCCTACAAGTGACCGGTGCAAATTCAAGGACAACAACCAAGAGTCACGAAAGCACTCACACCTCACCCTAGAGAACATACAGCGATTAAAGAAATACAAACTAATCACTTGGAATGAAGGAGAACGGACTGAGAAGCATGTCTAAGGGAGATAGCTGAGAAAGACCATGACGAGTATACTATGGAAAAGAAAAAGAGGACCCAGAAAATGGAAGGTGAACAGAAATCACACCTGAATTATCCACAATGAAAGATGATGTCCGTCTTTAGACAGACTCTGCTGGAACGTTTGAAAGTCAGAGAAATTCACAAGCCAAAAAACGGCAGCGAAGGTCAAGCATGGGCTAACTGGGAAGGGTGAGTTATGAGACTGCTCCAAGCAGGCTCTGAAACCTGTATCCATGAAGCATGCTGGACCTCAGAGACACAATTATGACAAATCCTCTGACATCACAATGGACCCGAAAAACAACCTAGCCTCATCTACACAGTGCTAGAGTTGGGCTCACTAGTATATTTAACTCCCATTGCACTCAACTGCACGTTGCCACTGAACATGTAAGTGGCCGGCCGGTGGTGCAGTGGTGAGGTCCGCACCTCCTGGGTCTGTGGCCCAGTATGGGCTGGGTGGAATCCTCGGTTTGGGCCTCCTCACCACTGCTTCAGTTGTTCTGGTGCAGGCGTCCGAGGTAGAGTAGAGGCAGATGGGATGGGACGTTGGACAGGGCCAGACTTCCACAGCAAATACAGGAGCATTGCCAGCAGATGTGAGCACAGCAATGCACTTGTGCCAAAACAAAACCAATTAAAAGTTGCAAAGAATAGAAAAACTGAAGCTAAGAAAAAAAAAAAACAAAAAAACAGGAGCTTGCCATTACGAAGAATAGGATCTCTGTGAATAACCTTAGCAAAACAGGTGAATTCTATGTTAAGTCAAAAACTAGCAAACCTTTGGGGAAAGAAACTCAAGAAGACACAAGAAAAAAAAAGATATCGAGGGATCTAGGAATGGAAGGATTAACACACTTGAAAGGTTCATACCGCAGTAAGGAATCTCTGGATTCCATGCAATCCCAGTCAAAGTTGCAGCAGTATTTGCCACAGAGAAGAAGAGAGAATCCTAAAGTTTCTAGCCAGCAACACGAGACCCTGACTAGGCAAAGGAATCCTCAGGAAAACGAACAAAGCAGCACGTGTCACAATTTCTGATTTCAACATAGAGGACGAAGCGCTAGGTACCGAAACGGCACAGTCTGGGCCCCAAAACAGGCATGAAGACCCATGCAAAACAATTGAGAGCCCAGAGCCCAACTCAAACTTACATGGACAGCCCATTTTGGACCAGGGAGCCAAGTGGAGACAGCGGAGAAAGGAGAGTCTCTACAATAAACGGTGCTGGGAAGCCTGCACAGCCACATGGAACACAACGAGAGTACACCATGCTGTTACACCTGGCACACACACCACCTGAAATGGATTAAAGCCTTGAATGGCAGACTTGAAACCGAGAACCTTGTAGGAGAAGACCTAGGCAGAGTGCTCTTTGCCATCTGTCTGAGCCGCCTATTGGGAAGAAGCATGTCTGACTGGGCAAGGGCAACAAAGGAAACAAGAAACAAACGGGACCACATCAAATGCACACACTTCTGCCAGTCAAGGAAACCATCAACTGAATACTAAGACACCACAACAATTGGGAGAGGATGTTTGCAAACCACACATCGGACAAGGGGTGAAAAGCCCAAAGATACAATCAACTCGCACGTCTCCACAAGAAAAAAAACAAGCCAATGAAAACCTGGTCAAAAGATGGAAGCAGAGATTTCTCCGAAGAAGACAGAAAGAGGGCCAGTAGGTGCATGAAAACTTGTTCACCATCATTAAGTCTCAGGAAAATGCAAATCCAAACTGCAAGGACATGGCAGCTCACTGTGGTCAGCATGGCTAGAAGGAAGCAGACAGGAAATAACAAGTGTCAGAGAGGAGGTGGAGAGAAGGGAAGCCTCCTGCACTGCTGGTGGGAGTGTAACCCGGTGCAGCCACGATGCCAAAGGTGTGGAACTGCCTCAGAAATTTAAGCATCCATGTCCCGTATGACCCAGCTATTAATCTGCCGCTTGTTTATCCAAAAAAGTCAGAAAGACTACCGCATAAAGACATGTGCATGGCTGTGTTCACCACAGTCTTACTCCTGATATCCAAGGCTTGGAAAGCACCCTGGTGTCCAGCAAGGGATGATTGGAGAAGGAAGATGGGCTATAGCCACACAATGGTATACCACTCAGCCGGAACAAATGATGCAATCCAGCCATTTGTGACCACCAGAATGGCTGTGAGGGTTTTAGGGGAAGTGTAACAAGCCCCAGTGAGAAATTCAAATACCATAGAATCTCACTTACAAGGAGAAGAAAAAGCAAGCACTAACCAACAGGTGGCACTGAACATTTGTATGCGGGCTCCCAGAGGCAAAGAGGGGCGGTGACGGAGGGTGAAAGAGAAGATTAGGCACAAGTGTGTGGTGAGGGCCTGTGATTAGTCTTACACTGGTGAAGATGATGTAAGCTACACAGAAGTCTAAAGCAATGAGGATGTGAATCTGGAAGTTATAGTACGTTCTAAGGCAGGGTCATGGCTATAAATTCACCTCAAATCAAAAATCCAAAAAGGGGTCCAGAATGATGTCATAAAGCTTTGGGGGCGGAAAGAGTTTACAGAAGGTGAACTTCCAAGGATGGAAAATCACCTCCAAATGCTTACAGATGCTACAGAAAGGCAGACCATTCCAAATAGGTGAAGAGGAATACTACGAAGAGAACATGATCAGTCCTAAACCCATGAACGAACGGAAAATGTTACCGTCCATGATGTTATTACTAATCACCTTCACGAATAATCCAAACAGGCCCACGTCTTCCCAAGTTCAGGCAAAAGGTTGGTCCAAAAGTACAATTCAGGGCCGACCCAGTGGTGGAGCAGGGAAGTGCCCACATTCCGCTTGGGCGGCCCGGGCCTCACTGTTTCACATTACGAGTGCATATCACATTAGTAGTGTTAGGAAATATAGATTTCATGGTATGGTGCGGGCAGAGATCATAAATAAGCAGCAATTGTGAGGATACGTTATCAATACGCACAAGAAAAGGAAGCATAAGAATATTGCAATCTATGGAAGTATCTGGTACACTTCCCAAAGGCAGAAGGAAGGAAAACTTGTGACCTGCCAAGGTGGAATTGGCAGAGTGCCACGAGATGACACCATCATTGTGCGTCAGAACATTCCCTGGGCAACTTCAACTTGTGAGGGAGTCCAGGACTTTTTCTGGGTAAGGTCCACCCATTTTGCCATCTACCCAAGATATAAGAGATAAAACCCAGGATAATCTTACAGGAGTGAAACCAGTGTCTAGAGAGAATGTAGGAGCCCTTTCGAAGTTCAAGGAGAAAGATAGAAACTGACAACAATTGCAGAAAAAGGAAAACTATCCTACCTAGACAGGGTGAGGAGTCAGACTGGTCTGAGATGGCTGTGAAACTCTGTGTGCACGGAGGTTGTCAGGACAACTTCGAATTTTGAGGTCGCTTGTGACATCACGGTGAACATGTCCCCCAGGGTGGCCGCATGGTTACAGTCTGACGATTGGCCTAGGCTAGGCTATTAAAGGGACAGATACCCAGAAACAGGTTTGGCAAACAGAAAGCAGGCACAGAAACTAGAAGAGATAAAACAGAGTCTGATGCAAGGGATAAGAAAGGAACCCTAGGCCACAAGTGAGAATAGAGGGACAAGCACGGAGAGGAGAACATTGTCATCTATTCAAGTCTATGGGGAGGTCATGCTGATTCAAGCTTGCAACTTCATTGGAAACAAGTGGCCGGACTTGGGGTTCATCACACCTACAGTGCCCTTGTGCCTTAAGCATAATGCAAAGTCAAGAAAGATGTCTTGAGGACATTGAAGAGAAGAATCGATGCCTCCTTTCCAAGGCCCATAGCATTCTTTGAAGATCAGTCTCTTTTGCCGAAGCTCTGGTGTCACCTGGGCCCACTGGGCACATGGTAATGTGTCCCAAGAGATGTCTAGGAAGCCTTGAAGGAATGGAGCCCTGTCACGCTTGGGGTATGTCTCTTTGTTTGGAAGTGCTCTACAAGGGTGCTGAAAAGCACCCTCTTCCACAGGGCTTCGTTCCTTCGTGAAGGCTGCCCTCCCAGGCTAGTGTGCTCTGTTTGCCTCCATCGAAATTCTCTCCCCCTACCTCTTGCCGTAGAAGGATTATTGATTATGTGTTTTGACACCATATGTAAGGAAGTTGCACGAAAATTAGAACTTTACAGTTGTGTTTCAAGAAAAATACACAGGCCAGGGTAGAGGATGTAGGGCAAACAAATGGCCCACCCTATAAAAATTAAGTAAGCCCATATCTGGACGGAATCTAGGGGAACGTTCAAGGATCAGGGGTCAAGTTCGAAACTTCCCAAATCCGGAAAAGAGACAGAAAAATCTCTTTCCTGGAGAGTGGAATTCATCCGATTTGTCTAAGTTGTCTTGGAAACATTGTGTCCGTGAAGGGGGTTGCCAGGACCACCTCGAATTTGGAGTTTCTGATCTCAGGATGTCAAACCAACCCACATGACCACGTGTTCTCAGTGCTTAGTTTGACCCAGGCTAGGATAGCCAAGAGTCCTACAAGTGACCGGTGCAAATTCAAGGACAACAACCAAGAGTCACGAAAGCACTCACACCTCACCCTAGAGAACATACAGCGATTAAAGAAATACAAACTAATCACTTGGAATGAAGGAGAACGGACTGATAAGCATGTCTAAGGGAGATAGCTGAGAAAGACCATGACGAGTATACTATGGAAAAGAAAAAGAGGACCCAGAAAATGGAAGGTGAACAGAAATCACACCTGAATTATCCACAATGAAAGATGATGTCCGTCTTTAGACAGACTCTGCTGGAACGTTTGAAAGTCAGAGAAATTCACAAGCCAAAAAACGGCAGCGAAGGTCAAGCATGGGCTAACTGGGAAGGGTGAGTTATGAGACTGCTCCAAGCAGGCTCTGAAACCTGTATCCATGAAGCATGCTGGACCTCAGAGACACACTTATGACAAATCCTCTGACATCACAATGGACCCGAAAAACAACCTAGCCTCATCTACACAGTGCTAGAGTTGGGCTCACTAGTATATTTAACTCCCATTGCACTCAACTGCACGTTGCCACTGAACATGTAAGTGGCCGGCCGGTGGTGCAGTGGTGAGGTCCGCACCTCCTGGGTCTGTGGCCCAGTATGGGCTGGGTGGAATCCTCGGTTTGGGCCTCCTCACCACTGCTTCAGTTGTTCTGGTGCAGGCGTCCGAGGTAGAGTAGAGGCAGATGGGATGGGACGTTGGACAGGGCCAGACTTCCACAGCAAATACAGGAGCATTGCCAGCAGATGTGAGCACAGCAATGCACTTGTGCCAAAACAAAACCAATTAAAAGTTGCAAAGAATAGAAAAACTGAAGCTAAGAAAAAAAAAAAACAAAAAAACAGGAGCTTGCCATTACGAAGAATAGGATCTCTGTGAATAACCTTAGCAAAACAGGTGAATTCTATGTTAAGTCAAAAACTAGCAAACCTTTGGGGAAAGAAACTCAAGAAGACACAAGAAAAAAAAAGATATCGAGGGATCTAGGAATGGAAGGATTAACACACTTGAAAGGTTCATACCGCAGTAAGGAATCTCTGGATTCCATGCAATCCCAGTCAAAGTTGCAGCAGTATTTGCCACAGAGAAGAAGAGAGAATCCTAAAGTTTCTAGCCAGCAACACGAGACCCTGACTAGGCAAAGGAATCCTCAGGAAAACGAACAAAGCAGCACGTGTCACAATTTCTGATTTCAACATAGAGGACGAAGCGCTAGGTACCGAAACGGCACAGTCTGGGCCCCAAAACAGGCATGAAGACCCATGCAAAACAATTGAGAGCCCAGAGCCCAACTCAAACTTACATGGACAGCCCATTTTGGACCAGGGAGCCAAGTGGAGACAGCGGAGAAAGGAGAGTCTCTACAATAAACGGTGCTGGGAAGCCTGCACAGCCACATGGAACACAACGAGAGTACACCATGCTGTTACACCTGGCACACACACCACCTGAAATGGATTAAAGCCTTGAATGGCAGACTTGAAACCGAGAACCTTGTAGGAGAAGACCTAGGCAGAGTGCTCTTTGCCATCTGTCTGAGCCGCCTATTGGGAAGAAGCATGTCTGACTGGGCAAGGGCAACAAAGGAAACAAGAAACAAACGGGACCACATCAAATGCACACACTTCTGCCAGTCAAGGAAACCATCAACTGAATACTAAGACACCACAACAATTGGGAGAGGATGTTTGCAAACCACACATCGGACAAGGGGTGAAAAGCCCAAAGATACAATCAACTCGCACGTCTCCACAAGAAAAAAAACAAGCCAATGAAAACCTGGTCAAAAGATGGAAGCAGAGATTTCTCCGAAGAAGACAGAAAGAGGGCCAGTAGGTGCATGAAAACTTGTTCACCATCATTAAGTCTCAGGAAAATGCAAATCCAAACTGCAAGGACATGGCAGCTCACTGTGGTCAGCATGGCTAGAAGGAAGCAGACAGGAAATAACAAGTGTCAGAGAGGAGGTGGAGAGAAGGGAAGCCTCCTGCACTGCTGGTGGGAGTGTAACCCGGTGCAGCCACGATGCCAAAGGTGTGGAACTGCCTCAGAAATTTAAGCATCCATGTCCCGTATGACCCAGCTATTAATCTGCCGCTTGTTTATCCAAAAAAGTCAGAAAGACTACCGCATAAAGACATGTGCATGGCTGTGTTCACCACAGTCTTACTCCTGATATCCAAGGCTTGGAAAGCACCCTGGTGTCCAGCAAGGGATGATTGGAGAAGGAAGATGGGCTATAGCCACACAATGGTATACCACTCAGCCGGAACAAATGATGCAATCCAGCCATTTGTGACCACCAGAATGGCTGTGAGGGTTTTAGGGGAAGTGTAACAAGCCCCAGTGAGAAATTCAAATACCATAGAATCTCACTTACAAGGAGAAGAAAAAGCAAGCACTAACCAACAGGTGGCACTGAACATTTGTATGCGGGCTCCCAGAGGCAAAGAGGGGCGGTGACGGAGGGTGAAAGAGAAGATTAGGCACAAGTGTGTGGTGAGGGCCTGTGATTAGTCTTACACTGGTGAAGATGATGTAAGCTACACAGAAGTCTAAAGCAATGAGGATGTGAATCTGGAAGTTATAGTACGTTCTAAGGCAGGGTCATGGCTATAAATTCACCTCAAATCAAAAATCCAAAAAGGGGTCCAGAATGATGTCATAAAGCTTTGGGGGCGGAAAGAGTTTACAGAAGGTGAACTTCCAAGGATGGAAAATCACCTCCAAATGCTTACAGATGCTACAGAAAGGCAGACCATTCCAAATAGGTGAAGAGGAATACTACGAAGAGAACATGATCAGTCCTAAACCCATGAACGAACGGAAAATGTTACCGTCCATGATGTTATTACTAATCACCTTCACGAATAATCCAAACAGGCCCACGTCTTCCCAAGTTCAGGCAAAAGGTTGGTCCAAAAGTACAATTCAGGGCCGACCCAGTGGTGGAGCAGGGAAGTGCCCACATTCCGCTTGGGCGGCCCGGGCCTCACTGTTTCACATTACGAGTGCATATCACATTAGTAGTGTTAGGAAATATAGATTTCATGGTATGGTGCGGGCAGAGATCATAAATAAGCAGCAATTGTGAGGATACGTTATCAATACGCACAAGAAAAGGAAGCATAAGAATATTGCAATCTATGGAAGTATCTGGTACACTTCCCAAAGGCAGAAGGAAGGAAAACTTGTGACCTGCCAAGGTGGAATTGGCAGAGTGCCACGAGATGACACCATCATTGTGCGTCAGAACATTCCCTGGGCAACTTCAACTTGTGAGGGAGTCCAGGACTTTTTCTGGGTAAGGTCCACCCATTTTGCCATCTACCCAAGATATAAGAGATAAAACCCAGGATAATCTTACAGGAGTGAAACCAGTGTCTAGAGAGAATGTAGGAGCCCTTTCGAAGTTCAAGGAGAAAGATAGAAACTGACAACAATTGCAGAAAAAGGAAAACTATCCTACCTAGACAGGGTGAGGAGTCAGACTGGTCTGAGATGGCTGTGAAACTCTGTGTGCACGGAGGTTGTCAGGACAACTTCGAATTTTGAGGTCGCTTGTGACATCACGGTGAACATGTCCCCCAGGGTGGCCGCATGGTTACAGTCTGACGATTGGCCTAGGCTAGGCTATTAAAGGGACAGATACCCAGAAACAGGTTTGGCAAACAGAAAGCAGGCACAGAAACTAGAAGAGATAAAACAGAGTCTGATGCAAGGGATAAGAAAGGAACCCTAGGCCACAAGTGAGAATAGAGGGACAAGCACGGAGAGGAGAACATTGTCATCTATTCAAGTCTATGGGGAGGTCATGCTGATTCAAGCTTGCAACTTCATTGGAAACAAGTGGCCGGACTTGGGGTTCATCACACCTACAGTGCCCTTGTGCCTTAAGCATAATGCAAAGTCAAGAAAGATGTCTTGAGGACATTGAAGAGAAGAATCGATGCCTCCTTTCCAAGGCCCATAGCATTCTTTGAAGATCAGTCTCTTTTGCCGAAGCTCTGGTGTCACCTGGGCCCACTGGGCACATGGTAATGTGTCCCAAGAGATGTCTAGGAAGCCTTGAAGGAATGGAGCCCTGTCACGCTTGGGGTATGTCTCTTTGTTTGGAAGTGCTCTACAAGGGTGCTGAAAAGCACCCTCTTCCACAGGGCTTCGTTCCTTCGTGAAGGCTGCCCTCCCAGGCTAGTGTGCTCTGTTTGCCTCCATCGAAATTCTCTCCCCCTACCTCTTGCCGTAGAAGGATTATTGATTATGTGTTTTGACACCATATGTAAGGAAGTTGCACGAAAATTAGAACTTTACAGTTGTGTTTCAAGAAAAATACACAGGCCAGAGTAGAGGATGTAGGGCAAACAAATGGCCCACCCTATAAAAATTAAGTAAGCCCGTATCTGGACGGAATCTAGGGGAACGTTCAAGGATCAGGGGTCAAGTTCGAAACTTCCCAAATCCGGAAAAGAGACAGAAAAATCTCTTTCCTGGAGAGTGGAATTCATCCGATTTGTCTAAGTTGTCTTGGAAACATTGTGTCCGTGAAGGGGGTTGCCAGGACCACCTCGAATTTGGAGTTTCTGATCTCAGGATGTCAAACCAACCCACATGACCACGTGTTCTCAGTGCTTAGTTTGACCCAGGCTAGGATAGCCAAGAGTCCTACAAGTGACCGGTGCAAATTCAAGGACAACAACCAAGAGTCACGAAAGCACTCACACCTCACCCTAGAGAACATACAGCGATTAAAGAAATACAAACTAATCACTTGGAATGAAGGAGAACGGACTGATAAGCATGTCTAAGGGAGATAGCTGAGAAAGACCATGACGAGTATACTATGGAAAAGAAAAAGAGGACCCAGAAAATGGAAGGTGAACAGAAATCACACCTGAATTATCCACAATGAAAGATGATGTCCGTCTTTAGACAGACTCTGCTGGAACGTTTGAAAGTCAGAGAAATTCACAAGCCAAAAAACGGCAGCGAAGGTCAAGCATGGGCTAACTGGGAAGGGTGAGTTATGAGACTGCTCCAAGCAGGCTCTGAAACCTGTATCCATGAAGCATGCTGGACCTCAGAGACACAATTATGACAAATCCTCTGACATCACAATGGACCCGAAAAACAACCTAGCCTCATCTACACAGTGCTAGAGTTGGGCTCACTAGTATATTTAACTCCCATTGCACTCAACTGCACGTTGCCACTGAACATGTAAGTGGCCGGCCGGTGGTGCAGTGGTGAGGTCCGCACCTCCTGGGTCTGTGGCCCAGTATGGGCTGGGTGGAATCCTCGGTTTGGGCCTCCTCACCACTGCTTCAGTTGTTCTGGTGCAGGCGTCCGAGGTAGAGTAGAGGCAGATGGGATGGGACGTTGGACAGGGCCAGACTTCCACAGCAAATACAGGAGCATTGCCAGCAGATGTGAGCACAGCAATGCACTTGTGCCAAAACAAAACCAATTAAAAGTTGCAAAGAATAGAAAAACTGAAGCTAAGAAAAAAAAAAAACAAAAAAACAGGAGCTTGCCATTACGAAGAATAGGATCTCTGTGAATAACCTTAGCAAAACAGGTGAATTCTATGTTAAGTCAAAAACTAGCAAACCTTTGGGGAAAGAAACTCAAGAAGACACAAGAAAAAAAAAGATATCGAGGGATCTAGGAATGGAAGGATTAACACACTTGAAAGGTTCATACCGCAGTAAGGAATCTCTGGATTCCATGCAATCCCAGTCAAAGTTGCAGCAGTATTTGCCACAGAGAAGAAGAGAGAATCCTAAAGTTTCTAGCCAGCAACACGAGACCCTGACTAGGCAAAGGAATCCTCAGGAAAACGAACAAAGCAGCACGTGTCACAATTTCTGATTTCAACATAGAGGACGAAGCGCTAGGTACCGAAACGGCACAGTCTGGGCCCCAAAACAGGCATGAAGACCCATGCAAAACAATTGAGAGCCCAGAGCCCAACTCAAACTTACATGGACAGCCCATTTTGGACCAGGGAGCCAAGTGGAGACAGCGGAGAAAGGAGAGTCTCTACAATAAACGGTGCTGGGAAGCCTGCACAGCCACATGGAACACAACGAGAGTACACCATGCTGTTACACCTGGCACACACACCACCTGAAATGGATTAAAGCCTTGAATGGCAGACTTGAAACCGAGAACCTTGTAGGAGAAGACCTAGGCAGAGTGCTCTTTGCCATCTGTCTGAGCCGCCTATTGGGAAGAAGCATGTCTGACTGGGCAAGGGCAACAAAGGAAACAAGAAACAAACGGGACCACATCAAATGCACACACTTCTGCCAGTCAAGGAAACCATCAACTGAATACTAAGACACCACAACAATTGGGAGAGGATGTTTGCAAACCACACATCGGACAAGGGGTGAAAAGCCCAAAGATACAATCAACTCGCACGTCTCCACAAGAAAAAAAACAAGCCAATGAAAACCTGGTCAAAAGATGGAAGCAGAGATTTCTCCGAAGAAGACAGAAAGAGGGCCAGTAGGTGCATGAAAACTTGTTCACCATCATTAAGTCTCAGGAAAATGCAAATCCAAACTGCAAGCACATGGCAGCTCACTGTGGTCAGCATGGCTAGAAGGAAGCAGACAGGAAATAACAAGTGTCAGAGAGGAGGTGGAGAGAAGGGAAGCCTCCTGCACTGCTGGTGGGAGTGTAACCCGGTGCAGCCACGATGCCAAAGGTGTGGAACTGCCTCAGAAATTTAAGCATCCATGTCCCGTATGACCCAGCTATTAATCTGCCGCTTGTTTATCCAAAAAAGTCAGAAAGACTACCGCATAAAGACATGTGCATGGCTGTGTTCACCACAGTCTTACTCCTGATATCCAAGGCTTGGAAAGCACCCTGGTGTCCAGCAAGGGATGATTGGAGAAGGAAGATGGGCTATAGCCACACAATGGTATACCACTCAGCCGGAACAAATGATGCAATCCAGCCATTTGTGACCACCAGAATGGCTGTGAGGGTTTTAGGGGAAGTGTAACAAGCCCCAGTGAGAAATTCAAATACCATAGAATCTCACTTACAAGGAGAAGAAAAAGCAAGCACTAACCAACAGGTGGCACTGAACATTTGTATGCGGGCTCCCAGAGGCAAAGAGGGGCGGTGACGGAGGGTGAAAGAGAAGATTAGGCACAAGTGTGTGGTGAGGGCCTGTGATTAGTCTTACACTGGTGAAGATGATGTAAGCTACACAGAAGTCTAAAGCAATGAGGATGTGAATCTGGAAGTTATAGTACGTTCTAAGGCAGGGTCATGGCTATAAATTCACCTCAAATCAAAAATCCAAAAAGGGGTCCAGAATGATGTCATAAAGCTTTGGGGGCGGAAAGAGTTTACAGAAGGTGAACTTCCAAGGATGGAAAATCACCTCCAAATGCTTACAGATGCTACAGAAAGGCAGACCATTCCAAATAGGTGAAGAGGAATACTACGAAGAGAACATGATCAGTCCTAAACCCATGAACGAACGGAAAATGTTACCGTCCATGATGTTATTACTAATCACCTTCACGAATAATCCAAACAGGCCCACGTCTTCCCAAGTTCAGGCAAAAGGTTGGTCCAAAAGTACAATTCAGGGCCGGCCCTGTGGTGGAGCAGGTAAGTGCCCACATTCCGCTTGGGCGGCCCGGGCCTCACTGTTTCACATTACGAGTGCATATCACATTAGTAGTGTTAGGAAATATAGATTTCATGGTATGGTGCGGGCAGAGATCATAAATAAGCAGCAATTGTGAGGATACGTTATCAATACGCACAAGAAAAGGAAGCATAAGAATATTACAATCTATGGAAGTATCTGGTACACTTCCCAAAGGCAGAAGGAAGGAAAACTTGTGACCTGCCAAGGTGGAATTGGCAGAGTGCCACGAGATGACACCATCATTGTGCGTCAGAACATTCCCTGGGCAACTTCAACTTGTGAGGGAGTCCAGGACTTTTTCTGGGTAAGGTCCACCCATTTTGCCATCTACCCAAGATATAAGAGATAAAACCCAGGATAATCTTACAGGAGTGAAACCAGTGTCTAGAGAGAATGTAGGAGCCCTTTCGAAGTTCAAGGAGAAAGATAGAAACTGACAACAATTGCAGAAAAAGGAAAACTATCCTACCTAGACAGGGTGAGGAGTCAGACTGGTCTGAGATGGCTGTGAAACTCTGTGTGCACGGAGGTTGTCAGGACAACTTCGAATTTTGAGGTCGCTTATGACATCACGGTGACCATGTCCCCCAGGGTGGCCGCATGGTTACAGTCTGAGGATTGGCCTAGGCTAGGCTATTAAAGGGACAGATACCCAGAAACAGGTTTGGCAAACAGAAAGCAGGCACAGAAACTAGAAGAGATAAAACAGAGTCTGATGCAAGGGATAAGAAAGGAACCCTAGGCCACAAGTGAGAATAGAGGGACAAGCACGGAGAGGAGAACATTGTCATCTATTCAAGTCTATGGGGAGGTCATGCTGATTCAAGCTTGCAACTTCATTGGAAACAAGTGGCCGGACTTGGGGTTCATCACACCTACAGTGCCCTTGTGCCTTAAGCATAATGCAAAGTCAAGAAAGATGTCTTGAGGACATTGAAGAGAGGAATCGATGCCTCCTTTCCAAGGCCCATAGCATTCTTTGAAGGTCAGTCTCTTTTGCCGAAGCTCTGGTGTCACCTGGGCCCACTGGGCACATGGTAATGTGTCCCAAGAGATGTCTAGGAAGCCTTGAAGGAATGGAGCCCTGTCACGCTTGGGGTATGTCTCTTTGTTTGGAAGTGCTCTACAAGGGTGCTGAAAAGCACCCTCTTCCACAGGGCTTCGTTCCTTCGTGAAGGCTGCCCTCCCAGGCTAGTGTGCTCTGTTTGCCTCCATCGAAATTCTCTCCCCCTACCTCTTGCCGTAGAAGGATTATTGATTATGTGTTTTGACACCATATGTAAGGAAGTTGCACGAAAATTAGAACTTTACAGTTGTGTTTCAAGAAAAATACACAGGCCAGGGTAGAGGATGTAGGGCAAACAAATGGCCCACCCTATAAAAATTAAGTAAGCCCGTATCTGGACGGAATCTAGGGGAACGTTCAAGGATCAGGGGTCAAGTTCGAAACTTCCCAAATCCGGAAAAGAGACAGAAAAATCTCTTTCCTGGAGAGTGGAATTCATCCGATTTGTCTAAGTTGTCTTGGAAACATTGTGTCCGTGAAGGGGGTTGCCAGGACCACCTCGAATTTGGAGTTTCTGATCTCAGGATGTCAAACCAACCCACATGACCACGTGTTCTCAGTGCTTAGTTTGACCCAGGCTAGGATAGCCAAGAGTCCTACAAGTGACCGGTGCAAATTCAAGGACAACAACCAAGAGTCACGAAAGCACTCACACCTCACCCTAGAGAACATACAGCGATTAAAGAAATACAAACTAATCACTTGGAATGAAGGAGAACGGACTGATAAGCATGTCTAAGGGAGATAGCTGAGAAAGACCATGACGAGTATACTATGGAAAAGAAAAAGAGGACCCAGAAAATGGAAGGTGAACAGAAATCACACCTGAATTATCCACAATGAAAGATGATGTCCGTCTTTAGACAGACTCTGCTGGAACGTTTGAAAGTCAGAGAAATTCACAAGCCAAAAAACGGCAGCGAAGGTCAAGCATGGGCTAACTGGGAAGGGTGAGTTATGAGACTGCTCCAAGCAGGCTCTGAAACCTGTATCCATGAAGCATGCTGGACCTCAGAGACACACTTATGACAAATCCTCTGACATCACAATGGACCCGAAAAACAACCTAGCCTCATCTACACAGTGCTAGAGTTGGGCTCACTAGTATATTTAACTCCCATTGCACTCAACTGCACGTTGCCACTGAACATGTAAGTGGCCGGCCGGTGGTGCAGTGGTGAGGTCCGCACCTCCTGGGTCTGTGGCCCAGTATGGGCTGGGTGGAATCCTCGGTTTGGGCCTCCTCACCACTGCTTCAGTTGTTCTGGTGCAGGCGTCCGAGGTAGAGTAGAGGCAGATGGGATGGGACGTTGGACAGGGCCAGACTTCCACAGCAAATACAGGAGCATTGCCAGCAGATGTGAGCACAGCAATGCACTTGTGCCAAAACAAAACCAATTAAAAGTTGCAAAGAATAGAAAAACTGAAGCTAAGAAAAAAAAAAAACAAAAAAACAGGAGCTTGCCATTACGAAGAATAGGATCTCTGTGAATAACCTTAGCAAAACAGGTGAATTCTATGTTAAGTCAAAAACTAGCAAACCTTTGGGGAAAGAAACTCAAGAAGACACAAGAAAAAAAAAGATATCGAGGGATCTAGGAATGGAAGGATTAACACACTTGAAAGGTTCATACCGCAGTAAGGAATCTCTGGATTCCATGCAATCCCAGTCAAAGTTGCAGCAGTATTTGCCACAGAGAAGAAGAGAGAATCCTAAAGTTTCTAGCCAGCAACACGAGACCCTGACTAGGCAAAGGAATCCTCAGGAAAACGAACAAAGCAGCACGTGTCACAATTTCTGATTTCAACATAGAGGACGAAGCGCTAGGTACCGAAACGGCACAGTCTGGGCCCCAAAACAGGCATGAAGACCCATGCAAAACAATTGAGAGCCCAGAGCCCAACTCAAACTTACATGGACAGCCCATTTTGGACCAGGGAGCCAAGTGGAGACAGCGGAGAAAGGAGAGTCTCTACAATAAACGGTGCTGGGAAGCCTGCACAGCCACATGGAACACAACGAGAGTACACCATGCTGTTACACCTGGCACACACACCACCTGAAATGGATTAAAGCCTTGAATGGCAGACTTGAAACCGAGAACCTTGTAGGAGAAGACCTAGGCAGAGTGCTCTTTGCCATCTGTCTGAGCCGCCTATTGGGAAGAAGCATGTCTGACTGGGCAAGGGCAACAAAGGAAACAAGAAACAAACGGGACCACATCAAATGCACACACTTCTGCCAGTCAAGGAAACCATCAACTGAATACTAAGACACCACAACAATTGGGAGAGGATGTTTGCAAACCACACATCGGACAAGGGGTGAAAAGCCCAAAGATACAATCAACTCGCACGTCTCCACAAGAAAAAAAACAAGCCAATGAAAACCTGGTCAAAAGATGGAAGCAGAGATTTCTCCGAAGAAGACAGAAAGAGGGCCAGTAGGTGCATGAAAACTTGTTCACCATCATTAAGTCTCAGGAAAATGCAAATCCAAACTGCAAGGACATGGCAGCTCACTGTGGTCAGCATGGCTAGAAGGAAGCAGACAGGAAATAACAAGTGTCAGAGAGGAGGTGGAGAGAAGGGAAGCCTCCTGCACTGCTGGTGGGAGTGTAACCCGGTGCAGCCACGATGCCAAAGGTGTGGAACTGCCTCAGAAATTTAAGCATCCATGTCCCGTATGACCCAGCTATTAATCTGCCGCTTGTTTATCCAAAAAAGTCAGAAAGACTACCGCATAAAGACATGTGCATGGCTGTGTTCACCACAGTCTTACTCCTGATATCCAAGGCTTGGAAAGCACCCTGGTGTCCAGCAAGGGATGATTGGAGAAGGAAGATGGGCTATAGCCACACAATGGTATACCACTCAGCCGGAACAAATGATGCAATCCAGCCATTTGTGACCACCAGAATGGCTGTGAGGGTTTTAGGGGAAGTGTAACAAGCCCCAGTGAGAAATTCAAATACCATAGAATCTCACTTACAAGGAGAAGAAAAAGCAAGCACTAACCAACAGGTGGCACTGAACATTTGTATGCGGGCTCCCAGAGGCAAAGAGGGGCGGTGACGGAGGGTGAAAGAGAAGATTAGGCACAAGTGTGTGGTGAGGGCCTGTGATTAGTCTTACACTGGTGAAGATGATGTAAGCTACACAGAAGTCTAAAGCAATGAGGATGTGAATCTGGAAGTTATAGTACGTTCTAAGGCAGGGTCATGGCTATAAATTCACCTCAAATCAAAAATCCAAAAAGGGGTCCAGAATGATGTCATAAAGCTTTGGGGGCGGAAAGAGTTTACAGAAGGTGAACTTCCAAGGATGGAAAATCACCTCCAAATGCTTACAGATGCTACAGAAAGGCAGACCATTCCAAATAGGTGAAGAGGAATACTACGAAGAGAACATGATCAGTCCTAAACCCATGAACGAACGGAAAATGTTACCGTCCATGATGTTATTACTAATCACCTTCACGAATAATCCAAACAGGCCCACGTCTTCCCAAGTTCAGGCAAAAGGTTGGTCCAAAAGTACAATTCAGGGCCGACCCAGTGGTGGAGCAGGGAAGTGCCCACATTCCGCTTGGGCGGCCCGGGCCTCACTGTTTCACATTACGAGTGCATATCACATTAGTAGTGTTAGGAAATATAGATTTCATGGTATGGTGCGGGCAGAGATCATAAATAAGCAGCAATTGTGAGGATACGTTATCAATACGCACAAGAAAAGGAAGCATAAGAATATTGCAATCTATGGAAGTATCTGGTACACTTCCCAAAGGCAGAAGGAAGGAAAACTTGTGACCTGCCAAGGTGGAATTGGCAGAGTGCCACGAGATGACACCATCATTGTGCGTCAGAACATTCCCTGGGCAACTTCAACTTGTGAGGGAGTCCAGGACTTTTTCTGGGTAAGGTCCACCCATTTTGCCATCTACCCAAGATATAAGAGATAAAACCCAGGATAATCTTACAGGAGTGAAACCAGTGTCTAGAGAGAATGTAGGAGCCCTTTCGAAGTTCAAGGAGAAAGATAGAAACTGACAACAATTGCAGAAAAAGGAAAACTATCCTACCTAGACAGGGTGAGGAGTCAGACTGGTCTGAGATGGCTGTGAAACTCTGTGTGCACGGAGGTTGTCAGGACAACTTCGAATTTTGAGGTCGCTTGTGACATCACGGTGAACATGTCCCCCAGGGTGGCCGCATGGTTACAGTCTGACGATTGGCCTAGGCTAGGCTATTAAAGGGACAGATACCCAGAAACAGGTTTGGCAAACAGAAAGCAGGCACAGAAACTAGAAGAGATAAAACAGAGTCTGATGCAAGGGATAAGAAAGGAACCCTAGGCCACAAGTGAGAATAGAGGGACAAGCACGGAGAGGAGAACATTGTCATCTATTCAAGTCTATGGGGAGGTCATGCTGATTCAAGCTTGCAACTTCATTGGAAACAAGTGGCCGGACTTGGGGTTCATCACACCTACAGTGCCCTTGTGCCTTAAGCATAATGCAAAGTCAAGAAAGATGTCTTGAGGACATTGAAGAGAAGAATCGATGCCTCCTTTCCAAGGCCCATAGCATTCTTTGAAGATCAGTCTCTTTTGCCGAAGCTCTGGTGTCACCTGGGCCCACTGGGCACATGGTAATGTGTCCCAAGAGATGTCTAGGAAGCCTTGAAGGAATGGAGCCCTGTCACGCTTGGGGTATGTCTCTTTGTTTGGAAGTGCTCTACAAGGGTGCTGAAAAGCACCCTCTTCCACAGGGCTTCGTTCCTTCGTGAAGGCTGCCCTCCCAGGCTAGTGTGCTCTGTTTGCCTCCATCGAAATTCTCTCCCCCTACCTCTTGCCGTAGAAGGATTATTGATTATGTGTTTTGACACCATATGTAAGGAAGTTGCACGAAAATTAGAACTTTACAGTTGTGTTTCAAGAAAAATACACAGGCCAGAGTAGAGGATGTAGGGCAAACAAATGGCCCACCCTATAAAAATTAAGTAAGCCCGTATCTGGACGGAATCTAGGGGAACGTTCAAGGATCAGGGGTCAAGTTCGAAACTTCCCAAATCCGGAAAAGAGACAGAAAAATCTCTTTCCTGGAGAGTGGAATTCATCCGATTTGTCTAAGTTGTCTTGGAAACATTGTGTCCGTGAAGGGGGTTGCCAGGACCACCTCGAATTTGGAGTTTCTGATCTCAGGATGTCAAACCAACCCACATGACCACGTGTTCTCAGTGCTTAGTTTGACCCAGGCTAGGATAGCCAAGAGTCCTACAAGTGACCGGTGCAAATTCAAGGACAACAACCAAGAGTCACGAAAGCACTCACACCTCACCCTAGAGAACATACAGCGATTAAAGAAATACAAACTAATCACTTGGAATGAAGGAGAACGGACTGATAAGCATGTCTAAGGGAGATAGCTGAGAAAGACCATGACGAGTATACTATGGAAAAGAAAAAGAGGACCCAGAAAATGGAAGGTGAACAGAAATCACACCTGAATTATCCACAATGAAAGATGATGTCCGTCTTTAGACAGACTCTGCTGGAACGTTTGAAAGTCAGAGAAATTCACAAGCCAAAAAACGGCAGCGAAGGTCAAGCATGGGCTAACTGGGAAGGGTGAGTTATGAGACTGCTCCAAGCAGGCTCTGAAACCTGTATCCATGAAGCATGCTGGACCTCAGAGACACAATTATGACAAATCCTCTGACATCACAATGGACCCGAAAAACAACCTAGCCTCATCTACACAGTGCTAGAGTTGGGCTCACTAGTATATTTAACTCCCATTGCACTCAACTGCACGTTGCCACTGAACATGTAAGTGGCCGGCCGGTGGTGCAGTGGTGAGGTCCGCACCTCCTGGGTCTGTGGCCCAGTATGGGCTGGGTGGAATCCTCGGTTTGGGCCTCCTCACCACTGCTTCAGTTGTTCTGGTGCAGGCGTCCGAGGTAGAGTAGAGGCAGATGGGATGGGACGTTGGACAGGGCCAGACTTCCACAGCAAATACAGGAGCATTGCCAGCAGATGTGAGCACAGCAATGCACTTGTGCCAAAACAAAACCAATTAAAAGTTGCAAAGAATAGAAAAACTGAAGCTAAGAAAAAAAAAAAACAAAAAAACAGGAGCTTGCCATTACGAAGAATAGGATCTCTGTGAATAACCTTAGCAAAACAGGTGAATTCTATGTTAAGTCAAAAACTAGCAAACCTTTGGGGAAAGAAACTCAAGAAGACACAAGAAAAAAAAAGATATCGAGGGATCTAGGAATGGAAGGATTAACACACTTGAAAGGTTCATACCGCAGTAAGGAATCTCTGGATTCCATGCAATCCCAGTCAAAGTTGCAGCAGTATTTGCCACAGAGAAGAAGAGAGAATCCTAAAGTTTCTAGCCAGCAACACGAGACCCTGACTAGGCAAAGGAATCCTCAGGAAAACGAACAAAGCAGCACGTGTCACAATTTCTGATTTCAACATAGAGGACGAAGCGCTAGGTACCGAAACGGCACAGTCTGGGCCCCAAAACAGGCATGAAGACCCATGCAAAACAATTGAGAGCCCAGAGCCCAACTCAAACTTACATGGACAGCCCATTTTGGACCAGGGAGCCAAGTGGAGACAGCGGAGAAAGGAGAGTCTCTACAATAAACGGTGCTGGGAAGCCTGCACAGCCACATGGAACACAACGAGAGTACACCATGCTGTTACACCTGGCACACACACCACCTGAAATGGATTAAAGCCTTGAATGGCAGACTTGAAACCGAGAACCTTGTAGGAGAAGACCTAGGCAGAGTGCTCTTTGCCATCTGTCTGAGCCGCCTATTGGGAAGAAGCATGTCTGACTGGGCAAGGGCAACAAAGGAAACAAGAAACAAACGGGACCACATCAAATGCACACACTTCTGCCAGTCAAGGAAACCATCAACTGAATACTAAGACACCACAACAATTGGGAGAGGATGTTTGCAAACCACACATCGGACAAGGGGTGAAAAGCCCAAAGATACAATCAACTCGCACGTCTCCACAAGAAAAAAAACAAGCCAATGAAAACCTGGTCAAAAGATGGAAGCAGAGATTTCTCCGAAGAAGACAGAAAGAGGGCCAGTAGGTGCATGAAAACTTGTTCACCATCATTAAGTCTCAGGAAAATGCAAATCCAAACTGCAAGCACATGGCAGCTCACTGTGGTCAGCATGGCTAGAAGGAAGCAGACAGGAAATAACAAGTGTCAGAGAGGAGGTGGAGAGAAGGGAAGCCTCCTGCACTGCTGGTGGGAGTGTAACCCGGTGCAGCCACGATGCCAAAGGTGTGGAACTGCCTCAGAAATTTAAGCATCCATGTCCCGTATGACCCAGCTATTAATCTGCCGCTTGTTTATCCAAAAAAGTCAGAAAGACTACCGCATAAAGACATGTGCATGGCTGTGTTCACCACAGTCTTACTCCTGATATCCAAGGCTTGGAAAGCACCCTGGTGTCCAGCAAGGGATGATTGGAGAAGGAAGATGGGCTATAGCCACACAATGGTATACCACTCAGCCGGAACAAATGATGCAATCCAGCCATTTGTGACCACCAGAATGGCTGTGAGGGTTTTAGGGGAAGTGTAACAAGCCCCAGTGAGAAATTCAAATACCATAGAATCTCACTTACAAGGAGAAGAAAAAGCAAGCACTAACCAACAGGTGGCACTGAACATTTGTATGCGGGCTCCCAGAGGCAAAGAGGGGCGGTGACGGAGGGTGAAAGAGAAGATTAGGCACAAGTGTGTGGTGAGGGCCTGTGATTAGTCTTACACTGGTGAAGATGATGTAAGCTACACAGAAGTCTAAAGCAATGAGGATGTGAATCTGGAAGTTATAGTACGTTCTAAGGCAGGGTCATGGCTATAAATTCACCTCAAATCAAAAATCCAAAAAGGGGTCCAGAATGATGTCATAAAGCTTTGGGGGCGGAAAGAGTTTACAGAAGGTGAACTTCCAAGGATGGAAAATCACCTCCAAATGCTTACAGATGCTACAGAAAGGCAGACCATTCCAAATAGGTGAAGAGGAATACTACGAAGAGAACATGATCAGTCCTAAACCCATGAACGAACGGAAAATGTTACCGTCCATGATGTTATTACTAATCACCTTCACGAATAATCCAAACAGGCCCACGTCTTCCCAAGTTCAGGCAAAAGGTTGGTCCAAAAGTACAATTCAGGGCCGGCCCTGTGGTGGAGCAGGTAAGTGCCCACATTCCGCTTGGGCGGCCCGGGCCTCACTGTTTCACATTACGAGTGCATATCACATTAGTAGTGTTAGGAAATATAGATTTCATGGTATGGTGCGGGCAGAGATCATAAATAAGCAGCAATTGTGAGGATACGTTATCAATACGCACAAGAAAAGGAAGCATAAGAATATTACAATCTATGGAAGTATCTGGTACACTTCCCAAAGGCAGAAGGAAGGAAAACTTGTGACCTGCCAAGGTGGAATTGGCAGAGTGCCACGAGATGACACCATCATTGTGCGTCAGAACATTCCCTGGGCAACTTCAACTTGTGAGGGAGTCCAGGACTTTTTCTGGGTAAGGTCCACCCATTTTGCCATCTACCCAAGATATAAGAGATAAAACCCAGGATAATCTTACAGGAGTGAAACCAGTGTCTAGAGAGAATGTAGGAGCCCTTTCGAAGTTCAAGGAGAAAGATAGAAACTGACAACAATTGCAGAAAAAGGAAAACTATCCTACCTAGACAGGGTGAGGAGTCAGACTGGTCTGAGATGGCTGTGAAACTCTGTGTGCACGGAGGTTGTCAGGACAACTTCGAATTTTGAGGTCGCTTATGACATCACGGTGACCATGTCCCCCAGGGTGGCCGCATGGTTACAGTCTGAGGATTGGCCTAGGCTAGGCTATTAAAGGGACAGATACCCAGAAACAGGTTTGGCAAACAGAAAGCAGGCACAGAAACTAGAAGAGATAAAACAGAGTCTGATGCAAGGGATAAGAAAGGAACCCTAGGCCACAAGTGAGAATAGAGGGACAAGCACGGAGAGGAGAACATTGTCATCTATTCAAGTCTATGGGGAGGTCATGCTGATTCAAGCTTGCAACTTCATTGGAAACAAGTGGCCGGACTTGGGGTTCATCACACCTACAGTGCCCTTGTGCCTTAAGCATAATGCAAAGTCAAGAAAGATGTCTTGAGGACATTGAAGAGAGGAATCGATGCCTCCTTTCCAAGGCCCATAGCATTCTTTGAAGGTCAGTCTCTTTTTCCGAAGCTCTGGTGTCACGTGGGCCCACTGGGCACATGGTAATGTGTCCCAAGAGATGTCTTGGAAGCCTTGAAGGAATGGAGCCCTGTCACGCTTGGGGTATGTCTCTTTGTTTGGAAGTGCTCTACAAGGGTGCTGAAAAGCACCCTCTTCCACAGGGCTTCGTTCCTTCGTGAAGGCTGCCCTCCCAGGCTAGTGTGCTCTGTTTGCCTCCATCGAAATTCTCTCCCCCTACCTCTTGCCGTAGAAGGATTATTGATTATGTGTTTTGACACCATATGTAAGGAAGTTGCACGAAAATTAGAACTTTACAGTTGTGTTTCAAGAAAAATACACAGGCCAGGGTAGAGGATGTAGGGCAAACAAATGGCCCACCCTATAAAAATTAAGTAAGCCCGTATCTGGACGGAATCTAGGGGAACGTTCAAGGATCAGGGGTCAAGTTCGAAACTTCCCAAATCCGGAAAAGAGACAGAAAAATCTCTTTCCTGGAGAGTGGAATTCATCCGATTTGTCTAAGTTGTCTTGGAAACATTGTGTCCGTGAAGGGGGTTGCCAGGACCACCTCGAATTTGGAGTTTCTGATCTCAGGATGTCAAACCAACCCACATGACCACGTGTTCTCAGTGCTTAGTTTGACCCAGGCTAGGATAGCCAAGAGTCCTACAAGTGACCGGTGCAAATTCAAGGACAACAACCAAGAGTCACGAAAGCACTCACACCTCACCCTAGAGAACATACAGCGATTAAAGAAATACAAACTAATCACTTGGAATGAAGGAGAACGGACTGATAAGCATGTCTAAGGGAGATAGCTGAGAAAGACCATGACGAGTATACTATGGAAAAGAAAAAGAGGACCCAGAAAATGGAAGGTGAACAGAAATCACACCTGAATTATCCACAATGAAAGATGATGTCCGTCTTTAGACAGACTCTGCTGGAACGTTTGAAAGTCAGAGAAATTCACAAGCCAAAAAACGGCAGCGAAGGTCAAGCATGGGCTAACTGGGAAGGGTGAGTTATGAGACTGCTCCAAGCAGGCTCTGAAACCTGTATCCATGAAGCATGCTGGACCTCAGAGACACAATTATGACAAATCCTCTGACATCACAATGGACCCGAAAAACAACCTAGCCTCATCTACACAGTGCTAGAGTTGGGCTCACTAGTATATTTAACTCCCATTGCACTCAACTGCACGTTGCCACTGAACATGTAAGTGGCCGGCCGGTGGTGCAGTGGTGAGGTCCGCACCTCCTGGGTCTGTGGCCCAGTATGGGCTGGGTGGAATCCTCGGTTTGGGCCTCCTCACCACTGCTTCAGTTGTTCTGGTGCAGGCGTCCGAGGTAGAGTAGAGGCAGATGGGATGGGACGTTGGACAGGGCCAGACTTCCACAGCAAATACAGGAGCATTGCCAGCAGATGTGAGCACAGCAATGCACTTGTGCCAAAACAAAACCAATTAAAAGTTGCAAAGAATAGAAAAACTGAAGCTAAGAAAAAAAAAAAACAAAAAAACAGGAGCTTGCCATTACGAAAAATAGGATCTCTGTGAATAACCTTAGCAAAACAGGTGAATTCTATGTTAATTCAAAAACTAGCAAACCTTTGGGGAAAGAAACTCAAGAAGACACAAGAAAAAAAAAGATATCGAGGGATCTAGGAATGGAAGGATTAACACACTTGAAAGGTTCATACCGCAGTAAGGAATCTCTGGATTCCATGCAATCCCAGTCAAAGTTGCAGCAGTATTTGCCACAGAGAAGAAGAGAGAATCCTAAAGTTTCTAGCCAGCAACACGAGACCCTGACTAGGCAAAGGAATCCTCAGGAAAACGAACAAAGCAGCACGTGTCACAATTTCTGATTTCAACATAGAGGACGAAGCGCTAGGTACCGAAACGGCACAGTCTGGGCCCCAAAACAGGCATGAAGACCCATGCAAAACAATTGAGAGCCCAGAGCCCAACTCAAACTTACATGGACAGCCCATTTTGGACCAGGGAGCCAAGTGGAGACAGCGGAGAAAGGAGAGTCTCTACAATAAACGGTGCTGGGAAGCCTGCACAGCCACATGGAACACAACGAGAGTACACCATGCTGTTACACCTGGCACACACACCACCTGAAATGGATTAAAGCCTTGAATGGCAGACTTGAAACCGAGAACCTTGTAGGAGAAGACCTAGGCAGAGTGCTCTTTGCCATCTGTCTGAGCCGCCTATTGGGAAGAAGCATGTCTGACTGGGCAAGGGCAACAAAGGAAACAAGAAACAAACGGGACCACATCAAATGCACACACTTCTGCCAGTCAAGGAAACCATCAACTGAATACTAAGACACCACAACAATTGGGAGAGGATGTTTGCAAACCACACATCGGACAAGGGGTGAAAAGCCCAAAGATACAATCAACTCGCACGTCTCCACAAGAAAAAAAACAAGCCAATGAAAACCTGGTCAAAAGATGGAAGCAGAGATTTCTCCGAAGAAGACAGAAAGAGGGCCAGTAGGTGCATGAAAACTTGTTCACCATCATTAAGTCTCAGGAAAATGCAAATCCAAACTGCAAGGACATGGCAGCTCACTGTGGTCAGCATGGCTAGAAGGAAGCAGACAGGAAATAACAAGTGTCAGAGAGGAGGTGGAGAGAAGGGAAGCCTCCTGCACTGCTGGTGGGAGTGTAACCCGGTGCAGCCACGATGCCAAAGGTGTGGAACTGCCTCAGAAATTTAAGCATCCATGTCCCGTATGACCCAGCTATTAATCTGCCGCTTGTTTATCCAAAAAAGTCAGAAAGACTACCGCATGAAGACATGTGCATGGCTGTGTTCACCACAGTCTTACTCCTGATATCCAAGGCTTGGAAAGCACCCTGGTGTCCAGCAAGGGATGATTGGAGAAGGAAGATGGGCTATAGCCACACAATGGTATACCACTCAGCCGGAACAAATGATGCAATCCAGCCATTTGTGACCACCAGAATGGCTGTGAGGGTTTTAGGGGAAGTGTAACAAGCCCCAGTGAGAAATTCAAATACCATAGAATCTCACTTACAAGGAGAAGAAAAAGCAAGCACTAACCAACAGGTGGCACTGAACATTTGTATGCGGGCTCCCAGAGGCAAAGAGGGGCGGTGACGGAGGGTGAAAGAGAAGATTAGGCACAAGTGTGTGGTGAGGGCCTGTGATTAGTCTTACACTGGTGAAGATGATGTAAGCTACACAGAAGTCTAAAGCAATGAGGATGTGAATCTGGAAGTTATAGTACGTTCTAAGGCAGGGTCATGGCTATAAATTCACCTCAAATCAAAAATCCAAAAAGGGGTCCAGAATGATGTCATAAAGCTTTGGGGGCGGAAAGAGTTTACAGAAGGTGAACTTCCAAGGATGGAAAATCACCTCCAAATGCTTACAGATGCTACAGAAAGGCAGACCATTCCAAATAGGTGAAGAGGAATACTACGAAGAGAACATGATCAGTCCTAAACCCATGAACGAACGGAAAATGTTACCGTCCATGATGTTATTACTAATCACCTTCACGAATAATCCAAACAGGCCCACGTCTTCCCAAGTTCAGGCAAAAGGTTGGTCCAAAAGTACAATTCAGGGCCGACCCAGTGGTGGAGCAGGGAAGTGCCCACATTCCGCTTGGGCGGCCCGGGCCTCACTGTTTCACATTACGAGTGCATATCACATTAGTAGTGTTAGGAAATATAGATTTCATGGTATGGTGCGGGCAGAGATCATAAATAAGCAGCAATTGTGAGGATACGTTATCAATACGCACAAGAAAAGGAAGCATAAGAATATTGCAATCTATGGAAGTATCTGGTACACTTCCCAAAGGCAGAAGGAAGGAAAACTTGTGACCTGCCAAGGTGGAATTGGCAGAGTGCCAGGAGATGACACCATCATTGTGCGTCAGAACATTCCCTGGGCAACTTCAACTTGTGAGGGAGTCCAGGACTTTTTCTGGGTAAGGTCCACCCATTTTGCCATCTACCCAAGATATAAGAGATAAAACCCAGGATAATCTTACAGGAGTGAAACCAGTGTCTAGAGAGAATGTAGGAGCCCTTTCGAAGTTCAAGGAGAAAGATAGAAACTGACAACAATTGCAGAAAAAGGAAAACTATCCTACCTAGACAGGGTGAGGAGTCAGACTGGTCTGAGATGGCTGTGAAACTCTGTGTGCACGGAGGTTGTCAGGACAACTTCGAATTTTGAGGTCGCTTGTGACATCACGGTGAACATGTCCCCCAGGGTGGCCGCATGGTTACAGTCTGAGGATTGGCCTAGGCTAGGCTATTAAAGGGACAGATACCCAGAAACAGGTTTGGCAAACAGAAAGCAGGCACAGAAACTAGAAGAGATAAAACAGAGTCTGATGCAAGGGATAAGAAAGGAACCCTAGGCCACAAGTGAGAATAGAGGGACAAGCACGGAGAGGAGAACATTGTCATCTATTCAAGTCTATGGGGAGGTCATGCTGATTCAAGCTTGCAACTTCATTGGAAACAAGTGGCCGGACTTGGGGTTCATCACACCTACAGTGCCCTTGTGCCTTAAGCATAATGCAAAGTCAAGAAAGATGTCTTGAGGACATTGAAGAGAAGAATCGATGCCTCCTTTCCAAGGCCCATAGCATTCTTTGAAGATCAGTCTCTTTTGCCGAAGCTCTGGTGTCACCTGGGCCCACTGGGCACATGGTAATGTGTCCCAAGAGATGTCTAGGAAGCCTTGAAGGAATGGAGCCCTGTCACGCTTGGGGTATGTCTCTTTGTTTGGAAGTGCTCTACAAGGGTGCTGAAAAGCACCCTCTTCCACAGGGCTTCGTTCCTTCGTGAAGGCTGCCCTCCCAGGCTAGTGTGCTCTGTTTGCCTCCATCGAAATTCTCTCCCCCTACCTCTTGCCGTAGAAGGATTATTGATTATGTGTTTTGACACCATATGTAAGGAAGTTGCACGAAAATTAGAACTTTACAGTTGTGTTTCAAGAAAAATACACAGGCCAGGGTAGAGGATGTAGGGCAAACAAATGGCCCACCCTATAAAAATTAAGTAAGCCCGTATCTGGACGGAATCTAGGGGAACGTTCAAGGATCAGGGGTCAAGTTCGAAACTTCCCAAATCCGGAAAAGAGACAGAAAAATCTCTTTCCTGGAGAGTGGAATTCATCCGATTTGTCTAAGTTGTCTTGGAAACATTGTGTCCGTGAAGGGGGTTGCCAGGACCACCTCGAATTTGGAGTTTCTGATCTCAGGATGTCAAACCAACCCACATGACCACGTGTTCTCAGTGCTTAGTTTGACCCAGGCTAGGATAGCCAAGAGTCCTACAAGTGACCGGTGCAAATTCAAGGACAACAACCAAGAGTCACGAAAGCACTCACACCTCACCCTAGAGAACATACAGCGGTTAAAGAAATACAAACTAATCACTTGGAATGAAGGAGAACGGACTGATAAGCATGTCTAAGGGAGATAGCTGAGAAAGACCATGACGAGTATACTATGGAAAAGAAAAAGAGGACCCAGAAAATGGAAGGTGAACAGAAATCACACCTGAATTATCCACAATGAAAGATGATGTCCGTCTTTAGACAGACTCTGCTGGAACGTTTGAAAGTCAGAGAAATTCACAAGCCAAAAAACGGCAGCGAAGGTCAAGCATGGGCTAACTGGGAAGGGTGAGTTATGAGACTGCTCCAAGCAGGCTCTGAAACCTGTATCCATGAAGCATGCTGGACCTCAGAGACACAATTATGACAAATCCTCTGACATCACAATGGACCCGAAAAACAACCTAGCCTCATCTACACAGTGCTAGAGTTGGGCTCACTAGTATATTTAACTCCCATTGCACTCAACTGCACGTTGCCACTGAACATGTAAGTGGCCGGCCGGTGGTGCAGTGGTGAGGTCCGCACCTCCTGGGTCTGTGGCCCAGTATGGGCTGGGTGGAATCCTCGGTTTGGGCCTCCTCACCACTGCTTCAGTTGTTCTGGTGCAGGCGTCCGAGGTAGAGTAGAGGCAGATGGGATGGGACGTTGGACAGGGCCAGACTTCCACAGCAAATACAGGAGCATTGCCAGCAGATGTGAGCACAGCAATGCACTTGTGCCAAAACAAAACCAATTAAAAGTTGCAAAGAATAGAAAAACTGAAGCTAAGAAAAAAAAAAAACAAAAAAACAGGAGCTTGCCATTACGAAGAATAGGATCTCTGTGAATAACCTTAGCAAAACAGGTGAATTCTATGTTAAGTCAAAAACTAGCAAACCTTTGGGGAAAGAAACTCAAGAAGACACAAGAAAAAAAAAGATATCGAGGGATCTAGGAATGGAAGGATTAACACACTTGAAAGGTTCATACCGCAGTAAGGAATCTCTGGATTCCATGCAATCCCAGTCAAAGTTGCAGCAGTATTTGCCACAGAGAAGAAGAGAGAATCCTAAAGTTTCTAGCCAGCAACACGAGACCCTGACTAGGCAAAGGAATCCTCAGGAAAACGAACAAAGCAGCACGTGTCACAATTTCTGATTTCAACATAGAGGACGAAGCGCTAGGTACCGAAACGGCACAGTCTGGGCCCCAAAACAGGCATGAAGACCCATGCAAAACAATTGAGAGCCCAGAGCCCAACTCAAACTTACATGGACAGCCCATTTTGGACCAGGGAGCCAAGTGGAGACAGCGGAGAAAGGAGAGTCTCTACAATAAACGGTGCTGGGAAGCCTGCACAGCCACATGGAACACAACGAGAGTACACCATGCTGTTACACCTGGCACACACACCACCTGAAATGGATTAAAGCCTTGAATGGCAGACTTGAAACCGAGAACCTTGTAGGAGAAGACCTAGGCAGAGTGCTCTTTGCCATCTGTCTGAGCCGCCTATTGGGAAGAAGCATGTCTGACTGGGCAAGGGCAACAAAGGAAACAAGAAACAAACGGGACCACATCAAATGCACACACTTCTGCCAGTCAAGGAAACCATCAACTGAATACTAAGACACCACAACAATTGGGAGAGGATGTTTGCAAACCACACATCGGACAAGGGGTGAAAAGCCCAAAGATACAATCAACTCGCACGTCTCCACAAGAAAAAAAACAAGCCAATGAAAACCTGGTCAAAAGATGGAAGCAGAGATTTCTCCGAAGAAGACAGAAAGAGGGCCAGTAGGTGCATGAAAACTTGTTCACCATCATTAAGTCTCAGGAAAATGCAAATCCAAACTGCAAGCACATGGCAGCTCACTGTGGTCAGCATGGCTAGAAGGAAGCAGACAGGAAATAACAAGTGTCAGAGAGGAGGTGGAGAGAAGGGAAGCCTCCTGCACTGCTGGTGGGAGTGTAACCCGGTGCAGCCACGATGCCAAAGGTGTGGAACTGCCTCAGAAATTTAAGCATCCATGTCCCGTATGACCCAGCTATTAATCTGCCGCTTGTTTATCCAAAAAAGTCAGAAAGACTACCGCATAAAGACATGTGCATGGCTGTGTTCACCACAGTCTTACTCCTGATATCCAAGGCTTGGAAAGCACCCTGGTGTCCAGCAAGGGATGATTGGAGAAGGAAGATGGGCTATAGCCACACAATGGTATACCACTCAGCCGGAACAAATGATGCAATCCAGCCATTTGTGACCACCAGAATGGCTGTGAGGGTTTTAGGGGAAGTGTAACAAGCCCCAGTGAGAAATTCAAATACCATAGAATCTCACTTACAAGGAGAAGAAAAAGCAAGCACTAACCAACAGGTGGCACTGAACATTTGTATGCGGGCTCCCAGAGGCAAAGAGGGGCGGTGACGGAGGGTGAAAGAGAAGATTAGGCACAAGTGTGTGGTGAGGGCCTGTGATTAGTCTTACACTGGTGAAGATGATGTAAGCTACACAGAAGTCTAAAGCAATGAGGATGTGAATCTGGAAGTTATAGTACGTTCTAAGGCAGGGTCATGGCTATAAATTCACCTCAAATCAAAAATCCAAAAAGGGGTCCAGAATGATGTCATAAAGCTTTGGGGGCGGAAAGAGTTTACAGAAGGTGAACTTCCAAGGATGGAAAATCACCTCCAAATGCTTACAGATGCTACAGAAAGGCAGACCATTCCAAATAGGTGAAGAGGAATACTACGAAGAGAACATGATCAGTCCTAAACCCATGAACGAACGGAAAATGTTACCGTCCATGATGTTATTACTAATCACCTTCACGAATAATCCAAACAGGCCCACGTCTTCCCAAGTTCAGGCAAAAGGTTGGTCCAAAAGTACAATTCAGGGCCGACCCAGTGGTGGAGCAGGGAAGTGCCCACATTCCGCTTGGGCGGCCCGGGCCTCACTGTTTCACATTACGAGTGCATATCACATTAGTAGTGTTAGGAAATATAGATTTCATGGTATGGTGCGGGCAGAGATCATAAATAAGCAGCAATTGTGAGGATACGTTATCAATACGCACAAGAAAAGGAAGCATAAGAATATTGCAATCTATGGAAGTATCTGGTACACTTCCCAAAGGCAGAAGGAAGGAAAACTTGTGACCTGCCAAGGTGGAATTGGCAGAGTGCCACGAGATGACACCATCATTGTGCGTCAGAACATTCCCTGGGCAACTTCAACTTGTGAGGGAGTCCAGGACTTTTTCTGGGTAAGGTCCACCCATTTTGCCATCTACCCAAGATATAAGAGATAAAACCCAGGATAATCTTACAGGAGTGAAACCAGTGTCTAGAGAGAATGTAGGAGCCCTTTCGAAGTTCAAGGAGAAAGATAGAAACTGACAACAATTGCAGAAAAAGGAAAACTATCCTACCTAGACAGGGTGAGGAGTCAGACTGGTCTGAGATGGCTGTGAAACTCTGTGTGCACGGAGGTTGTCAGGACAACTTCGAATTTTGAGGTCGCTTGTGACATCACGATGAACATGTCCCCCAGGGTGGCCGCATGGTTACAGTCTGACGATTGGCCTAGGCTAGGCTATTAAAGGGACAGATACCCAGAAACAGGTTTGGCAAACAGAAAGCAGGCACAGAAACTAGAAGAGATAAAACAGAGTCTGATGCAAGGGATAAGAAAGGAACCCTAGGCCACAAGTGAGAATAGAGGGACAAGCACGGAGAGGAGAACATTGTCATCTATTCAAGTCTATGGGGAGGTCATGCTGATTCAAGCTTGCAACTTCATTGGAAACAAGTGGCCGGACTTGGGGTTCATCACACCTACAGTGCCCTTGTGCCTTAAGCATAATGCAAAGTCAAGAAAGATGTCTTGAGGACATTGAAGAGAAGAATCGATGCCTCCTTTCCAAGGCCCATAGCATTCTTTGAAGATCAGTCTCTTTTGCCGAAGCTCTGGTGTCACCTGGGCCCACTGGGCACATGGTAATGTGTCCCAAGAGATGTCTAGGAAGCCTTGAAGGAATGGAGCCCTGTCACGCTTGGGGTATGTCTCTTTGTTTGGAAGTGCTCTACAAGGGTGCTGAAAAGCACCCTCTTCCACAGGGCTTCGTTCCTTCGTGAAGGCTGCCCTCCCAGGCTAGTGTGCTCTGTTTGCCTCCATCGAAATTCTCTCCCCCTACCTCTTGCCGTAGAAGGATTATTGATTATGTGTTTTGACACCATATGTAAGGAAGTTGCACGAAAATTAGAACTTTACAGTTGTGTTTCAAGAAAAATACACAGGCCAGGGTAGAGGATGTAGGGCAAACAAATGGCCCACCCTATAAAAATTAAGTAAGCCCGTATCTGGACGGAATCTAGGGGAACGTTCAAGGATCAGGGGTCAAGTTCGAAACTTCCCAAATCCGGAAAAGAGACAGAAAAATCTCTTTCCTGGAGAGTGGAATTCATCCGATTTGTCTAAGTTGTCTTGGAAACATTGTGTCCGTGAAGGGGGTTGCCAGGACCACCTCGAATTTGGAGTTTCTGATCTCAGGATGTCAAACCAACCCACATGACCACGTGTTCTCAGTGCTTAGTTTGACCCAGGCTAGGATAGCCAAGAGTCCTACAAGTGACCGGTGCAAATTCAAGGACAACAACCAAGAGTCACGAAAGCACTCACACCTCACCCTAGAGAACATACAGCGGTTAAAGAAATACAAACTAATCACTTGGAATGAAGGAGAACGGACTGATAAGCATGTCTAAGGGAGATAGCTGAGAAAGACCATGACGAGTATACTATGGAAAAGAAAAAGAGGACCCAGAAAATGGAAGGTGAACAGAAATCACACCTGAATTATCCACAATGAAAGATGATGTCCGTCTTTAGACAGACTCTGCTGGAACGTTTGAAAGTCAGAGAAATTCACAAGCCAAAAAACGGCAGCGAAGGTCAAGCATGGGCTAACTGGGAAGGGTGAGTTATGAGACTGCTCCAAGCAGGCTCTGAAACCTGTATCCATGAAGCATGCTGGACCTCAGAGACACAATTATGACAAATCCTCTGACATCACAATGGACCCGAAAAACAACCTAGCCTCATCTACACAGTGCTAGAGTTGGGCTCACTAGTATATTTAACTCCCATTGCACTCAACTGCACGTTGCCACTGAACATGTAAGTGGCCGGCCGGTGGTGCAGTGGTGAGGTCCGCACCTCCTGGGTCTGTGGCCCAGTATGGGCTGGGTGGAATCCTCGGTTTGGGCCTCCTCACCACTGCTTCAGTTGTTCTGGTGCAGGCGTCCGAGGTAGAGTAGAGGCAGATGGGATGGGACGTTGGACAGGGCCAGACTTCCACAGCAAATACAGGAGCATTGCCAGCAGATGTGAGCACAGCAATGCACTTGTGCCAAAACAAAACCAATTAAAAGTTGCAAAGAATAGAAAAACTGAAGCTAAGAAAAAAAAAAAACAAAAAAACAGGAGCTTGCCATTACGAAGAATAGGATCTCTGTGAATAACCTTAGCAAAACAGGTGAATTCTATGTTAAGTCAAAAACTAGCAAACCTTTGGGGAAAGAAACTCAAGAAGACACAAGAAAAAAAAAGATATCGAGGGATCTAGGAATGGAAGGATTAACACACTTGAAAGGTTCATACCGCAGTAAGGAATCTCTGGATTCCATGCAATCCCAGTCAAAGTTGCAGCAGTATTTGCCACAGAGAAGAAGAGAGAATCCTAAAGTTTCTAGCCAGCAACACGAGACCCTGACTAGGCAAAGGAATCCTCAGGAAAACGAACAAAGCAGCACGTGTCACAATTTCTGATTTCAACATAGAGGACGAAGCGCTAGGTACCGAAACGGCACAGTCTGGGCCCCAAAACAGGCATGAAGACCCATGCAAAACAATTGAGAGCCCAGAGCCCAACTCAAACTTACATGGACAGCCCATTTTGGACCAGGGAGCCAAGTGGAGACAGCGGAGAAAGGAGAGTCTCTACAATAAACGGTGCTGGGAAGCCTGCACAGCCACATGGAACACAACGAGAGTACACCATGCTGTTACACCTGGCACACACACCACCTGAAATGGATTAAAGCCTTGAATGGCAGACTTGAAACCGAGAACCTTGTAGGAGAAGACCTAGGCAGAGTGCTCTTTGCCATCTGTCTGAGCCGCCTATTGGGAAGAAGCATGTCTGACTGGGCAAGGGCAACAAAGGAAACAAGAAACAAACGGGACCACATCAAATGCACACACTTCTGCCAGTCAAGGAAACCATCAACTGAATACTAAGACACCACAACAATTGGGAGAGGATGTTTGCAAACCACACATCGGACAAGGGGTGAAAAGCCCAAAGATACAATCAACTCGCACGTCTCCACAAGAAAAAAAACAAGCCAATGAAAACCTGGTCAAAAGATGGAAGCAGAGATTTCTCCGAAGAAGACAGAAAGAGGGCCAGTAGGTGCATGAAAACTTGTTCACCATCATTAAGTCTCAGGAAAATGCAAATCCAAACTGCAAGGACATGGCAGCTCACTGTGGTCAGCATGGCTAGAAGGAAGCAGACAGGAAATAACAAGTGTCAGAGAGGAGGTGGAGAGAAGGGAAGCCTCCTGCACTGCTGGTGGGAGTGTAACCCGGTGCAGCCACGATGCCAAAGGTGTGGAACTGCCTCAGAAATTTAAGCATCCATGTCCCGTATGACCCAGCTATTAACCTGCCGCTTGTTTATCCAAAAAAGTCAGAAAGACTACCGCATAAAGACATGTGCATGGCTGTGTTCACCACAGTCTTACTCCTGATATCCAAGGCTTGGAAAGCACCCTGGTGTCCAGCAAGGGATGATTGGAGAAGGAAGATGGGCTATAGCCACACAATGGTATACCACTCAGCCGGAACAAATGATGCAATCCAGCCATTTGTGACCACCAGAATGGCTGTGAGGGTTTTAGGGGAAGTGTAAGAAGCCCCAGTGAGAAATTCAAATACCATAGAATCTCACTTACAAGGAGAAGAAAAAGCAAGCACTAACCAACAGGTGGCACTGAACATTTGTATGCGGGCTCCCAGAGGCAAAGAGGGGCGGTGACGGAGGGTGAAAGAGAAGATTAGGCACAAGTGTGTGGTGAGGGCCTGTGATTAGTCTTACACTGGTGAAGATGATGTAAGCTACACAGAAGTCTAAAGCAATGAGGATGTGAATCTGGAAGTTATAGTACGTTCTAAGGCAGGGTCATGGCTATAAATTCACCTCAAATCAAAAATCCAAAAAGGGGTCCAGAATGATGTCATAAAGCTTTGGGGGCGGAAAGAGTTTACAGAAGGTGAACTTCCAAGGATGGAAAATCACCTCCAAATGCTTACAGATGCTACAGAAAGGCAGACCATTCCAAATAGGTGAAGAGGAATACTACGAAGAGAACATGATCAGTCCTAAACCCATGAACGAACGGAAAATGTTACCGTCCATGATGTTATTACTAATCACCTTCACGAATAATCCAAACAGGCCCACGTCTTCCCAAGTTCAGGCAAAAGGTTGGTCCAAAAGTACAATTCAGGGCCGACCCAGTGGTGGAGCAGGGAAGTGCCCACATTCCGCTTGGGCGGCCCGGGCCTCACTGTTTCACATTACGAGTGCATATCACATTAGTAGTGTTAGGAAATATAGATTTCATGGTATGGTGCGGGCAGAGATCATAAATAAGCAGCAATTGTGAGGATACGTTATCAATACGCACAAGAAAAGGAAGCATAAGAATATTGCAATCTATGGAAGTATCTGGTACACTTCCCAAAGGCAGAAGGAAGGAAAACTTGTGACCTGCCAAGGTGGAATTGGCAGAGTGCCACGAGATGACACCATCATTGTGCGTCAGAACATTCCCTGGGCAACTTCAACTTGTGAGGGAGTCCAGGACTTTTTCTGGGTAAGGTCCACCCATTTTGCCATCTACCCAAGATATAAGAGATAAAACCCAGGATAATCTTACAGGAGTGAAACCAGTGTCTAGAGAGAATGTAGGAGCCCTTTCGAAGTTCAAGGAGAAAGATAGAAACTGACAACAATTGCAGAAAAAGGAAAACTATCCTACCTAGACAGGGTGAGGAGTCAGACTGGTCTGAGATGGCTGTGAAACTCTGTGTGCACGGAGGTTGTCAGGACAACTTCGAATTTTGAGGTCGCTTGTGACATCACGGTGAACATGTCCCCCAGGGTGGCCGCATGGTTACAGTCTGACGATTGGCCTAGGCTAGGCTATTAAAGGGACAGATACCCAGAAACAGGTTTGGCAAACAGAAAGCAGGCACAGAAACTAGAAGAGATAAAACAGAGTCTGATGCAAGGGATAAGAAAGGAACCCTAGGCCACAAGTGAGAATAGAGGGACAAGCACGGAGAGGAGAACATTGTCATCTATTCAAGTCTATGGGGAGGTCATGCTGATTCAAGCTTGCAACTTCATTGGAAACAAGTGGCCGGACTTGGGGTTCATCACACCTACAGTGCCCTTGTGCCTTAAGCATAATGCAAAGTCAAGAAAGATGTCTTGAGGACATTGAAGAGAAGAATCGATGCCTCCTTTCCAAGGCCCATAGCATTCTTTGAAGATCAGTCTCTTTTGCCGAAGCTCTGGTGTCACCTGGGCCCACTGGGCACATGGTAATGTGTCCCAAGAGATGTCTAGGAAGCCTTGAAGGAATGGAGCCCTGTCACGCTTGGGGTATGTCTCTTTGTTTGGAAGTGCTCTACAAGGGTGCTGAAAAGCACCCTCTTCCACAGGGCTTCGTTCCTTCGTGAAGGCTGCCCTCCCAGGCTAGTGTGCTCTGTTTGCCTCCATCGAAATTCTCTCCCCCTACCTCTTGCCGTAGAAGGATTATTGATTATGTGTTTTGACACCATATGTAAGGAAGTTGCACGAAAATTAGAACTTTACAGTTGTGTTTCAAGAAAAATACACAGGCCAGGGTAGAGGATGTAGGGCAAACAAATGGCCCACCCTATAAAAATTAAGTAAGCCCGTATCTGGACGGAATCTAGGGGAACGTTCAAGGATCAGGGGTCAAGTTCGAAACTTCCCAAATCCGGAAAAGAGACAGAAAAATCTCTTTCCTGGAGAGTGGAATTCATCCGATTTGTCTAAGTTGTCTTGGAAACATTGTGTCCGTGAAGGGGGTTGCCAGGACCACCTCGAATTTGGAGTTTCTGATCTCAGGATGTCAAACCAACCCACATGACCACGTGTTCTCAGTGCTTAGTTTGACCCAGGCTAGGATAGCCAAGAGTCCTACAAGTGACCGGTGCAAATTCAAGGACAACAACCAAGAGTCACGAAAGCACTCACACCTCACCCTAGAGAACATACAGCGATTAAAGAAATACAAACTAATCACTTGGAATGAAGGAGAACGGACTGAGAAGCATGTCTAAGGGAGATAGCTGAGAAAGACCATGACGAGTATACTATGGAAAAGAAAAAGAGGACCCAGAAAATGGAAGGTGAACAGAAATCACACCTGAATTATCCACAATGAAAGATGATGTCCGTCTTTAGACAGACTCTGCTGGAACGTTTGAAAGTCAGAGAAATTCACAAGCCAAAAAACGGCAGCGAAGGTCAAGCATGGGCTAACTGGGAAGGGTGAGTTATGAGACTGCTCCAAGCAGGCTCTGAAACCTGTATCCATGAAGCATGCTGGACCTCAGAGACACAATTATGACAAATCCTCTGACATCACAATGGACCCGAAAAACAACCTAGCCTCATCTACACAGTGCTAGAGTTGGGCTCACTAGTATATTTAACTCCCATTGCACTCAACTGCACGTTGCCACTGAACATGTAAGTGGCCGGCCGGTGGTGCAGTGGTGAGGTCCGCACCTCCTGGGTCTGTGGCCCAGTATGGGCTGGGTGGAATCCTCGGTTTGGGCCTCCTCACCACTGCTTCAGTTGTTCTGGTGCAGGCGTCCGAGGTAGAGTAGAGGCAGATGGGATGGGACGTTGGACAGGGCCAGACTTCCACAGCAAATACAGGAGCATTGCCAGCAGATGTGAGCACAGCAATGCACTTGTGCCAAAACAAAACCAATTAAAAGTTGCAAAGAATAGAAAAACTGAAGCTAAGAAAAAAAAAAAACAAAAAAACAGGAGCTTGCCATTACGAAGAATAGGATCTCTGTGAATAACCTTAGCAAAACAGGTGAATTCTATGTTAAGTCAAAAACTAGCAAACCTTTGGGGAAAGAAACTCAAGAAGACACAAGAAAAAAAAAGATATCGAGGGATCTAGGAATGGAAGGATTAACACACTTGAAAGGTTCATACCGCAGTAAGGAATCTCTGGATTCCATGCAATCCCAGTCAAAGTTGCAGCAGTATTTGCCACAGAGAAGAAGAGAGAATCCTAAAGTTTCTAGCCAGCAACACGAGACCCTGACTAGGCAAAGGAATCCTCAGGAAAACGAACAAAGCAGCACGTGTCACAATTTCTGATTTCAACATAGAGGACGAAGCGCTAGGTACCGAAACGGCACAGTCTGGGCCCCAAAACAGGCATGAAGACCCATGCAAAACAATTGAGAGCCCAGAGCCCAACTCAAACTTACATGGACAGCCCATTTTGGACCAGGGAGCCAAGTGGAGACAGCGGAGAAAGGAGAGTCTCTACAATAAACGGTGCTGGGAAGCCTGCACAGCCACATGGAACACAACGAGAGTACACCATGCTGTTACACCTGGCACACACACCACCTGAAATGGATTAAAGCCTTGAATGGCAGACTTGAAACCGAGAACCTTGTAGGAGAAGACCTAGGCAGAGTGCTCTTTGCCATCTGTCTGAGCCGCCTATTGGGAAGAAGCATGTCTGACTGGGCAAGGGCAACAAAGGAAACAAGAAACAAACGGGACCACATCAAATGCACACACTTCTGCCAGTCAAGGAAACCATCAACTGAATACTAAGACACCACAACAATTGGGAGAGGATGTTTGCAAACCACACATCGGACAAGGGGTGAAAAGCCCAAAGATACAATCAACTCGCACGTCTCCACAAGAAAAAAAACAAGCCAATGAAAACCTGGTCAAAAGATGGAAGCAGAGATTTCTCCGAAGAAGACAGAAAGAGGGCCAGTAGGTGCATGAAAACTTGTTCACCATCATTAAGTCTCAGGAAAATGCAAATCCAAACTGCAAGGACATGGCAGCTCACTGTGGTCAGCATGGCTAGAAGGAAGCAGACAGGAAATAACAAGTGTCAGAGAGGAGGTGGAGAGAAGGGAAGCCTCCTGCACTGCTGGTGGGAGTGTAACCCGGTGCAGCCACGATGCCAAAGGTGTGGAACTGCCTCAGAAATTTAAGCATCCATGTCCCGTATGACCCAGCTATTAATCTGCCGCTTGTTTATCCAAAAAAGTCAGAAAGACTACCGCATAAAGACATGTGCATGGCTGTGTTCACCACAGTCTTACTCCTGATATCCAAGGCTTGGAAAGCACCCTGGTGTCCAGCAAGGGATGATTGGAGAAGGAAGATGGGCTATAGCCACACAATGGTATACCACTCAGCCGGAACAAATGATGCAATCCAGCCATTTGTGACCACCAGAATGGCTGTGAGGGTTTTAGGGGAAGTGTAACAAGCCCCAGTGAGAAATTCAAATACCATAGAATCTCACTTACAAGGAGAAGAAAAAGCAAGCACTAACCAACAGGTGGCACTGAACATTTGTATGCGGGCTCCCAGAGGCAAAGAGGGGCGGTGACGGAGGGTGAAAGAGAAGATTAGGCACAAGTGTGTGGTGAGGGCCTGTGATTAGTCTTACACTGGTGAAGATGATGTAAGCTACACAGAAGTCTAAAGCAATGAGGATGTGAATCTGGAAGTTATAGTACGTTCTAAGGCAGGGTCATGGCTATAAATTCACCTCAAATCAAAAATCCAAAAAGGGGTCCAGAATGATGTCATAAAGCTTTGGGGGCGGAAAGAGTTTACAGAAGGTGAACTTCCAAGGATGGAAAATCACCTCCAAATGCTTACAGATGCTACAGAAAGGCAGACCATTCCAAATAGGTGAAGAGGAATACTACGAAGAGAACATGATCAGTCCTAAACCCATGAACGAACGGAAAATGTTACCGTCCATGATGTTATTACTAATCACCTTCACGAATAATCCAAACAGGCCCACGTCTTCCCAAGTTCAGGCAAAAGGTTGGTCCAAAAGTACAATTCAGGGCCGACCCAGTGGTGGAGCAGGGAAGTGCCCACATTCCGCTTGGGCGGCCCGGGCCTCACTGTTTCACATTACGAGTGCATATCACATTAGTAGTGTTAGGAAATATAGATTTCATGGTATGGTGCGGGCAGAGATCATAAATAAGCAGCAATTGTGAGGATACGTTATCAATACGCACAAGAAAAGGAAGCATAAGAATATTGCAATCTATGGAAGTATCTGGTACACTTCCCAAAGGCAGAAGGAAGGAAAACTTGTGACCTGCCAAGGTGGAATTGGCAGAGTGCCACGAGATGACACCATCATTGTGCGTCAGAACATTCCCTGGGCAACTTCAACTTGTGAGGGAGTCCAGGACTTTTTCTGGGTAAGGTCCACCCATTTTGCCATCTACCCAAGATATAAGAGATAAAACCCAGGATAATCTTACAGGAGTGAAACCAGTGTCTAGAGAGAATGTAGGAGCCCTTTCGAAGTTCAAGGAGAAAGATAGAAACTGACAACAATTGCAGAAAAAGGAAAACTATCCTACCTAGACAGGGTGAGGAGTCAGACTGGTCTGAGATGGCTGTGAAACTCTGTGTGCACGGAGGTTGTCAGGACAACTTCGAATTTTGAGGTCGCTTGTGACATCACGGTGAACATGTCCCCCAGGGTGGCCGCATGGTTACAGTCTGACGATTGGCCTAGGCTAGGCTATTAAAGGGACAGATACCCAGAAACAGGTTTGGCAAACAGAAAGCAGGCACAGAAACTAGAAGAGATAAAACAGAGTCTGATGCAAGGGATAAGAAAGGAACCCTAGGCCACAAGTGAGAATAGAGGGACAAGCACGGAGAGGAGAACATTGTCATCTATTCAAGTCTATGGGGAGGTCATGCTGATTCAAGCTTGCAACTTCATTGGAAACAAGTGGCCGGACTTGGGGTTCATCACACCTACAGTGCCCTTGTGCCTTAAGCATAATGCAAAGTCAAGAAAGATGTCTTGAGGACATTGAAGAGAAGAATCGATGCCTCCTTTCCAAGGCCCATAGCATTCTTTGAAGATCAGTCTCTTTTGCCGAAGCTCTGGTGTCACCTGGGCCCACTGGGCACATGGTAATGTGTCCCAAGAGATGTCTAGGAAGCCTTGAAGGAATGGAGCCCTGTCACGCTTGGGGTATGTCTCTTTGTTTGGAAGTGCTCTACAAGGGTGCTGAAAAGCACCCTCTTCCACAGGGCTTCGTTCCTTCGTGAAGGCTGCCCTCCCAGGCTAGTGTGCTCTGTTTGCCTCCATCGAAATTCTCTCCCCCTACCTCTTGCCGTAGAAGGATTATTGATTATGTGTTTTGACACCATATGTAAGGAAGTTGCACGAAAATTAGAACTTTACAGTTGTGTTTCAAGAAAAATACACAGGCCAGGGTAGAGGATGTAGGGCAAACAAATGGCCCACCCTATAAAAATTAAGTAAGCCCATATCTGGACGGAATCTAGGGGAACGTTCAAGGATCAGGGGTCAAGTTCGAAACTTCCCAAATCCGGAAAAGAGACAGAAAAATCTCTTTCCTGGAGAGTGGAATTCATCCGATTTGTCTAAGTTGTCTTGGAAACATTGTGTCCGTGAAGGGGGTTGCCAGGACCACCTCGAATTTGGAGTTTCTGATCTCAGGATGTCAAACCAACCCACATGACCACGTGTTCTCAGTGCTTAGTTTGACCCAGGCTAGGATAGCCAAGAGTCCTACAAGTGACCGGTGCAAATTCAAGGACAACAACCAAGAGTCACGAAAGCACTCACACCTCACCCTAGAGAACATACAGCGATTAAAGAAATACAAACTAATCACTTGGAATGAAGGAGAACGGACTGATAAGCATGTCTAAGGGAGATAGCTGAGAAAGACCATGACGAGTATACTATGGAAAAGAAAAAGAGGACCCAGAAAATGGAAGGTGAACAGAAATCACACCTGAATTATCCACAATGAAAGATGATGTCCGTCTTTAGACAGACTCTGCTGGAACGTTTGAAAGTCAGAGAAATTCACAAGCCAAAAAACGGCAGCGAAGGTCAAGCATGGGCTAACTGGGAAGGGTGAGTTATGAGACTGCTCCAAGCAGGCTCTGAAACCTGTATCCATGAAGCATGCTGGACCTCAGAGACACACTTATGACAAATCCTCTGACATCACAATGGACCCGAAAAACAACCTAGCCTCATCTACACAGTGCTAGAGTTGGGCTCACTAGTATATTTAACTCCCATTGCACTCAACTGCACGTTGCCACTGAACATGTAAGTGGCCGGCCGGTGGTGCAGTGGTGAGGTCCGCACCTCCTGGGTCTGTGGCCCAGTATGGGCTGGGTGGAATCCTCGGTTTGGGCCTCCTCACCACTGCTTCAGTTGTTCTGGTGCAGGCGTCCGAGGTAGAGTAGAGGCAGATGGGATGGGACGTTGGACAGGGCCAGACTTCCACAGCAAATACAGGAGCATTGCCAGCAGATGTGAGCACAGCAATGCACTTGTGCCAAAACAAAACCAATTAAAAGTTGCAAAGAATAGAAAAACTGAAGCTAAGAAAAAAAAAAAACAAAAAAACAGGAGCTTGCCATTACGAAGAATAGGATCTCTGTGAATAACCTTAGCAAAACAGGTGAATTCTATGTTAAGTCAAAAACTAGCAAACCTTTGGGGAAAGAAACTCAAGAAGACACAAGAAAAAAAAAGATATCGAGGGATCTAGGAATGGAAGGATTAACACACTTGAAAGGTTCATACCGCAGTAAGGAATCTCTGGATTCCATGCAATCCCAGTCAAAGTTGCAGCAGTATTTGCCACAGAGAAGAAGAGAGAATCCTAAAGTTTCTAGCCAGCAACACGAGACCCTGACTAGGCAAAGGAATCCTCAGGAAAACGAACAAAGCAGCACGTGTCACAATTTCTGATTTCAACATAGAGGACGAAGCGCTAGGTACCGAAACGGCACAGTCTGGGCCCCAAAACAGGCATGAAGACCCATGCAAAACAATTGAGAGCCCAGAGCCCAACTCAAACTTACATGGACAGCCCATTTTGGACCAGGGAGCCAAGTGGAGACAGCGGAGAAAGGAGAGTCTCTACAATAAACGGTGCTGGGAAGCCTGCACAGCCACATGGAACACAACGAGAGTACACCATGCTGTTACACCTGGCACACACACCACCTGAAATGGATTAAAGCCTTGAATGGCAGACTTGAAACCGAGAACCTTGTAGGAGAAGACCTAGGCAGAGTGCTCTTTGCCATCTGTCTGAGCCGCCTATTGGGAAGAAGCATGTCTGACTGGGCAAGGGCAACAAAGGAAACAAGAAACAAACGGGACCACATCAAATGCACACACTTCTGCCAGTCAAGGAAACCATCAACTGAATACTAAGACACCACAACAATTGGGAGAGGATGTTTGCAAACCACACATCGGACAAGGGGTGAAAAGCCCAAAGATACAATCAACTCGCACGTCTCCACAAGAAAAAAAACAAGCCAATGAAAACCTGGTCAAAAGATGGAAGCAGAGATTTCTCCGAAGAAGACAGAAAGAGGGCCAGTAGGTGCATGAAAACTTGTTCACCATCATTAAGTCTCAGGAAAATGCAAATCCAAACTGCAAGCACATGGCAGCTCACTGTGGTCAGCATGGCTAGAAGGAAGCAGACAGGAAATAACAAGTGTCAGAGAGGAGGTGGAGAGAAGGGAAGCCTCCTGCACTGCTGGTGGGAGTGTAACCCGGTGCAGCCACGATGCCAAAGGTGTGCAACTGCCTCAGAAATTTAAGCATCCATGTCCCGTATGACCCAGCTATTAATCTGCCGCTTGTTTATCCAAAAAAGTCAGAAAGACTACCGCATAAAGACATGTGCATGGCTGTGTTCACCACAGTCTTACTCCTGATATCCAAGGCTTGGAAAGCACCCTGGTGTCCAGCAAGGGATGATTGGAGAAGGAAGATGGGCTATAGCCACACAATGGTATACCACTCAGCCGGAACAAATGATGCAATCCAGCCATTTGTGACCACCAGAATGGCTGTGAGGGTTTTAGGGGAAGTGTAACAAGCCCCAGTGAGAAATTCAAATACCATAGAATCTCACTTACAAGGAGAAGAAAAAGCAAGCACTAACCAACAGGTGGCACTGAACATTTGTATGCGGGCTCCCAGAGGCAAAGAGGGGCGGTGACGGAGGGTGAAAGAGAAGATTAGGCACAAGTGTGTGGTGAGGGCCTGTGATTAGTCTTACACTGGTGAAGATGATGTAAGCTACACAGAAGTCTAAAGCAATGAGGATGTGAATCTGGAAGTTATAGTACGTTCTAAGGCAGGGTCATGGCTATAAATTCACCTCAAATCAAAAATCCAAAAAGGGGTCCAGAATGATGTCATAAAGCTTTGGGGGCGGAAAGAGTTTACAGAAGGTGAACTTCCAAGGATGGAAAATCACCTCCAAATGCTTACAGATGCTACAGAAAGGCAGACCATTCCAAATAGGTGAAGAGGAATACTACGAAGAGAACATGATCAGTCCTAAACCCATGAACGAACGGAAAATGTTACCGTCCATGATGTTATTACTAATCACCTTCACGAATAATCCAAACAGGCCCACGTCTTCCCAAGTTCAGGCAAAAGGTTGGTCCAAAAGTACAATTCAGGGCCGACCCAGTGGTGGAGCAGGGAAGTGCCCACATTCCGCTTGGGCGGCCCGGGCCTCACTGTTTCACATTACGAGTGCATATCACATTAGTAGTGTTAGGAAATATAGATTTCATGGTATGGTGCGGGCAGAGATCATAAATAAGCAGCAATTGTGAGGATACGTTATCAATACGCACAAGAAAAGGAAGCATAAGAATATTGCAATCTATGGAAGTATCTGGTACACTTCCCAAAGGCAGAAGGAAGGAAAACTTGTGACCTGCCAAGGTGGAATTGGCAGAGTGCCACGAGATGACACCATCATTGTGCGTCAGAACATTCCCTGGGCAACTTCAACTTGTGAGGGAGTCCAGGACTTTTTCTGGGTAAGGTCCACCCATTTTGCCATCTACCCAAGATATAAGAGATAAAACCCAGGATAATCTTACAGGAGTGAAACCAGTGTCTAGAGAGAATGTAGGAGCCCTTTCGAAGTTCAAGGAGAAAGATAGAAACTGACAACAATTGCAGAAAAAGGAAAACTATCCTACCTAGACAGGGTGAGGAGTCAGACTGGTCTGAGATGGCTGTGAAACTCTGTGTGCACGGAGGTTGTCAGGACAACTTCGAATTTTGAGGTCGCTTGTGACATCACGGTGAACATGTCCCCCAGGGTGGCCGCATGGTTACAGTCTGACGATTGGCCTAGGCTAGGCTATTAAAGGGACAGATACCCAGAAACAGGTTTGGCAAACAGAAAGCAGGCACAGAAACTAGAAGAGATAAAACAGAGTCTGATGCAAGGGATAAGAAAGGAACCCTAGGCCACAAGTGAGAATAGAGGGACAAGCACGGAGAGGAGAACATTGTCATCTATTCAAGTCTATGGGGAGGTCATGCTGATTCAAGCTTGCAACTTCATTGGAAACAAGTGGCCGGACTTGGGGTTCATCACACCTACAGTGCCCTTGTGCCTTAAGCATAATGCAAAGTCAAGAAAGATGTCTTGAGGACATTGAAGAGAAGAATCGATGCCTCCTTTCCAAGGCCCATAGCATTCTTTGAAGATCAGTCTCTTTTGCCGAAGCTCTGGTGTCACCTGGGCCCACTGGGCACATGGTAATGTGTCCCAAGAGATGTCTAGGAAGCCTTGAAGGAATGGAGCCCTGTCACGCTTGGGGTATGTCTCTTTGTTTGGAAGTGCTCTACAAGGGTGCTGAAAAGCACCCTCTTCCACAGGGCTTCGTTCCTTCGTGAAGGCTGCCCTCCCAGGCTAGTGTGCTCTGTTTGCCTCCATCGAAATTCTCTCCCCCTACCTCTTGCCGTAGAAGGATTATTGATTATGTGTTTTGACACCATATGTAAGGAAGTTGCACGAAAATTAGAACTTTACAGTTGTGTTTCAAGAAAAATACACAGGCCAGGGTAGAGGATGTAGGGCAAACAAATGGCCCACCCTATAAAAATTAAGTAAGCCCATATCTGGACGGAATCTAGGGGAACGTTCAAGGATCAGGGGTCAAGTTCGAAACTTCCCAAATCCGGAAAAGAGACAGAAAAATCTCTTTCCTGGAGAGTGGAATTCATCCGATTTGTCTAAGTTGTCTTGGAAACATTGTGTCCGTGAAGGGGGTTGCCAGGACCACCTCGAATTTGGAGTTTCTGATCTCAGGATGTCAAACCAACCCACATGACCACGTGTTCTCAGTGCTTAGTTTGACCCAGGCTAGGATAGCCAAGAGTCCTACAAGTGACCGGTGCAAATTCAAGGACAACAACCAAGAGTCACGAAAGCACTCACACCTCACCCTAGAGAACATACAGCGATTAAAGAAATACAAACTAATCACTTGGAATGAAGGAGAACGGACTGATAAGCATGTCTAAGGGAGATAGCTGAGAAAGACCATGACGAGTATACTATGGAAAAGAAAAAGAGGACCCAGAAAATGGAAGGTGAACAGAAATCACACCTGAATTATCCACAATGAAAGATGATGTCCGTCTTTAGACAGACTCTGCTGGAACGTTTGAAAGTCAGAGAAATTCACAAGCCAAAAAACGGCAGCGAAGGTCAAGCATGGGCTAACTGGGAAGGGTGAGTTATGAGACTGCTCCAAGCAGGCTCTGAAACCTGTATCCATGAAGCATGCTGGACCTCAGAGACACACTTATGACAAATCCTCTGACATCACAATGGACCCGAAAAACAACCTAGCCTCATCTACACAGTGCTAGAGTTGGGCTCACTAGTATATTTAACTCCCATTGCACTCAACTGCACGTTGCCACTGAACATGTAAGTGGCCGGCCGGTGGTGCAGTGGTGAGGTCCGCACCTCCTGGGTCTGTGGCCCAGTATGGGCTGGGTGGAATCCTCGGTTTGGGCCTCCTCACCACTGCTTCAGTTGTTCTGGTGCAGGCGTCCGAGGTAGAGTAGAGGCAGATGGGATGGGACGTTGGACAGGGCCAGACTTCCACAGCAAATACAGGAGCATTGCCAGCAGATGTGAGCACAGCAATGCACTTGTGCCAAAACAAAACCAATTAAAAGTTGCAAAGAATAGAAAAACTGAAGCTAAGAAAAAAAAAAAACAAAAAAACAGGAGCTTGCCATTACGAAGAATAGGATCTCTGTGAATAACCTTAGCAAAACAGGTGAATTCTATGTTAAGTCAAAAACTAGCAAACCTTTGGGGAAAGAAACTCAAGAAGACACAAGAAAAAAAAAGATATCGAGGGATCTAGGAATGGAAGGATTAACACACTTGAAAGGTTCATACCGCAGTAAGGAATCTCTGGATTCCATGCAATCCCAGTCAAAGTTGCAGCAGTATTTGCCACAGAGAAGAAGAGAGAATCCTAAAGTTTCTAGCCAGCAACACGAGACCCTGACTAGGCAAAGGAATCCTCAGGAAAACGAACAAAGCAGCACGTGTCACAATTTCTGATTTCAACATAGAGGACGAAGCGCTAGGTACCGAAACGGCACAGTCTGGGCCCCAAAACAGGCATGAAGACCCATGCAAAACAATTGAGAGCCCAGAGCCCAACTCAAACTTACATGGACAGCCCATTTTGGACCAGGGAGCCAAGTGGAGACAGCGGAGAAAGGAGAGTCTCTACAATAAACGGTGCTGGGAAGCCTGCACAGCCACATGGAACACAACGAGAGTACACCATGCTGTTACACCTGGCACACACACCACCTGAAATGGATTAAAGCCTTGAATGGCAGACTTGAAACCGAGAACCTTGTAGGAGAAGACCTAGGCAGAGTGCTCTTTGCCATCTGTCTGAGCCGCCTATTGGGAAGAAGCATGTCTGACTGGGCAAGGGCAACAAAGGAAACAAGAAACAAACGGGACCACATCAAATGCACACACTTCTGCCAGTCAAGGAAACCATCAACTGAATACTAAGACACCACAACAATTGGGAGAGGATGTTTGCAAACCACACATCGGACAAGGGGTGAAAAGCCCAAAGATACAATCAACTCGCACGTCTCCACAAGAAAAAAAACAAGCCAATGAAAACCTGGTCAAAAGATGGAAGCAGAGATTTCTCCGAAGAAGACAGAAAGAGGGCCAGTAGGTGCATGAAAACTTGTTCACCATCATTAAGTCTCAGGAAAATGCAAATCCAAACTGCAAGCACATGGCAGCTCACTGTGGTCAGCATGGCTAGAAGGAAGCAGACAGGAAATAACAAGTGTCAGAGAGGAGGTGGAGAGAAGGGAAGCCTCCTGCACTGCTGGTGGGAGTGTAACCCGGTGCAGCCACGATGCCAAAGGTGTGCAACTGCCTCAGAAATTTAAGCATCCATGTCCCGTATGACCCAGCTATTAATCTGCCGCTTGTTTATCCAAAAAAGTCAGAAAGACTACCGCATAAAGACATGTGCATGGCTGTGTTCACCACAGTCTTACTCCTGATATCCAAGGCTTGGAAAGCACCCTGGTGTCCAGCAAGGGATGATTGGAGAAGGAAGATGGGCTATAGCCACACAATGGTATACCACTCAGCCGGAACAAATGATGCAATCCAGCCATTTGTGACCACCAGAATGGCTGTGAGGGTTTTAGGGGAAGTGTAACAAGCCCCAGTGAGAAATTCAAATACCATAGAATCTCACTTACAAGGAGAAGAAAAAGCAAGCACTAACCAACAGGTGGCACTGAACATTTGTATGCGGGCTCCCAGAGGCAAAGAGGGGCGGTGACGGAGGGTGAAAGAGAAGATTAGGCACAAGTGTGTGGTGAGGGCCTGTGATTAGTCTTACACTGGTGAAGATGATGTAAGCTACACAGAAGTCTAAAGCAATGAGGATGTGAATCTGGAAGTTATAGTACGTTCTAAGGCAGGGTCATGGCTATAAATTCACCTCAAATCAAAAATCCAAAAAGGGGTCCAGAATGATGTCATAAAGCTTTGGGGGCGGAAAGAGTTTACAGAAGGTGAACTTCCAAGGATGGAAAATCACCTCCAAATGCTTACAGATGCTACAGAAAGGCAGACCATTCCAAATAGGTGAAGAGGAATACTACGAAGAGAACATGATCAGTCCTAAACCCATGAACGAACGGAAAATGTTACCGTCCATGATGTTATTACTAATCACCTTCACGAATAATCCAAACAGGCCCACGTCTTCCCAAGTTCAGGCAAAAGGTTGGTCCAAAAGTACAATTCAGGGCCGACCCAGTGGTGGAGCAGGGAAGTGCCCACATTCCGCTTGGGCGGCCCGGGCCTCACTGTTTCACATTACGAGTGCATATCACATTAGTAGTGTTAGGAAATATAGATTTCATGGTATGGTGCGGGCAGAGATCATAAATAAGCAGCAATTGTGAGGATACGTTATCAATACGCACAAGAAAAGGAAGCATAAGAATATTGCAATCTATGGAAGTATCTGGTACACTTCCCAAAGGCAGAAGGAAGGAAAACTTGTGACCTGCCAAGGTGGAATTGGCAGAGTGCCACGAGATGACACCATCATTGTGCGTCAGAACATTCCCTGGGCAACTTCAACTTGTGAGGGAGTCCAGGACTTTTTCTGGGTAAGGTCCACCCATTTTGCCATCTACCCAAGATATAAGAGATAAAACCCAGGATAATCTTACAGGAGTGAAACCAGTGTCTAGAGAGAATGTAGGAGCCCTTTCGAAGTTCAAGGAGAAAGATAGAAACTGACAACAATTGCAGAAAAAGGAAAACTATCCTACCTAGACAGGGTGAGGAGTCAGACTGGTCTGAGATGGCTGTGAAACTCTGTGTGCACGGAGGTTGTCAGGACAACTTCGAATTTTGAGGTCGCTTGTGACATCACGGTGAACATGTCCCCCAGGGTGGCCGCATGGTTACAGTCTGACGATTGGCCTAGGCTAGGCTATTAAAGGGACAGATACCCAGAAACAGGTTTGGCAAACAGAAAGCAGGCACAGAAACTAGAAGAGATAAAACAGAGTCTGATGCAAGGGATAAGAAAGGAACCCTAGGCCACAAGTGAGAATAGAGGGACAAGCACGGAGAGGAGAACATTGTCATCTATTCAAGTCTATGGGGAGGTCATGCTGATTCAAGCTTGCAACTTCATTGGAAACAAGTGGCCGGACTTGGGGTTCATCACACCTACAGTGCCCTTGTGCCTTAAGCATAATGCAAAGTCAAGAAAGATGTCTTGAGGACATTGAAGAGAAGAATCGATGCCTCCTTTCCAAGGCCCATAGCATTCTTTGAAGATCAGTCTCTTTTGCCGAAGCTCTGGTGTCACCTGGGCCCACTGGGCACATGGTAATGTGTCCCAAGAGATGTCTAGGAAGCCTTGAAGGAATGGAGCCCTGTCACGCTTGGGGTATGTCTCTTTGTTTGGAAGTGCTCTACAAGGGTGCTGAAAAGCACCCTCTTCCACAGGGCTTCGTTCCTTCGTGAAGGCTGCCCTCCCAGGCTAGTGTGCTCTGTTTGCCTCCATCGAAATTCTCTCCCCCTACCTCTTGCCGTAGAAGGATTATTGATTATGTGTTTTGACACCATATGTAAGGAAGTTGCACGAAAATTAGAACTTTACAGTTGTGTTTCAAGAAAAATACACAGGCCAGGGTAGAGGATGTAGGGCAAACAAATGGCCCACCCTATAAAAATTAAGTAAGCCCGTATCTGGACGGAATCTAGGGGAACGTTCAAGGATCAGGGGTCAAGTTCGAAACTTCCCAAATCCGGAAAAGAGACAGAAAAATCTCTTTCCTGGAGAGTGGAATTCATCCGATTTGTCTAAGTTGTCTTGGAAACATTGTGTCCGTGAAGGGGGTTGCCAGGACCACCTCGAATTTGGAGTTTCTGATCTCAGGATGTCAAACCAACCCACATGACCACGTGTTCTCAGTGCTTAGTTTGACCCAGGCTAGGATAGCCAAGAGTCCTACAAGTGACCGGTGCAAATTCAAGGACAACAACCAAGAGTCACGAAAGCACTCACACCTCACCCTAGAGAACATACAGCGATTAAAGAAATACAAACTAATCACTTGGAATGAAGGAGAACGGACTGATAAGCATGTCTAAGGGAGATAGCTGAGAAAGACCATGACGAGTATACTATGGAAAAGAAAAAGAGGACCCAGAAAATGGAAGGTGAACAGAAATCACACCTGAATTATCCACAATGAAAGATGATGTCCGTCTTTAGACAGACTCTGCTGGAACGTTTGAAAGTCAGAGAAATTCACAAGCCAAAAAACGGCAGCGAAGGTCAAGCATGGGCTAACTGGGAAGGGTGAGTTATGAGACTGCTCCAAGCAGGCTCTGAAACCTGTATCCATGAAGCATGCTGGACCTCAGAGACACACTTATGACAAATCCTCTGACATCACAATGGACCCGAAAAACAACCTAGCCTCATCTACACAGTGCTAGAGTTGGGCTCACTAGTATATTTAACTCCCATTGCACTCAACTGCACGTTGCCACTGAACATGTAAGTGGCCGGCCGGTGGTGCAGTGGTGAGGTCCGCACCTCCTGGGTCTGTGGCCCAGTATGGGCTGGGTGGAATCCTCGGTTTGGGCCTCCTCACCACTGCTTCAGTTGTTCTGGTGCAGGCGTCCGAGGTAGAGTAGAGGCAGATGGGATGGGACGTTGGACAGGGCCAGACTTCCACAGCAAATACAGGAGCATTGCCAGCAGATGTGAGCACAGCAATGCACTTGTGCCAAAACAAAACCAATTAAAAGTTGCAAAGAATAGAAAAACTGAAGCTAAGAAAAAAAAAAAACAAAAAAACAGGAGCTTGCCATTACGAAGAATAGGATCTCTGTGAATAACCTTAGCAAAACAGGTGAATTCTATGTTAAGTCAAAAACTAGCAAACCTTTGGGGAAAGAAACTCAAGAAGACACAAGAAAAAAAAAGATATCGAGGGATCTAGGAATGGAAGGATTAACACACTTGAAAGGTTCATACCGCAGTAAGGAATCTCTGGATTCCATGCAATCCCAGTCAAAGTTGCAGCAGTATTTGCCACAGAGAAGAAGAGAGAATCCTAAAGTTTCTAGCCAGCAACACGAGACCCTGACTAGGCAAAGGAATCCTCAGGAAAACGAACAAAGCAGCACGTGTCACAATTTCTGATTTCAACATAGAGGACGAAGCGCTAGGTACCGAAACGGCACAGTCTGGGCCCCAAAACAGGCATGAAGACCCATGCAAAACAATTGAGAGCCCAGAGCCCAACTCAAACTTACATGGACAGCCCATTTTGGACCAGGGAGCCAAGTGGAGACAGCGGAGAAAGGAGAGTCTCTACAATAAACGGTGCTGGGAAGCCTGCACAGCCACATGGAACACAACGAGAGTACACCATGCTGTTACACCTGGCACACACACCACCTGAAATGGATTAAAGCCTTGAATGGCAGACTTGAAACCGAGAACCTTGTAGGAGAAGACCTAGGCAGAGTGCTCTTTGCCATCTGTCTGAGCCGCCTATTGGGAAGAAGCATGTCTGACTGGGCAAGGGCAACAAAGGAAACAAGAAACAAACGGGACCACATCAAATGCACACACTTCTGCCAGTCAAGGAAACCATCAACTGAATACTAAGACACCACAACAATTGGGAGAGGATGTTTGCAAACCACACATCGGACAAGGGGTGAAAAGCCCAAAGATACAATCAACTCGCACGTCTCCACAAGAAAAAAAACAAGCCAATGAAAACCTGGTCAAAAGATGGAAGCAGAGATTTCTCCGAAGAAGACAGAAAGAGGGCCAGTAGGTGCATGAAAACTTGTTCACCATCATTAAGTCTCAGGAAAATGCAAATCCAAACTGCAAGCACATGGCAGCTCACTGTGGTCAGCATGGCTAGAAGGAAGCAGACAGGAAATAACAAGTGTCAGAGAGGAGGTGGAGAGAAGGGAAGCCTCCTGCACTGCTGGTGGGAGTGTAACCCGGTGCAGCCACGATGCCAAAGGTGTGCAACTGCCTCAGAAATTTAAGCATCCATGTCCCGTATGACCCAGCTATTAATCTGCCGCTTGTTTATCCAAAAAAGTCAGAAAGACTACCGCATAAAGACATGTGCATGGCTGTGTTCACCACAGTCTTACTCCTGATATCCAAGGCTTGGAAAGCACCCTGGTGTCCAGCAAGGGATGATTGGAGAAGGAAGATGGGCTATAGCCACACAATGGTATACCACTCAGCCGGAACAAATGATGCAATCCAGCCATTTGTGACCACCAGAATGGCTGTGAGGGTTTTAGGGGAAGTGTAACAAGCCCCAGTGAGAAATTCAAATACCATAGAATCTCACTTACAAGGAGAAGAAAAAGCAAGCACTAACCAACAGGTGGCACTGAACATTTGTATGCGGGCTCCCAGAGGCAAAGAGGGGCGGTGACGGAGGGTGAAAGAGAAGATTAGGCACAAGTGTGTGGTGAGGGCCTGTGATTAGTCTTACACTGGTGAAGATGATGTAAGCTACACAGAAGTCTAAAGCAATGAGGATGTGAATCTGGAAGTTATAGTACGTTCTAAGGCAGGGTCATGGCTATAAATTCACCTCAAATCAAAAATCCAAAAAGGGGTCCAGAATGATGTCATAAAGCTTTGGGGGCGGAAAGAGTTTACAGAAGGTGAACTTCCAAGGATGGAAAATCACCTCCAAATGCTTACAGATGCTACAGAAAGGCAGACCATTCCAAATAGGTGAAGAGGAATACTACGAAGAGAACATGATCAGTCCTAAACCCATGAACGAACGGAAAATGTTACCGTCCATGATGTTATTACTAATCACCTTCACGAATAATCCAAACAGGCCCACGTCTTCCCAAGTTCAGGCAAAAGGTTGGTCCAAAAGTACAATTCAGGGCCGACCCAGTGGTGGAGCAGGGAAGTGCCCACATTCCGCTTGGGCGGCCCGGGCCTCACTGTTTCACATTACGAGTGCATATCACATTAGTAGTGTTAGGAAATATAGATTTCATGGTATGGTGCGGGCAGAGATCATAAATAAGCAGCAATTGTGAGGATACGTTATCAATACGCACAAGAAAAGGAAGCATAAGAATATTGCAATCTATGGAAGTATCTGGTACACTTCCCAAAGGCAGAAGGAAGGAAAACTTGTGACCTGCCAAGGTGGAATTGGCAGAGTGCCACGAGATGACACCATCATTGTGCGTCAGAACATTCCCTGGGCAACTTCAACTTGTGAGGGAGTCCAGGACTTTTTCTGGGTAAGGTCCACCCATTTTGCCATCTACCCAAGATATAAGAGATAAAACCCAGGATAATCTTACAGGAGTGAAACCAGTGTCTAGAGAGAATGTAGGAGCCCTTTCGAAGTTCAAGGAGAAAGATAGAAACTGACAACAATTGCAGAAAAAGGAAAACTATCCTACCTAGACAGGGTGAGGAGTCAGACTGGTCTGAGATGGCTGTGAAACTCTGTGTGCACGGAGGTTGTCAGGACAACTTCGAATTTTGAGGTCGCTTGTGACATCACGGTGAACATGTCCCCCAGGGTGGCCGCATGGTTACAGTCTGACGATTGGCCTAGGCTAGGCTATTAAAGGGACAGATACCCAGAAACAGGTTTGGCAAACAGAAAGCAGGCACAGAAACTAGAAGAGATAAAACAGAGTCTGATGCAAGGGATAAGAAAGGAACCCTAGGCCACAAGTGAGAATAGAGGGACAAGCACGGAGAGGAGAACATTGTCATCTATTCAAGTCTATGGGGAGGTCATGCTGATTCAAGCTTGCAACTTCATTGGAAACAAGTGGCCGGACTTGGGGTTCATCACACCTACAGTGCCCTTGTGCCTTAAGCATAATGCAAAGTCAAGAAAGATGTCTTGAGGACATTGAAGAGAAGAATCGATGCCTCCTTTCCAAGGCCCATAGCATTCTTTGAAGATCAGTCTCTTTTGCCGAAGCTCTGGTGTCACCTGGGCCCACTGGGCACATGGTAATGTGTCCCAAGAGATGTCTAGGAAGCCTTGAAGGAATGGAGCCCTGTCACGCTTGGGGTATGTCTCTTTGTTTGGAAGTGCTCTACAAGGGTGCTGAAAAGCACCCTCTTCCACAGGGCTTCGTTCCTTCGTGAAGGCTGCCCTCCCAGGCTAGTGTGCTCTGTTTGCCTCCATCGAAATTCTCTCCCCCTACCTCTTGCCGTAGAAGGATTATTGATTATGTGTTTTGACACCATATGTAAGGAAGTTGCACGAAAATTAGAACTTTACAGTTGTGTTTCAAGAAAAATACACAGGCCAGGGTAGAGGATGTAGGGCAAACAAATGGCCCACCCTATAAAAATTAAGTAAGCCCGTATCTGGACGGAATCTAGGGGAACGTTCAAGGATCAGGGGTCAAGTTCGAAACTTCCCAAATCCGGAAAAGAGACAGAAAAATCTCTTTCCTGGAGAGTGGAATTCATCCGATTTGTCTAAGTTGTCTTGGAAACATTGTGTCCGTGAAGGGGGTTGCCAGGACCACCTCGAATTTGGAGTTTCTGATCTCAGGATGTCAAACCAACCCACATGACCACGTGTTCTCAGTGCTTAGTTTGACCCAGGCTAGGATAGCCAAGAGTCCTACAAGTGACCGGTGCAAATTCAAGGACAACAACCAAGAGTCACGAAAGCACTCACACCTCACCCTAGAGAACATACAGCGATTAAAGAAATACAAACTAATCACTTGGAATGAAGGAGAACGGACTGATAAGCATGTCTAAGGGAGATAGCTGAGAAAGACCATGACGAGTATACTATGGAAAAGAAAAAGAGGACCCAGAAAATGGAAGGTGAACAGAAATCACACCTGAATTATCCACAATGAAAGATGATGTCCGTCTTTAGACAGACTCTGCTGGAACGTTTGAAAGTCAGAGAAATTCACAAGCCAAAAAACGGCAGCGAAGGTCAAGCATGGGCTAACTGGGAAGGGTGAGTTATGAGACTGCTCCAAGCAGGCTCTGAAACCTGTATCCATGAAGCATGCTGGACCTCAGAGACACAATTATGACAAATCCTCTGACATCACAATGGACCCGAAAAACAACCTAGCCTCATCTACACAGTGCTAGAGTTGGGCTCACTAGTATATTTAACTCCCATTGCACTCAACTGCACGTTGCCACTGAACATGTAAGTGGCCGGCCGGTGGTGCAGTGGTGAGGTCCGCACCTCCTGGGTCTGTGGCCCAGTATGGGCTGGGTGGAATCCTCGGTTTGGGCCTCCTCACCACTGCTTCAGTTGTTCTGGTGCAGGCGTCCGAGGTAGAGTAGAGGCAGATGGGATGGGACGTTGGACAGGGCCAGACTTCCACAGCAAATACAGGAGCATTGCCAGCAGATGTGAGCACAGCAATGCACTTGTGCCAAAACAAAACCAATTAAAAGTTGCAAAGAATAGAAAAACTGAAGCTAAGAAAAAAAAAAAACAAAAAAACAGGAGCTTGCCATTACGAAGAATAGGATCTCTGTGAATAACCTTAGCAAAACAGGTGAATTCTATGTTAAGTCAAAAACTAGCAAACCTTTGGGGAAAGAAACTCAAGAAGACACAAGAAAAAAAAAGATATCGAGGGATCTAGGAATGGAAGGATTAACACACTTGAAAGGTTCATACCGCAGTAAGGAATCTCTGGATTCCATGCAATCCCAGTCAAAGTTGCAGCAGTATTTGCCACAGAGAAGAAGAGAGAATCCTAAAGTTTCTAGCCAGCAACACGAGACCCTGACTAGGCAAAGGAATCCTCAGGAAAACGAACAAAGCAGCACGTGTCACAATTTCTGATTTCAACATAGAGGACGAAGCGCTAGGTACCGAAACGGCACAGTCTGGGCCCCAAAACAGGCATGAAGACCCATGCAAAACAATTGAGAGCCCAGAGCCCAACTCAAACTTACATGGACAGCCCATTTTGGACCAGGGAGCCAAGTGGAGACAGCGGAGAAAGGAGAGTCTCTACAATAAACGGTGCTGGGAAGCCTGCACAGCCACATGGAACACAACGAGAGTACACCATGCTGTTACACCTGGCACACACACCACCTGAAATGGATTAAAGCCTTGAATGGCAGACTTGAAACCGAGAACCTTGTAGGAGAAGACCTAGGCAGAGTGCTCTTTGCCATCTGTCTGAGCCGCCTATTGGGAAGAAGCATGTCTGACTGGGCAAGGGCAACAAAGGAAACAAGAAACAAACGGGACCACATCAAATGCACACACTTCTGCCAGTCAAGGAAACCATCAACTGAATACTAAGACACCACAACAATTGGGAGAGGATGTTTGCAAACCACACATCGGACAAGGGGTGAAAAGCCCAAAGATACAATCAACTCGCACGTCTCCACAAGAAAAAAAACAAGCCAATGAAAACCTGGTCAAAAGATGGAAGCAGAGATTTCTCCGAAGAAGACAGAAAGAGGGCCAGTAGGTGCATGAAAACTTGTTCACCATCATTAAGTCTCAGGAAAATGCAAATCCAAACTGCAAGCACATGGCAGCTCACTGTGGTCAGCATGGCTAGAAGGAAGCAGACAGGAAATAACAAGTGTCAGAGAGGAGGTGGAGAGAAGGGAAGCCTCCTGCACTGCTGGTGGGAGTGTAACCCGGTGCAGCCACGATGCCAAAGGTGTGGAACTGCCTCAGAAATTTAAGCATCCATGTCCCGTATGACCCAGCTATTAATCTGCCGCTTGTTTATCCAAAAAAGTCAGAAAGACTACCGCATAAAGACATGTGCATGGCTGTGTTCACCACAGTCTTACTCCTGATATCCAAGGCTTGGAAAGCACCCTGGTGTCCAGCAAGGGATGATTGGAGAAGGAAGATGGGCTATAGCCACACAATGGTATACCACTCAGCCGGAACAAATGATGCAATCCAGCCATTTGTGACCACCAGAATGGCTGTGAGGGTTTTAGGGGAAGTGTAACAAGCCCCAGTGAGAAATTCAAATACCATAGAATCTCACTTACAAGGAGAAGAAAAAGCAAGCACTAACCAACAGGTGGCACTGAACATTTGTATGCGGGCTCCCAGAGGCAAAGAGGGGCGGTGACGGAGGGTGAAAGAGAAGATTAGGCACAAGTGTGTGGTGAGGGCCTGTGATTAGTCTTACACTGGTGAAGATGATGTAAGCTACACAGAAGTCTAAAGCAATGAGGATGTGAATCTGGAAGTTATAGTACGTTCTAAGGCAGGGTCATGGCTATAAATTCACCTCAAATCAAAAATCCAAAAAGGGGTCCAGAATGATGTCATAAAGCTTTGGGGGCGGAAAGAGTTTACAGAAGGTGAACTTCCAAGGATGGAAAATCACCTCCAAATGCTTACAGATGCTACAGAAAGGCAGACCATTCCAAATAGGTGAAGAGGAATACTACGAAGAGAACATGATCAGTCCTAAACCCATGAACGAACGGAAAATGTTACCGTCCATGATGTTATTACTAATCACCTTCACGAATAATCCAAACAGGCCCACGTCTTCCCAAGTTCAGGCAAAAGGTTGGTCCAAAAGTACAATTCAGGGCCGGCCCTGTGGTGGAGCAGGTAAGTGCCCACATTCCGCTTGGGCGGCCCGGGCCTCACTGTTTCACATTACGAGTGCATATCACATTAGTAGTGTTAGGAAATATAGATTTCATGGTATGGTGCGGGCAGAGATCATAAATAAGCAGCAATTGTGAGGATACGTTATCAATACGCACAAGAAAAGGAAGCATAAGAATATTACAATCTATGGAAGTATCTGGTACACTTCCCAAAGGCAGAAGGAAGGAAAACTTGTGACCTGCCAAGGTGGAATTGGCAGAGTGCCACGAGATGACACCATCATTGTGCGTCAGAACATTCCCTGGGCAACTTCAACTTGTGAGGGAGTCCAGGACTTTTTCTGGGTAAGGTCCACCCATTTTGCCATCTACCCAAGATATAAGAGATAAAACCCAGGATAATCTTACAGGAGTGAAACCAGTGTCTAGAGAGAATGTAGGAGCCCTTTCGAAGTTCAAGGAGAAAGATAGAAACTGACAACAATTGCAGAAAAAGCAAAACTATCCTACCTAGACAGGGTGAGGAGTCAGACTGGTCTGAGATGGCTGTGAAACTCTGTGTGCACGGAGGTTGTCAGGACAACTTCGAATTTTGAGGTCGCTTATGACATCACGGTGAACATGTCCCCCAGGGTGGCCGCATGGTTACAGTCTGAGGATTGGCCTAGGCTAGGCTATTAAAGGGACAGATACCCAGAAACAGGTTTGGCAAACAGAAAGCAGGCACAGAAACTAGAAGAGATAAAACAGAGTCTGATGCAAGGGATAAGAAAGGAACCCTAGGCCACAAGTGAGAATAGAGGGACAAGCACGGAGAGGAGAACATTGTCATCTATTCAAGTCTATGGGGAGGTCATGCTGATTCAAGCTTGCAACTTCATTGGAAACAAGTGGCCGGACTTGGGGTTCATCACACCTACAGTGCCCTTGTGCCTTAAGCATAATGCAAAGTCAAGAAAGATGTCTTGAGGACATTGAAGAGAGGAATCGATGCCTCCTTTCCAAGGCCCATAGCATTCTTTGAAGGTGAGTCTCTTTTTCCGAAGCTCTGGTGTCACGTGGGCCCACTGGGCACATGGTAATGTGTCCCAAGAGATGTCTTGGAAGCCTTGAAGGAATGGAGCCCTGTCACGCTTGGGGTATGTCTCTTTGTTTGGAAGTGCTCTACAAGGGTGCTGAAAAGCACCCTCTTCCACAGGGCTTCGTTCCTTCGTGAAGGCTGCCCTCCCAGGCTAGTGTGCTCTGTTTGCCTCCATCGAAATTCTCTCCCCCTACCTCTTGCCGTAGAAGGATTATTGATTATGTGTTTTGACACCATATGTAAGGAAGTTGCACGAAAATTAGAACTTTACAGTTGTGTTTCAAGAAAAATACACAGGCCAGGGTAGAGGATGTAGGGCAAACAAATGGCCCACCCTATAAAAATTAAGTAAGCCCGTATCTGGACGGAATCTAGGGGAACGTTCAAGGATCAGGGGTCAAGTTCGAAACTTCCCAAATCCGGAAAAGAGACAGAAAAATCTCTTTCCTGGAGAGTGGAATTCATCCGATTTGTCTAAGTTGTCTTGGAAACATTGTGTCCGTGAAGGGGGTTGCCAGGACCACCTCGAATTTGGAGTTTCTGATCTCAGGATGTCAAACCAACCCACATGACCACGTGTTCTCAGTGCTTAGTTTGACCCAGGCTAGGATAGCCAAGAGTCCTACAAGTGACCGGTGCAAATTCAAGGACAACAACCAAGAGTCACGAAAGCACTCACACCTCACCCTAGAGAACATACAGCGATTAAAGAAATACAAACTAATCACTTGGAATGAAGGAGAACGGACTGATAAGCATGTCTAAGGGAGATAGCTGAGAAAGACCATGACGAGTATACTATGGAAAAGAAAAAGAGGACCCAGAAAATGGAAGGTGAACAGAAATCACACCTGAATTATCCACAATGAAAGATGATGTCCGTCTTTAGACAGACTCTGCTGGAACGTTTGAAAGTCAGAGAAATTCACAAGCCAAAAAACGGCAGCGAAGGTCAAGCATGGGCTAACTGGGAAGGGTGAGTTATGAGACTGCTCCAAGCAGGCTCTGAAACCTGTATCCATGAAGCATGCTGGACCTCAGAGACACAATTATGACAAATCCTCTGACATCACAATGGACCCGAAAAACAACCTAGCCTCATCTACACAGTGCTAGAGTTGGGCTCACTAGTATATTTAACTCCCATTGCACTCAACTGCACGTTGCCACTGAACATGTAAGTGGCCGGCCGGTGGTGCAGTGGTGAGGTCCGCACCTCCTGGGTCTGTGGCCCAGTATGGGCTGGGTGGAATCCTCGGTTTGGGCCTCCTCACCACTGCTTCAGTTGTTCTGGTGCAGGCGTCCGAGGTAGAGTAGAGGCAGATGGGATGGGACGTTGGACAGGGCCAGACTTCCACAGCAAATACAGGAGCATTGCCAGCAGATGTGAGCACAGCAATGCACTTGTGCCAAAACAAAACCAATTAAAAGTTGCAAAGAATAGAAAAACTGAAGCTAAGAAAAAAAAAAAACAAAAAAACAGGAGCTTGCCATTACGAAGAATAGGATCTCTGTGAATAACCTTAGCAAAACAGGTGAATTCTATGTTAATTCAAAAACTAGCAAACCTTTGGGGAAAGAAACTCAAGAAGACACAAGAAAAAAAAGATATCGAGGGATCTAGGAATGGAAGGATTAACACACTTGAAAGGTTCATACCGCAGTAAGGAATCTCTGGATTCCATGCAATCCCAGTCAAAGTTGCAGCAGTATTTGCCACAGAGAAGAAGAGAGAATCCTAAAGTTTCTAGCCAGCAACACGAGACCCTGACTAGGCAAAGGAATCCTCAGGAAAACGAACAAAGCAGCACGTGTCACAATTTCTGATTTCAACATAGAGGACGAAGCGCTAGGTACCGAAACGGCACAGTCTGGGCCCCAAAACAGGCATGAAGACCCATGCAAAACAATTGAGAGCCCAGAGCCCAACTCAAACTTACATGGACAGCCCATTTTGGACCAGGGAGCCAAGTGGAGACAGCGGAGAAAGGAGAGTCTCTACAATAAACGGTGCTGGGAAGCCTGCACAGCCACATGGAACACAACGAGAGTACACCATGCTGTTACACCTGGCACACACACCACCTGAAATGGATTAAAGCCTTGAATGGCAGACTTGAAACCGAGAACCTTGTAGGAGAAGACCTAGGCAGAGTGCTCTTTGCCATCTGTCTGAGCCGCCTATTGGGAAGAAGCATGTCTGACTGGGCAAGGGCAACAAAGGAAACAAGAAACAAACGGGACCACATCAAATGCACACACTTCTGCCAGTCAAGGAAACCATCAACTGAATACTAAGACACCACAACAATTGGGAGAGGATGTTTGCAAACCACACATCGGACAAGGGGTGAAAAGCCCAAAGATACAATCAACTCGCACGTCTCCACAAGAAAAAAAACAAGCCAATGAAAACCTGGTCAAAAGATGGAAGCAGAGATTTCTCCGAAGAAGACAGAAAGAGGGCCAGTAGGTGCATGAAAACTTGTTCACCATCATTAAGTCTCAGGAAAATGCAAATCCAAACTGCAAGCACATGGCAGCTCACTGTGGTCAGCATGGCTAGAAGGAAGCAGACAGGAAATAACAAGTGTCAGAGAGGAGGTGGAGAGAAGGGAAGCCTCCTGCACTGCTGGTGGGAGTGTAACCCGGTGCAGCCACGATGCCAAAGGTGTGGAACTGCCTCAGAAATTTAAGCATCCATGTCCCGTATGACCCAGCTATTAATCTGCCGCTTGTTTATCCAAAAAAGTCAGAAAGACTACCGCATGAAGACATGTGCATGGCTGTGTTCACCACAGTCTTACTCCTGATATCCAAGGCTTGGAAAGCACCCTGGTGTCCAGCAAGGGATGATTGGAGAAGGAAGATGGGCTATAGCCACACAATGGTATACCACTCAGCCGGAACAAATGATGCAATCCAGCCATTTGTGACCACCAGAATGGCTGTGAGGGTTTTAGGGGAAGTGTAACAAGCCCCAGTGAGAAATTCAAATACCATAGAATCTCACTTACAAGGAGAAGAAAAAGCAAGCACTAACCAACAGGTGGCACTGAACATTTGTATGCGGGCTCCCAGAGGCAAAGAGGGGCGGTGACGGAGGGTGAAAGAGAAGATTAGGCACAAGTGTGTGGTGAGGGCCTGTGATTAGTCTTACACTGGTGAAGATGATGTAAGCTACACAGAAGTCTAAAGCAATGAGGATGTGAATCTGGAAGTTATAGTACGTTCTAAGGCAGGGTCATGGCTATAAATTCACCTCAAATCAAAAATCCAAAAAGGGGTCCAGAATGATGTCATAAAGCTTTGGGGGCGGAAAGAGTTTACAGAAGGTGAACTTCCAAGGATGGAAAATCACCTCCAAATGCTTACAGATGCTACAGAAAGGCAGACCATTCCAAATAGGTGAAGAGGAATACTACGAAGAGAACATGATCAGTCCTAAACCCATGAACGAACGGAAAATGTTACCGTCCATGATGTTATTACTAATCACCTTCACGAATAATCCAAACAGGCCCACGTCTTCCCAAGTTCAGGCAAAAGGTTGGTCCAAAAGTACAATTCAGGGCCGACCCAGTGGTGGAGCAGGGAAGTGCCCACATTCCGCTTGGGCGGCCCGGGCCTCACTGTTTCACATTACGAGTGCATATCACATTAGTAGTGTTAGGAAATATAGATTTCATGGTATGGTGCGGGCAGAGATCATAAATAAGCAGCAATTGTGAGGATACGTTATCAATACGCACAAGAAAAGGAAGCATAAGAATATTGCAATCTATGGAAGTATCTGGTACACTTCCCAAAGGCAGAAGGAAGGAAAACTTGTGACCTGCCAAGGTGGAATTGGCAGAGTGCCACGAGATGACACCATCATTGTGCGTCAGAACATTCCCTGGGCAACTTCAACTTGTGAGGGAGTCCAGGACTTTTTCTGGGTAAGGTCCACCCATTTTGCCATCTACCCAAGATATAAGAGATAAAACCCAGGATAATCTTACAGGAGTGAAACCAGTGTCTAGAGAGAATGTAGGAGCCCTTTCGAAGTTCAAGGAGAAAGATAGAAACTGACAACAATTGCAGAAAAAGGAAAACTATCCTACCTAGACAGGGTGAGGAGTCAGACTGGTCTGAGATGGCTGTGAAACTCTGTGTGCACGGAGGTTGTCAGGACAACTTCGAATTTTGAGGTCGCTTGTGACATCACGGTGAACATGTCCCCCAGGGTGGCCGCATGGTTACAGTCTGACGATTGGCCTAGGCTAGGCTATTAAAGGGACAGATACCCAGAAACAGGTTTGGCAAACAGAAAGCAGGCACAGAAACTAGAAGAGATAAAACAGAGTCTGATGCAAGGGATAAGAAAGGAACCCTAGGCCACAAGTGAGAATAGAGGGACAAGCACGGAGAGGAGAACATTGTCATCTATTCAAGTCTATGGGGAGGTCATGCTGATTCAAGCTTGCAACTTCATTGGAAACAAGTGGCCGGACTTGGGGTTCATCACACCTACAGTGCCCTTGTGCCTTAAGCATAATGCAAAGTCAAGAAAGATGTCTTGAGGACATTGAAGAGAAGAATCGATGCCTCCTTTCCAAGGCCCATAGCATTCTTTGAAGATCAGTCTCTTTTGCCGAAGCTCTGGTGTCACCTGGGCCCACTGGGCACATGGTAATGTGTCCCAAGAGATGTCTAGGAAGCCTTGAAGGAATGGAGCCCTGTCACGCTTGGGGTATGTCTCTTTGTTTGGAAGTGCTCTACAAGGGTGCTGAAAAGCACCCTCTTCCACAGGGCTTCGTTCCTTCGTGAAGGCTGCCCTCCCAGGCTAGTGTGCTCTGTTTGCCTCCATCGAAATTCTCTCCCCCTACCTCTTGCCGTAGAAGGATTATTGATTATGTGTTTTGACACCATATGTAAGGAAGTTGCACGAAAATTAGAACTTTACAGTTGTGTTTCAAGAAAAATACACAGGCCAGGGTAGAGGATGTAGGGCAAACAAATGGCCCACCCTATAAAAATTAAGTAAGCCCGTATCTGGACGGAATCTAGGGGAACGTTCAAGGATCAGGGGTCAAGTTCGAAACTTCCCAAATCCGGAAAAGAGACAGAAAAATCTCTTTCCTGGAGAGTGGAATTCATCCGATTTGTCTAAGTTGTCTTGGAAACATTGTGTCCGTGAAGGGGGTTGCCAGGACCACCTCGAATTTGGAGTTTCTGATCTCAGGATGTCAAACCAACCCACATGACCACGTGTTCTCAGTGCTTAGTTTGACCCAGGCTAGGATAGCCAAGAGTCCTACAAGTGACCGGTGCAAATTCAAGGACAACAACCAAGAGTCACGAAAGCACTCACACCTCACCCTAGAGAACATACAGCGGTTAAAGAAATACAAACTAATCACTTGGAATGAAGGAGAACGGACTGATAAGCATGTCTAAGGGAGATAGCTGAGAAAGACCATGACGAGTATACTATGGAAAAGAAAAAGAGGACCCAGAAAATGGAAGGTGAACAGAAATCACACCTGAATTATCCACAATGAAAGATGATGTCCGTCTTTAGACAGACTCTGCTGGAACGTTTGAAAGTCAGAGAAATTCACAAGCCAAAAAACGGCAGCGAAGGTCAAGCATGGGCTAACTGGGAAGGGTGAGTTATGAGACTGCTCCAAGCAGGCTCTGAAACCTGTATCCATGAAGCATGCTGGACCTCAGAGACACAATTATGACAAATCCTCTGACATCACAATGGACCCGAAAAACAACCTAGCCTCATCTACACAGTGCTAGAGTTGGGCTCACTAGTATATTTAACTCCCATTGCACTCAACTGCACGTTGCCACTGAACATGTAAGTGGCCGGCCGGTGGTGCAGTGGTGAGGTCCGCACCTCCTGGGTCTGTGGCCCAGTATGGGCTGGGTGGAATCCTCGGTTTGGGCCTCCTCACCACTGCTTCAGTTGTTCTGGTGCAGGCGTCCGAGGTAGAGTAGAGGCAGATGGGATGGGACGTTGGACAGGGCCAGACTTCCACAGCAAATACAGGAGCATTGCCAGCAGATGTGAGCACAGCAATGCACTTGTGCCAAAACAAAACCAATTAAAAGTTGCAAAGAATAGAAAAACTGAAGCTAAGAAAAAAAAAAAACAAAAAAACAGGAGCTTGCCATTACGAAGAATAGGATCTCTGTGAATAACCTTAGCAAAACAGGTGAATTCTATGTTAAGTCAAAAACTAGCAAACCTTTGGGGAAAGAAACTCAAGAAGACACAAGAAAAAAAAAGATATCGAGGGATCTAGGAATGGAAGGATTAACACACTTGAAAGGTTCATACCGCAGTAAGGAATCTCTGGATTCCATGCAATCCCAGTCAAAGTTGCAGCAGTATTTGCCACAGAGAAGAAGAGAGAATCCTAAAGTTTCTAGCCAGCAACACGAGACCCTGACTAGGCAAAGGAATCCTCAGGAAAATGAACAAAGCAGCACGTGTCACAATTTCTGATTTCAACATAGAGGACGAAGCGCTAGGTACCGAAACGGCACAGTCTGGGCCCCAAAACAGGCATGAAGACCCATGCAAAACAATTGAGAGCCCAGAGCCCAACTCAAACTTACATGGACAGCCCATTTTGGACCAGGGAGCCAAGTGGAGACAGCGGAGAAAGGAGAGTCTCTACAATAAACGGTGCTGGGAAGCCTGCACAGCCACATGGAACACAACGAGAGTACACCATGCTGTTACACCTGGCACACACACCACCTGAAATGGATTAAAGCCTTGAATGGCAGACTTGAAACCGAGAACCTTGTAGGAGAAGACCTAGGCAGAGTGCTCTTTGCCATCTGTCTGAGCCGCCTATTGGGAAGAAGCATGTCTGACTGGGCAAGGGCAACAAAGGAAACAAGAAACAAACGGGACCACATCAAATGCACACACTTCTGCCAGTCAAGGAAACCATCAACTGAATACTAAGACACCACAACAATTGGGAGAGGATGTTTGCAAACCACACATCGGACAAGGGGTGAAAAGCCCAAAGATACAATCAACTCGCACGTCTCCACAAGAAAAAAAACAAGCCAATGAAAACCTGGTCAAAAGATGGAAGCAGAGATTTCTCCGAAGAAGACAGAAAGAGGGCCAGTAGGTGCATGAAAACTTGTTCACCATCATTAAGTCTCAGGAAAATGCAAATCCAAACTGCAAGCACATGGCAGCTCACTGTGGTCAGCATGGCTAGAAGGAAGCAGACAGGAAATAACAAGTGTCAGAGAGGAGGTGGAGAGAAGGGAAGCCTCCTGCACTGCTGGTGGGAGTGTAACCCGGTGCAGCCACGATGCCAAAGGTGTGGAACTGCCTCAGAAATTTAAGCATCCATGTCCCGTATGACCCAGCTATTAATCTGCCGCTTGTTTATCCAAAAAAGTCAGAAAGACTACCGCATAAAGACATGTGCATGGCTGTGTTCACCACAGTCTTACTCCTGATATCCAAGGCTTGGAAAGCACCCTGGTGTCCAGCAAGGGATGATTGGAGAAGGAAGATGGGCTATAGCCACACAATGGTATACCACTCAGCCGGAACAAATGATGCAATCCAGCCATTTGTGACCACCAGAATGGCTGTGAGGGTTTTAGGGGAAGTGTAACAAGCCCCAGTGAGAAATTCAAATACCATAGAATCTCACTTACAAGGAGAAGAAAAAGCAAGCACTAACCAACAGGTGGCACTGAACATTTGTATGCGGGCTCCCAGAGGCAAAGAGGGGCGGTGACGGAGGGTGAAAGAGAAGATTAGGCACAAGTGTGTGGTGAGGGCCTGTGATTAGTCTTACACTGGTGAAGATGATGTAAGCTACACAGAAGTCTAAAGCAATGAGGATGTGAATCTGGAAGTTATAGTACGTTCTAAGGCAGGGTCATGGCTATAAATTCACCTCAAATCAAAAATCCAAAAAGGGGTCCAGAATGATGTCATAAAGCTTTGGGGGCGGAAAGAGTTTACAGAAGGTGAACTTCCAAGGATGGAAAATCACCTCCAAATGCTTACAGATGCTACAGAAAGGCAGACCATTCCAAATAGGTGAAGAGGAATACTACGAAGAGAACATGATCAGTCCTAAACCCATGAACGAACGGAAAATGTTACCGTCCATGATGTTATTACTAATCACCTTCACGAATAATCCAAACAGGCCCACGTCTTCCCAAGTTCAGGCAAAAGGTTGGTCCAAAAGTACAATTCAGGGCCGACCCAGTGGTGGAGCAGGGAAGTGCCCACATTCCGCTTGGGCGGCCCGGGCCTCACTGTTTCACATTACGAGTGCATATCACATTAGTAGTGTTAGGAAATATAGATTTCATGGTATGGTGCGGGCAGAGATCATAAATAAGCAGCAATTGTGAGGATACGTTATCAATACGCACAAGAAAAGGAAGCATAAGAATATTGCAATCTATGGAAGTATCTGGTACACTTCCCAAAGGCAGAAGGAAGGAAAACTTGTGACCTGCCAAGGTGGAATTGGCAGAGTGCCACGAGATGACACCATCATTGTGCGTCAGAACATTCCCTGGGCAACTTCAACTTGTGAGGGAGTCCAGGACTTTTTCTGGGTAAGGTCCACCCATTTTGCCATCTACCCAAGATATAAGAGATAAAACCCAGGATAATCTTACAGGAGTGAAACCAGTGTCTAGAGAGAATGTAGGAGCCCTTTCGAAGTTCAAGGAGAAAGATAGAAACTGACAACAATTGCAGAAAAAGGAAAACTATCCTACCTAGACAGGGTGAGGAGTCAGACTGGTCTGAGATGGCTGTGAAACTCTGTGTGCACGGAGGTTGTCAGGACAACTTCGAATTTTGAGGTCGCTTGTGACATCACGATGAACATGTCCCCCAGGGTGGCCGCATGGTTACAGTCTGACGATTGGCCTAGGCTAGGCTATTAAAGGGACAGATACCCAGAAACAGGTTTGGCAAACAGAAAGCAGGCACAGAAACTAGAAGAGATAAAACAGAGTCTGATGCAAGGGATAAGAAAGGAACCCTAGGCCACAAGTGAGAATAGAGGGACAAGCACGGAGAGGAGAACATTGTCATCTATTCAAGTCTATGGGGAGGTCATGCTGATTCAAGCTTGCAACTTCATTGGAAACAAGTGGCCGGACTTGGGGTTCATCACACCTACAGTGCCCTTGTGCCTTAAGCATAATGCAAAGTCAAGAAAGATGTCTTGAGGACATTGAAGAGAAGAATCGATGCCTCCTTTCCAAGGCCCATAGCATTCTTTGAAGATCAGTCTCTTTTGCCGAAGCTCTGGTGTCACCTGGGCCCACTGGGCACATGGTAATGTGTCCCAAGAGATGTCTAGGAAGCCTTGAAGGAATGGAGCCCTGTCACGCTTGGGGTATGTCTCTTTGTTTGGAAGTGCTCTACAAGGGTGCTGAAAAGCACCCTCTTCCACAGGGCTTCGTTCCTTCGTGAAGGCTGCCCTCCCAGGCTAGTGTGCTCTGTTTGCCTCCATCGAAATTCTCTCCCCCTACCTCTTGCCGTAGAAGGATTATTGATTATGTGTTTTGACACCATATGTAAGGAAGTTGCACGAAAATTAGAACTTTACAGTTGTGTTTCAAGAAAAATACACAGGCCAGGGTAGAGGATGTAGGGCAAACAAATGGCCCACCCTATAAAAATTAAGTAAGCCCGTATCTGGACGGAATCTAGGGGAACGTTCAAGGATCAGGGGTCAAGTTCGAAACTTCCCAAATCCGGAAAAGAGACAGAAAAATCTCTTTCCTGGAGAGTGGAATTCATCCGATTTGTCTAAGTTGTCTTGGAAACATTGTGTCCGTGAAGGGGGTTGCCAGGACCACCTCGAATTTGGAGTTTCTGATCTCAGGATGTCAAACCAACCCACATGACCACGTGTTCTCAGTGCTTAGTTTGACCCAGGCTAGGATAGCCAAGAGTCCTACAAGTGACCGGTGCAAATTCAAGGACAACAACCAAGAGTCACGAAAGCACTCACACCTCACCCTAGAGAACATACAGCGATTAAAGAAATACAAACTAATCACTTGGAATGAAGGAGAACGGACTGATAAGCATGTCTAAGGGAGATAGCTGAGAAAGACCATGACGAGTATACTATGGAAAAGAAAAAGAGGACCCAGAAAATGGAAGGTGAACAGAAATCACACCTGAATTATCCACAATGAAAGATGATGTCCGTCTTTAGACAGACTCTGCTGGAACGTTTGAAAGTCAGAGAAATTCACAAGCCAAAAAACGGCAGCGAAGGTCAAGCATGGGCTAACTGGGAAGGGTGAGTTATGAGACTGCTCCAAGCAGGCTCTGAAACCTGTATCCATGAAGCATGCTGGACCTCAGAGACACAATTATGACAAATCCTCTGACATCACAATGGACCCGAAAAACAACCTAGCCTCATCTACACAGTGCTAGAGTTGGGCTCACTAGTATATTTAACTCCCATTGCACTCAACTGCACGTTGCCACTGAACATGTAAGTGGCCGGCCGGTGGTGCAGTGGTGAGGTCCGCACCTCCTGGGTCTGTGGCCCAGTATGGGCTGGGTGGAATCCTCGGTTTGGGCCTCCTCACCACTGCTTCAGTTGTTCTGGTGCAGGCGTCCGAGGTAGAGTAGAGGCAGATGGGATGGGACGTTGGACAGGGCCAGACTTCCACAGCAAATACAGGAGCATTGCCAGCAGATGTGAGCAAGCAATGCACTTGTGCCAAAACAAAACCAATTAAAAGTTGCAAAGAATAGAAAAACTGAAGCTAAGAAAAAAAAAAAACAAAAAAACAGGAGCTTGCCATTACGAAGAATAGGATCTCTGTGAATAACCTTAGCAAAACAGGTGAATTCTATGTTAATTCAAAAACTAGCAAACCTTTGGGGAAAGAAACTCAAGAAGACACAAGAAAAAAAAAGATATCGAGGGATCTAGGAATGGAAGGATTAACACACTTGAAAGGTTCATACCGCAGTAAGGAATCTCTGGATTCCATGCAATCCCAGTCAAAGTTGCAGCAGTATTTGCCACAGAGAAGAAGAGAGAATCCTAAAGTTTCTAGCCAGCAACACGAGACCCTGACTAGGCAAAGGAATCCTCAGGAAAACGAACAAAGCAGCACGTGTCACAATTTCTGATTTCAACATAGAGGACGAAGCGCTAGGTACCGAAACGGCACAGTCTGGGCCCCAAAACAGGCATGAAGACCCATGCAAAACAATTGAGAGCCCAGAGCCCAACTCAAACTTACATGGACAGCCCATTTTGGACCAGGGAGCCAAGTGGAGACAGCGGAGAAAGGAGAGTCTCTACAATAAACGGTGCTGGGAAGCCTGCACAGCCACATGGAACACAACGAGAGTACACCATGCTGTTACACCTGGCACACACACCACCTGAAATGGATTAAAGCCTTGAATGGCAGACTTGAAACCGAGAACCTTGTAGGAGAAGACCTAGGCAGAGTGCTCTTTGCCATCTGTCTGAGCCGCCTATTGGGAAGAAGCATGTCTGACTGGGCAAGGGCAACAAAGGAAACAAGAAACAAACGGGACCACATCAAATGCACACACTTCTGCCAGTCAAGGAAACCATCAACTGAATACTAAGACACCACAACAATTGGGAGAGGATGTTTGCAAACCACACATCGGACAAGGGGTGAAAAGCCCAAAGATACAATCAACTCGCACGTCTCCACAAGAAAAAAAACAAGCCAATGAAAACCTGGTCAAAAGATGGAAGCAGAGATTTCTCCGAAGAAGACAGAAAGAGGGCCAGTAGGTGCATGAAAACTTGTTCACCATCATTAAGTCTCAGGAAAATGCAAATCCAAACTGCAAGCACATGGCAGCTCACTGTGGTCAGCATGGCTAGAAGGAAGCAGACAGGAAATAACAAGTGTCAGAGAGGAGGTGGAGAGAAGGGAAGCCTCCTGCACTGCTGGTGGGAGTGTAACCCGGTGCAGCCACGATGCCAAAGGTGTGGAACTGCCTCAGAAATTTAAGCATCCATGTCCCGTATGACCCAGCTATTAATCTGCCGCTTGTTTATCCAAAAAAGTCAGAAAGACTACCGCATAAAGACATGTGCATGGCTGTGTTCACCACAGTCTTACTCCTGATATCCAAGGCTTGGAAAGCACCCTGGTGTCCAGCAAGGGATGATTGGAGAAGGAAGATGGGCTATAGCCACACAATGGTATACCACTCAGCCGGAACAAATGATGCAATCCAGCCATTTGTGACCACCAGAATGGCTGTGAGGGTTTTAGGGGAAGTGTAACAAGCCCCAGTGAGAAATTCAAATACCATAGAATCTCACTTACAAGGAGAAGAAAAAGCAAGCACTAACCAACAGGTGGCACTGAACATTTGTATGCGGGCTCCCAGAGGCAAAGAGGGGCGGTGACGGAGGGTGAAAGAGAAGATTAGGCACAAGTGTGTGGTGAGGGCCTGTGATTAGTCTTACACTGGTGAAGATGATGTAAGCTACACAGAAGTCTAAAGCAATGAGGATGTGAATCTGGAAGTTATAGTACGTTCTAAGGCAGGGTCATGGCTATAAATTCACCTCAAATCAAAAATCCAAAAAGGGGTCCAGAATGATGTCATAAAGCTTTGGGGGCGGAAAGAGTTTACAGAAGGTGAACTTCCAAGGATGGAAAATCACCTCCAAATGCTTACAGATGCTACAGAAAGGCAGACCATTCCCAATAGGTGAAGAGGAATACTACGAAGAGAACATGATCAGTCCTAAACCCATGAACGAACGGAAAATGTTACCGTCCATGATGTTATTACTAATCACCTTCACGAATAATCCAAACAGGCCCACGTCTTCCCAAGTTCAGGCAAAAGGTTGGTCCAAAAGTACAATTCAGGGCCGACCCAGTGGTGGAGCAGGGAAGTGCCCACATTCCGCTTGGGCGGCCCGGGCCTCACTGTTTCACATTACGAGTGCATATCACATTAGTAGTGTTAGGAAATATAGATTTCATGGTATGGTGCGGGCAGAGATCATAAATAAGCAGCAATTGTGAGGATACGTTATCAATACGCACAAGAAAAGGAAGCATAAGAATATTGCAATCTATGGAAGTATCTGGTACACTTCCCAAAGGCAGAAGGAAGGAAAACTTGTGACCTGCCAAGGTGGAATTGGCAGAGTGCCACGAGATGACACCATCATTGTGCGTCAGAACATTCCCTGGGCAACTTCAACTTGTGAGGGAGTCCAGGACTTTTTCTGGGTAAGGTCCACCCATTTTGCCATCTACCCAAGATATAAGAGATAAAACCCAGGATAATCTTACAGGAGTGAAACCAGTGTCTAGAGAGAATGTAGGAGCCCTTTCGAAGTTCAAGGAGAAAGATAGAAACTGACAACAATTGCAGAAAAAGGAAAACTATCCTACCTAGACAGGGTGAGGAGTCAGACTGGTCTGAGATGGCTGTGAAACTCTGTGTGCACGGAGGTTGTCAGGACAACTTCGAATTTTGAGGTCGCTTGTGACATCACGGTGAACATGTCCCCCAGGGTGGCCGCATGGTTACAGTCTGACGATTGGCCTAGGCTAGGCTATTAAAGGGACAGATACCCAGAAACAGGTTTGGCAAACAGAAAGCAGGCACAGAAACTAGAAGAGATAAAACAGAGTCTGATGCAAGGGATAAGAAAGGAACCCTAGGCCACAAGTGAGAATAGAGGGACAAGCACGGAGAGGAGAACATTGTCATCTATTCAAGTCTATGGGGAGGTCATGCTGATTCAAGCTTGCAACTTCATTGGAAACAAGTGGCCGGACTTGGGGTTCATCACACCTACAGTGCCCTTGTGCCTTAAGCATAATGCAAAGTCAAGAAAGATGTCTTGAGGACATTGAAGAGAAGAATCGATGCCTCCTTTCCAAGGCCCATAGCATTCTTTGAAGATCAGTCTCTTTTGCCGAAGCTCTGGTGTCACCTGGGCCCACTGGGCACATGGTAATGTGTCCCAAGAGATGTCTAGGAAGCCTTGAAGGAATGGAGCCCTGTCACGCTTGGGGTATGTCTCTTTGTTTGGAAGTGCTCTACAAGGGTGCTGAAAAGCACCCTCTTCCACAGGGCTTCGTTCCTTCGTGAAGGCTGCCCTCCCAGGCTAGTGTGCTCTGTTTGCCTCCATCGAAATTCTCTCCCCCTACCTCTTGCCGTAGAAGGATTATTGATTATGTGTTTTGACACCATATGTAAGGAAGTTGCACGAAAATTAGAACTTTACAGTTGTGTTTCAAGAAAAATACACAGGCCAGGGTAGAGGATGTAGGGCAAACAAATGGCCCACCCTATAAAAATTAAGTAAGCCCGTATCTGGACGGAATCTAGGGGAACGTTCAAGGATCAGGGGTCAAGTTCGAAACTTCCCAAATCCGGAAAAGAGACAGAAAAATCTCTTTCCTGGAGAGTGGAATTCATCCGATTTGTCTAAGTTGTCTTGGAAACATTGTGTCCGTGAAGGGGGTTGCCAGGACCACCTCGAATTTGGAGTTTCTGATCTCAGGATGTCAAACCAACCCACATGACCACGTGTTCTCAGTGCTTAGTTTGACCCAGGCTAGGATAGCCAAGAGTCCTACAAGTGACCGGTGCAAATTCAAGGACAACAACCAAGAGTCACGAAAGCACTCACACCTCACCCTAGAGAACATACAGCGATTAAAGAAATACAAACTAATCACTTGGAATGAAGGAGAACGGACTGATAAGCATGTCTAAGGGAGATAGCTGAGAAAGACCATGACGAGTATACTATGGAAAAGAAAAAGAGGACCCAGAAAATGGAAGGTGAACAGAAATCACACCTGAATTATCCACAATGAAAGATGATGTCCGTCTTTAGACAGACTCTGCTGGAACGTTTGAAAGTCAGAGAAATTCACAAGCCAAAAAACGGCAGCGAAGGTCAAGCATGGGCTAACTGGGAAGGGTGAGTTATGAGACTGCTCCAAGCAGGCTCTGAAACCTGTATCCATGAAGCATGCTGGACCTCAGAGACACAATTATGACAAATCCTCTGACATCACAATGGACCCGAAAAACAACCTAGCCTCATCTACACAGTGCTAGAGTTGGGCTCACTAGTATATTTAACTCCCATTGCACTCAACTGCACGTTGCCACTGAACATGTAAGTGGCCGGCCGGTGGTGCAGTGGTGAGGTCCGCACCTCCTGGGTCTGTGGCCCAGTATGGGCTGGGTGGAATCCTCGGTTTGGGCCTCCTCACCACTGCTTCAGTTGTTCTGGTGCAGGCGTCCGAGGTAGAGTAGAGGCAGATGGGATGGGACGTTGGACAGGGCCAGACTTCCACAGCAAATACAGGAGCATTGCCAGCAGATGTGAGCACAGCAATGCACTTGTGCCAAAACAAAACCAATTAAAAGTTGCAAAGAATAGAAAAACTGAAGCTAAGAAAAAAAAAAAAAAAAAAAACAGGAGCTTGCCATTACGAAGAATAGGATCTCTGTGAATAACCTTAGCAAAACAGGTGAATTCTATGTTAATTCAAAAACTAGCAAACCTTTGGGGAAAGAAACTCAAGAAGACACAAGAAAAAAAAAGATATCGAGGGATCTAGGAATGGAAGGATTAACACACTTGAAAGGTTCATACCGCAGTAAGGAATCTCTGGATTCCATGCAATCCCAGTCAAAGTTGCAGCAGTATTTGCCACAGAGAAGAAGAGAGAATCCTAAAGTTTCTAGCCAGCAACACGAGACCCTGACTAGGCAAAGGAATCCTCAGGAAAACGAACAAAGCAGCACGTGTCACAATTTCTGATTTCAACATAGAGGACGAAGCGCTAGGTACCGAAACGGCACAGTCTGGGCCCCAAAACAGGCATGAAGACCCATGCAAAACAATTGAGAGCCCAGAGCCCAACTCAAACTTACATGGACAGCCCATTTTGGACCAGGGAGCCAAGTGGAGACAGCGGAGAAAGGAGAGTCTCTACAATAAACGGTGCTGGGAAGCCTGCACAGCCACATGGAACACAACGAGAGTACACCATGCTGTTACACCTGGCACACACACCACCTGAAATGGATTAAAGCCTTGAATGGCAGACTTGAAACCGAGAACCTTGTAGGAGAAGACCTAGGCAGAGTGCTCTTTGCCATCTGTCTGAGCCGCCTATTGGGAAGAAGCATGTCTGACTGGGCAAGGGCAACAAAGGAAACAAGAAACAAACGGGACCACATCAAATGCACACACTTCTGCCAGTCAAGGAAACCATCAACTGAATACTAAGACACCACAACAATTGGGAGAGGATGTTTGCAAACCACACATCGGACAAGGGGTGAAAAGCCCAAAGATACAATCAACTCGCACGTCTCCACAAGAAAAAAAACAAGCCAATGAAAACCTGGTCAAAAGATGGAAGCAGAGATTTCTCCGAAGAAGACAGAAAGAGGGCCAGTAGGTGCATGAAAACTTGTTCACCATCATTAAGTCTCAGGAAAATGCAAATCCAAACTGCAAGCACATGGCAGCTCACTGTGGTCAGCATGGCTAGAAGGAAGCAGACAGGAAATAACAAGTGTCAGAGAGGAGGTGGAGAGAAGGGAAGCCTCCTGCACTGCTGGTGGGAGTGTAACCCGGTGCAGCCACGATGCCAAAGGTGTGGAACTGCCTCAGAAATTTAAGCATCCATGTCCCGTATGACCCAGCTATTAACCTGCCGCTTGTTTATCCAAAAAAGTCAGAAAGACTACCGCATAAAGACATGTGCATGGCTGTGTTCACCACAGTCTTACTCCTGATATCCAAGGCTTGGAAAGCACCCTGGTGTCCAGCAAGGGATGATTGGAGAAGGAAGATGGGCTATAGCCACACAATGGTATACCACTCAGCCGGAACAAATGATGCAATCCAGCCATTTGTGACCACCAGAATGGCTGTGAGGGTTTTAGGGGAAGTGTAAGAAGCCCCAGTGAGAAATTCAAATACCATAGAATCTCACTTACAAGGAGAAGAAAAAGCAAGCACTAACCAACAGGTGGCACTGAACATTTGTATGCGGGCTCCCAGAGGCAAAGAGGGGCGGTGACGGAGGGTGAAAGAGAAGATTAGGCACAAGTGTGTGGTGAGGGCCTGTGATTAGTCTTACACTGGTGAAGATGATGTAAGCTACACAGAAGTCTAAAGCAATGAGGATGTGAATCTGGAAGTTATAGTACGTTCTAAGGCAGGGTCATGGCTATAAATTCACCTCAAATCAAAAATCCAAAAAGGGGTCCAGAATGATGTCATAAAGCTTTGGGGGCGGAAAGAGTTTACAGAAGGTGAACTTCCAAGGATGGAAAATCACCTCCAAATGCTTACAGATGCTACAGAAAGGCAGACCATTCCAAATAGGTGAAGAGGAATACTACGAAGAGAACATGATCAGTCCTAAACCCATGAACGAACGGAAAATGTTACCGTCCATGATGTTATTACTAATCACCTTCACGAATAATCCAAACAGGCCCACGTCTTCCCAAGTTCAGGCAAAAGGTTGGTCCAAAAGTACAATTCAGGGCCGGCCCTGTGGTGGAGCAGGTAAGTGCCCACATTCCGCTTGGGCGGCCCGGGCCTCACTGTTTCACATTACGAGTGCATATCACATTAGTAGTGTTAGGAAATATAGATTTCATGGTATGGTGCGGGCAGAGATCATAAATAAGCAGCAATTGTGAGGATACGTTATCAATACGCACAAGAAAAGGAAGCATAAGAATATTACAATCTATGGAAGTATCTGGTACACTTCCCAAAGGCAGAAGGAAGGAAAACTTGTGACCTGCCAAGGTGGAATTGGCAGAGTGCCACGAGATGACACCATCATTGTGCGTCAGAACATTCCCTGGGCAACTTCAACTTGTGAGGGAGTCCAGGACTTTTTCTGGGTAAGGTCCACCCATTTTGCCATCTACCCAAGATATAAGAGATAAAACCCAGGATAATCTTACAGGAGTGAAACCAGTGTCTAGAGAGAATGTAGGAGCCCTTTCGAAGTTCAAGGAGAAAGATAGAAACTGACAACAATTGCAGAAAAAGGAAAACTATCCTACCTAGACAGGGTGAGGAGTCAGACTGGTCTGAGATGGCTGTGAAACTCTGTGTGCACGGAGGTTGTCAGGACAACTTCGAATTTTGAGGTCGCTTATGACATCACGGTGACCATGTCCCCCAGGATGGCCGCATGGTTACAGTCTGACGATTGGCCTAGGCTAGGCTATTAAAGGGACAGATACCCAGAAACAGGTTTGGCAAACAGAAAGCAGGCACAGAAACTAGAAGAGATAAAACAGAGTCTGATGCAAGGGATAAGAAAGGAACCCTAGGCCACAAGTGAGAATAGAGGGACAAGCACGGAGAGGAGAACATTGTCATCTATTCAAGTCTATGGGGAGGTCATGCTGATTCAAGCTTGCAACTTCATTGGAAACAAGTGGCCGGACTTGGGGTTCATCACACCTACAGTGCCCTTGTGCCTTAAGCATAATGCAAAGTCAAGAAAGATGTCTTGAGGACATTGAAGAGAAGAATCGATGCCTCCTTTCCAAGGCCCATAGCATTCTTTGAAGGTCAGTCTCTTTTTCCGAAGCTCTGGTGTCACGTGGGCCCACTGGGCACATGGTAATGTGTCCCAAGAGATGTCTTGGAAGCCTTGAAGGAATGGAGCCCTGTCACGCTTGGGGTATGTCTCTTTGTTTGGAAGTGCTCTACAAGGGTGCTGAAAAGCACCCTCTTCCACAGGGCTTCGTTCCTTCGTGAAGGCTGCCCTCCCAGGCTAGTGTGCTCTGTTTGCCTCCATCGAAATTCTCTCCCCCTACCTCTTGCCGTAGAAGGATTATTGATTATGTGTTTTGACACCATATGTAAGGAAGTTGCACGAAAATTAGAACTTTACAGTTGTGTTTCAAGAAAAATACACAGGCCAGGGTAGAGGATGTAGGGCAAACAAATGGCCCACCCTATAAAAATTAAGTAAGCCCGTATCTGGACGGAATCTAGGGGAACGTTCAAGGATCAGGGGTCAAGTTCGAAACTTCCCAAATCCGGAAAAGAGACAGAAAAATCTCTTTCCTGGAGAGTGGAATTCATCCGATTTGTCTAAGTTGTCTTGGAAACATTGTGTCCGTGAAGGGGGTTGCCAGGACCACCTCGAATTTGGAGTTTCTGATCTCAGGATGTCAAACCAACCCACATGACCACGTGTTCTCAGGGCTTAGTTTGACCCAGGCTAGGATAGCCAAGAGTCCTACAAGTGACCGGTGCAAATTCAAGGACAACAACCAAGAGTCACGAAAGCACTCACACCTCACCCTAGAGAACATACAGCGATTAAAGAAATACAAACTAATCACTTGGAATGAAGGAGAACGGACTGAGAAGCATGTCTAAGGGAGATAGCTGAGAAAGACCATGACGAGTATACTATGGAAAAGAAAAAGAGGACCCAGAAAATGGAAGGTGAACAGAAATCACACCTGAATTATCCACAATGAAAGATGATGTCCGTCTTTAGACAGACTCTGCTGGAACGTTTGAAAGTCAGAGAAATTCACAAGCCAAAAAACGGCAGCGAAGGTCAAGCATGGGCTAACTGGGAAGGGTGAGTTATGAGACTGCTCCAAGCAGGCTCTGAAACCTGTATCCATGAAGCATGCTGGACCTCAGAGACACACTTATGACAAATCCTCTGACATCACAATGGACCCGAAAAACAACCTAGCCTCATCTACACAGTGCTAGAGTTGGGCTCACTAGTATATTTAACTCCCATTGCACTCAACTGCACGTTGCCACTGAACATGTAAGTGGCCGGCCGGTGGTGCAGTGGTGAGGTCCGCACCTCCTGGGTCTGTGGCCCAGTATGGGCTGGGTGGAATCCTCGGTTTGGGCCTCCTCACCACTGCTTCAGTTGTTCTGGTGCAGGCGTCCGAGGTAGAGTAGAGGCAGATGGGATGGGACGTTGGACAGGGCCAGACTTCCACAGCAAATACAGGAGCATTGCCAGCAGATGTGAGCACAGCAATGCACTTGTGCCAAAACAAAACCAATTAAAAGTTGCAAAGAATAGAAAAACTGAAGCTAAGGAAAAAAAAAAAACAAAAAAACAGGAGCTTGCCATTACGAAGAATAGGATCTCTGTGAATAACCTTAGCAAAACAGGTGAATTCTATGTTAATTCAAAAACTAGCAAACCTTTGGGGAAAGAAACTCAAGAAGACACAAGAAAAAAAAAGATATCGAGGGATCTAGGAATGGAAGGATTAACACACTTGAAAGGTTCATACCGCAGTAAGGAATCTCTGGATTCCATGCAATCCCAGTCAAAGTTGCAGCAGTATTTGCCACAGAGAAGAAGAGAGAATCCTAAAGTTTCTAGCCAGCAACACGAGACCCTGACTAGGCAAAGGAATCCTCAGGAAAACGAACAAAGCAGCACGTGTCACAATTTCTGATTTCAACATAGAGGACGAAGCGCTAGGTACCGAAACGGCACAGTCTGGGCCCCAAAACAGGCATGAAGACCCATGCAAAACAATTGAGAGCCCAGAGCCCAACTCAAACTTACATGGACAGCCCATTTTGGACCAGGGAGCCAAGTGGAGACAGCGGAGAAAGGAGAGTCTCTACAATAAACGGTGCTGGGAAGCCTGCACAGCCACATGGAACACAACGAGAGTACACCATGCTGTTACACCTGGCACACACACCACCTGAAATGGATTAAAGCCTTGAATGGCAGACTTGAAACCGAGAACCTTGTAGGAGAAGACCTAGGCAGAGTGCTCTTTGCCATCTGTCTGAGCCGCCTATTGGGAAGAAGCATGTCTGACTGGGCAAGGGCAACAAAGGAAACAAGAAACAAACGGGACCACATCAAATGCACACACTTCTGCCAGTCAAGGAAACCATCAACTGAATACTAAGACACCACAACAATTGGGAGAGGATGTTTGCAAACCACACATCGGACAAGGGGTGAAAAGCCCAAAGATACAATCAACTCGCACGTCTCCACAAGAAAAAAAACAAGCCAATGAAAACCTGGTCAAAAGATGGAAGCAGAGATTTCTCCGAAGAAGACAGAAAGAGGGCCAGTAGGTGCATGAAAACTTGTTCACCATCATTAAGTCTCAGGAAAATGCAAATCCAAACTGCAAGCACATGGCAGCTCACTGTGGTCAGCATGGCTAGAAGGAAGCAGACAGGAAATAACAAGTGTCAGAGAGGAGGTGGAGAGAAGGGAAGCCTCCTGCACTGCTGGTGGGAGTGTAACCCGGTGCAGCCACGATGCCAAAGGTGTGGAACTGCCTCAGAAATTTAAGCATCCATGTCCCGTATGACCCAGCTATTAACCTGCCGCTTGTTTATCCAAAAAAGTCAGAAAGACTACCGCATGAAGACATGTGCATGGCTGTGTTCACCACAGTCTTACTCCTGATATCCAAGGCTTGGAAAGCACCCTGGTGTCCAGCAAGGGATGATTGGAGAAGGAAGATGGGCTATAGCCACACAATGGTATACCACTCAGCCGGAACAAATGATGCAATCCAGCCATTTGTGACCACCAGAATGGCTGTGAGGGTTTTAGGGGAAGTGTAACAAGCCCAAGTGAGAAATTCAAATACCATAGAATCTCACTTACAAGGAGAAGAAAAAGCAAGCACTAACCAACAGGTGGCACTGAACATTTGTATGCGGGCTCCCAGAGGCAAAGAGGGGCGGTGACGGAGGGTGAAAGAGAAGATTAGGCACAAGTGTGTGGTGAGGGCCTGTGATTAATCTTACACTGGTGAAGATGATGTAAGCTACACAGAAGTCTAAAGCAATGAGGATGTGAATCTGGAAGTTATAGTACGTTCTAAGGCAGGGTCATGGCTATAAATTCACCTCAAATCAAAAATCCAAAAAGGGGTCCAGAATGATGTCATAAAGCTTTGGGGGCGGAAAGAGTTTACAGAAGGTGAACTTCCAAGGATGGAAAATCACCTCCAAATGCTTACAGATGCTACAGAAAGGCAGACCATTCCAAATAGGTGAAGAGGAATACTACGAAGAGAACATGATCAGTCCTAAACCCATGAACGAACGGAAAATGTTACCGTCCATGATGTTATTACTAATCACCTTCACGAATAATCCAAACAGGCCCACGTCTTCCCAAGTTCAGGCAAAAGGTTGGTCCAAAAGTACAATTCAGGGCCGACCCTGTGGTGGAGCAGGGAAGTGCCCACATTCCGCTTGGGCGGCCCGGGCCTCACTGTTTCACATTACGAGTGCATATCACATTAGTAGTGTTAGGAAATATAGATTTCATGGTATGGTGCGGGCAGAGATCATAACTAAGCAGCAATTGTGAGGATACGTTATCAATACGCACAAGAAAAGGAAGCATAAGAATATTACAATCTATGGAAGTATCTGGTACACTTCCCAAAGGCAGAAGGAAGGAAAACTTGTGACCTGCCAAGGTGGAATTGGCAGAGTGCCACGAGATGACACCATCATTGTGCGTCAGAACATTCCCTGGGCAACTTCAACTTGTGAGGGAGTCCAGGACTTTTTCTGGGTAAGGTCCACCCATTTTGCCATCTACCCAAGATATAAGAGATAAAACCCAGGATAATCTTACAGGAGTGAAACCAGTGTCTAGAGAGAATGTAGGAGCCCTTTCGAAGTTCAAGGAGAAAGATAGAAACTGACAACAATTGCAGAAAAAGGAAAACTATCCTACCTAGACAGGGTGAGGAGTCAGACTGGTCTGAGATGGCTGTGAAACTCTGTGTGCACGGAGGTTGTCAGGACAACTTCGAATTTTGAGGTCGCTTATGACATCACGGTGACCATGTCCCCCAGGGTGGCCGCATGGTTACAGTCTGAGGATTGGCCTAGGCTAGGCTATTAAAGGGACAGATACCCAGAAACAGGTTTGGCAAACAGAAAGCAGGCACAGAAACTAGAAGAGATAAAACAGAGTCTGATGCAAGGGATAAGAAAGGAACCCTAGGCCACAAGTGAGAATAGAGGGACAAGCACGGAGAGGAGAACATTGTCATCTATTCAAGTCTATGGGGAGGTCATGCTGATTCAAGCTTGCAACTTCATTGGAAACAAGTGGCCGGACTTGGGGTTCATCACACCTACAGTGCCCTTGTGCCTTAAGCATAATGCAAAGTCAAGAAAGATGTCTTGAGGACATTGAAGAGAAGAATCGATGCCTCCTTTCCAAGGCCCATAGCATTCTTTGAAGGTCAGTCTCTTTTTCCGAAGCTCTGGTGTCACGTGGGCCCACTGGGCACATGGTAATGTGTCCCAAGAGATGTCTTGGAAGCCTTGAAGGAATGGAGCCCTGTCACGCTTGGGGTATGTCTCTTTGTTTGGAAGTGCTCTACAAGGGTGCTGAAAAGCACCCTCTTCCACAGGGCTTCGTTCCTTCGTGAAGGCTGCCCTCCCAGGCTAGTGTGCTCTGTTTGCCTCCATCGAAATTCTCTCCCCCTACCTCTTGCCGTAGAAGGATTATTGATTATGTGTTTTGACACCATATGTAAGGAAGTTGCACGAAAATTAGAACTTTACAGTTGTGTTTCAAGAAAAATACACAGGCCAGGGTAGAGGATGTAGGGCAAACAAATGGCCCACCCTATAAAAATTAAGTAAGCCCGTATCTGGACGGAATCTAGGGGAACGTTCAAGGATCAGGGGTCAAGTTCGAAACTTCCCAAATCCGGAAAAGAGACAGAAAAATCTCTTTCCTGGAGAGTGGAATTCATCCGATTTGTCTAAGTTGTCTTGGAAACATTGTGTCCGTGAAGGGGGTTGCCAGGACCACCTCGAATTTGGAGTTTCTGATCTCAGGATGTCAAACCAACCCACATGACCACGTGTTCTCAGGGCTTAGTTTGACCCAGGCTAGGATAGCCAAGAGTCCTACAAGTGACCGGTGCAAATTCAAGGACAACAACCAAGAGTCACGAAAGCACTCACACCTCACCCTAGAGAACATACAGCGATTAAAGAAATACAAACTAATCACTTGGAATGAAGGAGAACGGACTGATAAGCATGTCTAAGGGAGATAGCTGAGAAAGACCATGACGAGTATACTATGGAAAAGAAAAAGAGGACCCAGAAAATGGAAGGTGAACAGAAATCACACCTGAATTATCCACAATGAAAGATGATGTCCGTCTTTAGACAGACTCTGCTGGAACGTTTGAAAGTCAGAGAAATTCACAAGCCAAAAAACGGCAGCGAAGGTCAAGCATGGGCTAACTGGGAAGGGTGAGTTATGAGACTGCTCCAAGCAGGCTCTGAAACCTGTATCCATGAAGCATGCTGGACCTCAGAGACACACTTATGACAAATCCTCTGACATCACAATGGACCCGAAAAACAACCTAGCCTCATCTACACAGTGCTAGAGTTGGGCTCACTAGTATATTTAACTCCCATTGCACTCAACTGCACGTTGCCACTGAACATGTAAGTGGCCGGCCGGTGGTGCAGTGGTGAGGTCCGCACCTCCTGGGTCTGTGGCCCAGTATGGGCTGGGTGGAATCCTCGGTTTGGGCCTCCTCACCACTGCTTCAGTTGTTCTGGTGCAGGCGTCCGAGGTAGAGTAGAGGCAGATGGGATGGGACGTTGGACAGGGCCAGACTTCCACAGCAAATACAGGAGCATTGCCAGCAGATGTGAGCACAGCAATGCACTTGTGCCAAAACAAAACCAATTAAAAGTTGCAAAGAATAGAAAAACTGAAGCTAAGGAAAAAAAAAAAACAAAAAAACAGGAGCTTGCCATTACGAAGAATAGGATCTCTGTGAATAACCTTAGCAAAACAGGTGAATTCTATGTTAATTCAAAAACTAGCAAACCTTTGGGGAAAGAAACTCAAGAAGACACAAGAAAAAAAAAGATATCGAGGGATCTAGGAATGGAAGGATTAACACACTTGAAAGGTTCATACCGCAGTAAGGAATCTCTGGATTCCATGCAATCCCAGTCAAAGTTGCAGCAGTATTTGCCACAGAGAAGAAGAGAGAATCCTAAAGTTTCTAGCCAGCAACACGAGACCCTGACTAGGCAAAGGAATCCTCAGGAAAACGAACAAAGCAGCACGTGTCACAATTTCTGATTTCAACATAGAGGACGAAGCGCTAGGTACCGAAACGGCACAGTCTGGGCCCCAAAACAGGCATGAAGACCCATGCAAAACAATTGAGAGCCCAGAGCCCAACTCAAACTTACATGGACAGCCCATTTTGGACCAGGGAGCCAAGTGGAGACAGCGGAGAAAGGAGAGTCTCTACAATAAACGGTGCTGGGAAGCCTGCACAGCCACATGGAACACAACGAGAGTACACCATGCTGTTACACCTGGCACACACACCACCTGAAATGGATTAAAGCCTTGAATGGCAGACTTGAAACCGAGAACCTTGTAGGAGAAGACCTAGGCAGAGTGCTCTTTGCCATCTGTCTGAGCCGCCTATTGGGAAGAAGCATGTCTGACTGGGCAAGGGCAACAAAGGAAACAAGAAACAAACGGGACCACATCAAATGCACACACTTCTGCCAGTCAAGGAAACCATCAACTGAATACTAAGACACCACAACAATTGGGAGAGGATGTTTGCAAACCACACATCGGACAAGGGGTGAAAAGCCCAAAGATACAATCAACTCGCACGTCTCCACAAGAAAAAAAACAAGCCAATGAAAACCTGGTCAAAAGATGGAAGCAGAGATTTCTCCGAAGAAGACAGAAAGAGGGCCAGTAGGTGCATGAAAACTTGTTCACCATCATTAAGTCTCAGGAAAATGCAAATCCAAACTGCAAGCACATGGCAGCTCACTGTGGTCAGCATGGCTAGAAGGAAGCAGACAGGAAATAACAAGTGTCAGAGAGGAGGTGGAGAGAAGGGAAGCCTCCTGCACTGCTGGTGGGAGTGTAACCCGGTGCAGCCACGATGCCAAAGGTGTGGAACTGCCTCAGAAATTTAAGCATCCATGTCCCGTATGACCCAGCTATTAACCTGCCGCTTGTTTATCCAAAAAAGTCAGAAAGACTACCGCATAAAGACATGTGCATGGCTGTGTTCACCACAGTCTTACTCCTGATATCCAAGGCTTGGAAAGCACCCTGGTGTCCAGCAAGGGATGATTGGAGAAGGAAGATGGGCTATAGCCACACAATGGTATACCACTCAGCCGGAACAAATGATGCAATCCAGCCATTTGTGACCACCAGAATGGCTGTGAGGGTTTTAGGGGAAGTGTAAGAAGCCCCAGTGAGAAATTCAAATACCATAGAATCTCACTTACAAGGAGAAGAAAAAGCAAGCACTAACCAACAGGTGGCACTGAACATTTGTATGCGGGCTCCCAGAGGCAAAGAGGGGCGGTGACGGAGGGTGAAAGAGAAGATTAGGCACAAGTGTGTGGTGAGGGCCTGTGATTAGTCTTACACTGGTGAAGATGATGTAAGCTACACAGAAGTCTAAAGCAATGAGGATGTGAATCTGGAAGTTATAGTACGTTCTAAGGCAGGGTCATGGCTATAAATTCACCTCAAATCAAAAATCCAAAAAGGGGTCCAGAATGATGTCATAAAGCTTTGGGGGCGGAAAGAGTTTACAGAAGGTGAACTTCCAAGGATGGAAAATCACCTCCAAATGCTTACAGATGCTACAGAAAGGCAGACCATTCCAAATAGGTGAAGAGGAATACTACGAAGAGAACATGATCAGTCCTAAACCCATGAACGAACGGAAAATGTTACCGTCCATGATGTTATTACTAATCACCTTCACGAATAATCATAACAGGCCCACGTCTTCCCAAGTTCAGGCAAAAGGTTGGTCCAAAAGTACAATTCAGGGCCGGCCCTGTGGTGGAGCAGGTAAGTGCCCACATTCCGCTTGGGCGGCCCGGGCCTCACTGTTTCACATTACGAGTGCATATCACATTAGTAGTGTTAGGAAATATAGATTTCATGGTATGGTGCGGGCAGAGATCATAAATAAGCAGCAATTGTGAGGATACGTTATCAATACGCACAAGAAAAGGAAGCATAAGAATATTGCAATCTATGGAAGTATCTGGTACACTTCCCAAAGGCAGAAGGAAGGAAAACTTGTGACCTGCCAAGGTGGAATTGGCAGAGTGCCACGAGATGACACCATCATTGTGCGTCAGAACATTCCCTGGGCAACTTCAACTTGTGAGGGAGTCCAGGACTTTTTCTGGGTAAGGTCCACCCATTTTGCCATCTACCCAAGATATAAGAGATAAAACCCAGGATAATCTTACAGGAGTGAAACCAGTGTCTAGAGAGAATGTAGGAGCCCTTTCGAAGTTCAAGGAGAAAGATAGAAACTGACAACAATTGCAGAAAAAGGAAAACTATCCTACCTAGACAGGGTGAGGAGTCAGACTGGTCTGAGATGGCTGTGAAACTCTGTGTGCACGGAGGTTGTCAGGACAACTTCGAATTTTGAGGTCGCTTATGACATCACGGTGACCATGTCCCCCAGGGTGGCCGCATGGTTACAGTCTGAGGATTGGCCTAGGCTAGGCTATTAAAGGGACAGATACCCAGAAACAGGTTTGGCAAACAGAAAGCAGGCACAGAAACTAGAAGAGATAAAACAGAGTCTGATGCAAGGGATAAGAAAGGAACCCTAGGCCACAAGTGAGAATAGAGGGACAAGCACGGAGAGGAGAACATTGTCATCTATTCAAGTCTATGGGGAGGTCATGCTGATTCAAGCTTGCAACTTCATTGGAAACAAGTGGCCGGACTTGGGGTTCATCACACCTACAGTGCCCTTGTGCCTTAAGCATAATGCAAAGTCAAGAAAGATGTCTTGAGGACATTGAAGAGAAGAATCGATGCCTCCTTTCCAAGGCCCATAGCATTCTTTGAAGGTCAGTCTCTTTTTCCGAAGCTCTGGTGTCACGTGGGCCCACTGGGCACATGGTAATGTGTCCCAAGAGATGTCTTGGAAGCCTTGAAGGAATGGAGCCCTGTCACGCTTGGGGTATGTCTCTTTGTTTGGAAGTGCTCTACAAGGGTGCTGAAAAGCACCCTCTTCCACAGGGCTTCGTTCCTTCGTGAAGGCTGCCCTCCCAGGCTAGTGTGCTCTGTTTGCCTCCATCGAAATTCTCTCCCCCTACCTCTTGCCGTAGAAGGATTATTGATTATGTGTTTTGACACCATATGTAAGGAAGTTGCACGAAAATTAGAACTTTACAGTTGTGTTTCAAGAAAAATACACAGGCCAGGGTAGAGGATGTAGGGCAAACAAATGGCCCACCCTATAAAAATTAAGTAAGCCCGTATCTGGACGGAATCTAGGGGAACGTTCAAGGATCAGGGGTCAAGTTCGAAACTTCCCAAATCCGGAAAAGAGACAGAAAAATCTCTTTCCTGGAGAGTGGAATTCATCCGATTTGTCTAAGTTGTCTTGGAAACATTGTGTCCGTGAAGGGGGTTGCCAGGACCACCTCGAATTTGGAGTTTCTGATCTCAGGATGTCAAACCAACCCACATGACCACGTGTTCTCAGTGCTTAGTTTGACCCAGGCTAGGATAGCCAAGAGTCCTACAAGTGACCGGTGCAAATTCAAGGACAACAACCAAGAGTCACGAAAGCACTCACACCTCACCCTAGAGAACATACAGCGATTAAAGAAATACAAACTAATCACTTGGAATGAAGGAGAACGGACTGATAAGCATGTCTAAGGGAGATAGCTGAGAAAGACCATGACGAGTATACTATGGAAAAGAAAAAGAGGACCCAGAAAATGGAAGGTGAACAGAAATCACACCTGAATTATCCACAATGAAAGATGATGTCCGTCTTTAGACAGACTCTGCTGGAACGTTTGAAAGTCAGAGAAATTCACAAGCCAAAAAACGGCAGCGAAGGTCAAGCATGGGCTAACTGGGAAGGGTGAGTTATGAGACTGCTCCAAGCAGGCTCTGAAACCTGTATCCATGAAGCATGCTGGACCTCAGAGACACACTTATGACAAATCCTCTGACATCACAATGGACCCGAAAAACAACCTAGCCTCATCTACACAGTGCTAGAGTTGGGCTCACTAGTATATTTAACTCCCATTGCACTCAACTGCACGTTGCCACTGAACATGTAAGTGGCCGGCCGGTGGTGCAGTGGTGAGGTCCGCACCTCCTGGGTCTGTGGCCCAGTATGGGCTGGGTGGAATCCTCGGTTTGGGCCTCCTCACCACTGCTTCAGTTGTTCTGGTGCAGGCGTCCGAGGTAGAGTAGAGGCAGATGGGATGGGACGTTGGACAGGGCCAGACTTCCACAGCAAATACAGGAGCATTGCCAGCAGATGTGAGCACAGCAATGCACTTGTGCCAAAACAAAACCAATTAAAAGTTGCAAAGAATAGAAAAACTGAAGCTAAGGAAAAAAAAAAAACAAAAAAACAGGAGCTTGCCATTACGAAGAATAGGATCTCTGTGAATAACCTTAGCAAAACAGGTGAATTCTATGTTAATTCAAAAACTAGCAAACCTTTGGGGAAAGAAACTCAAGAAGACACAAGAAAAAAAAAGATATCGAGGGATCTAGGAATGGAAGGATTAACACACTTGAAAGGTTCATACCGCAGTAAGGAATCTCTGGATTCCATGCAATCCCAGTCAAAGTTGCAGCAGTATTTGCCACAGAGAAGAAGAGAGAATCCTAAAGTTTCTAGCCAGCAACACGAGACCCTGACTAGGCAAAGGAATCCTCAGGAAAACGAACAAAGCAGCACGTGTCACAATTTCTGATTTCAACATAGAGGACGAAGCGCTAGGTACCAAAACGGCACAGTCTGGGCCCCAAAACAGGCATGAAGACCCATGCAAAACAATTGAGAGCCCAGAGCCCAACTCAAACTTACATGGACAGCCCATTTTGGACCAGGGAGCCAAGTGGAGACAGCGGAGAAAGGAGAGTCTCTACAATAAACGGTGCTGGGAAGCCTGCACAGCCACATGGAACACAACGAGAGTACACCATGCTGTTACACCTGGCACACACACCACCTGAAATGGATTAAAGCCTTGAATGGCAGACTTGAAACCGAGAACCTTGTAGGAGAAGACCTAGGCAGAGTGCTCTTTGCCATCTGTCTGAGCCGCCTATTGGGAAGAAGCATGTCTGACTGGGCAAGGGCAACAAAGGAAACAAGAAACAAACGGGACCACATCAAATGCACACACTTCTGCCAGTCAAGGAAACCATCAACTGAATACTAAGACACCACAACAATTGGGAGAGGATGTTTGCAAACCACACATCGGACAAGGGGTGAAAAGCCCAAAGATACAATCAACTCGCACGTCTCCACAAGAAAAAAAACAAGCCAATGAAAACCTGGTCAAAAGATGGAAGCAGAGATTTCTCCGAAGAAGACAGAAAGAGGGCCAGTAGGTGCATGAAAACTTGTTCACCATCATTAAGTCTCAGGAAAATGCAAATCCAAACTGCAAGCACATGGCAGCTCACTGTGGTCAGCATGGCTAGAAGGAAGCAGACAGGAAATAACAAGTGTCAGAGAGGAGGTGGAGAGAAGGGAAGCCTCCTGCACTGCTGGTGGGAGTGTAACCCGGTGCAGCCACGATGCCAAAGGTGTGGAACTGCCTCAGAAATTTAAGCATCCATGTCCCGTATGACCCAGCTATTAACCTGCCGCTTGTTTATCCAAAAAAGTCAGAAAGACTACCGCATGAAGACATGTGCATGGCTGTGTTCACCACAGTCTTACTCCTGATATCCAAGGCTTGGAAAGCACCCTGGTGTCCAGCAAGGGATGATTGGAGAAGGAAGATGGGCTATAGCCACACAATGGTATACCACTCAGCCGGAACAAATGATGCAATCCAGCCATTTGTGACCACCAGAATGGCTGTGAGGGTTTTAGGGGAAGTGTAACAAGCCCCAGTGAGAAATTCAAATACCATAGAATCTCACTTACAAGGAGAAGAAAAAGCAAGCACTAACCAACAGGTGGCACTGAACATTTGTATGCGGGCTCCCAGAGGCAAAGAGGGGCGGTGACGGAGGGTGAAAGAGAAGATTAGGCACAAGTGTGTGGTGAGGGCCTGTGATTAGTCTTACACTGGTGAAGATGATGTAAGCTACACAGAAGTCTAAAGCAATGAGGATGTGAATCTGGAAGTTATAGTACGTTCTAAGGCAGGGTCATGGCTATAAATTCACCTCAAATCAAAAATCCAAAAAGGGGTCCAGAATGATGTCATAAAGCTTTGGGGGCGGAAAGAGTTTACAGAAGGTGAACTTCCAAGGATGGAAAATCACCTCCAAATGCTTACAGATGCTACAGAAAGGCAGACCATTCCAAATAGGTGAAGAGGAATACTACGAAGAGAACATGATCAGTCCTAAACCCATGAACGAACGGAAAATGTTACCGTCCATGATGTTATTACTAATCACCTTCACGAATAATCCAAACAGGCCCACGTCTTCCCAAGTTCAGGCAAAAGGTTGGTCCAAAAGTACAATTCAGGGCCGGCCCTGTGGTGGAGCAGGGAAGTGCCCACATTCCGCTTGGGCGGCCCGGGCCTCACTGTTTCACATTACGAGTGCATATCACATTAGTAGTGTTAGGAAATATAGATTTCATGGTATGGTGCGGGCAGAGATCATAAATAAGCAGCAATTGTGAGGATACGTTATCAATACGCACAAGAAAAGGAAGCATAAGAATATTACAATCTATGGAAGTATCTGGTACACTTCCCAAAGGCAGAAGGAAGGAAAACTTGTGACCTGCCAAGGTGGAATTGGCAGAGTGCCACGAGATGACACCATCATTGTGCGTCAGAACATTCCCTGGGCAACTTCAACTTGTGAGGGAGTCCAGGACTTTTTCTGGGTAAGGTCCACCCATTTTGCCATCTACCCAAGATATAAGAGATAAAACCCAGGATAATCTTACAGGAGTGAAACCAGTGTCTAGAGAGAATGTAGGAGCCCTTTCGAAGTTCAAGGAGAAAGATAGAAACTGACAACAATTGCAGAAAAAGGAAAACTATCCTACCTAGACAGGGTGAGGAGTCAGACTGGTCTGAGATGGCTGTGAAACTCTGTGTGCACGGAGGTTGTCAGGACAACTTCGAATTTTGAGGTCGCTTATGACATCACGGTGACCATGTCCCCCAGGGTGGCCGCATGGTTACAGTCTGACGATTGGCCTAGGCTAGGCTATTAAAGGGACAGATACCCAGAAACAGGTTTGGCAAACAGAAAGCAGGCACAGAAACTAGAAGAGATAAAACAGAGTCTGATGCAAGGGATAAGAAAGGAACCCTAGGCCACAAGTGAGAATAGAGGGACAAGCACGGAGAGGAGAACATTGTCATCTATTCAAGTCTATGGGGAGGTCATGCTGATTCAAGCTTGCAACTTCATTGGAAACAAGTGGCCGGACTTGGGGTTCATCACACCTACAGTGCCCTTGTGCCTTAAGCATAATGCAAAGTCAAGAAAGATGTCTTGAGGACATTGAAGAGAAGAATCGATGCCTCCTTTCCAAGGCCCATAGCATTCTTTGAAGGTCAGTCTCTTTTTCCGAAGCTCTGGTGTCACGTGGGCCCACTGGGCACATGGTAATGTGTCCCAAGAGATGTCTTGGAAGCCTTGAAGGAATGGAGCCCTGTCACGCTTGGGGTATGTCTCTTTGTTTGGAAGTGCTCTACAAGGGTGCTGAAAAGCACCCTCTTCCACAGGGCTTCGTTCCTTCGTGAAGGCTGCCCTCCCAGGCTAGTGTGCTCTGTTTGCCTCCATCGAAATTCTCTCCCCCTACCTCTTGCCGTAGAAGGATTATTGATTATGTGTTTTGACACCATATGTAAGGAAGTTGCACGAAAATTAGAACTTTACAGTTGTGTTTCAAGAAAAATACACAGGCCAGGGTAGAGGATGTAGGGCAAACAAATGGCACACCCTATAAAAATTAAGTAAGCCCGTATCTGGACGGAATCTAGGGGAACGTTCAAGGATCAGGGGTCAAGTTCGAAACTTCCCAAATCCGGAAAAGAGACAGAAAAATCTCTTTCCTGGAGAGTGGAATTCATCCGATTTGTCTAAGTTGTCTTGGAAACATTGTGTCCGTGAAGGGGGTTGCCAGGACCACCTCGAATTTGGAGTTTCTGATCTCAGGATGTCAAACCAACCCACATGACCACGTGTTCTCAGTGCTTAGTTTGACCCAGGCTAGGATAGCCAAGAGTCCTACAAGTGACCGGTGCAAATTCAAGGACAACAACCAAGAGTCACGAAAGCACTCACACCTCACCCTAGAGAACATACAGCGATTAAAGAAATACAAACTAATCACTTGGAATGAAGGAGAACGGACTGATAAGCATGTCTAAGGGAGATAGCTGAGAAAGACCATGATGAGTATACTATGGAAAAGAAAAAGAGGACCCAGAAAATGGAAGGTGAACAGAAATCACACCTGAATTATCCACAATGAAAGATGATGTCCGTCTTTAGACAGACTCTGCTGGAACGTTTGAAAGTCAGAGAAATTCACAAGCCAAAAAACGGCAGCGAAGGTCAAGCATGGGCTAACTGGGAAGGGTGAGTTATGAGACTGCTCCAAGCAGGCTCTGAAACCTGTATCCATGAAGCATGCTGGACCTCAGAGACACAATTATGACAAATCCTCTGACATCACAATGGACCCGAAAAACAACCTAGCCTCATCTACACAGTGCTAGAGTTGGGCTCACTAGTATATTTAACTCCCATTGCACTCAACTGCACGTTGCCACTGAACATGTAAGTGGCCGGCCGGTGGTGCAGTGGTGAGGTCCGCACCTCCTGGGTCTGTGGCCCAGTATGGGCTGGGTGGAATCCTCGGTTTGGGCCTCCTCACCACTGCTTCAGTTGTTCTGGTGCAGGCGTCCGAGGTAGAGTAGAGGCAGATGGGATGGGACGTTGGACAGGGCCAGACTTCCACAGCAAATACAGGAGCATTGCCAGCAGATGTGAGCACAGCAATGCACTTGTGCCAAAACAAAACCAATTAAAAGTTGCAAAGAATAGAAAAACTGAAGCTAAGGAAAAAAAAAAACAAAAAAACAGGAGCTTGCCATTACGAAGAATAGGATCTCTGTGAATAACCTTAGCAAAACAGGTGAATTCTATGTTAATTCAAAAACTAGCAAACCTTTGGGGAAAGAAACTCAAGAAGACACAAGAAAAAAAAAGATATCGAGGGATCTAGGAATGGAAGGATTAACACACTTGAAAGGTTCATACCGCAGTAAGGAATCTCTGGATTCCATGCAATCCCAGTCAAAGTTGCAGCAGTATTTGCCACAGAGAAGAAGAGAGAATCCTAAAGTTTCTAGCCAGGAACACGAGACCCTGACTAAGCAAAGGAATCCTCAGGAAAACGAACAAAGCAGCACGTGTCACAATTTCTGATTTCAACATAGAGGACGAAGCGCTAGGTACCGAAACGGCACAGTCTGGGCCCCAAAACAGGCATGAAGACCCATGCAAAACAATTGAGAGCCCAGAGCCCAACTCAAACTTACATGGACAGCCCATTTTGGACCAGGGAGCCAAGTGGAGACAGCGGAGAAAGGAGAGTCTCTACAATAAACGGTGCTGGGAAGCCTGCACAGCCACATGGAACACAACGAGAGTACACCATGCTGTTACACCTGGCACACACACCACCTGAAATGGATTAAAGCCTTGAATGGCAGACTTGAAACCGAGAACCTTGTAGGAGAAGACCTAGGCAGAGTGCTCTTTGCCATCTGTCTGAGCCGCCTATTGGGAAGAAGCATGTCTGACTGGGCAAGGGCAACAAAGGAAACAAGAAACAAACGGGACCACATCAAATGCACACACTTCTGCCAGTCAAGGAAACCATCAACTGAATACTAAGACACCACAACAATTGGGAGAGGATGTTTGCAAACCACACATCGGACAAGGGGTGAAAAGCCCAAAGATACAATCAACTCGCACATCTCCACAAGAAAAAAAACAAGCCAATGAAAACCTGGTCAAAAGATGGAAGCAGAGATTTCTCCGAAGAAGACAGAAAGAGGGCCAGTAGGTGCATGAAAACTTGTTCACCATCATTAAGTCTCAGGAAAATGCAAATCCAAACTGCAAGCACATGGCAGCTCACTGTGGTCAGCATGGCTAGAAGGAAGCAGACAGGAAATAACAAGTGTCAGAGAGGAGGTGGAGAGAAGGGAAGCCTCCTGCACTGCTGGTGGGAGTGTAACCCGGTGCAGCCACGATGCCAAAGGTGTGGAACTGCCTCAGAAATTTAAGCATCCATGTCCCGTATGACCCAGCTATTAACCTGCCGCTTGTTTATCCAAAAAAGTCAGAAAGACTACCGCATGAAGACATGTGCATGGCTGTGTTCACCACAGTCTTACTCCTGATATCCAAGGCTTGGAAAGCACCCTGGTGTCCAGCAAGGGATGATTGGAGAAGGAAGATGGGCTATAGCCACACAATGGTATACCACTCAGCCGGAACAAATGATGCAGTCCAGCCATTTGTGACCACCAGAATGGCTGTGAGGGTTTTAGGGGAAGTGTAACAAGCCCCAGTGAGAAATTCAAATACCATAGAATCTCACTTACAAGGAGAAGGAAAAGCAAGCACTAACCAACAGGTGGCACTGAACATTTGTATGCGGGCTCCCAGAGGCAAAGAGGGGCGGTGACGGAGGGTGAAAGAGAAGATTAGGCACAAGTGTGTGGTGAGGGCCTGTGATTAGTCTTACACTGGTGAAGATGATGTAAGCTACACAGAAGTCTAAAGCAATGAGGATGTGAATCTGGAAGTTATAGTACGTTCTAAGGCAGGGTCATGGCTATAAATTCACCTCAAATCAAAAATCCAAAAAGGGGTCCAGAATGATGTCATAAAGCTTTGGGGGCGGAAAGAGTTTACAGAAGGTGAACTTCCAAGGATGGAAAATCACCTCCAAATGCTTACAGATGCTACAGAAAGGCAGACCATTCCAAATAGGTGAAGAGGAATACTACGAAGAGAACATGATCAGTCCTAAACCCATGAACGAACGGAAAATGTTACCGTCCATGATGTTATTACTAATCACCTTCACGAATAATCCAAACAGGCCCACGTCTTCCCAAGTTCAGGCAAAAGGTTGGTCCAAAAGTACAATTCAGGGCCGGCCCTGTGGTGGAGCAGGTAAGTGCCCACATTCCGCTTGGGCGGCCCGGGCCTCACTGTTTCACATTACGAGTGCATATCACATTAGTAGTGTTAGGAAATATAGATTTCATGGTATGGTGCGGGCAGAGATCATAACTAAGCAGCAATTGTGAGGATACGTTATCAATACGCACAAGAAAAGGAAGCATAAGAATATTACAATCTATGGAAGTATCTGGTACACTTCCCAAAGGCAGAAGGAAGGAAAACTTGTGACCTGCCAAGGTGGAATTGGCAGAGTGCCACGAGATGACACCATCATTGTGCGTCAGAACATTCCCTGGGCAACTTCAACTTGTGAGGGAGTCCAGGACTTTTTCTGGGTAAGGTCCACCCATTTTGCCATCTACCCAAGATATAAGAGATAAAACCCAGGATAATCTTACAGGAGTGAAACCAGTGTCTAGAGAGAATGTAGGAGCCCTTTCGAAGTTCAAGGAGAAAGATAGAAACTGACAACAATTGCAGAAAAAGGAAAACTATCCTACCTAGACAGGGTGAGGAGTCAGACTGGTCTGAGATGGCTGTGAAACTCTGTGTGCACGGAGGTTGTCAGGACAACTTCGAATTTTGAGGTCGCTTATGACATCACGGTGACCATGTCCCCCAGGGTGGCCGCATGGTTACAGTCTGAGGATTGGCCTAGGCTAGGCTATTAAAGGGACAGATACCCAGAAACAGGTTTGGCAAACAGAAAGCAGGCACAGAAACTAGAAGAGATAAAACAGAGTCTGATGCAAGGGATAAGAAAGGAACCCTAGGCCACAAGTGAGAATAGAGGGACAAGCACGGAGAGGAGAACATTGTCATCTATTCAAGTCTATGGGGAGGTCATGCTGATTCAAGCTTGCAACTTCATTGGAAACAAGTGGCCGGACTTGGGGTTCATCACACCTACAGTGCCCTTGTGCCTTAAGCATAATGCAAAGTCAAGAAAGATGTCTTGAGGACATTGAAGAGAAGAATCGATGCCTCCTTTCCAAGGCCCATAGCATTCTTTGAAGGTCAGTCTCTTTTTCCGAAGCTCTGGTGTCACGTGGGCCCACTGGGCACATGGTAATGTGTCCCAAGAGATGTCTTGGAAGCCTTGAAGGAATGGAGCCCTGTCACGCTTGGGGTATGTCTCTTTGTTTGGAAGTGCTCTACAAGGGTGCTGAAAAGCACCCTCTTCCACAGGGCTTCGTTCCTTCGTGAAGGCTGCCCTCCCAGGCTAGTGTGCTCTGTTTGCCTCCATCGAAATTCTCTCCCCCTACCTCTTGCCGTAGAAGGATTATTGATTATGTGTTTTGACACCATATGTAAGGAAGTTGCACGAAAATTAGAACTTTACAGTTGTGTTTCAAGAAAAATACACAGGCCAGGGTAGAGGATGTAGGGCAAACAAATGGCCCACCCTATAAAAATTAAGTAAGCCCGTATCTGGACGGAATCTAGGGGAACGTTCAAGGATCAGGGGTCAAGTTCGAAACTTCCCAAATCCGGAAAAGAGACAGAAAAATCTCTTTCCTGGAGAGTGGAATTCATCCGATTTGTCTAAGTTGTCTTGGAAACATTGTGTCCGTGAAGGGGGTTGCCAGGACCACCTCGAATTTGGAGTTTCTGATCTCAGGATGTCAAACCAACCCACATGACCACGTGTTCTCAGTGCTTAGTTTGACCCAGGCTAGGATAGCCAAGAGTCCTACAAGTGACCGGTGCAAATTCAAGGACAACAACCAAGAGTCACGAAAGCACTCACACCTCACCCTAGAGAACATACAGCGATTAAAGAAATACAAACTAATCACTTGGAATGAAGGAGAACGGACTGATAAGCATGTCTAAGGGAGATAGCTGAGAAAGACCATGACGAGTATACTATGGAAAAGAAAAAGAGGACCCAGAAAATGGAAGGTGAACAGAAATCACACCTGAATTATCCACAATGAAAGATGATGTCCGTCTTTAGACAGACTCTGCTGGAACGTTTGAAAGTCAGAGAAATTCACAAGCCAAAAAACGGCAGCGAAGGTCAAGCATGGGCTAACTGGGAAGGGTGAGTTATGAGACTGCTCCAAGCAGGCTCTGAAACCTGTATCCATGAAGCATGCTGGACCTCAGAGACACACTTATGACAAATCCTCTGACATCACAATGGACCCGAAAAACAACCTAGCCTCATCTACACAGTGCTAGAGTTGGGCTCACTAGTATATTTAACTCCCATTGCACTCAACTGCACGTTGCCACTGAACATGTAAGTGGCCGGCCGGTGGTGCAGTGGTGAGGTCCGCACCTCCTGGGTCTGTGGCCCAGTATGGGCTGGGTGGAATCCTCGGTTTGGGCCTCCTCACCACTGCTTCAGTTGTTCTGGTGCAGGCGTCCGAGGTAGAGTAGAGGCAGATGGGATGGGACGTTGGACAGGGCCAGACTTCCACAGCAAATACAGGAGCATTGCCAGCAGATGTGAGCACAGCAATGCACTTGTGCCAAAACAAAACCAATTAAAAGTTGCAAAGAATAGAAAAACTGAAGCTAAGGAAAAAAAAAAAAACAAAAAAACAGGAGCTTGCCATTACGAAGAATAGGATCTCTGTGAATAACCTTAGCAAAACAGGTGAATTCTATGTTAATTCAAAAACTAGCAAACCTTTGGGGAAAGAAACTCAAGAAGACACAAGAAAAAAAAAGATATCGAGGGATCTAGGAATGGAAGGATTAACACACTTGAAAGGTTCATACCGCAGTAAGGAATCTCTGGATTCCATGCAATCCCAGTCAAAGTTGCAGCAGTATTTGCCACAGAGAAGAAGAGAGAATCCTAAAGTTTCTAGCCAGCAACACGAGACCCTGACTAGGCAAAGGAATCCTCAGGAAAACGAACAAAGCAGCACGTGTCACAATTTCTGATTTCAACATAGAGGACGAAGCGCTAGGTACCAAAACGGCACAGTCTGGGCCCCAAAACAGGCATGAAGACCCATGCAAAACAATTGAGAGCCCAGAGCCCAACTCAAACTTACATGGACAGCCCATTTTGGACCAGGGAGCCAAGTGGAGACAGCGGAGAAAGGAGAGTCTCTACAATAAACGGTGCTGGGAAGCCTGCACAGCCACATGGAACACAACGAGAGTACACCATGCTGTTACACCTGGCACACACACCACCTGAAATGGATTAAAGCCTTGAATGGCAGACTTGAAACCGAGAACCTTGTAGGAGAAGACCTAGGCAGAGTGCTCTTTGCCATCTGTCTGAGCCGCCTATTGGGAAGAAGCATGTCTGACTGGGCAAGGGCAACAAAGGAAACAAGAAACAAACGGGACCACATCAAATGCACACACTTCTGCCAGTCAAGGAAACCATCAACTGAATACTAAGACACCACAACAATTGGGAGAGGATGTTTGCAAACCACACATCGGACAAGGGGTGAAAAGCCCAAAGATACAATCAACTCGCACGTCTCCACAAGAAAAAAAACAAGCCAATGAAAACCTGGTCAAAAGATGGAAGCAGAGATTTCTCCGAAGAAGACAGAAAGAGGGCCAGTAGGTGCATGAAAACTTGTTCACCATCATTAAGTCTCAGGAAAATGCAAATCCAAACTGCAAGCACATGGCAGCTCACTGTGGTCAGCATGGCTAGAAGGAAGCAGACAGGAAATAACAAGTGTCAGAGAGGAGGTGGAGAGAAGGGAAGCCTCCTGCACTGCTGGTGGGAGTGTAACCCGGTGCAGCCACGATGCCAAAGGTGTGCAACTGCCTCAGAAATTTAAGCATCCATGTCCCGTATGACCCAGCTATTAACCTGCCGCTTGTTTATCCAAAAAAGTCAGAAAGACTACCGCATGAAGACATGTGCATGGCTGTGTTCACCACAGTCTTACTCCTGATATCCAAGGCTTGGAAAGCACCCTGGTGTCCAGCAAGGGATGATTGGAGAAGGAAGATGGGCTATAGCCACACAATGGTATACCACTCAGCCGGAACAAATGATGCAGTCCAGCCATTTGTGACCACCAGAATGGCTGTGAGGGTTTTAGGGGAAGTGTAACAAGCCCCAGTGAGAAATTCAAATACCATAGAATCTCACTTACAAGGAGAAGGAAAAGCAAGCACTAACCAACAGGTGGCACTGAACATTTGTATGCGGGCTCCCAGAGGCAAAGAGGGGCGGTGACGGAGGGTGAAAGAGAAGATTAGGCACAAGTGTGTGGTGAGGGCCTGTGATTAGTCTTACACTGGTGAAGATGATGTAAGCTACACAGAAGTCTAAAGCAATGAGGATGTGAATCTGGAAGTTATAGTACGTTCTAAGGCAGGGTCATGGCTATAAATTCACCTCAAATCAAAAATCCAAAAAGGGGTCCAGAATGATGTCATAAAGCTTTGGGGGCGGAAAGAGTTTACAGAAGGTGAACTTCCAAGGATGGAAAATCACCTCCAAATGCTTACAGATGCTACAGAAAGGCAGACCATTCCAAATAGGTGAAGAGGAATACTACGAAGAGAACATGATCAGTCCTAAACCCATGAACGAACGGAAAATGTTACCGTCCATGATGTTATTACTAATCACCTTCACGAATAATCCAAACAGGCCCGCGTCTTCCCAAGTTCAGGCAAAAGGTTGGTCCAAAAGTACAATTCAGGGCCGGCCCTGTGGTGGAGCAGGTAAGTGCCCACATTCCGCTTGGGCGGCCCGGGCCTCACTGTTTCACATTACGAGTGCATATCACATTAGTAGTGTTAGGAAATATAGATTTCATGGTATGGTGCGGGCAGAGATCATAACTAAGCAGCAATTGTGAGGATACGTTATCAATACGCACAAGAAAAGGAACCATAAGAATATTACAATCTATGGAAGTATCTGGTACACTTCCCAAAGGCAGAAGGAAGGAAAACTTGTGACCTGCCAAGGTGGAATTGGCAGAGTGCCACGAGATGACACCATCATTGTGCGTCAGAACATTCCCTGGGCAACTTCAACTTGTGAGGGAGTCCAGGACTTTTTCTGGGTAAGGTCCACCCATTTTGCCATCTACCCAAGATATAAGAGATAAAACCCAGGATAATCTTACAGGAGTGAAACCAGTGTCTAGAGAGAATGTAGGAGCCCTTTCGAAGTTCAAGGAGAAAGATAGAAACTGACAACAATTGCAGAAAAAGGAAAACTATCCTACCTAGACAGGGTGAGGAGTCAGACTGGTCTGAGATGGCTGTGAAACTCTGTGTGCACGGAGGTTGTCAGGACAACTTCGAATTTTGAGGTCGCTTATGACATCACGGTGAACATGTCCCCCAGGGTGGCCGCATGGTTACAGTCTGACGATTGGCCTAGGCTAGGCTATTAAAGGGACAGATACCCAGAAACAGGTTTGGCAAACAGAAAGCAGGCACAGAAACTAGAAGAGATAAAACAGAGTCTGATGCAAGGGATAAGAAAGGAACCCTAGGCCACAAGTGAGAATAGAGGGACAAGCACGGAGAGGAGAACATTGTCATCTATTCAAGTCTATGGGGAGGTCATGCTGATTCAAGCTTGCAACTTCATTGGAAACAAGTGGCCGGACTTGGGGTTCATCACACCTACAGTGCCCTTGTGCCTTAAGCATAATGCAAAGTCAAGAAAGATGTCTTGAGGACATTGAAGAGAAGAATCGATGCCTCCTTTCCAAGGCCCATAGCATTCTTTGAAGGTCAGTCTCTTTTTCCGAAGCTCTGGTGTCACGTGGGCCCACTGGGCACATGGTAATGTGTCCCAAGAGATGTCTTGGAAGCCTTGAAGGAATGGAGCCCTGTCACGCTTGGGGTATGTCTCTTTGTTTGGAAGTGCTCTACAAGGGTGCTGAAAAGCACCCTCTTCCACAGGGCTTCGTTCCTTCGTGAAGGCTGCCCTCCCAGGCTAGTGTGCTCTGTTTGCCTCCATCGAAATTCTCTCCCCCTACCTCTTGCCGTAGAAGGATTATTGATTATGTGTTTTGACACCATATGTAAGGAAGTTGCACGAAAATTAGAACTTTACAGTTGTGTTTCAAGAAAAATACACAGGCCAGGGTAGAGGATGTAGGGCAAACAAATGGCCCACCCTATAAAAATTAAGTAAGCCCGTATCTGGACGGAATCTAGGGGAACGTTCAAGGATCAGGGGTCAAGTTCGAAACTTCCCAAATCCGGAAAAGAGACAGAAAAATCTCTTTCCTGGAGAGTGGAATTCATCCGATTTGTCTAAGTTGTCTTGGAAACATTGTGTCCGTGAAGGGGGTTGCCAGGACCACCTCGAATTTGGAGTTTCTGATCTCAGGATGTCAAACCAACCCACATGACCACGTGTTCTCAGTGCTTAGTTTGACCCAGGCTAGGATAGCCAAGAGTCCTACAAGTGACCGGTGCAAATTCAAGGACAACAACCAAGAGTCACGAAAGCACTCACACCTCACCCTAGAGAACATACAGCGATTAAAGAAATACAAACTAATCACTTGGAATGAAGGAGAACGGACTGAGAAGCATGTCTAAGGGAGATAGCTGAGAAAGACCATGACGAGTATACTATGGAAAAGAAAAAGAGGACCCAGAAAATGGAAGGTGAACAGAAATCACACCTGAATTATCCACAATGAAAGATGATGTCCGTCTTTAGACAGACTCTGCTGGAACGTTTGAAAGTCAGAGAAATTCACAAGCCAAAAAACGGCAGCGAAGGTCAAGCATGGGCTAACTGGGAAGGGTGAGTTATGAGACTGCTCCAAGCAGGCTCTGAAACCTGTATCCATGAAGCATGCTGGACCTCAGAGACACACTTATGACAAATCCTCTGACATCACAATGGACCCGAAAAACAACCTAGCCTCATCTACACAGTGCTAGAGTTGGGCTCACTAGTATATTTAACTCCCATTGCACTCAACTGCACGTTGCCACTGAACATGTAAGTGGCCGGCCGGTGGTGCAGTGGTGAGGTCCGCACCTCCTGGGTCTGTGGCCCAGTATGGGCTGGGTGGAATCCTCGGTTTGGGCCTCCTCACCACTGCTTCAGTTGTTCTGGTGCAGGCGTCCGAGGTAGAGTAGAGGCAGATGGGATGGGACGTTGGACAGGGCCAGACTTCCACAGCAAATACAGGAGCATTGCCAGCAGATGTGAGCACAGCAATGCACTTGTGCCAAAACAAAACCAATTAAAAGTTGCAAAGAATAGAAAAACTGAAGCTAAGGAAAAAAAAAAAAACAAAAAAACAGGAGCTTGCCATTACGAAGAATAGGATCTCTGTGAATAACCTTAGCAAAACAGGTGAATTCTATGTTAATTCAAAAACTAGCAAACCTTTGGGGAAAGAAACTCAAGAAGACACAAGAAAAAAAAAGATATCGAGGGATCTAGGAATGGAAGGATTAACACACTTGAAAGGTTCATACCGCAGTAAGGAATCTCTGGATTCCATGCAATCCCAGTCAAAGTTGCAGCAGTATTTGCCACAGAGAAGAAGAGAGAATCCTAAAGTTTCTAGCCAGCAACACGAGACCCTGACTAGGCAAAGGAATCCTCAGGAAAACGAACAAAGCAGCACGTGTCACAATTTCTGATTTCAACATAGAGGACGAAGCGCTAGGTACCAAAACGGCACAGTCTGGGCCCCAAAACAGGCATGAAGACCCATGCAAAACAATTGAGAGCCCAGAGCCCAACTCAAACTTACATGGACAGCCCATTTTGGACCAGGGAGCCAAGTGGAGACAGCGGAGAAAGGAGAGTCTCTACAATAAACGGTGCTGGGAAGCCTGCACAGCCACATGGAACACAACGAGAGTACACCATGCTGTTACACCTGGCACACACACCACCTGAAATGGATTAAAGCCTTGAATGGCAGACTTGAAACCGAGAACCTTGTAGGAGAAGACCTAGGCAGAGTGCTCTTTGCCATCTGTCTGAGCCGCCTATTGGGAAGAAGCATGTCTGACTGGGCAAGGGCAACAAAGGAAACAAGAAACAAACGGGACCACATCAAATGCACACACTTCTGCCAGTCAAGGAAACCATCAACTGAATACTAAGACACCACAACAATTGGGAGAGGATGTTTGCAAACCACACATCGGACAAGGGGTGAAAAGCCCAAAGATACAATCAACTCGCACGTCTCCACAAGAAAAAAAACAAGCCAATGAAAACCTGGTCAAAAGATGGAAGCAGAGATTTCTCCGAAGAAGACAGAAAGAGGGCCAGTAGGTGCATGAAAACTTGTTCACCATCATTAAGTCTCAGGAAAATGCAAATCCAAACTGCAAGCACATGGCAGCTCACTGTGGTCAGCATGGCTAGAAGGAAGCAGACAGGAAATAACAAGTGTCAGAGAGGAGGTGGAGAGAAGGGAAGCCTCCTGCACTGCTGGTGGGAGTGTAACCCGGTGCAGCCACGATGCCAAAGGTGTGCAACTGCCTCAGAAATTTAAGCATCCATGTCCCGTATGACCCAGCTATTAACCTGCCGCTTGTTTATCCAAAAAAGTCAGAAAGACTACCGCATGAAGACATGTGCATGGCTGTGTTCACCACAGTCTTACTCCTGATATCCAAGGCTTGGAAAGCACCCTGGTGTCCAGCAAGGGATGATTGGAGAAGGAAGATGGGCTATAGCCACACAATGGTATACCACTCAGCCGGAACAAATGATGCAGTCCAGCCATTTGTGACCACCAGAATGGCTGTGAGGGTTTTAGGGGAAGTGTAACAAGCCCCAGTGAGAAATTCAAATACCATAGAATCTCACTTACAAGGAGAAGGAAAAGCAAGCACTAACCAACAGGTGGCACTGAACATTTGTATGCGGGCTCCCAGAGGCAAAGAGGGGCGGTGACGGAGGGTGAAAGAGAAGATTAGGCACAAGTGTGTGGTGAGGGCCTGTGATTAGTCTTACACTGGTGAAGATGATGTAAGCTACACAGAAGTCTAAAGCAATGAGGATGTGAATCTGGAAGTTATAGTACGTTCTAAGGCAGGGTCATGGCTATAAATTCACCTCAAATCAAAAATCCAAAAAGGGGTCCAGAATGATGTCATAAAGCTTTGGGGGCGGAAAGAGTTTACAGAAGGTGAACTTCCAAGGATGGAAAATCACCTCCAAATGCTTACAGATGCTACAGAAAGGCAGACCATTCCAAATAGGTGAAGAGGAATACTACGAAGAGAACATGATCAGTCCTAAACCCATGAACGAACGGAAAATGTTACCGTCCATGATGTTATTACTAATCACCTTCACGAATAATCCAAACAGGCCCGCGTCTTCCCAAGTTCAGGCAAAAGGTTGGTCCAAAAGTACAATTCAGGGCCGGCCCTGTGGTGGAGCAGGTAAGTGCCCACATTCCGCTTGGGCGGCCCGGGCCTCACTGTTTCACATTACGAGTGCATATCACATTAGTAGTGTTAGGAAATATAGATTTCATGGTATGGTGCGGGCAGAGATCATAACTAAGCAGCAATTGTGAGGATACGTTATCAATACGCACAAGAAAAGGAACCATAAGAATATTACAATCTATGGAAGTATCTGGTACACTTCCCAAAGGCAGAAGGAAGGAAAACTTGTGACCTGCCAAGGTGGAATTGGCAGAGTGCCACGAGATGACACCATCATTGTGCGTCAGAACATTCCCTGGGCAACTTCAACTTGTGAGGGAGTCCAGGACTTTTTCTGGGTAAGGTCCACCCATTTTGCCATCTACCCAAGATATAAGAGATAAAACCCAGGATAATCTTACAGGAGTGAAACCAGTGTCTAGAGAGAATGTAGGAGCCCTTTCGAAGTTCAAGGAGAAAGATAGAAACTGACAACAATTGCAGAAAAAGGAAAACTATCCTACCTAGACAGGGTGAGGAGTCAGACTGGTCTGAGATGGCTGTGAAACTCTGTGTGCACGGAGGTTGTCAGGACAACTTCGAATTTTGAGGTCGCTTATGACATCACGGTGAACATGTCCCCCAGGGTGGCCGCATGGTTACAGTCTGACGATTGGCCTAGGCTAGGCTATTAAAGGGACAGATACCCAGAAACAGGTTTGGCAAACAGAAAGCAGGCACAGAAACTAGAAGAGATAAAACAGAGTCTGATGCAAGGGATAAGAAAGGAACCCTAGGCCACAAGTGAGAATAGAGGGACAAGCACGGAGAGGAGAACATTGTCATCTATTCAAGTCTATGGGGAGGTCATGCTGATTCAAGCTTGCAACTTCATTGGAAACAAGTGGCCGGACTTGGGGTTCATCACACCTACAGTGCCCTTGTGCCTTAAGCATAATGCAAAGTCAAGAAAGATGTCTTGAGGACATTGAAGAGAAGAATCGATGCCTCCTTTCCAAGGCCCATAGCATTCTTTGAAGGTCAGTCTCTTTTTCCGAAGCTCTGGTGTCACGTGGGCCCACTGGGCACATGGTAATGTGTCCCAAGAGATGTCTTGGAAGCCTTGAAGGAATGGAGCCCTGTCACGCTTGGGGTATGTCTCTTTGTTTGGAAGTGCTCTACAAGGGTGCTGAAAAGCACCCTCTTCCACAGGGCTTCGTTCCTTCGTGAAGGCTGCCCTCCCAGGCTAGTGTGCTCTGTTTGCCTCCATCGAAATTCTCTCCCCCTACCTCTTGCCGTAGAAGGATTATTGATTATGTGTTTTGACACCATATGTAAGGAAGTTGCACGAAAATTAGAACTTTACAGTTGTGTTTCAAGAAAAATACACAGGCCAGGGTAGAGGATGTAGGGCAAACAAATGGCCCACCCTATAAAAATTAAGTAAGCCCGTATCTGGACGGAATCTAGGGGAACGTTCAAGGATCAGGGGTCAAGTTCGAAACTTCCCAAATCCGGAAAAGAGACAGAAAAATCTCTTTCCTGGAGAGTGGAATTCATCCGATTTGTCTAAGTTGTCTTGGAAACATTGTGTCCGTGAAGGGGGTTGCCAGGACCACCTCGAATTTGGAGTTTCTGATCTCAGGATGTCAAACCAACCCACATGACCACGTGTTCTCAGTGCTTAGTTTGACCCAGGCTAGGATAGCCAAGAGTCCTACAAGTGACCGGTGCAAATTCAAGGACAACAACCAAGAGTCACGAAAGCACTCACACCTCACCCTAGAGAACATACAGCGATTAAAGAAATACAAACTAATCACTTGGAATGAAGGAGAACGGACTGAGAAGCATGTCTAAGGGAGATAGCTGAGAAAGACCATGACGAGTATACTATGGAAAAGAAAAAGAGGACCCAGAAAATGGAAGGTGAACAGAAATCACACCTGAATTATCCACAATGAAAGATGATGTCCGTCTTTAGACAGACTCTGCTGGAACGTTTGAAAGTCAGAGAAATTCACAAGCCAAAAAACGGCAGCGAAGGTCAAGCATGGGCTAACTGGGAAGGGTGAGTTATGAGACTGCTCCAAGCAGGCTCTGAAACCTGTATCCATGAAGCATGCTGGACCTCAGAGACACACTTATGACAAATCCTCTGACATCACAATGGACCCGAAAAACAACCTAGCCTCATCTACACAGTGCTAGAGTTGGGCTCACTAGTATATTTAACTCCCATTGCACTCAACTGCACGTTGCCACTGAACATGTAAGTGGCCGGCCGGTGGTGCAGTGGTGAGGTCCGCACCTCCTGGGTCTGTGGCCCAGTATGGGCTGGGTGGAATCCTCGGTTTGGGCCTCCTCACCACTGCTTCAGTTGTTCTGGTGCAGGCGTCCGAGGTAGAGTAGAGGCAGATGGGATGGGACGTTGGACAGGGCCAGACTTCCACAGCAAATACAGGAGCATTGCCAGCAGATGTGAGCACAGCAATGCACTTGTGCCAAAACAAAACCAATTAAAAGTTGCAAAGAATAGAAAAACTGAAGCTAAGGAAAAAAAAAAAAACAAAAAAACAGGAGCTTGCCATTACGAAGAATAGGATCTCTGTGAATAACCTTAGCAAAACAGGTGAATTCTATGTTAATTCAAAAACTAGCAAACCTTTGGGGAAAGAAACTCAAGAAGACACAAGAAAAAAAAAGATATCGAGGGATCTAGGAATGGAAGGATTAACACACTTGAAAGGTTCATACCGCAGTAAGGAATCTCTGGATTCCATGCAATCCCAGTCAAAGTTGCAGCAGTATTTGCCACAGAGAAGAAGAGAGAATCCTAAAGTTTCTAGCCAGCAACACGAGACCCTGACTAGGCAAAGGAATCCTCAGGAAAACGAACAAAGCAGCACGTGTCACAATTTCTGATTTCAACATAGAGGACGAAGCGCTAGGTACCGAAACGGCACAGTCTGGGCCCCAAAACAGGCATGAAGACCCATGCAAAACAATTGAGAGCCCAGAGCCCAACTCAAACTTACATGGACAGCCCATTTTGGACCAGGGAGCCAAGTGGAGACAGCGGAGAAAGGAGAGTCTCTACAATAAACGGTGCTGGGAAGCCTGCACAGCCACATGGAACACAACGAGAGTACACCATGCTGTTACACCTGGCACACACACCACCTGAAATGGATTAAAGCCTTGAATGGCAGACTTGAAACCGAGAACCTTGTAGGAGAAGACCTAGGCAGAGTGCTCTTTGCCATCTGTCTGAGCCGCCTATTGGGAAGAAGCATGTCTGACTGGGCAAGGGCAACAAAGGAAACAAGAAACAAACGGGACCACATCAAATGCACACACTTCTGCCAGTCAAGGAAACCATCAACTGAATACTAAGACACCACAACAATTGGGAGAGGATGTTTGCAAACCACACATCGGACAAGGGGTGAAAAGCCCAAAGATACAATCAACTCGCACGTCTCCACAAGAAAAAAAACAAGCCAATGAAAACCTGGTCAAAAGATGGAAGCAGAGATTTCTCCGAAGAAGAAAGAAAGAGGGCCAGTAGGTGCATGAAAACTTGTTCACCATCATTAAGTCTCAGGAAAATGCAAATCCAAACTGCAAGCACATGGCAGCTCACTGTGGTCAGCATGGCTAGAAGGAAGCAGACAGGAAATAACAAGTGTCAGAGAGGAGGTGGAGAGAAGGGAAGCCTCCTGCACTGCTGGTGGGAGTGTAACCCGGTGCAGCCACGATGCCAAAGGTGTGGAACTGCCTCAGAAATTTAAGCATCCATGTCCCGTATGACCCAGCTATTAACCTGCCGCTTGTTTATCCAAAAAAGTCAGAAAGACTACCGCATAAAGACATGTGCATGGCTGTGTTCACCACAGTCTTACTCCTGATATCCAAGGCTTGGAAAGCACCCTGGTGTCCAGCAAGGGATGATTGGAGAAGGAAGATGGGCTATAGCCACACAATGGTATACCACTCAGCCGGAACAAATGATGCAGTCCAGCCATTTGTGACCACCAGAATGGCTGTGAGGGTTTTAGGGGAAGTGTAACAAGCCCCAGTGAGAAATTCAAATACCATAGAATCTCACTTACAAGGAGAAGGAAAAGCAAGCACTAACCAACAGGTGGCACTGAACATTTGTATGCGGGCTCCCAGAGGCAAAGAGGGGCGGTGACGGAGGGTGAAAGAGAAGATTAGGCACAAGTGTGTGGTGAGGGCCTGTGATTAGTCTTACACTGGTGAAGATGATGTAAGCTACACAGAAGTCTAAAGCAATGAGGATGTGAATCTGGAAGTTATAGTACGTTCTAAGGCAGGGTCATGGCTATAAATTCACCTCAAATCAAAAATCCAAAAAGGGGTCCAGAATGAAGTCATAAAGCTTTGGGGGCGGAAAGAGTTTACAGAAGGTGAACTTCCAAGGATGGAAAATCACCTCCAAATGCTTACAGATGCTACAGAAAGGCAGACCATTCCAAATAGGTGAAGAGGAATACTACGAAGAGAACATGATCAGTCCTAAACCCATGAACGAACGGAAAATGTTACCGTCCATGATGTTATTACTAACCACCTTCACGAATAATCCAAACAGGCCCACGTCTTCCCAAGTTCAGGCAAAAGGTTGGTCCAAAAGTACAATTCAGGGCCGGCCCTGTGGTGGAGCAGGGAAGTGCCCACATTCCGCTTGGGCGGCCCGGGCCTCACTGTTTCACATTACGAGTGCATATCACATTAGTAGTGTTAGGAAATATAGATTTCATGGTATGGTGCGGGCAGAGATCATAACTAAGCAGCAATTGTGAGGATACGTTATCAATACGCACAAGAAAAGGAAGCATAAGAATATTACAATCTATGGAAGTATCTGGTACACTTCCCAAAGGCAGAAGGAAGGAAAACTTGTGACCTGCCAAGGTGGAATTGGCAGAGTGCCACGAGATGACACCATCATTGTGCGTCAGAACATTCCCTGGGCAACTTCAACTTGTGAGGGAGTCCAGGACTTTTTCTGGGTAAGGTCCACCCATTTTGCCATCTACCCAAGATATAAGAGATAAAACCCAGGATAATCTTACAGGAGTGAAACCAGTGTCTAGAGAGAATGTAGGAGCCCTTTCGAAGTTCAAGGAGAAAGATAGAAACTGACAACAATTGCAGAAAAAGGAAAACTATCCTACCTAGACAGGGTGAGGAGTCAGACTGGTCTGAGATGGCTGTGAAACTCTGTGTGCACGGAGGTTGTCAGGACAACTTCGAATTTTGAGGTCGCTTATGACATCACGGTGACCATGTCCCCCAGGGTGGCCGCATGGTTACAGTCTGAGGATTGGCCTAGGCTAGGCTATTAAAGGGACAGATACCCAGAAACAGGTTTGGCAAACAGAAAGCAGGCACAGAAACTAGAAGAGATAAAACAGAGTCTGATGCAAGGGATAAGAAAGGAACCCTAGGCCACAAGTGAGAATAGAGGGACAAGCACGGAGAGGAGAACATTGTCATCTATTCAAGTCTATGGGGAGGTCATGCTGATTCAAGCTTGCAACTTCATTGGAAACAAGTGGCCGGACTTGGGGTTCATCACACCTACAGTGCCCTTGTGCCTTAAGCATAATGCAAAGTCAAGAAAGATGTCTTGAGGACATTGAAGAGAAGAATCGATGCCTCCTTTCCAAGGCCCATAGCATTCTTTGAAGGTCAGTCTCTTTTTCCGAAGCTCTGGTGTCACGTGGGCCCACTGGGCACATGGTAATGTGTCCCAAGAGATGTCTTGGAAGCCTTGAAGGAATGGAGCCCTGTCACGCTTGGGGTATGTCTCTTTGTTTGGAAGTGCTCTACAAGGGTGCTGAAAAGCACCCTCTTCCACAGGGCTTCGTTCCTTCGTGAAGGCTGCCCTCCCAGGCTAGTGTGCTCTGTTTGCCTCCATCGAAATTCTCTCCCCCTACCTCTTGCCGTAGAAGGATTATTGATTATGTGTTTTGACACCATATGTAAGGAAGTTGCACGAAAATTAGAACTTTACAGTTGTGTTTCAAGAAAAATACACAGGCCAGGGTAGAGGATGTAGGGCAAACAAATGGCCCACCCTATAAAAATTAAGTAAGCCCGTATCTGGACGGAATCTAGGGGAACGTTCAAGGATCAGGGGTCAAGTTCGAAACTTCCCAAATCCGGAAAAGAGACAGAAAAATCTCTTTCCTGGAGAGTGGAATTCATCCGATTTGTCTAAGTTGTCTTGGAAACATTGTGTCCGTGAAGGGGGTTGCCAGGACCACCTCGAATTTGGAGTTTCTGATCTCAGGATGTCAAACCAACCCACATGACCACGTGTTCTCAGTGCTTAGTTTGACCCAGGCTAGGATAGCCAAGAGTCCTACAAGTGACCGGTGCAAATTCAAGGACAACAACCAAGAGTCACGAAAGCACTCACACCTCACCCTAGAGAACATACAGCGATTAAAGAAATACAAACTAATCACTTGGAATGAAGGAGAACGGACTGAGAAGCATGTCTAAGGGAGATAGCTGAGAAAGACCATGACGAGTATACTATGGAAAAGAAAAAGAGGACCCAGAAAATGGAAGGTGAACAGAAATCACACCTGAATTATCCACAATGAAAGATGACGTCCGTCTTTAGACAGACTCTGCTGGAACGTTTGAAAGTCAGAGAAATTCACAAGCCAAAAAACGGCAGCGAAGGTCAAGCATGGGCTAACTGGGAAGGGTGAGTTATGAGACTGCTCCAAGCAGGCTCTGAAACCTGTATCCATGAAGCATGCTGGACCTCAGAGACACACTTATGACAAATCCTCTGACATCACAATGGACCCGAAAAACAACCTAGCCTCATCTACACAGTGCTAGAGTTGGGCTCACTAGTATATTTAACTCCCATTGCACTCAACTGCACGTTGCCACTGAACATGTAAGTGGCCGGCCGGTGGTGCAGTGGTGAGGTCCGCACCTCCTGGGTCTGTGGCCCAGTATGGGCTGGGTGGAATCCTCGGTTTGGGCCTCCTCACCACTGCTTCAGTTGTTCTGGTGCAGGCGTCCGAGGTAGAGTAGAGGCAGATGGGATGGGACGTTGGACAGGGCCAGACTTCCACAGCAAATACAGGAGCATTGCCAGCAGATGTGAGCACAGCAATGCACTTGTGCCAAAACAAAACCAATTAAAAGTTGCAAAGAATAGAAAAACTGAAGCTAAGGAAAAAAAAAAAACAAAAAAACAGGAGCTTGCCATTACGAAGAATAGGATCTCTGTGAATAACCTTAGCAAAACAGGTGAATTCTATGTTAATTCAAAAACTAGCAAACCTTTGGGGAAAGAAACTCAAGAAGACACAAGAAAAAAAAAGATATCGAGGGATCTAGGAATGGAAGGATTAACACACTTGAAAGGTTCATACCGCAGTAAGGAATCTCTGGATTCCATGCAATCCCAGTCAAAGTTGCAGCAGTATTTGCCACAGAGAAGAAGAGAGAATCCTAAAGTTTCTAGCCAGCAACACGAGACCCTGACTAGGCAAAGGAATCCTCAGGAAAACGAAGAAAGCAGCACGTGTCACAATTTCTGATTTCAACATAGAGGACGAAGCGCTAGGTACCGAAACGGCACAGTCTGGGCCCCAAAACAGGCATGAAGACCCATGCAAAACAATTGAGAGCCCAGAGCCCAACTCAAACTTACATGGACAGCCCATTTTGGACCAGCGAGCCAAGTGGAGACAGCGGAGAAAGGAGAGTCTCTACAATAAACGGTGCTGGGAAGCCTGCACAGCCACATGGAACACAACGAGAGTACACCATGCTGTTACACCTGGCACACACACCACCTGAAATGGATTAAAGCCTTGAATGGCAGACTTGAAACCGAGAACCTTGTAGGAGAAGACCTAGGCAGAGTGCTCTTTGCCATCTGTCTGAGCCGCCTATTGGGAAGAAGCATGTCTGACTGGGCAAGGGCAACAAAGGAAACAAGAAACAAACGGGACCACATCAAATGCACACACTTCTGCCAGTCAAGGAAACCATCAACTGAATACTAAGACACCACAACAATTGGGAGAGGATGTTTGCAAACCACACATCGGACAAGGGGTGAAAAGCCCAAAGATACAATCAACTCGCACGTCTCCACAAGAAAAAAAACAAGCCAATGAAAACCTGGTCAAAAGATGGAAGCAGAGATTTCTCCGAAGAAGACAGAAAGAGGGCCAGTAGGTGCATGAAAACTTGTTCACCATCATTAAGTCTCAGGAAAATGCAAATCCAAACTGCAAGGACATGGCAGCTCACTGTGGTCAGCATGGCTAGAAGGAAGCAGACAGGAAATAACAAGTGTCAGAGAGGAGGTGGAGAGAAGGGAAGCCTCCTGCACTGCTGGTGGGAGTGTAACCCGGTGCAGCCACGATGCCAAAGGTGTGCAACTGCCTCAGAAATTTAAGCATCCATGTCCCGTATGACCCAGCTATTAACCTGCCGCTTGTTTATCCAAAAAAGTCAGAAAGACTACCGCATGAAGACATGTGCATGGCTGTGTTCACCACAGTCTTACTCCTGATATCCAAGGCTTGGAAAGCACCCTGGTGTCCAGCAAGGGATGATTGGAGAAGGAAGATGGGCTATAGCCACACAATGGTATACCACTCAGCCGGAACAAATGATGCAGTCCAGCCATTTGTGACCACCAGAATGGCTGTGAGGGTTTTAGGGGAAGTGTAACAAGCCCCAGTGAGAAATTCAAATACCATAGAATCTCACTTACAAGGAGAAGGAAAAGCAAGCACTAACCAACAGGTGGCACTGAACATTTGTATGCGGGCTCCCAGAGGCAAAGAGGGGCGGTGACGGAGGGTGAAAGAGAAGATTAGGCACAAGTGTGTGGTGAGGGCCTGTGATTAGTCTTACACTGGTGAAGATGATGTAAGCTACACAGAAGTCTAAAGCAATGAGGATGTGAATCTGGAAGTTATAGTACGTTCTAAGGCAGGGTCATGGCTATAAATTCACCTCAAATCAAAAATCCAAAAAGGGGTCCAGAATGAAGTCATAAAGCTTTGGGGGCGGAAAGAGTTTACAGAAGGTGAACTTCCAAGGATGGAAAATCACCTCCAAATGCTTACAGATGCTACAGAAAGGCAGACCATTCCAAATAGGTGAAGAGGAATACTACGAAGAGAACATGATCAGTCCTAAACCCATGAACGAACGGAAAATGTTACCGTCCATGATGTTATTACTAATCACCTTCACGAATAATCCAAACAGGCCCACGTCTTCCCAAGTTCAGGCAAAAGGTTGGTCCAAAAGTACAATTCAGGGCCGGCCCTGTGGTGGAGCAGGGAAGTGCCCACATTCCGCTTGGGCGGCCCGGGCCTCACTGTTTCACATTACGAGTGCATATCACATTAGTAGTGTTAGGAAATATAGATTTCATGGTATGGTGCGGGCAGAGATCATAACTAAGCAGCAATTGTGAGGATACGTTATCAATACGCACAAGAAAAGGAAGCATAAGAATATTACAATCTATGGAAGTATCTGGTACACTTCCCAAAGGCAGAAGGAAGGAAAACTTGTGACCTGCCAAGGTGGAATTGGCAGAGTGCCACGAGATGACACCATCATTGTGCGTCAGAACATTCCCTGGGCAACTTCAACTTGTGAGGGAGTCCAGGACTTTTTCTGGGTAAGGTCCACCCATTTTGCCATCTACCCAAGATATAAGAGATAAAACCCAGGATAATCTTACAGGAGTGAAACCAGTGTCTAGAGAGAATGTAGGAGCCCTTTCGAAGTTCAAGGAGAAAGATAGAAACTGACAACAATTGCAGAAAAAGGAAAACTATCCTACCTAGACAGGGTGAGGAGTCAGACTGGTCTGAGATGGCTGTGAAACTCTGTGTGCACGGAGGTTGTCAGGACAACTTCGAATTTTGAGGTCGCTTATGACATCACGGTGACCATGTCCCCCAGGGTGGCCGCATGGTTACAGTCTGAGGATTGGCCTAGGCTAGGCTATTAAAGGGACAGATACCCAGAAACAGGTTTGGCAAACAGAAAGCAGGCACAGAAACTAGAAGAGATAAAACAGAGTCTGATGCAAGGGATAAGAAAGGAACCCTAGGCCACAAGTGAGAATAGAGGGACAAGCACGGAGAGGAGAACATTGTCATCTATTCAAGTCTATGGGGAGGTCATGCTGATTCAAGCTTGCAACTTCATTGGAAACAAGTGGCCGGACTTGGGGTTCATCACACCTACAGTGCCCTTGTGCCTTAAGCATAATGCAAAGTCAAGAAAGATGTCTTGAGGACATTGAAGAGAAGAATCGATGCCTCCTTTCCAAGGCCCATAGCATTCTTTGAAGGTCAGTCTCTTTTTCCGAAGCTCTGGTGTCACGTGGGCCCACTGGGCACATGGTAATGTGTCCCAAGAGATGTCTTGGAAGCCTTGAAGGAATGGAGCCCTGTCACGCTTGGGGTATGTCTCTTTGTTTGGAAGTGCTCTACAAGGGTGCTGAAAAGCACCCTCTTCCACAGGGCTTCGTTCCTTCGTGAAGGCTGCCCTCCGAGGCTAGTGTGCTCTGTTTGCCTCCATCGAAATTCTCTCCCCCTACCTCTTGCCGTAGAAGGATTATTGATTATGTGTTTTGACACCATATGTAAGGAAGTTGCACGAAAATTAGAACTTTACAGTTGTGTTTCAAGAAAAATACACAGGCCAGGGTAGAGGATGTAGGGCAAACAAATGGCCCACCCTATAAAAATTAAGTAAGCCCGTATCTGGACGGAATCTAGGGGAACGTTCAAGGATCAGGGGTCAAGTTCGAAACTTCCCAAATCCGGAAAAGAGACAGAAAAATCTCTTTCCTGGAGAGTGGAATTCATCCGATTTGTCTAAGTTGTCTTGGAAACATTGTGTCCGTGAAGGGGGTTGCCAGGACCACCTCGAATTTGGAGTTTCTGATCTCAGGATGTCAAACCAACCCACATGACCACGTGTTCTCAGTGCTTAGTTTGACCCAGGCTAGGGTAGCCAAGAGTCCTACAAGTGACCGGTGCAAGTTCAAGGACAACAACCAAGAGTCACGAAAGCACTCACACCTCACCCTAGAGAACATACAGCGATTAAAGAAATACAAACTAATCACTTGGAATGAAGGAGAACGGACTGAGAAGCATGTCTAAGGGAGATAGCTGAGAAAGACCATGACGAGTATACTATGGAAAAGAAAAAGAGGACCCAGAAAATGGAAGGTGAACAGAAATCACACCTGAATTATCCACAATGAAAGATGATGTCCGTCTTTAGACAGACTCTGCTGGAACGTTTGAAAGTCAGAGAAATTCACAAGCCAAAAAACGGCAGCGAAGGTCAAGCATGGGCTAACTGGGAAGGGTGAGTTATGAGACTGCTCCAAGCAGGCTCTGAAACCTGTATCCATGAAGCATGCTGGACCTCAGAGACACACTTATGACAAATCCTCTGACATCACAATGGACCCGAAAAACAACCTAGCCTCATCTACACAGTGCTAGAGTTGGGCTCACTAGTATATTTAACTCCCATTGCACTCAACTGCACGTTGCCACTGAACATGTAAGTGGCCGGCCGGTGGTGCAGTGGTGAGGTCCGCACCTCCTGGGTCTGTGGCCCAGTATGGGCTGGGTGGAATCCTCGGTTTGGGCCTCCTCACCACTGCTTCAGTTGTTCTGGTGCAGGCGTCCGAGGTAGACTAGAGGCAGATGGGATGGGACGTTGGACAGGGCCAGACTTCCACAGCAAATACAGGAGCATTGCCAGCAGATGTGAGCACAGCAATGCACTTGTGCCAAAACAAAACCAATTAAAAGTTGCAAAGAATAGAAAAACTGAAGCTAAGAAAAAAAAAAAACAAGAAAACAGGAGCTTGCCATTACGAAGAATAGGATCTCTGTGAATAACCTTAGCAAAACAGGTGAATTCTATGTTAATTCAAAAACTAGCAAACCTTTGGGGAAAGAAACTCAAGAAGACACAAGAAAAAAAAAGATATCGAGGGATCTAGGAATGGAAGGATTAACACACTTGAAAGGTTCATACCGCAGTAAGGAATCTCTGGATTCCATGCAATCCCAGTCAAAGTTGCAGCAGTATTTGCCACAGAGAAGAAGAGAGAATCCTAAAGTTTCTAGCCAGCAACACGAGACCCTGACTAGGCAAAGGAATCCTCAGGAAAACGAACAAAGCAGCACGTGTCACAATTTCTGATTTCAACATAGAGGACGAAGCGCTAGGTACCGAAACGGCACAGTCTGGGCCCCAAAACAGGCATGAAGACCCATGCAAAACAATTGAGAGCCCAGAGCCCAACTCAAACTTACATGGACAGCCCATTTTGGACCAGGGAGCCAAGTGGAGACAGCGGAGAAAGGAGAGTCTCTACAATAAACGGTGCTGGGAAGCCTGCACAGCCACATGGAACACAACGAGAGTACACCATGCTGTTACACCTGGCACACACACCACCTGAAATGGATTAAAGCCTTGAATGGCAGACTTGAAACCGTGAACCTTGTAGGAGAAGACCTAGGCAGAGTGCTCTTTGCCATCTGTCTGAGCCGCCTATTGGGAAGAAGCATGTCTGACTGGGCAAGGGCAACAAAGGAAACAAGAAACAAACGGGACCACATCAAATGCACACACTTCTGCCAGTCAAGGAAACCATCAACTGAATACTAAGACACCACAACAATTGGGAGAGGATGTTTGCAAACCACACATCGGACAAGGGGTGAAAAGCCCAAAGATACAATCAACTCGCACGTCTCCACAAGAAAAAAAACAAGCCAATGAAAACCTGGTCAAAAGATGGAAGCAGAGATTTCTCCGAAGAAGACAGAAAGAGGGCCAGTAGGTGCATGAAAACTTGTTCACCATCATTAAGTCTCAGGAAAATGCAAATCCAAACTGCAAGCACATGGCAGCTCACTGTGGTCAGCATGGCTAGAAGGAAGCAGACAGGAAATAACAAGTGTCAGAGAGGAGGTGGAGAGAAGGGAAGCCTCCTGCACTGCTGGTGGGAGTGTAACCCGGTGCAGCCACGATGCCAAAGGGGTGCAACTGCCTCAGAAATTTAAGCATCCATGTCCCGTATGACCCAGCTATTAACCTGCCGCTTGTTTATCCAAAAAAGTCAGAAAGACTACCGCATGAAGACATGTGCATGGCTGTGTTCACCACAGTCTTACTCCTGATATCCAAGGCTTGGAAAGCACCCTGGTGTCCAGCAAGGGATGATTGGAGAAGGAAGATGGGCTATAGCCACACAATGGTATACCACTCAGCCGGAACAAATGATGCAGTCCAGCCATTTGTGACCACCAGAATGGCTGTGAGGGTTTTAGGGGAACTGTAACAAGCCCCAGTGAGAAATTCAAATACCATAGAATCTCACTTACAAGGAGAAGGAAAAGCAAGCACTAACCAACAGGTGGCACTGAACATTTGTATGCGGGCTCCCAGAGGCAAAGAGGGGCGGTGACGGAGGGTGAAAGAGAAGATTAGGCACAAGTGTGTGGTGAGGGCCTGTGATTAGTCTTACACTGGTGAAGATGATGTAAGCTACACAGAAGTCTAAAGCAATGAGGATGTGAATCTGGAAGTTATAGTACGTTCTAAGGCAGGGTCATGGCTATAAATTCACCTCAAATCAAAAATCCAAAAAGGGGTCCAGAATGATGTCATAAAGCTTTGGGGGCGGAAAGAGTTTACAGAAGGTGAACTTCCAAGGATGGAAAATCACCTCCAAATGCTTACAGATGCTACAGAAAGGCAGACCATTCCCAATAGGTGAAGAGGAATACTACGAAGAGAACATCATCAGTCCTAAACCCATGAACGAACGGAAAATGTTACCGTCCATGATGTTATTACTAATCACCTTCACGAATAATCCAAACAGGCCCACGTCTTCCCAAGTTCAGGCAAAAGGTTGGTCCAAAAGTACAATTCAGGGCCGGCCCTGTGGTGGAGCAGGGAAGTGCCCACATTCCGCTTGGGCGGCCCGGGCCTCACTGTTTCACATTACGAGTGCATATCACATTAGTAGTGTTAGGAAATATAGATTTCATGGTACGGTGCGGGCAGAGATCATAACTAAGCAGCAATTGTGAGGATACGTTATCAATACGCACAAGAAAAGGAACCATAAGAATATTACAATCTATGGAAGTATCTGGTACACTTCCCAAAGGCAGAAGGAAGGAAAACTTGTGACCTGCCAAGGTGGAATTGGCAGAGTGCCACGAGATGACACCATCATTGTGCGTCAGAACATTCCCTGGGCAACTTCAACTTGTGAGGGAGTCCAGGACTTTTTCTGGGTAAGGTCCACCCATTTTGCCATCTACCCAAGATATAAGAGATAAAACCCAGGATAATCTTACAGGAGTGAAACCAGTGTCTAGAGAGAATGTAGGAGCCCTTTCGAAGTTCAAGGAGAAAGATAGAAACTGACAACAATTGCAGAAAAAGGAAAACTATCCTACCTAGACAGGGTGAGGAGTCAGACTGGTCTGAGATGGCTGTGAAACTCTGTGTGCACGGAGGTTGTCAGGACAACTTCGAATTTTGAGGTCGCTTATGACATCACGGTGACCATGTCCCCCAGGGTGGCCGCATGGTTACAGTCTGAGGATTGGCCTAGGCTAGGCTATTAAAGGGACAGATACCCAGAAACAGGTTTGGCAAACAGAAAGCAGGCACAGAAACTAGAAGAGATAAAACAGAGTCTGATGCAAGGGATAAGAAAGGAACCCTAGGCCACAAGTGAGAATAGAGGGACAAGCACGGAGAGGAGAACATTGTCATCTATTCAAGTCTATGGGGAGGTCATGCTGATTCAAGCTTGCAACTTCATTGGAAACAAGTGGCCGGACTTGGGGTTCATCACACCTACAGTGCCCTTGTGCCTTAAGCATAATGCAAAGTCAAGAAAGATGTCTTGAGGACATTGAAGAGAGGAATCGATGCCTCCTTTCCAAGGCCCATAGCATTCTTTGAAGGTCAGTCTCTTTTTCCGAAGCTCTGGTGTCACGTGGGCCCACTGGGCACATGGTAATGTGTCCCAAGAGATGTCTTGGAAGCCTTGAAGGAATGGAGCCCTGTCACGCTTGGGGTATGTCTCTTTGTTTGGAAGTGCTCTACAAGGGTGCTGAAAAGCACCCTCTTCCACAGGGCTTCGTTCCTTCGTGAAGGCTGCCCTCCCAGGCTAGTGTGCTCTGTTTGCCTCCATCGAAATTCTCTCCCCCTACCTCTTGCCGTAGAAGGATTATTGATTATGTGTTTTGACACCATATGTAAGGAAGTTGCACGAAAATTAGAACTTTACAGTTGTGTTTCAAGAAAAATACACAGGCCAGGGTAGAGGATGTAGGGCAAACAAATGGCCCACCCTATAAAAATTAAGTAAGCCCGTATCTGGACGGAATCTAGGGGAACGTTCAAGGATCAGGGGTCAAGTTCGAAACTTCCCAAATCCGGAAAAGAGACAGAAAAATCTCTTTCCTGGAGAGTGGAATTCATCCGATTTGTCTAAGTTGTCTTGGAAACATTGTGTCCGTGAAGGGGGTTGCCAGGACCACCTCGAATTTGGAGTTTCTGATCTCAGGATGTCAAACCAACCCACATGACCACGTGTTCTCAGTGCTTAGTTTGACCCAGGCTAGGGTAGCCAAGAGTCCTACAAGTGACCGGTGCAAGTTCAAGGACAACAACCAAGAGTCACGAAAGCACTCACACCTCACCCTAGAGAACATACAGCGATTAAAGAAATACAAACTAATCACTTGGAATGAAGGAGAACGGACTGAGAAGCATGTCTAAGGGAGATAGCTGAGAAAGACCATGACGAGTATACTATGGAAAAGAAAAAGAGGACCCAGAAAATGGAAGGTGAACAGAAATCACACCTGAATTATCCACAATGAAAGATGATGTCCGTCTTTAGACAGACTCTGCTGGAACGTTTGAAAGTCAGAGAAATTCACAAGCCAAAAAACGGCAGCGAAGGTCAAGCATGGGCTAACTGGGAAGGGTGAGTTATGAGACTGCTCCAAGCAGGCTCTGAAACCTGTATCCATGAAGCATGCTGGACCTCAGAGACACACTTATGACAAATCCTCTGACATCACAATGGACCCGAAAAACAACCTAGCCTCATCTACACAGTGCTAGAGTTGGGCTCACTAGTATATTTAACTCCCATTGCACTCAACTGCACGTTGCCACTGAACATGTAAGTGGCCGGCCGGTGGTGCAGTGGTGAGGTCCGCACCTCCTGGGTCTGTGGCCCAGTATGGGCTGGGTGGAATCCTCGGTTTGGGCCTCCTCACCACTGCTTCAGTTGTTCTGGTGCAGGCGTCCGAGGTAGACTAGAGGCAGATGGGATGGGACGTTGGACAGGGCCAGACTTCCACAGCAAATACAGGAGCATTGCCAGCAGATGTGAGCACAGCAATGCACTTGTGCCAAAACAAAACCAATTAAAAGTTGCAAAGAATAGAAAAACTGAAGCTAAGGAAAAAAAAAAAAAACAAGAAAACAGGAGCTTGCCATTACGAAGAATAGGATCTCTGTGAATAACCTTAGCAAAACAGGTGAATTCTATGTTAATTCAAAAACTAGCAAACCTTTGGGGAAAGAAACTCAAGAAGACACAAGAAAAAAAAAGATATCGAGGGATCTAGGAATGGAAGGATTAACACACTTGAAAGGTTCATACCGCAGTAAGGAATCTCTGGATTCCATGCAATCCCAGTCAAAGTTGCAGCAGTATTTGCCACAGAGAAGAAGAGAGAATCCTAAAGTTTCTAGCCAGCAACACGAGACCCTGACTAGGCAAAGGAATCCTCAGGAAAACGAACAAAGCAGCACGTGTCACAATTTCTGATTTCAACATAGAGGACGAAGCGCTAGGTACCGAAACGGCACAGTCTGGGCCCCAAAACAGGCATGAAGACCCATGCAAAACAATTGAGAGCCCAGAGCCCAACTCAAACTTACATGGACAGCCCATTTTGGACCAGGGAGCCAAGTGGAGACAGCGGAGAAAGGAGAGTCTCTACAATAAACGGTGCTGGGAAGCCTGCACAGCCACATGGAACACAACGAGAGTACACCATGCTGTTACACCTGGCACACACACCACCTGAAATGGATTAAAGCCTTGAATGGCAGACTTGAAACCGTGAACCTTGTAGGAGAAGACCTAGGCAGAGTGCTCTTTGCCATCTGTCTGAGCCGCCTATTGGGAAGAAGCATGTCTGACTGGGCAAGGGCAACAAAGGAAACAAGAAACAAACGGGACCACATCAAATGCACACACTTCTGCCAGTCAAGGAAACCATCAACTGAATACTAAGACACCACAACAATTGGGAGAGGATGTTTGCAAACCACACATCGGACAAGGGGTGAAAAGCCCAAAGATACAATCAACTCGCACGTCTCCACAAGAAAAAAAACAAGCCAATGAAAACCTGGTCAAAAGATGGAAGCAGAGATTTCTCCGAAGAAGACAGAAAGAGGGCCAGTAGGTGCATGAAAACTTGTTCACCATCATTAAGTCTCAGGAAAATGCAAATCCAAACTGCAAGCACATGGCAGCTCACTGTGGTCAGCATGGCTAGAAGGAAGCAGACAGGAAATAACAAGTGTCAGAGAGGAGGTGGAGAGAAGGGAAGCCTCCTGCACTGCTGGTGGGAGTGTAACCCGGTGCAGCCACGATGCCAAAGGGGTGCAACTGCCTCAGAAATTTAAGCATCCATGTCCCGTATGACCCAGCTATTAACCTGCCGCTTGTTTATCCAAAAAAGTCAGAAAGACTACCGCATGAAGACATGTGCATGGCTGTGTTCACCACAGTCTTACTCCTGATATCCAAGGCTTGGAAAGCACCCTGGTGTCCAGCAAGGGATGATTGGAGAAGGAAGATGGGCTATAGCCACACAATGGTATACCACTCAGCCGGAACAAATGATGCAGTCCAGCCATTTGTGACCACCAGAATGGCTGTGAGGGTTTTAGGGGAACTGTAACAAGCCCCAGTGAGAAATTCAAATACCATAGAATCTCACTTACAAGGAGAAGGAAAAGCAAGCACTAACCAACAGGTGGCACTGAACATTTGTATGCGGGCTCCCAGAGGCAAAGAGGGGCGGTGACGGAGGGTGAAAGAGAAGATTAGGCACAAGTGTGTGGTGAGGGCCTGTGATTAGTCTTACACTGGTGAAGATGATGTAAGCTACACAGAAGTCTAAAGCAATGAGGATGTGAATCTGGAAGTTATAGTACGTTCTAAGGCAGGGTCATGGCTATAAATTCACCTCAAATCAAAAATCCAAAAAGGGGTCCAGAATGATGTCATAAAGCTTTGGGGGCGGAAAGAGTTTACAGAAGGTGAACTTCCAAGGATGGAAAATCACCTCCAAATGCTTACAGATGCTACAGAAAGGCAGACCATTCCCAATAGGTGAAGAGGAATACTACGAAGAGAACATGATCAGTCCTAAACCCATGAACGAACGGAAAATGTTACCGTCCATGATGTTATTACTAATCACCTTCACGAATAATCCAAACAGGCCCACGTCTTCCCAAGTTCAGGCAAAAGGTTGGTCCAAAAGTACAATTCAGGGCCGGCCCTGTGGTGGAGCAGGGAAGTGCCCACATTCCGCTTGGGCGGCCCGGGCCTCACTGTTTCACATTACGAGTGCATATCACATTAGTAGTGTTAGGAAATATAGATTTCATGGTACGGTGCGGGCAGAGATCATAACTAAGCAGCAATTGTGAGGATACGTTATCAATACGCACAAGAAAAGGAACCATAAGAATATTACAATCTATGGAAGTATCTGGTACACTTCCCAAAGGCAGAAGGAAGGAAAACTTGTGACCTGCCAAGGTGGAATTGGCAGAGTGCCACGAGATGACACCATCATTGTGCGTCAGAACATTCCCTGGGCAACTTCAACTTGTGAGGGAGTCCAGGACTTTTTCTGGGTAAGGTCCACCCATTTTGCCATCTACCCAAGATATAAGAGATAAAACCCAGGATAATCTTACAGGAGTGAAACCAGTGTCTAGAGAGAATGTAGGAGCCCTTTCGAAGTTCAAGGAGAAAGATAGAAACTGACAACAATTGCAGAAAAAGGAAAACTATCCTACCTAGACAGGGTGAGGAGTCAGACTGGTCTGAGATGGCTGTGAAACTCTGTGTGCACGGAGGTTGTCAGGACAACTTCGAATTTTGAGGTCGCTTATGACATCACGGTGACCATGTCCCCCAGGGTGGCCGCATGGTTACAGTCTGAGGATTGGCCTAGGCTAGGCTATTAAAGGGACAGATACCCAGAAACAGGTTTGGCAAACAGAAAGCAGGCACAGAAACTAGAAGAGATAAAACAGAGTCTGATGCAAGGGATAAGAAAGGAACCCTAGGCCACAAGTGAGAATAGAGGGACAAGCACGGAGAGGAGAACATTGTCATCTATTCAAGTCTATGGGGAGGTCATGCTGATTCAAGCTTGCAACTTCATTGGAAACAAGTGGCCGGACTTGGGGTTCATCACACCTACAGTGCCCTTGTGCCTTAAGCATAATGCAAAGTCAAGAAAGATGTCTTGAGGACATTGAAGAGAAGAATCGATGCCTCCTTTCCAAGGCCCATAGCATTCTTTGAAGGTCAGTCTCTTTTTCCGAAGCTCTGGTGTCACGTGGGCCCACTGGGCACATGGTAATGTGTCCCAAGAGATGTCTTGGAAGCCTTGAAGGAATGGAGCCCTGTCACGCTTGGGGTATGTCTCTTTGTTTGGAAGTGCTCTACAAGGGTGCTGAAAAGCACCCTCTTCCACAGGGCTTCGTTCCTTCGTGAAGGCTGCCCTCCCAGGCTAGTGTGCTCTGTTTGCCTCCATCGAAATTCTCTCCCCCTACCTCTTGCCGTAGAAGGATTATTGATTATGTGTTTTGACACCATATGTAAGGAAGTTGCACGAAAATTAGAACTTTACAGTTGTGTTTCAAGAAAAATACACAGGCCAGGGTAGAGGATGTAGGGCAAACAAATGGCCCACCCTATAAAAATTAAGTAAGCCCGTATCTGGACGGAATCTAGGGGAACGTTCAAGGATCAGGGGTCAAGTTCGAAACTTCCCAAATCCGGAAAAGAGACAGAAAAATCTCTTTCCTGGAGAGTGGAATTCATCCGATTTGTCTAAGTTGTCTTGGAAACATTGTGTCCGTGAAGGGGGTTGCCAGGACCACCTCGAATTTGGAGTTTCTGATCTCAGGATGTCAAACCAACCCACATGACCACGTGTTCTCAGTGCTTAGTTTGACCCAGGCTAGGATAGCCAAGAGTCCTACAAGTGACCGGTGCAAATTCAAGGACAACAACCAAGAGTCACGAAAGCACTCACACCTCACCCTAGAGAACATACAGCGATTAAAGAAATACAAACTAATCACTTGGAATGAAGGAGAACGGACTGAGAAGCATGTCTAAGGGAGATAGCTGAGAAAGACCATGACGAGTATACTATGGAAAAGAAAAAGAGGACCCAGAAAATGGAAGGTGAACAGAAATCACACCTGAATTATCCACAATGAAAGATGATGTCCGTCTTTAGACAGACTCTGCTGGAACGTTTGAAAGTCAGAGAAATTCACAAGCCAAAAAACGGCAGCGAAGGTCAAGCATGGGCTAACTGGGAAGGGTGAGTTATGAGACTGCTCCAAGCAGGCTCTGAAACCTGTATCCATGAAGCATGCTGGACCTCAGAGACACACTTATGACAAATCCTCTGACATCACAATGGACCCGAAAAACAACCTAGCCTCATCTACACAGTGCTAGAGTTGGGCTCACTAGTATATTTAACTCCCATTGCACTCAACTGCACGTTGCCACTGAACATGTAAGTGGCCGGCCGGTGGTGCAGTGGTGAGGTCCGCACCTCCTGGGTCTGTGGCCCAGTATGGGCTGGGTGGAATCCTCGGTTTGGGCCTCCTCACCACTGCTTCAGTTGTTCTGGTGCAGGCGTCCGAGGTAGAGTAGAGGCAGATGGGATGGGACGTTGGACAGGGCCAGACTTCCACAGCAAATACAGGAGCATTGCCAGCAGATGTGAGCACAGCAATGCACTTGTGCCAAAACAAAACCAATTAAAAGTTGCAAAGAATAGAAAAACTGAAGCTAAGGAAAAAAAAAAAAACAAAAAAACAGGAGCTTGCCATTACGAAGAATAGGATCTCTGTGAATAACCTTAGCAAAACAGGTGAATTCTATGTTAATTCAAAAACTAGCAAACCTTTGGGGAAAGAAACTCAAGAAGACACAAGAAAAAAAAAGATATCGAGGGATCTAGGAATGGAAGGATTAACACACTTGAAAGGTTCATACCGCAGTAAGGAATCTCTGGATTCCATGCAATCCCAGTCAAAGTTGCAGCAGTATTTGCCACAGAGAAGAAGAGAGAATCCTAAAGTTTCTAGCCAGCAACACGAGACCCTGACTAGGCAAAGGAATCCTCAGGAAAACGAAGAAAGCAGCACGTGTCACAATTTCTGATTTCAACATAGAGGACGAAGCGCTAGGTACCGAAACGGCACAGTCTGGGCCCCAAAACAGGCATGAAGACCCATGCAAAACAATTGAGAGCCCAGAGCCCAACTCAAACTTACATGGACAGCCCATTTTGGACCAGGGAGCCAAGTGGAGACAGCGGAGAAAGGAGAGTCTCTACAATAAACGGTGCTGGGAAGCCTGCACAGCCACATGGAACACAACGAGAGTACACCATGCTGTTACACCTGGCACACACACCACCTGAAATGGATTAAAGCCTTGAATGGAAGACTTGAAACCGTGAACCTTGTAGGAGAAGACCTAGGCAGAGTGCTCTTTGCCATCTGTCTGAGCCGCCTATTGGGAAGAAGGATGTCTGACTGGGCAAGGGCAACAAAGGAAACAAGAAACAAACGGGACCACATCAAATGCACACACTTCTGCCAGTCAAGGAAACCATCAACTGAATACTAAGACACCACAACAATTGGGAGAGGATGTTTGCAAACCACACATCGGACAAGGGGTGAAAAGCCCAAAGATACAATCAACTCGCACGTCTCCACAAGAAAAAAAACAAGCCAATGAAAACCTGGTCAAAAGATGGAAGCAGAGATTTCTCCGAAGAAGACAGAAAGAGGGCCAGTAGGTGCATGAAAACTTGTTCACCATCATTAAGTCTCAGGAAAATGCAAATCCAAACTGCAAGCACATGGCAGCTCACTGTGGTCAGCATGGCTAGAAGGAAGCAGACAGGAAATAACAAGTGTCAGAGAGGAGGTGGAGAGAAGGGAAGCCTCCTGCACTGCTGGTGGGAGTGTAACCCGGTGCAGCCACGATGCCAAAGGTGTGGAACTGCCTCAGAAATTTAAGCATCCATGTCCCGTATGACCCAGCTATTAACCTGCCGCTTGTTTATCCAAAAAAGTCAGAAAGACTACCGCATGAAGACATGTGCATGGCTGTGTTCACCACAGTCTTACTCCTGATATCCAAGGCTTGGAAAGCACCCTGGTGTCCAGCAAGGGATGATTGGAGAAGGAAGATGGGCTATAGCCACACAATGGTATACCACTCAGCCGGAACAAATGATGCAGTCCAGCCATTTGTGACCACCAGAATGGCTGTGAGGGTTTTAGGGGAAGTGTAACAAGCCCCAGTGAGAAATTCAAATACCATAGAATCTCACTTACAAGGAGAAGGAAAAGCAAGCACTAACCAACAGGTGGCACTGAACATTTGTATGCGGGCTCCCAGAGGCAAAGAGGGGCGGTGACGGAGGGTGAAAGAGAAGATTAGGCACAAGTGTGTGGTGAGGGCCTGTGATTAGTCTTACACTGGTGAAGATGATGTAAGCTACACAGAAGTCTAAAGCAATGAGGATGTGAATCTGGAAGTTATAGTACGTTCTAAGGCAGGGTCATGGCTATAAATTCACCTCAAATCAAAAATCCAAAAAGGGGTCCAGAATGATGTCATAAAGCTTTGGGGGCGGAAAGAGTTTACAGAAGGTGAACTTCCAAGGATGGAAAATCACCTCCAAATGCTTACAGATGCTACAGAAAGGCAGACCATTCCCAATAGGTGAAGAGGAATACTACGAAGAGAACATGATCAGTCCTAAACCCATGAACGAACGGAAAATGTTACCGTCCATGATGTTATTACTAATCACCTTCACGAATAATCCAAACAGGCCCACGTCTTCCCAAGTTCAGGCAAAAGGTTGGTCCAAAAGTACAATTCAGGGCCGGCCCTGTGGTGGAGCAGGGAAGTGCCCACATTCCGCTTGGGCGGCCCGGGCCTCACTGTTTCACATTACGAGTGCATATCACATTAGTAGTGTTAGGAAATATAGATTTCATGGTATGGTGCGGGCAGAGATCATAACTAAGCAGCAATTGTGAGGATACGTTATCAATACGCACAAGAAAAGGAAGCATAAGAATATTACAATCTATGGAAGTATCTGGTACACTTCCCAAAGGCAGAAGGAAGGAAAACTTGTGACCTGCCAAGGTGGAATTGGCAGAGTGCCACGAGATGACACCATCATTGTGCGTCAGAACATTCCCTGGGCAACTTCAACTTGTGAGGGAGTCCAGGACTTTTTCTGGGTAAGGTCCACCCATTTTGCCATCTACCCAAGATATAAGAGATAAAACCCAGGATAATCTTACAGGAGTGAAACCAGTGTCTAGAGAGAATGTAGGAGCCCTTTCGAAGTTCAAGGAGAAAGATAGAAACTGACAACAATTGCAGAAAAAGGAAAACTATCCTACCTAGACAGGGTGAGGAGTCAGACTGGTCTGAGATGGCTGTGAAACTCTGTGTGCACGGAGGTTGTCAGGACAACTTCGAATTTTGAGGTCGCTTATGACATCACGGTGACCATGTCCCCCAGGGTGGCCGCATGGTTACAGTCTGAGGATTGGCCTAGGCTAGGCTATTAAAGGGACAGATACCCAGAAACAGGTTTGGCAAACAGAAAGCAGGCACAGAAACTAGAAGAGATAAAACAGAGTCTGATGCAAGGGATAAGAAAGGAACCCTAGGCCACAAGTGAGAATAGAGGGACAAGCACGGAGAGGAGAACATTGTCATCTATTCAAGTCTATGGGGAGGTCATGCTGATTCAAGCTTGCAACTTCATTGGAAACAAGTGGCCGGACTTGGGGTTCATCACACCTACAGTGCCCTTGTGCCTTAAGCATAATGCAAAGTCAAGAAAGATGTCTTGAGGACATTGAAGAGAGGAATCGATGCCTCCTTTCCAAGGCCCATAGCATTCTTTGAAGGTCAGTCTCTTTTTCCGAAGCTCTGGTGTCACGTGGGCCCACTGGGCACATGGTAATGTGTCCCAAGAGATGTCTTGGAAGCCTTGAAGGAATGGAGCCCTGTCACGCTTGGGGTATGTCTCTTTGTTTGGAAGTGCTCTACAAGGGTGCTGAAAAGCACCCTCTTCCACAGGGCTTCGTTCCTTCGTGAAGGCTGCCCTCCCAGGCTAGTGTGCTCTGTTTGCCTCCATCGAAATTCTCTCCCCCTACCTCTTGCCGTAGAAGGATTATTGATTATGTGTTTTGACACCATATGTAAGGAAGTTGCACGAAAATTAGAACTTTACAGTTGTGTTTCAAGAAAAATACACAGGCCAGGGTAGAGGATGTAGGGCAAACAAATGGCCCACCCTATAAAAATTAAGTAAGCCCGTATCTGGACGGAATCTAGGGGAACGTTCAAGGATCAGGGGTCAAGTTCGAAACTTCCCAAATCCGGAAAAGAGACAGAAAAATCTCTTTCCTGGAGAGTGGAATTCATCCGATTTGTCTAAGTTGTCTTGGAAACATTGTGTCCGTGAAGGGGGTTGCCAGGACCACCTCGAATTTGGAGTTTCTGATCTCAGGATGTCAAACCAACCCACATGACCACGTGTTCTCAGTGCTTAGTTTGACCCAGGCTAGGATAGCCAAGAGTCCTACAAGTGACCGGTGCAAATTCAAGGACAACAACCAAGAGTCACGAAAGCACTCACACCTCACCCTAGAGAACATACAGCGATTAAAGAAATACAAACTAATCACTTGGAATGAAGGAGAACGGACTGAGAAGCATGTCTAAGGGAGATAGCTGAGAAAGACCATGACGAGTATACTATGGAAAAGAAAAAGAGGACCCAGAAAATGGAAGGTGAACAGAAATCACACCTGAATTATCCACAATGAAAGATGATGTCCGTCTTTAGACAGACTCTGCTGGAACGTTTGAAAGTCAGAGAAATTCACAAGCCAAAAAACGGCAGCGAAGGTCAAGCATGGGCTAACTGGGAAGGGTGAGTTATGAGACTGCTCCAAGCAGGCTCTGAAACCTGTATCCATGAAGCATGCTGGACCTCAGAGACACACTTATGACAAATCCTCTGACATCACAATGGACCCGAAAAACAACCTAGCCTCATCTACACAGTGCTAGAGTTGGGCTCACTAGTATATTTAACTCCCATTGCACTCAACTGCACGTTGCCACTGAACATGTAAGTGGCCGGCCGGTGGTGCAGTGGTGAGGTCCGCACCTCCTGGGTCTGTGGCCCAGTATGGGCTGGGTGGAATCCTCGGTTTGGGCCTCCTCACCACTGCTTCAGTTGTTCTGGTGCAGGCGTCCGAGGTAGAGTAGAGGCAGATGGGATGGGACGTTGGACAGGGCCAGACTTCCACAGCAAATACAGGAGCATTGCCAGCAGATGTGAGCACAGCAATGCACTTGTGCCAAAACAAAACCAATTAAAAGTTGCAAAGAATAGAAAAACTGAAGCTAAGGAAAAAAAAAAAAACAAAAAAACAGGAGCTTGCCATTACGAAGAATAGGATCTCTGTGAATAACCTTAGCAAAACAGGTGAATTCTATGTTAATTCAAAAACTAGCAAACCTTTGGGGAAAGAAACTCAAGAAGACACAAGAAAAAAAAAGATATCGAGGGATCTAGGAATGGAAGGATTAACACACTTGAAAGGTTCATACCGCAGTAAGGAATCTCTGGATTCCATGCAATCCCAGTCAAAGTTGCAGCAGTATTTGCCACAGAGAAGAAGAGAGAATCCTAAAGTTTCTAGCCAGCAACACGAGACCCTGACTAGGCAAAGGAATCCTCAGGAAAACGAACAAAGCAGCACGTGTCACAATTTCTGATTTCAACATAGAGGACGAAGCGCTAGGTACCGAAACGGCACAGTCTGGGCCCCAAAACAGGCATGAAGACCCATGCAAAACAATTGAGAGCCCAGAGCCCAACTCAAACTTACATGGACAGCCCATTTTGGACCAGGGAGCCAAGTGGAGACAGCGGAGAAAGGAGAGTCTCTACAATAAACGGTGCTGGGAAGCCTGCACAGCCACATGGAACACAACGAGAGTACACCATGCTGTTACACCTGGCACACACACCACCTGAAATGGATTAAAGCCTTGAATGGCAGACTTGAAACCGTGAACCTTGTAGGAGAAGACCTAGGCAGAGTGCTCTTTGCCATCTGTCTGAGCCGCCTATTGGGAAGAAGGATGTCTGACTGGGCAAGGGCAACAAAGGAAACAAGAAACAAACGGGACCACATCAAATGCACACACTTCTGCCAGTCAAGGAAACCATCAACTGAATACTAAGACACCACAACAATTGGGAGAGGATGTTTGCAAACCACACATCGGACAAGGGGTGAAAAGCCCAAAGATACAATCAACTCGCACGTCTCCACAAGAAAAAAAACAAGCCAATGAAAACCTGGTCAAAAGATGGAAGCAGAGATTTCTCCGAAGAAGACAGAAAGAGGGCCAGTAGGTGCATGAAAACTTGTTCACCATCATTAAGTCTCAGGAAAATGCAAATCCAAACTGCAAGCACATGGCAGCTCACTGTGGTCAGCATGGCTAGAAGGAAGCAGACAGGAAATAACAAGTGTCAGAGAGGAGGTGGAGAGAAGGGAAGCCTCCTGCACTGCTGGTGGGAGTGTAACCCGGTGCAGCCACGATGCCAAAGGTGTGGAACTGCCTCAGAAATTTAAGCATCCATGTCCCGTATGACCCAGCTATTAACCTGCCGCTTGTTTATCCAAAAAAGTCAGAAAGACTACCGCATGAAGACATGTGCATGGCTGTGTTCACCACAGTCTTACTCCTGATATCCAAGGCTTGGAAAGCACCCTGGTGTCCAGCAAGGGATGATTGGAGAAGGAAGATGGGCTATAGCCACACAATGGTATACCACTCAGCCGGAACAAATGATGCAGTCCAGCCATTTGTGACCACCAGAATGGCTGTGAGGGTTTTAGGGGAAGTGTAACAAGCCCCAGTGAGAAATTCAAATACCATAGAATCTCACTTACAAGGAGAAGGAAAAGCAAGCACTAACCAACAGGTGGCACTGAACATTTGTATGCGGGCTCCCAGAGGCAAAGAGGGGCGGTGACGGAGGGTGAAAGAGAAGATTAGGCACAAGTGTGTGGTGAGGGCCTGTGATTAGTCTTACACTGGTGAAGATGATGTAAGCTACACAGAAGTCTAAAGCAATGAGGATGTGAATCTGGAAGTTATAGTACGTTCTAAGGCAGGGTCATGGCTATAAATTCACCTCAAATCAAAAATCCAAAAAGGGGTCCAGAATGATGTCATAAAGCTTTGGGGGCGGAAAGAGTTTACAGAAGGTGAACTTCCAAGGATGGAAAATCACCTCCAAATGCTTACAGATGCTACAGAAAGGCAGACCATTCCCAATAGGTGAAGAGGAATACTACGAAGAGAACATGATCAGTCCTAAACCCATGAACGAACGGAAAATGTTACCGTCCATGATGTTATTACTAATCACCTTCACGAATAATCCAAACAGGCCCACGTCTTCCCAAGTTCAGGCAAAAGGTTGGTCCAAAAGTACAATTCAGGGCCGGCCCTGTGGTGGAGCAGGGAAGTGCCCACATTCCGCTTGGGCGGCCCGGGCCTCACTGTTTCACATTACGAGTGCATATCACATTAGTAGTGTTAGGAAATATAGATTTCATGGTATGGTGCGGGCAGAGATCATAAATAAGCAGCAATTGTGAGGATACGTTATCAATACGCACAAGAAAAGGAAGCATAAGAATATTACAATCTATGGAAGTATCTGGTACACTTCCCAAAGGCAGAAGGAAGGAAAACTTGTGACCTGCCAAGGTGGAATTGGCAGAGTGCCACGAGATGACACCATCATTGTGCGTCAGAACATTCCCTGGGCAACTTCAACTTGTGAGGGAGTCCAGGACTTTTTCTGGGTAAGGTCCACCCATTTTGCCATCTACCCAAGATATAAGAGATAAAACCCAGGATAATCTTACAGGAGTGAAACCAGTGTCTAGAGAGAATGTAGGAGCCCTTTCGAAGTTCAAGGAGAAAGATAGAAACTGACAACAATTGCAGAAAAAGGAAAACTATCCTACCTAGACAGGGTGAGGAGTCAGACTGGTCTGAGATGGCTGTGAAACTCTGTGTGCACGGAGGTTGTCAGGACAACTTCGAATTTTGAGGTCGCTTATGACATCACGGTGACCATGTCCCCCAGGGTGGCCGCATGGTTACAGTCTGAGGATTGGCCTAGGCTAGGCTATTAAAGGGACAGATACCCAGAAACAGGTTTGGCAAACAGAAAGCAGGCACAGAAACTAGAAGAGATAAAACAGAGTCTGATGCAAGGGATAAGAAAGGAACCCTAGGCCACAAGTGAGAATAGAGGGACAAGCACGGAGAGGAGAACATTGTCATCTATTCAAGTCTATGGGGAGGTCATGCTGATTCAAGCTTGCAACTTCATTGGAAACAAGTGGCCGGACTTGGGGTTCATCACACCTACAGTGCCCTTGTGCCTTAAGCATAATGCAAAGTCAAGAAAGATGTCTTGAGGACATTGAAGAGAGGAATCGATGCCTCCTTTCCAAGGCCCATAGCATTCTTTGAAGGTCAGTCTCTTTTTCCGAAGCTCTGGTGTCACGTGGGCCCACTGGGCACATGGTAATGTGTCCCAAGAGATGTCTTGGAAGCCTTGAAGGAATGGAGCCCTGTCACGCTTGGGGTATGTCTCTTTGTTTGGAAGTGCTCTACAAGGGTGCTGAAAAGCACCCTCTTCCACAGGGCTTCGTTCCTTCGTGAAGGCTGCCCTCCCAGGCTAGTGTGCTCTGTTTGCCTCCATCGAAATTCTCTCCCCCTACCTCTTGCCGTAGAAGGATTATTGATTATGTGTTTTGACACCATATGTAAGGAAGTTGCACGAAAATTAGAACTTTACAGTTGTGTTTCAAGAAAAATACACAGGCCAGGGTAGAGGATGTAGGGCAAACAAATGGCCCACCCTATAAAAATTAAGTAAGCCCGTATCTGGACGGAATCTAGGGGAACGTTCAAGGATCAGGGGTCAAGTTCGAAACTTCCCAAATCCGGAAAAGAGACAGAAAAATCTCTTTCCTGGAGAGTGGAATTCATCCGATTTGTCTAAGTTGTCTTGGAAACATTGTGTCCGTGAAGGGGGTTGCCAGGACCACCTCGAATTTGGAGTTTCTGATCTCAGGATGTCAAACCAACCCACATGACCACGTGTTCTCAGTGCTTAGTTTGACCCAGGCTAGGATAGCCAAGAGTCCTACAAGTGACCGGTGCAAATTCAAGGACAACAACCAAGAGTCACGAAAGCACTCACACCTCACCCTAGAGAACATACAGCGATTAAAGAAATACAAACTAATCACTTGGAATGAAGGAGAACGGACTGAGAAGCATGTCTAAGGGAGATAGCTGAGAAAGACCATGACGAGTATACTATGGAAAAGAAAAAGAGGACCCAGAAAATGGAAGGTGAACAGAAATCACACCTGAATTATCCACAATGAAAGATGATGTCCGTCTTTAGACAGACTCTGCTGGAACGTTTGAAAGTCAGAGAAATTCACAAGCCAAAAAACGGCAGCGAAGGTCAAGCATGGGCTAACTGGGAAGGGTGAGTTATGAGACTGCTCCAAGCAGGCTCTGAAACCTGTATCCATGAAGCATGCTGGACCTCAGAGACACACTTATGACAAATCCTCTGACATCACAATGGACCCGAAAAACAACCTAGCCTCATCTACACAGTGCTAGAGTTGGGCTCACTAGTATATTTAACTCCCATTGCACTCAACTGCACGTTGCCACTGAACATGTAAGTGGCCGGCCGGTGGTGCAGTGGTGAGGTCCGCACCTCCTGGGTCTGTGGCCCAGTATGGGCTGGGTGGAATCCTCGGTTTGGGCCTCCTCACCACTGCTTCAGTTGTTCTGGTGCAGGCGTCCGAGGTAGAGTAGAGGCAGATGGGATGGGACGTTGGACAGGGCCAGACTTCCACAGCAAATACAGGAGCATTGCCAGCAGATGTGAGCACAGCAATGCACTTGTGCCAAAACAAAACCAATTAAAAGTTGCAAAGAATAGAAAAACTGAAGCTAAGGAAAAAAAAAAAAAACAAAAAAACAGGAGCTTGCCATTACGAAGAATAGGATCTCTGTGAATAACCTTAGCAAAACAGGTGAATTCTATGTTAATTCAAAAACTAGCAAACCTTTGGGGAAAGAAACTCAAGAAGACACAAGAAAAAAAAAGATATCGAGGGATCTAGGAATGGAAGGATTAACACACTTGAAAGGTTCATACCGCAGTAAGGAATCTCTGGATTCCATGCAATCCCAGTCAAAGTTGCAGCAGTATTTGCCACAGAGAAGAAGAGAGAATCCTAAAGTTTCTAGCCAGCAACACGAGACCCTGACTAGGCAAAGGAATCCTCAGGAAAACGAACAAAGCAGCACGTGTCACAATTTCTGATTTCAACATAGAGGACGAAGCGCTAGGTACCGAAACGGCACAGTCTGGGCCCCAAAACAGGCATGAAGACCCATGCAAAACAATTGAGAGCCCAGAGCCCAACTCAAACTTACATGGACAGCCCATTTTGGACCAGGGAGCCAAGTGGAGACAGCGGAGAAAGGAGAGTCTCTACAATAAACGGTGCTGGGAAGCCTGCACAGCCACATGGAACACAACGAGAGTACACCATGCTGTTACACCTGGCACACACACCACCTGAAATGGATTAAAGCCTTGAATGGCAGACTTGAAACCGAGAACCTTGTAGGAGAAGACCTAGGCAGAGTGCTCTTTGCCATCTGTCTGAGCCGCCTATTGGGAAGAAGCATGTCTGACTGGGCAAGGGCAACAAAGGAAACAAGAAACAAACGGGACCACATCAAATGCACACACTTCTGCCAGTCAAGGAAACCATCAACTGAATACTAAGACACCACAACAATTGGGAGAGGATGTTTGCAAACCACACATCGGACAAGGGGTGAAAAGCCCAAAGATACAATCAACTCGCACGTCTCCACAAGAAAAAAAACAAGCCAATGAAAACCTGGTCAAAAGATGGAAGCAGAGATTTCTCCGAAGAAGACAGAAAGAGGGCCAGTAGGTGCATGAAAACTTGTTCACCATCATTAAGTCTCAGGAAAATGCAAATCCAAACTGCAAGCACATGGCAGCTCACTGTGGTCAGCATGGCTAGAAGGAAGCAGACAGGAAATAACAAGTGTCAGAGAGGAGGTGGAGAGAAGGGAAGCCTCCTGCACTGCTGGTGGGAGTGTAACCCGGTGCAGCCACGATGCCAAAGGTGTGGAACTGCCTCAGAAATTTAAGCATCCATGTCCCGTATGACCCAGCTATTAACCTGCCGCTTGTTTATCCAAAAAAGTCAGAAAGACTACCGCATGAAGACATGTGCATGGCTGTGTTCACCACAGTCTTACTCCTGATATCCAAGGCTTGGAAAGCACCCTGGTGTCCAGCAAGGGATGATTGGAGAAGGAAGATGGGCTATAGCCACACAATGGTATACCACTCAGCCGGAACAAATGATGCAGTCCAGCCATTTGTGACCACCAGAATGGCTGTGAGGGTTTTAGGGGAAGTGTAACAAGCCCCAGTGAGAAATTCAAATACCATAGAATCTCACTTACAAGGAGAAGGAAAAGCAAGCACTAACCAACAGGTGGCACTGAACATTTGTATGCGGGCTCCCAGAGGCAAAGAGGGGCGGTGACGGAGGGTGAAAGAGAAGATTAGGCACAAGTGTGTGGTGAGGGCCTGTGATTAGTCTTACACTGGTGAAGATGATGTAAGCTACACAGAAGTCTAAAGCAATGAGGATGTGAATCTGGAAGTTATAGTACGTTCTAAGGCAGGGTCATGGCTATAAATTCACCTCAAATCAAAAATCCAAAAAGGGGTCCAGAATGAAGTCATAAAGCTTTGGGGGCGGAAAGAGTTTACAGAAGGTGAACTTCCAAGGATGGAAAATCACCTCCAAATGCTTACAGATGCTACAGAAAGGCAGACCATTCCAAATAGGTGAAGAGGAATACTACGAAGAGAACATGATCAGTCCTAAACCCATGAACGAACGGAAAATGTTACCGTCCATGATGTTATTACTAATCACCTTCACGAATAATCCAAACAGGCCCACGTCTTCCCAAGTTCAGGCAAAAGGTTGGTCCAAAAGTACAATTCAGGGCCGGCCCTGTGGTGGAGCAGGGAAGTGCCCACATTCCGCTTGGGCGGCCCGGGCCTCACTGTTTCACATTACGAGTGCATATCACATTAGTAGTGTTAGGAAATATAGATTTCATGGTATGGTGCGGGCAGAGATCATAACTAAGCAGCAATTGTGAGGATACGTTATCAATACGCACAAGAAAAGGAAGCATAAGAATATTACAATCTATGGAAGTATCTGGTACACTTCCCAAAGGCAGAAGGAAGGAAAACTTGTGACCTGCCAAGGTGGAATTGGCAGAGTGCCACGAGATGACACCATCATTGTGCGTCAGAACATTCCCTGGGCAACTTCAACTTGTGAGGGAGTCCAGGACTTTTTCTGGGTAAGGTCCACCCATTTTGCCATCTACCCAAGATATAAGAGATAAAACCCAGGATAATCTTACAGGAGTGAAACCAGTGTCTAGAGAGAATGTAGGAGCCCTTTCGAAGTTCAAGGAGAAAGATAGAAACTGACAACAATTGCAGAAAAAGGAAAACTATCCTACCTAGACAGGGTGAGGAGTCAGACTGGTCTGAGATGGCTGTGAAACTCTGTGTGCACGGAGGTTGTCAGGACAACTTCGAATTTTGAGGTCGCTTATGACATCACGGTGACCATGTCCCCCAGGGTGGCCGCATGGTTACAGTCTGAGGATTGGCCTAGGCTAGGCTATTAAAGGGACAGATACCCAGAAACAGGTTTGGCAAACAGAAAGCAGGCACAGAAACTAGAAGAGATAAAACAGAGTCTGATGCAAGGGATAAGAAAGGAACCCTAGGCCACAAGTGAGAATAGAGGGACAAGCACGGAGAGGAGAACATTGTCATCTATTCAAGTCTATGGGGAGGTCATGCTGATTCAAGCTTGCAACTTCATTGGAAACAAGTGGCCGGACTTGGGGTTCATCACACCTACAGTGCCCTTGTGCCTTAAGCATAATGCAAAGTCAAGAAAGATGTCTTGAGGACATTGAAGAGAAGAATCGATGCCTCCTTTCCAAGGCCCATAGCATTCTTTGAAGGTCAGTCTCTTTTTCCGAAGCTCTGGTGTCACGTGGGCCCACTGGGCACATGGTAATGTGTCCCAAGAGATGTCTTGGAAGCCTTGAAGGAATGGAGCCCTGTCACGCTTGGGGTATGTCTCTTTGTTTGGAAGTGCTCTACAAGGGTGCTGAAAAGCACCCTCTTCCACAGGGCTTCGTTCCTTCGTGAAGGCTGCCCTCCCAGGCTAGTGTGCTCTGTTTGCCTCCATCGAAATTCTCTCCCCCTACCTCTTGCCGTAGAAGGATTATTGATTATGTGTTTTGACACCATATGTAAGGAAGTTGCACGAAAATTAGAACTTTACAGTTGTGTTTCAAGAAAAATACACAGGCCAGGGTAGAGGATGTAGGGCAAACAAATGGCCCACCCTATAAAAATTAAGTAAGCCCGTATCTGGACGGAATCTAGGGGAACGTTCAAGGATCAGGGGTCAAGTTCGAAACTTCCCAAATCCGGAAAAGAGACAGAAAAATCTCTTTCCTGGAGAGTGGAATTCATCCGATTTGTCTAAGTTGTCTTGGAAACATTGTGTCCGTGAAGGGGGTTGCCAGGACCACCTCGAATTTGGAGTTTCTGATCTCAGGATGTCAAACCAACCCACATGACCACGTGTTCTCAGTGCTTAGTTTGACCCAGGCTAGGGTAGCCAAGAGTCCTACAAGTGACCGGTGCAAGTTCAAGGACAACAACCAAGAGTCACGAAAGCACTCACACCTCACCCTAGAGAACATACAGCGATTAAAGAAATACAAACTAATCACTTGGAATGAAGGAGAACGGACTGAGAAGCATGTCTAAGGGAGATAGCTGAGAAAGACCATGACGAGTATACTATGGAAAAGAAAAAGAGGACCCAGAAAATGGAAGGTGAACAGAAATCACACCTGAATTATCCACAATGAAAGATGACGTCCGTCTTTAGACAGACTCTGCTGGAACGTTTGAAAGTCAGAGAAATTCACAAGCCAAAAAACGGCAGCGAAGGTCAAGCATGGGCTAACTGGGAAGGGTGAGTTATGAGACTGCTCCAAGCAGGCTCTGAAACCTGTATCCATGAAGCATGCTGGACCTCAGAGACACACTTATGACAAATCCTCTGACATCACAATGGACCCGAAAAACAACCTAGCCTCATCTACACAGTGCTAGAGTTGGGCTCACTAGTATATTTAACTCCCATTGCACTCAACTGCACGTTGCCACTGAACATGTAAGTGGCCGGCCGGTGGTGCAGTGGTGAGGTCCGCACCTCCTGGGTCTGTGGCCCAGTATGGGCTGGGTGGAATCCTCGGTTTGGGCCTCCTCACCACTGCTTCAGTTGTTCTGGTGCAGGCGTCCGAGGTAGAGTAGAGGCAGATGGGATGGGACGTTGGACAGGGCCAGACTTCCACAGCAAATACAGGAGCATTGCCAGCAGATGTGAGCACAGCAATGCACTTGTGCCAAAACAAAACCAATTAAAAGTTGCAAAGAATAGAAAAACTGAAGCTAAGGAAAAAAAAAAAAACAAAAAAACAGGAGCTTGCCATTACGAAGAATAGGATCTCTGTGAATAACCTTAGCAAAACAGGTGAATTCTATGTTAATTCAAAAACTAGCAAACCTTTGGGGAAAGAAACTCAAGAAGACACAAGAAAAAAAAAGATATCGAGGGATCTAGGAATGGAAGGATTAACACACTTGAAAGGTTCATACCGCAGTAAGGAATCTCTGGATTCCATGCAATCCCAGTCAAAGTTGCAGCAGTATTTGCCACAGAGAAGAAGAGAGAATCCTAAAGTTTCTAGCCAGCAACACGAGACCCTGACTAGGCAAAGGAATCCTCAGGAAAACGAAGAAAGCAGCACGTGTCACAATTTCTGATTTCAACATAGAGGACGAAGCGCTAGGTACCGAAACGGCACAGTCTGGGCCCCAAAACAGGCATGAAGACCCATGCAAAACAATTGAGAGCCCAGAGCCCAACTCAAACTTACATGGACAGCCCATTTTGGACCAGCGAGCCAAGTGGAGACAGCGGAGAAAGGAGAGTCTCTACAATAAACGGTGCTGGGAAGCCTGCACAGCCACATGGAACACAACGAGAGTACACCATGCTGTTACACCTGGCACACACACCACCTGAAATGGATTAAAGCCTTGAATGGCAGACTTGAAACCGAGAACCTTGTAGGAGAAGACCTAGGCAGAGTGCTCTTTGCCATCTGTCTGAGCCGCCTATTGGGAAGAAGCATGTCTGACTGGGCAAGGGCAACAAAGGAAACAAGAAACAAACGGGACCACATCAAATGCACACACTTCTGCCAGTCAAGGAAACCATCAACTGAATACTAAGACACCACAACAATTGGGAGAGGATGTTTGCAAACCACACATCGGACAAGGGGTGAAAAGCCCAAAGATACAATCAACTCGCACGTCTCCACAAGAAAAAAAACAAGCCAATGAAAACCTGGTCAAAAGATGGAAGCAGAGATTTCTCCGAAGAAGACAGAAAGAGGGCCAGTAGGTGCATGAAAACTTGTTCACCATCATTAAGTCTCAGGAAAATGCAAATCCAAACTGCAAGGACATGGCAGCTCACTGTGGTCAGCATGGCTAGAAGGAAGCAGACAGGAAATAACAAGTGTCAGAGAGGAGGTGGAGAGAAGGGAAGCCTCCTGCACTGCTGGTGGGAGTGTAACCCGGTGCAGCCACGATGCCAAAGGTGTGCAACTGCCTCAGAAATTTAAGCATCCATGTCCCGTATGACCCAGCTATTAACCTGCCGCTTGTTTATCCAAAAAAGTCAGAAAGACTACCGCAGGAAGACATGTGCATGGCTGTGTTCACCACAGTCTTACTCCTGATATCCAAGGCTTGGAAAGCACCCTGGTGTCCAGCAAGGGATGATTGGAGAAGGAAGATGGGCTATAGCCACACAATGGTATACCACTCAGCCGGAACAAATGATGCAGTCCAGCCATTTGTGACCACCAGAATGGCTGTGAGGGTTTTAGGGGAAGTGTAACAAGCCCCAGTGAGAAATTCAAATACCATAGAATCTCACTTACAAGGAGAAGGAAAAGCAAGCACTAACCAACAGGTGGCACTGAACATTTGTATGCGGGCTCCCAGAGGCAAAGAGGGGCGGTGACGGAGGGTGAAAGAGAAGATTAGGCACAAGTGTGTGGTGAGGGCCTGTGATTAGTCTTACACTGGTGAAGATGATGTAAGCTACACAGAAGTCTAAAGCAATGAGGATGTGAATCTGGAAGTTATAGTACGTTCTAAGGCAGGGTCATGGCTATAAATTCACCTCAAATCAAAAATCCAAAAAGGGGTCCAGAATGAAGTCATAAAGCTTTGGGGGCGGAAAGAGTTTACAGAAGGTGAACTTCCAAGGATGGAAAATCACCTCCAAATGCTTACAGATGCTACAGAAAGGCAGACCATTCCAAATAGGTGAAGAGGAATACTACGAAGAGAACATCATCAGTCCTAAACCCATGAACGAACGGAAAATGTTACCGTCCATGATGTTATTACTAATCACCTTCACGAATAATCCAAACAGGCCCACGTCTTCCCAAGTTCAGGCAAAAGGTTGGTCCAAAAGTACAATTCAGGGCCGGCCCTGTGGTGGAGCAGGGAAGTGCCCACATTCCGCTTGGGCGGCCCGGGCCTCACTGTTTCACATTACGAGTGCATATCACATTAGTAGTGTTAGGAAATATAGATTTCATGGTATGGTGCGGGCAGAGATCATAACTAAGCAGCAATTGTGAGGATACGTTATCAATACGCACAAGAAAAGGAAGCATAAGAATATTACAATCTATGGAAGTATCTGGTACACTTCCCAAAGGCAGAAGGAAGGAAAACTTGTGACCTGCCAAGGTGGAATTGGCAGAGTGCCACGAGATGACACCATCATTGTGCGTCAGAACATTCCCTGGGCAACTTCAACTTGTGAGGGAGTCCAGGACTTTTTCTGGGTAAGGTCCACCCATTTTGCCATCTACCCAAGATATAAGAGATAAAACCCAGGATAATCTTACAGGAGTGAAACCAGTGTCTAGAGAGAATGTAGGAGCCCTTTCGAAGTTCAAGGAGAAAGATAGAAACTGACAACAATTGCAGAAAAAGGAAAACTATCCTACCTAGACAGGGTGAGGAGTCAGACTGGTCTGAGATGGCTGTGAAACTCTGTGTGCACGGAGGTTGTCAGGACAACTTCGAATTTTGAGGTCGCTTATGACATCACGGTGACCATGTCCCCCAGGGTGGCCGCATGGTTACAGTCTGAGGATTGGCCTAGGCTAGGCTATTAAAGGGACAGATACCCAGAAACAGGTTTGGCAAACAGAAAGCAGGCACAGAAACTAGAAGAGATAAAACAGAGTCTGATGCAAGGGATAAGAAAGGAACCCTAGGCCACAAGTGAGAATAGAGGGACAAGCACGGAGAGGAGAACATTGTCATCTATTCAAGTCTATGGGGAGGTCATGCTGATTCAAGCTTGCAACTTCATTGGAAACAAGTGGCCGGACTTGGGGTTCATCACACCTACAGTGCCCTTGTGCCTTAAGCATAATGCAAAGTCAAGAAAGATGTCTTGAGGACATTGAAGAGAAGAATCGATGCCTCCTTTCCAAGGCCCATAGCATTCTTTGAAGGTCAGTCTCTTTTTCCGAAGCTCTGGTGTCACGTGGGCCCACTGGGCACATGGTAATGTGTCCCAAGAGATGTCTTGGAAGCCTTGAAGGAATGGAGCCCTGTCACGCTTGGGGTATGTCTCTTTGTTTGGAAGTGCTCTACAAGGGTGCTGAAAAGCACCCTCTTCCACAGGGCTTCGTTCCTTCGTGAAGGCTGCCCTCCCAGGCTAGTGTGCTCTGTTTGCCTCCATCGAAATTCTCTCCCCCTACCTCTTGCCGTAGAAGGATTATTGATTATGTGTTTTGACACCATATGTAAGGAAGTTGCACGAAAATTAGAACTTTACAGTTGTGTTTCAAGAAAAATACACAGGCCAGGGTAGAGGATGTAGGGCAAACAAATGGCCCACCCTATAAAAATTAAGTAAGCCCGTATCTGGACGGAATCTAGGGGAACGTTCAAGGATCAGGGGTCAAGTTCGAAACTTCCCAAATCCGGAAAAGAGACAGAAAAATCTCTTTCCTGGAGAGTGGAATTCATCCGATTTGTCTAAGTTGTCTTGGAAACATTGTGTCCGTGAAGGGGGTTGCCAGGACCACCTCGAATTTGGAGTTTCTGATCTCAGGATGTCAAACCAACCCACATGACCACGTGTTCTCAGTGCTTAGTTTGACCCAGGCTAGGGTAGCCAAGAGTCCTACAAGTGACCGGTGCAAGTTCAAGGACAACAACCAAGAGTCACGAAAGCACTCACACCTCACCCTAGAGAACATACAGCGATTAAAGAAATACAAACTAATCACTTGGAATGAAGGAGAACGGACTGAGAAGCATGTCTAAGGGAGATAGCTGAGAAAGACCATGACGAGTATACTATGGAAAAGAAAAAGAGGACCCAGAAAATGGAAGGTGAACAGAAATCACACCTGAATTATCCACAATGAAAGATGATGTCCGTCTTTAGACAGACTCTGCTGGAACGTTTGAAAGTCAGAGAAATTCACAAGCCAAAAAACGGCAGCGAAGGTCAAGCATGGGCTAACTGGGAAGGGTGAGTTATGAGACTGCTCCAAGCAGGCTCTGAAACCTGTATCCATGAAGCATGCTGGACCTCAGAGACACACTTATGACAAATCCTCTGACATCACAATGGACCCGAAAAACAACCTAGCCTCATCTACACAGTGCTAGAGTTGGGCTCACTAGTATATTTAACTCCCATTGCACTCAACTGCACGTTGCCACTGAACATGTAAGTGGCCGGCCGGTGGTGCAGTGGTGAGGTCCGCACCTCCTGGGTCTGTGGCCCAGTATGGGCTGGGTGGAATCCTCGGTTTGGGCCTCCTCACCACTGCTTCAGTTGTTCTGGTGCAGGCGTCCGAGGTAGACTAGAGGCAGATGGGATGGGACGTTGGACAGGGCCAGACTTCCACAGCAAATACAGGAGCATTGCCAGCAGATGTGAGCACAGCAATGCACTTGTGCCAAAACAAAACCAATTAAAAGTTGCAAAGAATAGAAAAACTGAAGCTAAGGAAAAAAAAAAAAACAAAAAAACAGGAGCTTGCCATTACGAAGAATAGGATCTCTGTGAATAACCTTAGCAAAACAGGTGAATTCTATGTTAATTCAAAAACTAGCAAACCTTTGGGGAAAGAAACTCAAGAAGACACAAGAAAAAAAAAGATATCGAGGGATCTAGGAATGGAAGGATTAACACACTTGAAAGGTTCATACCGCAGTAAGGAATCTCTGGATTCCATGCAATCCCAGTCAAAGTTGCAGCAGTATTTGCCACAGAGAAGAAGAGAGAATCCTAAAGTTTCTAGCCAGCAACACGAGACCCTGACTAGGCAAAGGAATCCTCAGGAAAACGAACAAAGCAGCACGTGTCACAATTTCTGATTTCAACATAGAGGACGAAGCGCTAGGTACCGAAACGGCACAGTCTGGGCCCCAAAACAGGCATGAAGACCCATGCAAAACAATTGAGAGCCCAGAGCCCAACTCAAACTTACATGGACAGCCCATTTTGGACCAGGGAGCCAAGTGGAGACAGCGGAGAAAGGAGAGTCTCTACAATAAACGGTGCTGGGAAGCCTGCACAGCCACATGGAACACAACGAGAGTACACCATGCTGTTACACCTGGCACACACACCACCTGAAATGGATTAAAGCCTTGAATGGCAGACTTGAAACCGTGAACCTTGTAGGAGAAGACCTAGGCAGAGTGCTCTTTGCCATCTGTCTGAGCCGCCTATTGGGAAGATGCATGTCTGACTGGGCAAGGGCAACAAAGGAAACAAGAAACAAACGGGACCACATCAAATGCACACACTTCTGCCAGTCAAGGAAACCATCAACTGAATACTAAGACACCACAACAATTGGGAGAGGATGTTTGCAAACCACACATCGGACAAGGGGTGAAAAGCCCAAAGATACAATCAACTCGCACGTCTCCACAAGAAAAAAAACAAGCCAATGAAAACCTGGTCAAAAGATGGAAGCAGAGATTTCTCCGAAGAAGACAGAAAGAGGGCCAGTAGGTGCATGAAAACTTGTTCACCATCATTAAGTCTCAGGAAAATGCAAATCCAAACTGCAAGCACATGGCAGCTCACTGTGGTCAGCATGGCTAGAAGGAAGCAGACAGGAAATAACAAGTGTCAGAGAGGAGGTGGAGAGAAGGGAAGCCTCCTGCACTGCTGGTGGGAGTGTAACCCGGTGCAGCCACGATGCCAAAGGTGTGCAACTGCCTCAGAAATTTAAGCATCCATGTCCCGTATGACCCAGCTATTAACCTGCCGCTTGTTTATCCAAAAAAGTCAGAAAGACTACCGCATGAAGACATGTGCATGGCTGTGTTCACCACAGTCTTACTCCTGATATCCAAGGCTTGGAAAGCACCCTGGTGTCCAGCAAGGGATGATTGGAGAAGGAAGATGGGCTATAGCCACACAATGGTATACCACTCAGCCGGAACAAATGATGCAGTCCAGCCATTTGTGACCACCAGAATGGCTGTGAGGGTTTTAGGGGAACTGTAACAAGCCCCAGTGAGAAATTCAAATACCATAGAATCTCACTTACAAGGAGAAGGAAAAGCAAGCACTAACCAACAGGTGGCACTGAACATTTGTATGCGGGCTCCCAGAGGCAAAGAGGGGCGGTGACGGAGGGTGAAAGAGAAGATTAGGCACAAGTGTGTGGTGAGGGCCTGTGATTAGTCTTACACTGGTGAAGATGATGTAAGCTACACAGAAGTCTAAAGCAATGAGGATGTGAATCTGGAAGTTATAGTACGTTCTAAGGCAGGGTCATGGCTATAAATTCACCTCAAATCAAAAATCCAAAAAGGGGTCCAGAATGATGTCATAAAGCTTTGGGGGCGGAAAGAGTTTACAGAAGGTGAACTTCCAAGGATGGAAAATCACCTCCAAATGCTTACAGATGCTACAGAAAGGCAGACCATTCCCAATAGGTGAAGAGGAATACTACGAAGAGAACATGATCAGTCCTAAACCCATGAACGAACGGAAAATGTTACCGTCCATGATGTTATTACTAATCACCTTCACGAATAATCCAAACAGGCCCACGTCTTCCCAAGTTCAGGCAAAAGGTTGGTCCAAAAGTACAATTCAGGGCCGGCCCTGTGGTGGAGCAGGGAAGTGCCCACATTCCGCTTGGGCGGCCCGGGCCTCACTGTTTCACATTACGAGTGCATATCACATTAGTAGTGTTAGGAAATATAGATTTCATGGTACGGTGCGGGCAGAGATCATAACTAAGCAGCAATTGTGAGGATACGTTATCAATACGCACAAGAAAAGGAACCATAAGAATATTACAATCTATGGAAGTATCTGGTACACTTCCCAAAGGCAGAAGGAAGGAAAACTTGTGACCTGCCAAGGTGGAATTGGCAGAGTGCCACGAGATGACACCATCATTGTGCGTCAGAACATTCCCTGGGCAACTTCAACTTGTGAGGGAGTCCAGGACTTTTTCTGGGTAAGGTCCACCCATTTTGCCATCTACCCAAGATATAAGAGATAAAACCCAGGATAATCTTACAGGAGTGAAACCAGTGTCTAGAGAGAATGTAGGAGCCCTTTCGAAGTTCAAGGAGAAAGATAGAAACTGACAACAATTGCAGAAAAAGGAAAACTATCCTACCTAGACAGGGTGAGGAGTCAGACTGGTCTGAGATGGCTGTGAAACTCTGTGTGCACGGAGGTTGTCAGGACAACTTCGAATTTTGAGGTCGCTTATGACATCACGGTGACCATGTCCCCCAGGGTGGCCGCATGGTTACAGTCTGAGGATTGGCCTAGGCTAGGCTATTAAAGGGACAGATACCCAGAAACAGGTTTGGCAAACAGAAAGCAGGCACAGAAACTAGAAGAGATAAAACAGAGTCTGATGCAAGGGATAAGAAAGGAACCCTAGGCCACAAGTGAGAATAGAGGGACAAGCACGGAGAGGAGAACATTGTCATCTATTCAAGTCTATGGGGAGGTCATGCTGATTCAAGCTTGCAACTTCATTGGAAACAAGTGGCCGGACTTGGGGTTCATCACACCTACAGTGCCCTTGTGCCTTAAGCATAATGCAAAGTCAAGAAAGATGTCTTGAGGACATTGAAGAGAGGAATCGATGCCTCCTTTCCAAGGCCCATAGCATTCTTTGAAGGTCAGTCTCTTTTTCCGAAGCTCTGGTGTCACGTGGGCCCACTGGGCACATGGTAATGTGTCCCAAGAGATGTCTTGGAAGCCTTGAAGGAATGGAGCCCTGTCACGCTTGGGGTATGTCTCTTTGTTTGGAAGTGCTCTACAAGGGTGCTGAAAAGCACCCTCTTCCACAGGGCTTCGTTCCTTCGTGAAGGCTGCCCTCCCAGGCTAGTGTGCTCTGTTTGCCTCCATCGAAATTCTCTCCCCCTACCTCTTGCCGTAGAAGGATTATTGATTATGTGTTTTGACACCATATGTAAGGAAGTTGCACGAAAATTAGAACTTTACAGTTGTGTTTCAAGAAAAATACACAGGCCAGGGTAGAGGATGTAGGGCAAACAAATGGCCCACCCTATAAAAATTAAGTAAGCCCGTATCTGGACGGAATCTAGGGGAACGTTCAAGGATCAGGGGTCAAGTTCGAAACTTCCCAAATCCGGAAAAGAGACAGAAAAATCTCTTTCCTGGAGAGTGGAATTCATCCGATTTGTCTAAGTTGTCTTGGAAACATTGTGTCCGTGAAGGGGGTTGCCAGGACCACCTCGAATTTGGAGTTTCTGATCTCAGGATGTCAAACCAACCCACATGACCACGTGTTCTCAGTGCTTAGTTTGACCCAGGCTAGGATAGCCAAGAGTCCTACAAGTGACCGGTGCAAATTCAAGGACAACAACCAAGAGTCACGAAAGCACTCACACCTCACCCTAGAGAACATACAGCGATTAAAGAAATACAAACTAATCACTTGGAATGAAGGAGAACGGACTGAGAAGCATGTCTAAGGGAGATAGCTGAGAAAGACCATGACGAGTATACTATGGAAAAGAAAAAGAGGACCCAGAAAATGGAAGGTGAACAGAAATCACACCTGAATTATCCACAATGAAAGATGATGTCCGTCTTTAGACAGACTCTGCTGGAACGTTTGAAAGTCAGAGAAATTCACAAGCCAAAAAACGGCAGCGAAGGTCAAGCATGGGCTAACTGGGAAGGGTGAGTTATGAGACTGCTCCAAGCAGGCTCTGAAACCTGTATCCATGAAGCATGCTGGACCTCAGAGACACACTTATGACAAATCCTCTGACATCACAATGGACCCGAAAAACAACCTAGCCTCATCTACACAGTGCTAGAGTTGGGCTCACTAGTATATTTAACTCCCATTGCACTCAACTGCACGTTGCCACTGAACATGTAAGTGGCCGGCCGGTGGTGCAGTGGTGAGGTCCGCACCTCCTGGGTCTGTGGCCCAGTATGGGCTGGGTGGAATCCTCGGTTTGGGCCTCCTCACCACTGCTTCAGTTGTTCTGGTGCAGGCGTCCGAGGTAGAGTAGAGGCAGATGGGATGGGACGTTGGACAGGGCCAGACTTCCACAGCAAATACAGGAGCATTGCCAGCAGATGTGAGCACAGCAATGCACTTGTGCCAAAACAAAACCAATTAAAAGTTGCAAAGAATAGAAAAACTGAAGCTAAGGAAAAAAAAAAAAAACAAAAAAACAGGAGCTTGCCATTACGAAGAATAGGATCTCTGTGAATAACCTTAGCAAAACAGGTGAATTCTATGTTAATTCAAAAACTAGCAAACCTTTGGGGAAAGAAACTCAAGAAGACACAAGAAAAAAAAAGATATCGAGGGATCTAGGAATGGAAGGATTAACACACTTGAAAGGTTCATACCGCAGTAAGGAATCTCTGGATTCCATGCAATCCCAGTCAAAGTTGCAGCAGTATTTGCCACAGAGAAGAAGAGAGAATCCTAAAGTTTCTAGCCAGCAACACGAGACCCTGACTAGGCAAAGGAATCCTCAGGAAAACGAACAAAGCAGCACGTGTCACAATTTCTGATTTCAACATAGAGGACGAAGCGCTAGGTACCGAAACGGCACAGTCTGGGCCCCAAAACAGGCATGAAGACCCATGCAAAACAATTGAGAGCCCAGAGCCCAACTCAAACTTACATGGACAGCCCATTTTGGACCAGGGAGCCAAGTGGAGACAGCGGAGAAAGGAGAGTCTCTACAATAAACGGTGCTGGGAAGCCTGCACAGCCACATGGAACACAACGAGAGTACACCATGCTGTTACACCTGGCACACACACCACCTGAAATGGATTAAAGCCTTGAATGGCAGACTTGAAACCGAGAACCTTGTAGGAGAAGACCTAGGCAGAGTGCTCTTTGCCATCTGTCTGAGCCGCCTATTGGGAAGAAGCATGTCTGACTGGGCAAGGGCAACAAAGGAAACAAGAAACAAACGGGACCACATCAAATGCACACACTTCTGCCAGTCAAGGAAACCATCAACTGAATACTAAGACACCACAACAATTGGGAGAGGATGTTTGCAAACCACACATCGGACAAGGGGTGAAAAGCCCAAAGATACAATCAACTCGCACGTCTCCACAAGAAAAAAAACAAGCCAATGAAAACCTGGTCAAAAGATGGAAGCAGAGATTTCTCCGAAGAAGACAGAAAGAGGGCCAGTAGGTGCATGAAAACTTGTTCACCATCATTAAGTCTCAGGAAAATGCAAATCCAAACTGCAAGCACATGGCAGCTCACTGTGGTCAGCATGGCTAGAAGGAAGCAGACAGGAAATAACAAGTGTCAGAGAGGAGGTGGAGAGAAGGGAAGCCTCCTGCACTGCTGGTGGGAGTGTAACCCGGTGCAGCCACGATGCCAAAGGTGTGCAACTGCCTCAGAAATTTAAGCATCCATGTCCCGTATGACCCAGCTATTAACCTGCCGCTTGTTTATCCAAAAAAGTCAGAAAGACTACCGCATGAAGACATGTGCATGGCTGTGTTCACCACAGTCTTACTCCTGATATCCAAGGCTTGGAAAGCACCCTGGTGTCCAGCAAGGGATGATTGGAGAAGGAAGATGGGCTATAGCCACACAATGGTATACCACTCAGCCGGAACAAATGATGCAGTCCAGCCATTTGTGACCACCAGAATGGCTGTGAGGGTTTTAGGGGAAGTGTAACAAGCCCCAGTGAGAAATTCAAATACCATAGAATCTCACTTACAAGGAGAAGGAAAAGCAAGCACTAACCAACAGGTGGCACTGAACATTTGTATGCGGGCTCCCAGAGGCAAAGAGGGGCGGTGACGGAGGGTGAAAGAGAAGATTAGGCACAAGTGTGTGGTGAGGGCCTGTGATTAGTCTTACACTGGTGAAGATGATGTAAGCTACACAGAAGTCTAAAGCAATGAGGATGTGAATCTGGAAGTTATAGTACGTTCTAAGGCAGGGTCATGGCTATAAATTCACCTCAAATCAAAAATCCAAAAAGGGGTCCAGAATGAAGTCATAAAGCTTTGGGGGCGGAAAGAGTTTACAGAAGGTGAACTTCCAAGGATGGAAAATCACCTCCAAATGCTTACAGATGCTACAGAAAGGCAGACCATTCCAAATAGGTGAAGAGGAATACTACGAAGAGAACATCATCAGTCCTAAACCCATGAACGAACGGAAAATGTTACCGTCCATGATGTTATTACTAATCACCTTCACGAATAATCCAAACAGGCCCACGTCTTCCCAAGTTCAGGCAAAAGGTTGGTCCAAAAGTACAATTCAGGGCCGGCCCTGTGGTGGAGCAGGGAAGTGCCCACATTCCGCTTGGGCGGCCCGGGCCTCACTGTTTCACATTACGAGTGCATATCACATTAGTAGTGTTAGGAAATATAGATTTCATGGTATGGTGCGGGCAGAGATCATAACTAAGCAGCAATTGTGAGGATACGTTATCAATACGCACAAGAAAAGGAACCATAAGAATATTACAATCTATGGAAGTATCTGGTACACTTCCCAAAGGCAGAAGGAAGGAAAACTTGTGACCTGCCAAGGTGGAATTGGCAGAGTGCCACGAGATGACACCATCATTGTGCGTCAGAACATTCCCTGGGCAACTTCAACTTGTGAGGGAGTCCAGGACTTTTTCTGGGTAAGGTCCACCCATTTTGCCATCTACCCAAGATATAAGAGATAAAACCCAGGATAATCTTACAGGAGTGAAACCAGTGTCTAGAGAGAATGTAGGAGCCCTTTCGAAGTTCAAGGAGAAAGATAGAAACTGACAACAATTGCAGAAAAAGGAAAACTATCCTACCTAGACAGGGTGAGGAGTCAGACTGGTCTGAGATGGCTGTGAAACTCTGTGTGCACGGAGGTTGTCAGGACAACTTCGAATTTTGAGGTCGCTTATGACATCACGGTGACCATGTCCCCCAGGGTGGCCGCATGGTTACAGTCTGAGGATTGGCCTAGGCTAGGCTATTAAAGGGACAGATACCCAGAAACAGGTTTGGCAAACAGAAAGCAGGCACAGAAACTAGAAGAGATAAAACAGAGTCTGATGCAAGGGATAAGAAAGGAACCCTAGGCCACAAGTGAGAATAGAGGGACAAGCACGGAGAGGAGAACATTGTCATCTATTCAAGTCTATGGGGAGGTCATGCTGATTCAAGCTTGCAACTTCATTGGAAACAAGTGGCCGGACTTGGGGTTCATCACACCTACAGTGCCCTTGTGCCTTAAGCATAATGCAAAGTCAAGAAAGATGTCTTGAGGACATTGAAGAGAAGAATCGATGCCTCCTTTCCAAGGCCCATAGCATTCTTTGAAGGTCAGTCTCTTTTTCCGAAGCTCTGGTGTCACGTGGGCCCACTGGGCACATGGTAATGTGTCCCAAGAGATGTCTTGGAAGCCTTGAAGGAATGGAGCCCTGTCACGCTTGGGGTATGTCTCTTTGTTTGGAAGTGCTCTACAAGGGTGCTGAAAAGCACCCTCTTCCACAGGGCTTCGTTCCTTCGTGAAGGCTGCCCTCCCAGGCTAGTGTGCTCTGTTTGCCTCCATCGAAATTCTCTCCCCCTACCTCTTGCCGTAGAAGGATTATTGATTATGTGTTTTGACACCATATGTAAGGAAGTTGCACGAAAATTAGAACTTTACAGTTGTGTTTCAAGAAAAATACACAGGCCAGGGTAGAGGATGTAGGGCAAACAAATGGCCCACCCTATAAAAATTAAGTAAGCCCGTATCTGGACGGAATCTAGGGGAACGTTCAAGGATCAGGGGTCAAGTTCGAAACTTCCCAAATCCGGAAAAGAGACAGAAAAATCTCTTTCCTGGAGAGTGGAATTCATCCGATTTGTCTAAGTTGTCTTGGAAACATTGTGTCCGTGAAGGGGGTTGCCAGGACCACCTCGAATTTGGAGTTTCTGATCTCAGGATGTCAAACCAACCCACATGACCACGTGTTCTCAGTGCTTAGTTTGACCCAGGCTAGGGTAGCCAAGAGTCCTACAAGTGACCGGTGCAAGTTCAAGGACAACAACCAAGAGTCACGAAAGCACTCACACCTCACCCTAGAGAACATACAGCGATTAAAGAAATACAAACTAATCACTTGGAATGAAGGAGAACGGACTGAGAAGCATGTCTAAGGGAGATAGCTGAGAAAGACCATGACGAGTATACTATGGAAAAGAAAAAGAGGACCCAGAAAATGGAAGGTGAACAGAAATCACACCTGAATTATCCACAATGAAAGATGATGTCCGTCTTTAGACAGACTCTGCTGGAACGTTTGAAAGTCAGAGAAATTCACAAGCCAAAAAACGGCAGCGAAGGTCAAGCATGGGCTAACTGGGAAGGGTGAGTTATGAGACTGCTCCAAGCAGGCTCTGAAACCTGTATCCATGAAGCATGCTGGACCTCAGAGACACACTTATGACAAATCCTCTGACATCACAATGGACCCGAAAAACAACCTAGCCTCATCTACACAGTGCTAGAGTTGGGCTCACTAGTATATTTAACTCCCATTGCACTCAACTGCACGTTGCCACTGAACATGTAAGTGGCCGGCCGGTGGTGCAGTGGTGAGGTCCGCACCTCCTGGGTCTGTGGCCCAGTATGGGCTGGGTGGAATCCTCGGTTTGGGCCTCCTCACCACTGCTTCAGTTGTTCTGGTGCAGGCGTCCGAGGTAGACTAGAGGCAGATGGGATGGGACGTTGGACAGGGCCAGACTTCCACAGCAAATACAGGAGCATTGCCAGCAGATGTGAGCACAGCAATGCACTTGTGCCAAAACAAAACCAATTAAAAGTTGCAAAGAATAGAAAAACTGAAGCTAAGGAAAAAAAAAAAAAACAAAAAAACAGGAGCTTGCCATTACGAAGAATAGGATCTCTGTGAATAACCTTAGCAAAACAGGTGAATTCTATGTTAATTCAAAAACTAGCAAACCTTTGGGGAAAGAAACTCAAGAAGACACAAGAAAAAAAAAGATATCGAGGGATCTAGGAATGGAAGGATTAACACACTTGAAAGGTTCATACCGCAGTAAGGAATCTCTGGATTCCATGCAATCCCAGTCAAAGTTGCAGCAGTATTTGCCACAGAGAAGAAGAGAGAATCCTAAAGTTTCTAGCCAGCAACACGAGACCCTGACTAGGCAAAGGAATCCTCAGGAAAACGAACAAAGCAGCACGTGTCACAATTTCTGATTTCAACATAGAGGACGAAGCGCTAGGTACCGAAACGGCACAGTCTGGGCCCCAAAACAGGCATGAAGACCCATGCAAAACAATTGAGAGCCCAGAGCCCAACTCAAACTTACATGGACAGCCCATTTTGGACCAGGGAGCCAAGTGGAGACAGCGGAGAAAGGAGAGTCTCTACAATAAACGGTGCTGGGAAGCCTGCACAGCCACATGGAACACAACGAGAGTACACCATGCTGTTACACCTGGCACACACACCACCTGAAATGGATTAAAGCCTTGAATGGCAGACTTGAAACCGAGAACCTTGTAGGAGAAGACCTAGGCAGAGTGCTCTTTGCCATCTGTCTGAGCCGCCTATTGGGAAGAAGCATGTCTGACTGGGCAAGGGCAACAAAGGAAACAAGAAACAAACGGGACCACATCAAATGCACACACTTCTGCCAGTCAAGGAAACCATCAACTGAATACTAAGACACCACAACAATTGGGAGAGGATGTTTGCAAACCACACATCGGACAAGGGGTGAAAAGCCCAAAGATACAATCAACTCGCACGTCTCCACAAGAAAAAAAACAAGCCAATGAAAACCTGGTCAAAAGATGGAAGCAGAGATTTCTCCGAAGAAGACAGAAAGAGGGCCAGTAGGTGCATGAAAACTTGTTCACCATCATTAAGTCTCAGGAAAATGCAAATCCAAACTGCAAGCACATGGCAGCTCACTGTGGTCAGCATGGCTAGAAGGAAGCAGACAGGAAATAACAAGTGTCAGAGAGGAGGTGGAGAGAAGGGAAGCCTCCTGCACTGCTGGTGGGAGTGTAACCCGGTGCAGCCACGATGCCAAAGGTGTGCAACTGCCTCAGAAATTTAAGCATCCATGTCCCGTATGACCCAGCTATTAACCTGCCGCTTGTTTATCCAAAAAAGTCAGAAAGACTACCGCATGAAGACATGTGCATGGCTGTGTTCACCACAGTCTTACTCCTGATATCCAAGGCTTGGAAAGCACCCTGGTGTCCAGCAAGGGATGATTGGAGAAGGAAGATGGGCTATAGCCACACAATGGTATACCACTCAGCCGGAACAAATGATGCAGTCCAGCCATTTGTGACCACCAGAATGGCTGTGAGGGTTTTAGGGGAACTGTAACAAGCCCCAGTGAGAAATTCAAATACCATAGAATCTCACTTACAAGGAGAAGGAAAAGCAAGCACTAACCAACAGGTGGCACTGAACATTTGTATGCGGGCTCCCAGAGGCAAAGAGGGGCGGTGACGGAGGGTGAAAGAGAAGATTAGGCACAAGTGTGTGGTGAGGGCCTGTGATTAGTCTTACACTGGTGAAGATGATGTAAGCTACACAGAAGTCTAAAGCAATGAGGATGTGAATCTGGAAGTTATAGTACGTTCTAAGGCAGGGTCATGGCTATAAATTCACCTCAAATCAAAAATCCAAAAAGGGGTCCAGAATGATGTCATAAAGCTTTGGGGGCGGAAAGAGTTTACAGAAGGTGAACTTCCAAGGATGGAAAATCACCTCCAAATGCTTACAGATGCTACAGAAAGGCAGACCATTCCCAATAGGTGAAGAGGAATACTACGAAGAGAACATGATCAGTCCTAAACCCATGAACGAACGGAAAATGTTACCGTCCATGATGTTATTACTAATCACCTTCACGAATAATCCAAACAGGCCCACGTCTTCCCAAGTTCAGGCAAAAGGTTGGTCCAAAAGTACAATTCAGGGCCGGCCCTGTGGTGGAGCAGGGAAGTGCCCACATTCCGCTTGGGCGGCCCGGGCCTCACTGTTTCACATTACGAGTGCATATCACATTAGTAGTGTTAGGAAATATAGATTTCATGGTACGGTGCGGGCAGAGATCATAACTAAGCAGCAATTGTGAGGATACGTTATCAATACGCACAAGAAAAGGAACCATAAGAATATTACAATCTATGGAAGTATCTGGTACACTTCCCAAAGGCAGAAGGAAGGAAAACTTGTGACCTGCCAAGGTGGAATTGGCAGAGTGCCACGAGATGACACCATCATTGTGCGTCAGAACATTCCCTGGGCAACTTCAACTTGTGAGGGAGTCCAGGACTTTTTCTGGGTAAGGTCCACCCATTTTGCCATCTACCCAAGATATAAGAGATAAAACCCAGGATAATCTTACAGGAGTGAAACCAGTGTCTAGAGAGAATGTAGGAGCCCTTTCGAAGTTCAAGGAGAAAGATAGAAACTGACAACAATTGCAGAAAAAGGAAAACTATCCTACCTAGACAGGGTGAGGAGTCAGACTGGTCTGAGATGGCTGTGAAACTCTGTGTGCACGGAGGTTGTCAGGACAACTTCGAATTTTGAGGTCGCTTATGACATCACGGTGACCATGTCCCCCAGGGTGGCCGCATGGTTACAGTCTGAGGATTGGCCTAGGCTAGGCTATTAAAGGGACAGATACCCAGAAACAGGTTTGGCAAACAGAAAGCAGGCACAGAAACTAGAAGAGATAAAACAGAGTCTGATGCAAGGGATAAGAAAGGAACCCTAGGCCACAAGTGAGAATAGAGGGACAAGCACGGAGAGGAGAACATTGTCATCTATTCAAGTCTATGGGGAGGTCATGCTGATTCAAGCTTGCAACTTCATTGGAAACAAGTGGCCGGACTTGGGGTTCATCACACCTACAGTGCCCTTGTGCCTTAAGCATAATGCAAAGTCAAGAAAGATGTCTTGAGGACATTGAAGAGAGGAATCGATGCCTCCTTTCCAAGGCCCATAGCATTCTTTGAAGGTCAGTCTCTTTTTCCGAAGCTCTGGTGTCACGTGGGCCCACTGGGCACATGGTAATGTGTCCCAAGAGATGTCTTGGAAGCCTTGAAGGAATGGAGCCCTGTCACGCTTGGGGTATGTCTCTTTGTTTGGAAGTGCTCTACAAGGGTGCTGAAAAGCACCCTCTTCCACAGGGCTTCGTTCCTTCGTGAAGGCTGCCCTCCCAGGCTAGTGTGCTCTGTTTGCCTCCATCGAAATTCTCTCCCCCTACCTCTTGCCGTAGAAGGATTATTGATTATGTGTTTTGACACCATATGTAAGGAAGTTGCACGAAAATTAGAACTTTACAGTTGTGTTTCAAGAAAAATACACAGGCCAGGGTAGAGGATGTAGGGCAAACAAATGGCCCACCCTATAAAAATTAAGTAAGCCCGTATCTGGACGGAATCTAGGGGAACGTTCAAGGATCAGGGGTCAAGTTCGAAACTTCCCAAATCCGGAAAAGAGACAGAAAAATCTCTTTCCTGGAGAGTGGAATTCATCCGATTTGTCTAAGTTGTCTTGGAAACATTGTGTCCGTGAAGGGGGTTGCCAGGACCACCTCGAATTTGGAGTTTCTGATCTCAGGATGTCAAACCAACCCACATGACCACGTGTTCTCAGTGCTTAGTTTGACCCAGGCTAGGATAGCCAAGAGTCCTACAAGTGACCGGTGCAAATTCAAGGACAACAACCAAGAGTCACGAAAGCACTCACACCTCACCCTAGAGAACATACAGCGATTAAAGAAATACAAACTAATCACTTGGAATGAAGGAGAACGGACTGAGAAGCATGTCTAAGGGAGATAGCTGAGAAAGACCATGACGAGTATACTATGGAAAAGAAAAAGAGGACCCAGAAAATGGAAGGTGAACAGAAATCACACCTGAATTATCCACAATGAAAGATGATGTCCGTCTTTAGACAGACTCTGCTGGAACGTTTGAAAGTCAGAGAAATTCACAAGCCAAAAAACGGCAGCGAAGGTCAAGCATGGGCTAACTGGGAAGGGTGAGTTATGAGACTGCTCCAAGCAGGCTCTGAAACCTGTATCCATGAAGCATGCTGGACCTCAGAGACACACTTATGACAAATCCTCTGACATCACAATGGACCCGAAAAACAACCTAGCCTCATCTACACAGTGCTAGAGTTGGGCTCACTAGTATATTTAACTCCCATTGCACTCAACTGCACGTTGCCACTGAACATGTAAGTGGCCGGCCGGTGGTGCAGTGGTGAGGTCCGCACCTCCTGGGTCTGTGGCCCAGTATGGGCTGGGTGGAATCCTCGGTTTGGGCCTCCTCACCACTGCTTCAGTTGTTCTGGTGCAGGCGTCCGAGGTAGAGTAGAGGCAGATGGGATGGGACGTTGGACAGGGCCAGACTTCCACAGCAAATACAGGAGCATTGCCAGCAGATGTGAGCACAGCAATGCACTTGTGCCAAAACAAAACCAATTAAAACTTGCAAAGAATAGAAAAACTGAAGCTAAGGAAAAAAAAAAAAAACAAAAAAACAGGAGCTTGCCATTACGAAGAATAGGATCTCTGTGAATAACCTTAGCAAAACAGGTGAATTCTATGTTAATTCAAAAACTAGCAAACCTTTGGGGAAAGAAACTCAAGAAGACACAAGAAAAAAAAAGATATCGAGGGATCTAGGAATGGAAGGATTAACACACTTGAAAGGTTCATACCGCAGTAAGGAATCTCTGGATTCCATGCAATCCCAGTCAAAGTTGCAGCAGTATTTGCCACAGAGAAGAAGAGAGAATCCTAAAGTTTCTAGCCAGCAACACGAGACCCTGACTAGGCAAAGGAATCCTCAGGAAAACGAACAAAGCAGCACGTGTCACAATTTCTGATTTCAACATAGAGGACGAAGCGCTAGGTACCGAAACGGCACAGTCTGGGCCCCAAAACAGGCATGAAGACCCATGCAAAACAATTGAGAGCCCAGAGCCCAACTCAAACTTACATGGACAGCCCATTTTGGACCAGGGAGCCAAGTGGAGACAGCGGAGAAAGGAGAGTCTCTACAATAAACGGTGCTGGGAAGCCTGCACAGCCACATGGAACACAACGAGAGTACACCATGCTGTTACACCTGGCACACACACCACCTGAAATGGATTAAAGCCTTGAATGGCAGACTTGAAACCGAGAACCTTGTAGGAGAAGACCTAGGCAGAGTGCTCTTTGCCATCTGTCTGAGCCGCCTATTGGGAAGAAGCATGTCTGACTGGGCAAGGGCAACAAAGGAAACAAGAAACAAACGGGACCACATCAAATGCACACACTTCTGCCAGTCAAGGAAACCATCAACTGAATACTAAGACACCACAACAATTGGGAGAGGATGTTTGCAAACCACACATCGGACAAGGGGTGAAAAGCCCAAAGATACAATCAACTCGCACGTCTCCACAAGAAAAAAAACAAGCCAATGAAAACCTGGTCAAAAGATGGAAGCAGAGATTTCTCCGAAGAAGACAGAAAGAGGGCCAGTAGGTGCATGAAAACTTGTTCACCATCATTAAGTCTCAGGAAAATGCAAATCCAAACTGCAAGCACATGGCAGCTCACTGTGGTCAGCATGGCTAGAAGGAAGCAGACAGGAAATAACAAGTGTCAGAGAGGAGGTGGAGAGAAGGGAAGCCTCCTGCACTGCTGGTGGGAGTGTAACCCGGTGCAGCCACGATGCCAAAGGTGTGCAACTGCCTCAGAAATTTAAGCATCCATGTCCCGTATGACCCAGCTATTAACCTGCCGCTTGTTTATCCAAAAAAGTCAGAAAGACTACCGCATGAAGACATGTGCATGGCTGTGTTCACCACAGTCTTACTCCTGATATCCAAGGCTTGGAAAGCACCCTGGTGTCCAGCAAGGGATGATTGGAGAAGGAAGATGGGCTATAGCCACACAATGGTATACCACTCAGCCGGAACAAATGATGCAGTCCAGCCATTTGTGACCACCAGAATGGCTGTGAGGGTTTTAGGGGAACTGTAACAAGCCCCAGTGAGAAATTCAAATACCATAGAATCTCACTTACAAGGAGAAGGAAAAGCAAGCACTAACCAACAGGTGGCACTGAACATTTGTATGCGGGCTCCCAGAGGCAAAGAGGGGCGGTGACGGAGGGTGAAAGAGAAGATTAGGCACAAGTGTGTGGTGAGGGCCTGTGATTAGTCTTACACTGGTGAAGATGATGTAAGCTACACAGAAGTCTAAAGCAATGAGGATGTGAATCTGGAAGTTATAGTACGTTCTAAGGCAGGGTCATGGCTATAAATTCACCTCAAATCAAAAATCCAAAAAGGGGTCCAGAATGATGTCATAAAGCTTTGGGGGCGGAAAGAGTTTACAGAAGGTGAACTTCCAAGGATGGAAAATCACCTCCAAATGCTTACAGATGCTACAGAAAGGCAGACCATTCCAAATAGGTGAAGAGGAATACTACGAAGAGAACATGATCAGTCCTAAACCCATGAACGAACGGAAAATGTTACCGTCCATGATGTTATTACTAATCACCTTCACGAATAATCCAAACAGGCCCGCGTCTTCCCAAGTTCAGGCAAAAGGTTGGTCCAAAAGTACAATTCAGGGCCGGCCCTGTGGTGGAGCAGGGAAGTGCCCACATTCCGCTTGGGCGGCCCGGGCCTCACTGTTTCACATTACGAGTGCATATCACATTAGTAGTGTTAGGAAATATAGATTTCATGGTACGGTGCGGGCAGAGATCATAACTAAGCAGCAATTGTGAGGATACGTTATCAATACGCACAAGAAAAGGAACCATAAGAATATTACAATCTATGGAAGTATCTGGTACACTTCCCAAAGGCAGAAGGAAGGAAAACTTGTGACCTGCCAAGGTGGAATTGGCAGAGTGCCACGAGATGACACCATCATTGTGCGTCAGAACATTCCCTGGGCAACTTCAACTTGTGAGGGAGTCCAGGACTTTTTCTGGGTAAGGTCCACCCATTTTGCCATCTACCCAAGATATAAGAGATAAAACCCAGGATAATCTTACAGGAGTGAAACCAGTGTCTAGAGAGAATGTAGGAGCCCTTTCGAAGTTCAAGGAGAAAGATAGAAACTGACAACAATTGCAGAAAAAGGAAAACTATCCTACCTAGACAGGGTGAGGAGTCAGACTGGTCTGAGATGGCTGTGAAACTCTGTGTGCACGGAGGTTGTCAGGACAACTTCGAATTTTGAGGTCGCTTATGACATCACGGTGACCATGTCCCCCAGGGTGGCCGCATGGTTACAGTCTGACGATTGGCCTAGGCTAGGCTATTAAAGGGACAGATACCCAGAAACAGGTTTGGCAAACAGAAAGCAGGCACAGAAACTAGAAGAGATAAAACAGAGTCTGATGCAAGGGATAAGAAAGGAACCCTAGGCCACAAGTGAGAATAGAGGGACAAGCACGGAGAGGAGAACATTGTCATCTATTCAAGTCTATGGGGAGGTCATGCTGATTCAAGCTTGCAACTTCATTGGAAACAAGTGGCCGGACTTGGGGTTCATCACACCTACAGTGCCCTTGTGCCTTAAGCATAATGCAAAGTCAAGAAAGATGTCTTGAGGACATTGAAGAGAAGAATCGATGCCTCCTTTCCAAGGCCCATAGCATTCTTTGAAGGTCAGTCTCTTTTTCCGAAGCTCTGGTGTCACGTGGGCCCACTGGGCACATGGTAATGTGTCCCAAGAGATGTCTTGGAAGCCTTGAAGGAATGGAGCCCTGTCACGCTTGGGGTATGTCTCTTTGTTTGGAAGTGCTCTACAAGGGTGCTGAAAAGCACCCTCTTCCACAGGGCTTCGTTCCTTCGTGAAGGCTGCCCTCCCAGGCTAGTGTGCTCTGTTTGCCTCCATCGAAATTCTCTCCCCCTACCTCTTGCCGTAGAAGGATTATTGATTATGTGTTTTGACACCATATGTAAGGAAGTTGCACGAAAATTAGAACTTTACAGTTGTGTTTCAAGAAAAATACACAGGCCAGGGTAGAGGATGTAGGGCAAACAAATGGCCCACCCTATAAAAATTAAGTAAGCCCGTATCTGGACGGAATCTAGGGGAACGTTCAAGGATCAGGGGTCAAGTTCGAAACTTCCCAAATCCGGAAAAGAGACAGAAAAATCTCTTTCCTGGAGAGTGGAATTCATCCGATTTGTCTAAGTTGTCTTGGAAACATTGTGTCCGTGAAGGGGGTTGCCAGGACCACCTCGAATTTGGAGTTTCTGATCTCAGGATGTCAAACCAACCCACATGACCACGTGTTCTCAGTGCTTAGTTTGACCCAGGCTAGGATAGCCAAGAGTCCTACAAGTGACCGGTGCAAATTCAAGGACAACAACCAAGAGTCACGAAAGCACTCACACCTCACCCTAGAGAACATACAGCGATTAAAGAAATACAAACTAATCACTTGGAATGAAGGAGAACGGACTGAGAAGCATGTCTAAGGGAGATAGCTGAGAAAGACCATGACGAGTATACTATGGAAAAGAAAAAGAGGACCCAGAAAATGGAAGGTGAACAGAAATCACACCTGAATTATCCACAATGAAAGATGACGTCCGTCTTTAGACAGACTCTGCTGGAACGTTTGAAAGTCAGAGAAATTCACAAGCCAAAAAACGGCAGCGAAGGTCAAGCATGGGCTAACTGGGAAGGGTGAGTTATGAGACTGCTCCAAGCAGGCTCTGAAACCTGTATCCATGAAGCATGCTGGACCTCAGAGACACACTTATGACAAATCCTCTGACATCACAATGGACCCGAAAAACAACCTAGCCTCATCTACACAGTGCTAGAGTTGGGCTCACTAGTATATTTAACTCCCATTGCACTCAACTGCACGTTGCCACTGAACATGTAAGTGGCCGGCCGGTGGTGCAGTGGTGAGGTCCGCACCTCCTGGGTCTGTGGCCCAGTATGGGCTGGGTGGAATCCTCGGTTTGGGCCTCCTCACCACTGCTTCAGTTGTTCTGGTGCAGGCGTCCGAGGTAGAGTAGAGGCAGATGGGATGGGACGTTGGACAGGGCCAGACTTCCACAGCAAATACAGGAGCATTGCCAGCAGATGTGAGCACAGCAATGCACTTGTGCCAAAACAAAACCAATTAAAAGTTGCAAAGAATAGAAAAACTGAAGCTAAGGAAAAAAAAAAAAAAAAAAAAAACAGGAGCTTGCCATTACGAAGAATAGGATCTCTGTGAATAACCTTAGCAAAACAGGTGAATTCTATGTTAATTCAAAAACTAGCAAACCTTTGGGGAAAGAAACTCAAGAAGACACAAGAAAAAAAAAGATATCGAGGGATCTAGGAATGGAAGGATTAACACACTTGAAAGGTTCATACCGCAGTAAGGAATCTCTGGATTCCATGCAATCCCAGTCAAAGTTGCAGCAGTATTTGCCACAGAGAAGAAGAGAGAATCCTAAAGTTTCTAGCCAGCAACACGAGACCCTGACTAGGCAAAGGAATCCTCAGGAAAACGAACAAAGCAGCACGTGTCACAATTTCTGATTTCAACATAGAGGACGAAGCGCTAGGTACCGAAACGGCACAGTCTGGGCCCCAAAACAGGCATGAAGACCCATGCAAAACAATTGAGAGCCCAGAGCCCAACTCAAACTTACATGGACAGCCCATTTTGGACCAGGGAGCCAAGTGGAGACAGCGGAGAAAGGAGAGTCTCTACAATAAACGGTGCTGGGAAGCCTGCACAGCCACATGGAACACAACGAGAGTACACCATGCTGTTACACCTGGCACACACACCACCTGAAATGGATTAAAGCCTTGAATGGCAGACTTGAAACCGAGAACCTTGTAGGAGAAGACCTAGGCAGAGTGCTCTTTGCCATCTGTCTGAGCCGCCTATTGGGAAGAAGCATGTCTGACTGGGCAAGGGCAACAAAGGAAACAAGAAACAAACGGGACCACATCAAATGCACACACTTCTGCCAGTCAAGGAAACCATCAACTGAATACTAAGACACCACAACAATTGGGAGAGGATGTTTGCAAACCACACATCGGACAAGGGGTGAAAAGCCCAAAGATACAATCAACTCGCACGTCTCCACAAGAAAAAAAACAAGCCAATGAAAACCTGGTCAAAAGATGGAAGCAGAGATTTCTCCGAAGAAGACAGAAAGAGGGCCAGTAGGTGCATGAAAACTTGTTCACCATCATTAAGTCTCAGGAAAATGCAAATCCAAACTGCAAGCACATGGCAGCTCACTGTGGTCAGCATGGCTAGAAGGAAGCAGACAGGAAATAACAAGTGTCAGAGAGGAGGTGGAGAGAAGGGAAGCCTCCTGCACTGCTGGTGGGAGTGTAACCCGGTGCAGCCACGATGCCAAAGGTGTGGAACTGCCTCAGAAATTTAAGCATCCATGTCCCGTATGACCCAGCTATTAACCTGCCGCTTGTTTATCCAAAAAAGTCAGAAAGACTACCGCATGAAGACATGTGCATGGCTGTGTTCACCACAGTCTTACTCCTGATATCCAAGGCTTGGAAAGCACCCTGGTGTCCAGCAAGGGATGATTGGAGAAGGAAGATGGGCTATAGCCACACAATGGTATACCACTCAGCCGGAACAAATGATGCAGTCCAGCCATTTGTGACCACCAGAATGGCTGTGAGGGTTTTAGGGGAAGTGTAACAAGCCCCAGTGAGAAATTCAAATACCATAGAATCTCACTTACAAGGAGAAGGAAAAGCAAGCACTAACCAACAGGTGGCACTGAACATTTGTATGCGGGCTCCCAGAGGCAAAGAGGGGCGGTGACGGAGGGTGAAAGAGAAGATTAGGCACAAGTGTGTGGTGAGGGCCTGTGATTAGTCTTACACTGGTGAAGATGATGTAAGCTACACAGAAGTCTAAAGCAATGAGGATGTGAATCTGGAAGTTATAGTACGTTCTAAGGCAGGGTCATGGCTATAAATTCACCTCAAATCAAAAATCCAAAAAGGGGTCCAGAATGATGTCATAAAGCTTTGGGGGCGGAAAGAGTTTACAGAAGGTGAACTTCCAAGGATGGAAAATCACCTCCAAATGCTTACAGATGCTACAGAAAGGCAGACCATTCCAAATAGGTGAAGAGGAATACTACGAAGAGAACATGATCAGTCCTAAACCCATGAACGAACGGAAAATGTTACCGTCCATGATGTTATTACTAATCACCTTCACGAATAATCCAAACAGGCCCACGTCTTCCCAAGTTCAGGCAAAAGGTTGGTCCAAAAGTACAATTCAGGGCCGGCCCTGTGGTGGAGCAGGGAAGTGCCCACATTCCGCTTGGGCGGCCCGGGCCTCACTGTTTCACATTACGAGTGCATATCACATTAGTAGTGTTAGGAAATATAGATTTCATGGTATGGTGCGGGCAGAGATCATAACTAAGCAGCAATTGTGAGGATACGTTATCAATACGCACAAGAAAAGGAAGCATAAGAATATTACAATCTATGGAAGTATCTGGTACACTTCCCAAAGGCAGAAGGAAGGAAAACTTGTGACCTGCCAAGGTGGAATTGGCAGAGTGCCACGAGATGACACCATCATTGTGCGTCAGAACATTCCCTGGGCAACTTCAACTTGTGAGGGAGTCCAGGACTTTTTCTGGGTAAGGTCCACCCATTTTGCCATCTACCCAAGATATAAGAGATAAAACCCAGGATAATCTTACAGGAGTGAAACCAGTGTCTAGAGAGAATGTAGGAGCCCTTTCGAAGTTCAAGGAGAAAGATAGAAACTGACAACAATTGCAGAAAAAGGAAAACTATCCTACCTAGACAGGGTGAGGAGTCAGACTGGTCTGAGATGGCTGTGAAACTCTGTGTGCACGGAGGTTGTCAGGACAACTTCGAATTTTGAGGTCGCTTATGACATCACGGTGACCATGTCCCCCAGGGTGGCCGCATGGTTACAGTCTGAGGATTGGCCTAGGCTAGGCTATTAAAGGGACAGATACCCAGAAACAGGTTTGGCAAACAGAAAGCAGGCACAGAAACTAGAAGAGATAAAACAGAGTCTGATGCAAGGGATAAGAAAGGAACCCTAGGCCACAAGTGAGAATAGAGGGACAAGCACGGAGAGGAGAACATTGTCATCTATTCAAGTCTATGGGGAGGTCATGCTGATTCAAGCTTGCAACTTCATTGGAAACAAGTGGCCGGACTTGGGGTTCATCACACCTACAGTGCCCTTGTGCCTTAAGCATAATGCAAAGTCAAGAAAGATGTCTTGAGGACATTGAAGAGAAGAATCGATGCCTCCTTTCCAAGGCCCATAGCATTCTTTGAAGGTCAGTCTCTTTTTCCGAAGCTCTGGTGTCACGTGGGCCCACTGGGCACATGGTAATGTGTCCCAAGAGATGTCTTGGAAGCCTTGAAGGAATGGAGCCCTGTCACGCTTGGGGTATGTCTCTTTGTTTGGAAGTGCTCTACAAGGGTGCTGAAAAGCACCCTCTTCCACAGGGCTTCGTTCCTTCGTGAAGGCTGCCCTCCCAGGCTAGTGTGCTCTGTTTGCCTCCATCGAAATTCTCTCCCCCTACCTCTTGCCGTAGAAGGATTATTGATTATGTGTTTTGACACCATATGTAAGGAAGTTGCACGAAAATTAGAACTTTACAGTTGTGTTTCAAGAAAAATACACAGGCCAGGGTAGAGGATGTAGGGCAAACAAATGGCCCACCCTATAAAAATTAAGTAAGCCCGTATCTGGACGGAATCTAGGGGAACGTTCAAGGATCAGGGGTCAAGTTCGAAACTTCCCAAATCCGGAAAAGAGACAGAAAAATCTCTTTCCTGGAGAGTGGAATTCATCCGATTTGTCTAAGTTGTCTTGGAAACATTGTGTCCGTGAAGGGGGTTGCCAGGACCACCTCGAATTTGGAGTTTCTGATCTCAGGATGTCAAACCAACCCACATGACCACGTGTTCTCAGTGCTTAGTTTGACCCAGGCTAGGATAGCCAAGAGTCCTACAAGTGACCGGTGCAAATTCAAGGACAACAACCAAGAGTCACGAAAGCACTCACACCTCACCCTAGAGAACATACAGCGATTAAAGAAATACAAACTAATCACTTGGAATGAAGGAGAACGGACTGAGAAGCATGTCTAAGGGAGATAGCTGAGAAAGACCATGACGAGTATACTATGGAAAAGAAAAAGAGGACCCAGAAAATGGAAGGTGAACAGAAATCACACCTGAATTATCCACAATGAAAGATGACGTCCGTCTTTAGACAGACTCTGCTGGAACGTTTGAAAGTCAGAGAAATTCACAAGCCAAAAAACGGCAGCGAAGGTCAAGCATGGGCTAACTGGGAAGGGTGAGTTATGAGACTGCTCCAAGCAGGCTCTGAAACCTGTATCCATGAAGCATGCTGGACCTCAGAGACACACTTATGACAAATCCTCTGACATCACAATGGACCCGAAAAACAACCTAGCCTCATCTACACAGTGCTAGAGTTGGGCTCACTAGTATATTTAACTCCCATTGCACTCAACTGCACGTTGCCACTGAACATGTAAGTGGCCGGCCGGTGGTGCAGTGGTGAGGTCCGCACCTCCTGGGTCTGTGGCCCAGTATGGGCTGGGTGGAATCCTCGGTTTGGGCCTCCTCACCACTGCTTCAGTTGTTCTGGTGCAGGCGTCCGAGGTAGAGTAGAGGCAGATGGGATGGGACGTTGGACAGGGCCAGACTTCCACAGCAAATACAGGAGCATTGCCAGCAGATGTGAGCACAGCAATGCACTTGTGCCAAAACAAAACCAATTAAAAGTTGCAAAGAATAGAAAAACTGAAGCTAAGGAAAAAAAAAAAAAAAAAAAAAACAGGAGCTTGCCATTACGAAGAATAGGATCTCTGTGAATAACCTTAGCAAAACAGGTGAATTCTATGTTAATTCAAAAACTAGCAAACCTTTGGGGAAAGAAACTCAAGAAGACACAAGAAAAAAAAAGATATCGAGGGATCTAGGAATGGAAGGATTAACACACTTGAAAGGTTCATACCGCAGTAAGGAATCTCTGGATTCCATGCAATCCCAGTCAAAGTTGCAGCAGTATTTGCCACAGAGAAGAAGAGAGAATCCTAAAGTTTCTAGCCAGCAACACGAGACCCTGACTAGGCAAAGGAATCCTCAGGAAAACGAACAAAGCAGCACGTGTCACAATTTCTGATTTCAACATAGAGGACGAAGCGCTAGGTACCGAAACGGCACAGTCTGGGCCCCAAAACAGGCATGAAGACCCATGCAAAACAATTGAGAGCCCAGAGCCCAACTCAAACTTACATGGACAGCCCATTTTGGACCAGGGAGCCAAGTGGAGACAGCGGAGAAAGGAGAGTCTCTACAATAAACGGTGCTGGGAAGCCTGCACAGCCACATGGAACACAACGAGAGTACACCATGCTGTTACACCTGGCACACACACCACCTGAAATGGATTAAAGCCTTGAATGGCAGACTTGAAACCGAGAACCTTGTAGGAGAAGACCTAGGCAGAGTGCTCTTTGCCATCTGTCTGAGCCGCCTATTGGGAAGAAGCATGTCTGACTGGGCAAGGGCAACAAAGGAAACAAGAAACAAACGGGACCACATCAAATGCACACACTTCTGCCAGTCAAGGAAACCATCAACTGAATACTAAGACACCACAACAATTGGGAGAGGATGTTTGCAAACCACACATCGGACAAGGGGTGAAAAGCCCAAAGATACAATCAACTCGCACGTCTCCACAAGAAAAAAAACAAGCCAATGAAAACCTGGTCAAAAGATGGAAGCAGAGATTTCTCCGAAGAAGACAGAAAGAGGGCCAGTAGGTGCATGAAAACTTGTTCACCATCATTAAGTCTCAGGAAAATGCAAATCCAAACTGCAAGCACATGGCAGCTCACTGTGGTCAGCATGGCTAGAAGGAAGCAGACAGGAAATAACAAGTGTCAGAGAGGAGGTGGAGAGAAGGGAAGCCTCCTGCACTGCTGGTGGGAGTGTAACCCGGTGCAGCCACGATGCCAAAGGTGTGGAACTGCCTCAGAAATTTAAGCATCCATGTCCCGTATGACCCAGCTATTAACCTGCCGCTTGTTTATCCAAAAAAGTCAGAAAGACTACCGCATGAAGACATGTGCATGGCTGTGTTCACCACAGTCTTACTCCTGATATCCAAGGCTTGGAAAGCACCCTGGTGTCCAGCAAGGGATGATTGGAGAAGGAAGATGGGCTATAGCCACACAATGGTATACCACTCAGCCGGAACAAATGATGCAGTCCAGCCATTTGTGACCACCAGAATGGCTGTGAGGGTTTTAGGGGAAGTGTAACAAGCCCCAGTGAGAAATTCAAATACCATAGAATCTCACTTACAAGGAGAAGGAAAAGCAAGCACTAACCAACAGGTGGCACTGAACATTTGTATGCGGGCTCCCAGAGGCAAAGAGGGGCGGTGACGGAGGGTGAAAGAGAAGATTAGGCACAAGTGTGTGGTGAGGGCCTGTGATTAGTCTTACACTGGTGAAGATGATGTAAGCTACACAGAAGTCTAAAGCAATGAGGATGTGAATCTGGAAGTTATAGTACGTTCTAAGGCAGGGTCATGGCTATAAATTCACCTCAAATCAAAAATCCAAAAAGGGGTCCAGAATGATGTCATAAAGCTTTGGGGGCGGAAAGAGTTTACAGAAGGTGAACTTCCAAGGATGGAAAATCACCTCCAAATGCTTACAGATGCTACAGAAAGGCAGACCATTCCAAATAGGTGAAGAGGAATACTACGAAGAGAACATGATCAGTCCTAAACCCATGAACGAACGGAAAATGTTACCGTCCATGATGTTATTACTAATCACCTTCACGAATAATCCAAACAGGCCCACGTCTTCCCAAGTTCAGGCAAAAGGTTGGTCCAAAAGTACAATTCAGGGCCGGCCCTGTGGTGGAGCAGGGAAGTGCCCACATTCCGCTTGGGCGGCCCGGGCCTCACTGTTTCACATTACGAGTGCATATCACATTAGTAGTGTTAGGAAATATAGATTTCATGGTATGGTGCGGGCAGAGATCATAACTAAGCAGCAATTGTGAGGATACGTTATCAATACGCACAAGAAAAGGAAGCATAAGAATATTACAATCTATGGAAGTATCTGGTACACTTCCCAAAGGCAGAAGGAAGGAAAACTTGTGACCTGCCAAGGTGGAATTGGCAGAGTGCCACGAGATGACACCATCATTGTGCGTCAGAACATTCCCTGGGCAACTTCAACTTGTGAGGGAGTCCAGGACTTTTTCTGGGTAAGGTCCACCCATTTTGCCATCTACCCAAGATATAAGAGATAAAACCCAGGATAATCTTACAGGAGTGAAACCAGTGTCTAGAGAGAATGTAGGAGCCCTTTCGAAGTTCAAGGAGAAAGATAGAAACTGACAACAATTGCAGAAAAAGGAAAACTATCCTACCTAGACAGGGTGAGGAGTCAGACTGGTCTGAGATGGCTGTGAAACTCTGTGTGCACGGAGGTTGTCAGGACAACTTCGAATTTTGAGGTCGCTTATGACATCACGGTGACCATGTCCCCCAGGGTGGCCGCATGGTTACAGTCTGAGGATTGGCCTAGGCTAGGCTATTAAAGGGACAGATACCCAGAAACAGGTTTGGCAAACAGAAAGCAGGCACAGAAACTAGAAGAGATAAAACAGAGTCTGATGCAAGGGATAAGAAAGGAACCCTAGGCCACAAGTGAGAATAGAGGGACAAGCACGGAGAGGAGAACATTGTCATCTATTCAAGTCTATGGGGAGGTCATGCTGATTCAAGCTTGCAACTTCATTGGAAACAAGTGGCCGGACTTGGGGTTCATCACACCTACAGTGCCCTTGTGCCTTAAGCATAATGCAAAGTCAAGAAAGATGTCTTGAGGACATTGAAGAGAAGAATCGATGCCTCCTTTCCAAGGCCCATAGCATTCTTTGAAGGTCAGTCTCTTTTTCCGAAGCTCTGGTGTCACGTGGGCCCACTGGGCACATGGTAATGTGTCCCAAGAGATGTCTTGGAAGCCTTGAAGGAATGGAGCCCTGTCACGCTTGGGGTATGTCTCTTTGTTTGGAAGTGCTCTACAAGGGTGCTGAAAAGCACCCTCTTCCACAGGGCTTCGTTCCTTCGTGAAGGCTGCCCTCCCAGGCTAGTGTGCTCTGTTTGCCTCCATCGAAATTCTCTCCCCCTACCTCTTGCCGTAGAAGGATTATTGATTATGTGTTTTGACACCATATGTAAGGAAGTTGCACGAAAATTAGAACTTTACAGTTGTGTTTCAAGAAAAATACACAGGCCAGGGTAGAGGATGTAGGGCAAACAAATGGCCCACCCTATAAAAATTAAGTAAGCCCGTATCTGGACGGAATCTAGGGGAACGTTCAAGGATCAGGGGTCAAGTTCGAAACTTCCCAAATCCGGAAAAGAGACAGAAAAATCTCTTTCCTGGAGAGTGGAATTCATCCGATTTGTCTAAGTTGTCTTGGAAACATTGTGTCCGTGAAGGGGGTTGCCAGGACCACCTCGAATTTGGAGTTTCTGATCTCAGGATGTCAAACCAACCCACATGACCACGTGTTCTCAGTGCTTAGTTTGACCCAGGCTAGGATAGCCAAGAGTCCTACAAGTGACCGGTGCAAATTCAAGGACAACAACCAAGAGTCACGAAAGCACTCACACCTCACCCTAGAGAACATACAGCGATTAAAGAAATACAAACTAATCACTTGGAATGAAGGAGAACGGACTGAGAAGCATGTCTAAGGGAGATAGCTGAGAAAGACCATGACGAGTATACTATGGAAAAGAAAAAGAGGACCCAGAAAATGGAAGGTGAACAGAAATCACACCTGAATTATCCACAATGAAAGATGATGTCCGTCTTTAGACAGACTCTGCTGGAACGTTTGAAAGTCAGAGAAATTCACAAGCCAAAAAACGGCAGCGAAGGTCAAGCATGGGCTAACTGGGAAGGGTGAGTTATGAGACTGCTCCAAGCAGGCTCTGAAACCTGTATCCATGAAGCATGCTGGACCTCAGAGACACACTTATGACAAATCCTCTGACATCACAATGGACCCGAAAAACAACCTAGCCTCATCTACACAGTGCTAGAGTTGGGCTCACTAGTATATTTAACTCCCATTGCACTCAACTGCACGTTGCCACTGAACATGTAAGTGGCCGGCCGGTGGTGCAGTGGTGAGGTCCGCACCTCCTGGGTCTGTGGCCCAGTATGGGCTGGGTGGAATCCTCGGTTTGGGCCTCCTCACCACTGCTTCAGTTGTTCTGGTGCAGGCGTCCGAGGTAGAGTAGAGGCAGATGGGATGGGACGTTGGACAGGGCCAGACTTCCACAGCAAATACAGGAGCATTGCCAGCAGATGTGAGCACAGCAATGCACTTGTGCCAAAACAAAACCAATTAAAAGTTGCAAAGAATAGAAAAACTGAAGCTAAGGAAAAAAAAAAAAACAAAAAAACAGGAGCTTGCCATTACGAAGAATAGGATCTCTGTGAATAACCTTAGCAAAACAGGTGAATTCTATGTTAATTCAAAAACTAGCAAACCTTTGGGGAAAGAAACTCAAGAAGACACAAGAAAAAAAAAGATATCGAGGGATCTAGGAATGGAAGGATTAACACACTTGAAAGGTTCATACCGCAGTAAGGAATCTCTGGATTCCATGCAATCCCAGTCAAAGTTGCAGCAGTATTTGCCACAGAGAAGAAGAGAGAATCCTAAAGTTTCTAGCCAGCAACACGAGACCCTGACTAGGCAAAGGAATCCTCAGGAAAACGAACAAAGCAGCACGTGTCACAATTTCTGATTTCAACATAGAGGACGAAGCGCTAGGTACCGAAACGGCACAGTCTGGGCCCCAAAACAGGCATGAAGACCCATGCAAAACAATTGAGAGCCCAGAGCCCAACTCAAACTTACATGGACAGCCCATTTTGGACCAGGGAGCCAAGTGGAGACAGCGGAGAAAGGAGAGTCTCTACAATAAACGGTGCTGGGAAGCCTGCACAGCCACATGGAACACAACGAGAGTACACCATGCTGTTACACCTGGCACACACACCACCTGAAATGGATTAAAGCCTTGAATGGCAGACTTGAAACCGTGAACCTTGTAGGAGAAGACCTAGGCAGAGTGCTCTTTGCCATCTGTCTGAGCCGCCTATTGGGAAGAAGCATGTCTGACTGGGCAAGGGCAACAAAGGAAACAAGAAACAAACGGGACCACATCAAATGCACACACTTCTGCCAGTCAAGGAAACCATCAACTGAATACTAAGACACCACAACAATTGGGAGAGGATGTTTGCAAACCACACATCGGACAAGGGGTGAAAAGCCCAAAGATACAATCAACTCGCACGTCTCCACAAGAAAAAAAACAAGCCAATGAAAACCTGGTCAAAAGATGGAAGCAGAGATTTCTCCGAAGAAGACAGAAAGAGGGCCAGTAGGTGCATGAAAACTTGTTCACCATCATTAAGTCTCAGGAAAATGCAAATCCAAACTGCAAGCACATGGCAGCTCACTGTGGTCAGCATGGCTAGAAGGAAGCAGACAGGAAATAACAAGTGTCAGAGAGGAGGTGGAGAGAAGGGAAGCCTCCTGCACTGCTGGTGGGAGTGTAACCCGGTGCAGCCACGATGCCAAAGGTGTGCAACTGCCTCAGAAATTTAAGCATCCATGTCCCGTATGACCCAGCTATTAACCTGCCGCTTGTTTATCCAAAAAAGTCAGAAAGACTACCGCATGAAGACATGTGCATGGCTGTGTTCACCACAGTCTTACTCCTGATATCCAAGGCTTGGAAAGCACCCTGGTGTCCAGCAAGGGATGATTGGAGAAGGAAGATGGGCTATAGCCACACAATGGTATACCACTCAGCCGGAACAAATGATGCAGTCCAGCCATTTGTGACCACCAGAATGGCTGTGAGGGTTTTAGGGGAAGTGTAACAAGCCCCAGTGAGAAATTCAAATACCATAGAATCTCACTTACAAGGAGAAGGAAAAGCAAGCACTAACCAACAGGTGGCACTGAACATTTGTATGCGGGCTCCCAGAGGCAAAGAGGGGCGGTGACGGAGGGTGAAAGAGAAGATTAGGCACAAGTGTGTGGTGAGGGCCTGTGATTAGTCTTACACTGGTGAAGATGATGTAAGCTACACAGAAGTCTAAAGCAATGAGGATGTGAATCTGGAAGTTATAGTACGTTCTAAGGCAGGGTCATGGCTATAAATTCACCTCAAATCAAAAATCCAAAAAGGGGTCCAGAATGATGTCATAAAGCTTTGGGGGCGGAAAGAGTTTACAGAAGGTGAACTTCCAAGGATGGAAAATCACCTCCAAATGCTTACAGATGCTACAGAAAGGCAGACCATTCCCAATAGGTGAAGAGGAATACTACGAAGAGAACATGATCAGTCCTAAACCCATGAACGAACGGAAAATGTTACCGTCCATGATGTTATTACTAATCACCTTCACGAATAATCCAAACAGGCCCACGTCTTCCCAAGTTCAGGCAAAAGGTTGGTCCAAAAGTACAATTCAGGGCCGGCCCTGTGGTGGAGCAGGGAAGTGCCCACATTCCGCTTGGGCGGCCCGGGCCTCACTGTTTCACATTACGAGTGCATATCACATTAGTAGTGTTAGGAAATATAGATTTCATGGTATGGTGCGGGCAGAGATCATAAATAAGCAGCAATTGTGAGGATACGTTATCAATACGCACAAGAAAAGGAAGCATAAGAATATTACAATCTATGGAAGTATCTGGTACACTTCCCAAAGGCAGAAGGAAGGAAAACTTGTGACCTGCCAAGGTGGAATTGGCAGAGTGCCACGAGATGACACCATCATTGTGCGTCAGAACATTCCCTGGGCAACTTCAACTTGTGAGGGAGTCCAGGACTTTTTCTGGGTAAGGTCCACCCATTTTGCCATCTACCCAAGATATAAGAGATAAAACCCAGGATAATCTTACAGGAGTGAAACCAGTGTCTAGAGAGAATGTAGGAGCCCTTTCGAAGTTCAAGGAGAAAGATAGAAACTGACAACAATTGCAGAAAAAGGAAAACTATCCTACCTAGACAGGGTGAGGAGTCAGACTGGTCTGAGATGGCTGTGAAACTCTGTGTGCACGGAGGTTGTCAGGACAACTTCGAATTTTGAGGTCGCTTATGACATCACGGTGACCATGTCCCCCAGGGTGGCCGCATGGTTACAGTCTGACGATTGGCCTAGGCTAGGCTATTAAAGGGACAGATACCCAGAAACAGGTTTGGCAAACAGAAAGCAGGCACAGAAACTAGAAGAGATAAAACAGAGTCTGATGCAAGGGATAAGAAAGGAACCCTAGGCCACAAGTGAGAATAGAGGGACAAGCACGGAGAGGAGAACATTGTCATCTATTCAAGTCTATGGGGAGGTCATGCTGATTCAAGCTTGCAACTTCATTGGAAACAAGTGGCCGGACTTGGGGTTCATCACACCTACAGTGCCCTTGTGCCTTAAGCATAATGCAAAGTCAAGAAAGATGTCTTGAGGACATTGAAGAGAAGAATCGATGCCTCCTTTCCAAGGCCCATAGCATTCTTTGAAGGTCAGTCTCTTTTTCCGAAGCTCTGGTGTCACGTGGGCCCACTGGGCACATGGTAATGTGTCCCAAGAGATGTCTTGGAAGCCTTGAAGGAATGGAGCCCTGTCACGCTTGGGGTATGTCTCTTTGTTTGGAAGTGCTCTACAAGGGTGCTGAAAAGCACCCTCTTCCACAGGGCTTCGTTCCTTCGTGAAGGCTGCCCTCCCAGGCTAGTGTGCTCTGTTTGCCTCCATCGAAATTCTCTCCCCCTACCTCTTGCCGTAGAAGGATTATTGATTATGTGTTTTGACACCATATGTAAGGAAGTTGCACGAAAATTAGAACTTTACAGTTGTGTTTCAAGAAAAATACACAGGCCAGGGTAGAGGATGTAGGGCAAACAAATGGCCCACCCTATAAAAATTAAGTAAGCCCGTATCTGGACGGAATCTAGGGGAACGTTCAAGGATCAGGGGTCAAGTTCGAAACTTCCCAAATCCGGAAAAGAGACAGAAAAATCTCTTTCCTGGAGAGTGGAATTCATCCGATTTGTCTAAGTTGTCTTGGAAACATTGTGTCCGTGAAGGGGGTTGCCAGGACCACCTCGAATTTGGAGTTTCTGATCTCAGGATGTCAAACCAACCCACATGACCACGTGTTCTCAGTGCTTAGTTTGACCCAGGCTAGGATAGCCAAGAGTCCTACAAGTGACCGGTGCAAATTCAAGGACAACAACCAAGAGTCACGAAAGCACTCACACCTCACCCTAGAGAACATACAGCGATTAAAGAAATACAAACTAATCACTTGGAATGAAGGAGAACGGACTGAGAAGCATGTCTAAGGGAGATAGCTGAGAAAGACCATGACGAGTATACTATGGAAAAGAAAAAGAGGACCCAGAAAATGGAAGGTGAACAGAAATCACACCTGAATTATCCACAATGAAAGATGACGTCCGTCTTTAGACAGACTCTGCTGGAACGTTTGAAAGTCAGAGAAATTCACAAGCCAAAAAACGGCAGCGAAGGTCAAGCATGGGCTAACTGGGAAGGGTGAGTTATGAGACTGCTCCAAGCAGGCTCTGAAACCTGTATCCATGAAGCATGCTGGACCTCAGAGACACACTTATGACAAATCCTCTGACATCACAATGGACCCGAAAAACAACCTAGCCTCATCTACACAGTGCTAGAGTTGGGCTCACTAGTATATTTAACTCCCATTGCACTCAACTGCACGTTGCCACTGAACATGTAAGTGGCCGGCCGGTGGTGCAGTGGTGAGGTCCGCACCTCCTGGGTCTGTGGCCCAGTATGGGCTGGGTGGAATCCTCGGTTTGGGCCTCCTCACCACTGCTTCAGTTGTTCTGGTGCAGGCGTCCGAGGTAGAGTAGAGGCAGATGGGATGGGACGTTGGACAGGGCCAGACTTCCACAGCAAATACAGGAGCATTGCCAGCAGATGTGAGCACAGCAATGCACTTGTGCCAAAACAAAACCAATTAAAAGTTGCAAAGAATAGAAAAACTGAAGCTAAGGAAAAAAAAAAAAAAAAAAAAAACAGGAGCTTGCCATTACGAAGAATAGGATCTCTGTGAATAACCTTAGCAAAACAGGTGAATTCTATGTTAATTCAAAAACTAGCAAACCTTTGGGGAAAGAAACTCAAGAAGACACAAGAAAAAAAAAGATATCGAGGGATCTAGGAATGGAAGGATTAACACACTTGAAAGGTTCATACCGCAGTAAGGAATCTCTGGATTCCATGCAATCCCAGTCAAAGTTGCAGCAGTATTTGCCACAGAGAAGAAGAGAGAATCCTAAAGTTTCTAGCCAGCAACACGAGACCCTGACTAGGCAAAGGAATCCTCAGGAAAACGAACAAAGCAGCACGTGTCACAATTTCTGATTTCAACATAGAGGACGAAGCGCTAGGTACCGAAACGGCACAGTCTGGGCCCCAAAACAGGCATGAAGACCCATGCAAAACAATTGAGAGCCCAGAGCCCAACTCAAACTTACATGGACAGCCCATTTTGGACCAGGGAGCCAAGTGGAGACAGCGGAGAAAGGAGAGTCTCTACAATAAACGGTGCTGGGAAGCCTGCACAGCCACATGGAACACAACGAGAGTACACCATGCTGTTACACCTGGCACACACACCACCTGAAATGGATTAAAGCCTTGAATGGCAGACTTGAAACCGAGAACCTTGTAGGAGAAGACCTAGGCAGAGTGCTCTTTGCCATCTGTCTGAGCCGCCTATTGGGAAGAAGCATGTCTGACTGGGCAAGGGCAACAAAGGAAACAAGAAACAAACGGGACCACATCAAATGCACACACTTCTGCCAGTCAAGGAAACCATCAACTGAATACTAAGACACCACAACAATTGGGAGAGGATGTTTGCAAACCACACATCGGACAAGGGGTGAAAAGCCCAAAGATACAATCAACTCGCACGTCTCCACAAGAAAAAAAACAAGCCAATGAAAACCTGGTCAAAAGATGGAAGCAGAGATTTCTCCGAAGAAGACAGAAAGAGGGCCAGTAGGTGCATGAAAACTTGTTCACCATCATTAAGTCTCAGGAAAATGCAAATCCAAACTGCAAGCACATGGCAGCTCACTGTGGTCAGCATGGCTAGAAGGAAGCAGACAGGAAATAACAAGTGTCAGAGAGGAGGTGGAGAGAAGGGAAGCCTCCTGCACTGCTGGTGGGAGTGTAACCCGGTGCAGCCACGATGCCAAAGGTGTGGAACTGCCTCAGAAATTTAAGCATCCATGTCCCGTATGACCCAGCTATTAACCTGCCGCTTGTTTATCCAAAAAAGTCAGAAAGACTACCGCATGAAGACATGTGCATGGCTGTGTTCACCACAGTCTTACTCCTGATATCCAAGGCTTGGAAAGCACCCTGGTGTCCAGCAAGGGATGATTGGAGAAGGAAGATGGGCTATAGCCACACAATGGTATACCACTCAGCCGGAACAAATGATGCAGTCCAGCCATTTGTGACCACCAGAATGGCTGTGAGGGTTTTAGGGGAAGTGTAACAAGCCCCAGTGAGAAATTCAAATACCATAGAATCTCACTTACAAGGAGAAGGAAAAGCAAGCACTAACCAACAGGTGGCACTGAACATTTGTATGCGGGCTCCCAGAGGCAAAGAGGGGCGGTGACGGAGGGTGAAAGAGAAGATTAGGCACAAGTGTGTGGTGAGGGCCTGTGATTAGTCTTACACTGGTGAAGATGATGTAAGCTACACAGAAGTCTAAAGCAATGAGGATGTGAATCTGGAAGTTATAGTACGTTCTAAGGCAGGGTCATGGCTATAAATTCACCTCAAATCAAAAATCCAAAAAGGGGTCCAGAATGATGTCATAAAGCTTTGGGGGCGGAAAGAGTTTACAGAAGGTGAACTTCCAAGGATGGAAAATCACCTCCAAATGCTTACAGATGCTACAGAAAGGCAGACCATTCCCAATAGGTGAAGAGGAATACTACGAAGAGAACATGATCAGTCCTAAACCCATGAACGAACGGAAAATGTTACCGTCCATGATGTTATTACTAATCACCTTCACGAATAATCCAAACAGGCCCACGTCTTCCCAAGTTCAGGCAAAAGGTTGGTCCAAAAGTACAATTCAGGGCCGGCCCTGTGGTGGAGCAGGGAAGTGCCCACATTCCGCTTGGGCGGCCCGGGCCTCACTGTTTCACATTACGAGTGCATATCACATTAGTAGTGTTAGGAAATATAGATTTCATGGTATGGTGCGGGCAGAGATCATAAATAAGCAGCAATTGTGAGGATACGTTATCAATACGCACAAGAAAAGGAAGCATAAGAATATTACAATCTATGGAAGTATCTGGTACACTTCCCAAAGGCAGAAGGAAGGAAAACTTGTGACCTGCCAAGGTGGAATTGGCAGAGTGCCACGAGATGACACCATCATTGTGCGTCAGAACATTCCCTGGGCAACTTCAACTTGTGAGGGAGTCCAGGACTTTTTCTGGGTAAGGTCCACCCATTTTGCCATCTACCCAAGATATAAGAGATAAAACCCAGGATAATCTTACAGGAGTGAAACCAGTGTCTAGAGAGAATGTAGGAGCCCTTTCGAAGTTCAAGGAGAAAGATAGAAACTGACAACAATTGCAGAAAAAGGAAAACTATCCTACCTAGACAGGGTGAGGAGTCAGACTGGTCTGAGATGGCTGTGAAACTCTGTGTGCACGGAGGTTGTCAGGACAACTTCGAATTTTGAGGTCGCTTATGACATCACGGTGACCATGTCCCCCAGGGTGGCCGCATGGTTACAGTCTGACGATTGGCCTAGGCTAGGCTATTAAAGGGACAGATACCCAGAAACAGGTTTGGCAAACAGAAAGCAGGCACAGAAACTAGAAGAGATAAAACAGAGTCTGATGCAAGGGATAAGAAAGGAACCCTAGGCCACAAGTGAGAATAGAGGGACAAGCACGGAGAGGAGAACATTGTCATCTATTCAAGTCTATGGGGAGGTCATGCTGATTCAAGCTTGCAACTTCATTGGAAACAAGTGGCCGGACTTGGGGTTCATCACACCTACAGTGCCCTTGTGCCTTAAGCATAATGCAAAGTCAAGAAAGATGTCTTGAGGACATTGAAGAGAAGAATCGATGCCTCCTTTCCAAGGCCCATAGCATTCTTTGAAGGTCAGTCTCTTTTTCCGAAGCTCTGGTGTCACGTGGGCCCACTGGGCACATGGTAATGTGTCCCAAGAGATGTCTTGGAAGCCTTGAAGGAATGGAGCCCTGTCACGCTTGGGGTATGTCTCTTTGTTTGGAAGTGCTCTACAAGGGTGCTGAAAAGCACCCTCTTCCACAGGGCTTCGTTCCTTCGTGAAGGCTGCCCTCCCAGGCTAGTGTGCTCTGTTTGCCTCCATCGAAATTCTCTCCCCCTACCTCTTGCCGTAGAAGGATTATTGATTATGTGTTTTGACACCATATGTAAGGAAGTTGCACGAAAATTAGAACTTTACAGTTGTGTTTCAAGAAAAATACACAGGCCAGGGTAGAGGATGTAGGGCAAACAAATGGCCCACCCTATAAAAATTAAGTAAGCCCGTATCTGGACGGAATCTAGGGGAACGTTCAAGGATCAGGGGTCAAGTTCGAAACTTCCCAAATCCGGAAAAGAGACAGAAAAATCTCTTTCCTGGAGAGTGGAATTCATCCGATTTGTCTAAGTTGTCTTGGAAACATTGTGTCCGTGAAGGGGGTTGCCAGGACCACCTCGAATTTGGAGTTTCTGATCTCAGGATGTCAAACCAACCCACATGACCACGTGTTCTCAGTGCTTAGTTTGACCCAGGCTAGGATAGCCAAGAGTCCTACAAGTGACCGGTGCAAATTCAAGGACAACAACCAAGAGTCACGAAAGCACTCACACCTCACCCTAGAGAACATACAGCGATTAAAGAAATACAAACTAATCACTTGGAATGAAGGAGAACGGACTGAGAAGCATGTCTAAGGGAGATAGCTGAGAAAGACCATGACGAGTATACTATGGAAAAGAAAAAGAGGACCCAGAAAATGGAAGGTGAACAGAAATCACACCTGAATTATCCACAATGAAAGATGACGTCCGTCTTTAGACAGACTCTGCTGGAACGTTTGAAAGTCAGAGAAATTCACAAGCCAAAAAACGGCAGCGAAGGTCAAGCATGGGCTAACTGGGAAGGGTGAGTTATGAGACTGCTCCAAGCAGGCTCTGAAACCTGTATCCATGAAGCATGCTGGACCTCAGAGACACACTTATGACAAATCCTCTGACATCACAATGGACCCGAAAAACAACCTAGCCTCATCTACACAGTGCTAGAGTTGGGCTCACTAGTATATTTAACTCCCATTGCACTCAACTGCACGTTGCCACTGAACATGTAAGTGGCCGGCCGGTGGTGCAGTGGTGAGGTCCGCACCTCCTGGGTCTGTGGCCCAGTATGGGCTGGGTGGAATCCTCGGTTTGGGCCTCCTCACCACTGCTTCAGTTGTTCTGGTGCAGGCGTCCGAGGTAGAGTAGAGGCAGATGGGATGGGACGTTGGACAGGGCCAGACTTCCACAGCAAATACAGGAGCATTGCCAGCAGATGTGAGCACAGCAATGCACTTGTGCCAAAACAAAACCAATTAAAAGTTGCAAAGAATAGAAAAACTGAAGCTAAGGAAAAAAAAAAAAAAAAAAAAAACAGGAGCTTGCCATTACGAAGAATAGGATCTCTGTGAATAACCTTAGCAAAACAGGTGAATTCTATGTTAATTCAAAAACTAGCAAACCTTTGGGGAAAGAAACTCAAGAAGACACAAGAAAAAAAAAGATATCGAGGGATCTAGGAATGGAAGGATTAACACACTTGAAAGGTTCATACCGCAGTAAGGAATCTCTGGATTCCATGCAATCCCAGTCAAAGTTGCAGCAGTATTTGCCACAGAGAAGAAGAGAGAATCCTAAAGTTTCTAGCCAGCAACACGAGACCCTGACTAGGCAAAGGAATCCTCAGGAAAACGAACAAAGCAGCACGTGTCACAATTTCTGATTTCAACATAGAGGACGAAGCGCTAGGTACCGAAACGGCACAGTCTGGGCCCCAAAACAGGCATGAAGACCCATGCAAAACAATTGAGAGCCCAGAGCCCAACTCAAACTTACATGGACAGCCCATTTTGGACCAGGGAGCCAAGTGGAGACAGCGGAGAAAGGAGAGTCTCTACAATAAACGGTGCTGGGAAGCCTGCACAGCCACATGGAACACAACGAGAGTACACCATGCTGTTACACCTGGCACACACACCACCTGAAATGGATTAAAGCCTTGAATGGCAGACTTGAAACCGTGAACCTTGTAGGAGAAGACCTAGGCAGAGTGCTCTTTGCCATCTGTCTGAGCCGCCTATTGGGAAGAAGCATGTCTGACTGGGCAAGGGCAACAAAGGAAACAAGAAACAAACGGGACCACATCAAATGCACACACTTCTGCCAGTCAAGGAAACCATCAACTGAATACTAAGACACCACAACAATTGGGAGAGGATGTTTGCAAACCACACATCGGACAAGGGGTGAAAAGCCCAAAGATACAATCAACTCGCACGTCTCCACAAGAAAAAAAACAAGCCAATGAAAACCTGGTCAAAAGATGGAAGCAGAGATTTCTCCGAAGAAGACAGAAAGAGGGCCAGTAGGTGCATGAAAACTTGTTCACCATCATTAAGTCTCAGGAAAATGCAAATCCAAACTGCAAGCACATGGCAGCTCACTGTGGTCAGCATGGCTAGAAGGAAGCAGACAGGAAATAACAAGTGTCAGAGAGGAGGTGGAGAGAAGGGAAGCCTCCTGCACTGCTGGTGGGAGTGTAACCTGGTGCAGCCACGATGCCAAAGGTGTGCAACTGCCTCAGAAATTTAAGCATCCATGTCCCGTATGACCCAGCTATTAACCTGCCGCTTGTTTATCCAAAAAAGTCAGAAAGACTACCGCATGAAGACATGTGCATGGCTGTGTTCACCACAGTCTTACTCCTGATATCCAAGGCTTGGAAAGCACCCTGGTGTCCAGCAAGGGATGATTGGAGAAGGAAGATGGGCTATAGCCACACAATGGTATACCACTCAGCCGGAACAAATGATGCAGTCCAGCCATTTGTGACCACCAGAATGGCTGTGAGGGTTTTAGGGGAAGTGTAAGAAGCCCCAGTGAGAAATTCAAATACCATAGAATCTCACTTACAAGGAGAAGAAAAAGCAAGCACTAACCAACAGGTGGCACTGAACATTTGTATGCGGGCTCCCAGAGGCAAAGAGGGGCGGTGACGGAGGGTGAAAGAGAAGATTAGGCACAAGTGTGTGGTGAGGGCCTGTGATTAGTCTTACACTGGTGAAGATGATGTAAGCTACACAGAAGTCTAAAGCAATGAGGATGTGAATCTGGAAGTTATAGTACGTTCTAAGGCAGGGTCATGGCTATAAATTCACCTCAAATCAAAAATCCAAAAAGGGGTCCAGAATGAAGTCATAAAGCTTTGGGGGCGGAAAGAGTTTACAGAAGGTGAACTTCCAAGGATGGAAAATCACCTCCAAATGCTTACAGATGCTACAGAAAGGCAGACCATTCCAAATAGGTGAAGAGGAATACTACGAAGAGAACATGATCAGTCCTAAACCCATGAAGGAACGGAAAATGTTACCGTCCATGATGTTATTACTAATCACCTTCACGAATAATCCAAACAGGCCCACGTCTTCCCAAGTTCAGGCAAAAGGTTGGTCCAAAAGTACAATTCAGGGCCGGCCCTGTGGTGGAGCAGGTAAGTGCCCACATTCCGCTTGGGCGGCCCGGGCCTCACTGTTTCACATTACGAGTGCATATCACATTAGTAGTGTTAGGAAATATAGATTTCATGGTATGGTGCGGGCAGAGATCATAAATAAGCAGCAATTGTGAGGATACGTTATCAATACGCACAAGAAAAGGAAGCATAAGAATATTGCAATCTATGGAAGTATCTGGTACACTTCCCAAAGGCAGAAGGAAGGAAAACTTGTGACCTGCCAAGGTGGAATTGGCAGAGTGCCACGAGATGACACCATCATTGTGCGTCAGAACATTCCCTGGGCAACTTCAACTTGTGAGGGAGTCCAGGACTTTTTCTGGGTAAGGTCCACCCATTTTGCCATCTACCCAAGATATAAGAGATAAAACCCAGGATAATCTTACAGGAGTGAAACCAGTGTCTAGAGAGAATGTAGGAGCCCTTTCGAAGTTCAAGGAGAAAGATAGAAACTGACAACAATTGCAGAAAAAGGAAAACTATCCTACCTAGACAGGGTGAGGAGTCAGACTGGTCTGAGATGGCTGTGAAACTCTGTGTGCACGGAGGTTGTCAGGACAACTTCGAATTTTGAGGTCGCTTATGACATCACGGTGACCATGTCCCCCAGGGTGGCCGCATGGTTACAGTCTGAGGATTGGCCTAGGCTAGGCTATTAAAGGGACAGATACCCAGAAACAGGTTTGGCAAACAGAAAGCAGGCACAGAAACTAGAAGAGATAAAACAGAGTCTGATGCAAGGGATAAGAAAGGAACCCTAGGCCACAAGTGAGAATAGAGGGACAAGCACGGAGAGGAGAACATTGTCATCTATTCAAGTCTATGGGGAGGTCATGCTGATTCAAGCTTGCAACTTCATTGGAAACAAGTGGCCGGACTTGGGGTTCATCACACCTACAGTGCCCTTGTGCCTTAAGCATAATGCAAAGTCAAGAAAGATGTCTTGAGGACATTGAAGAGAAGAATCGATGCCTCCTTTCCAAGGCCCATAGCATTCTTTGAAGGTCAGTCTCTTTTTCCGAAGCTCTGGTGTCACGTGGGCCCACTGGGCACATGGTAATGTGTCCCAAGAGATGTCTTGGAAGCCTTGAAGGAATGGAGCCCTGTCACGCTTGGGGTATGTCTCTTTGTTTGGAAGTGCTCTACAAGGGTGCTGAAAAGCACCCTCTTCCACAGGGCTTCGTTCCTTCGTGAAGGCTGCCCTCCCAGGCTAGTGTGCTCTGTTTGCCTCCATCGAAATTCTCTCCCCCTACCTCTTGCCGTAGAAGGATTATTGATTATGTGTTTTGACACCATATGTAAGGAAGTTGCACGAAAATTAGAACTTTACAGTTGTGTTTCAAGAAAAATACACAGGCCAGGGTAGAGGATGTAGGGCAAACAAATGGCCCACCCTATAAAAATTAAGTAAGCCCGTATCTGGACGGAATCTAGGGGAACGTTCAAGGATCAGGGGTCAAGTTCGAAACTTCCCAAATCCGGAAAAGAGACAGAAAAATCTCTTTCCTGGAGAGTGGAATTCATCCGATTTGTCTAAGTTGTCTTGGAAACATTGTGTCCGTGAAGGGGGTTGCCAGGACCACCTCGAATTTGGAGTTTCTGATCTCAGGATGTCAAACCAACCCACATGACCACGTGTTCTCAGTGCTTAGTTTGACCCAGGCTAGGATAGCCAAGAGTCCTACAAGTGACCGGTGCAAATTCAAGGACAACAACCAAGAGTCACGAAAGCACTCACACCTCACCCTAGAGAACATACAGCGATTAAAGAAATACAAACTAATCACTTGGAATGAAGGAGAACGGACTGAGAAGCATGTCTAAGGGAGATAGCTGAGAAAGACCATGACGAGTATACTATGGAAAAGAAAAAGAGGACCCAGAAAATGGAAGGTGAACAGAAATCACACCTGAATTATCCACAATGAAAGATGATGTCCGTCTTTAGACAGACTCTGCTGGAACGTTTGAAAGTCAGAGAAATTCACAAGCCAAAAAACGGCAGCGAAGGTCAAGCATGGGCTAACTGGGAAGGGTGAGTTATGAGACTGCTCCAAGCAGGCTCTGAAACCTGTATCCATGAAGCATGCTGGACCTCAGAGACACACTTATGACAAATCCTCTGACATCACAATGGACCCGAAAAACAACCTAGCCTCATCTACACAGTGCTAGAGTTGGGCTCACTAGTATATTTAACTCCCATTGCACTCAACTGCACGTTGCCACTGAACATGTAAGTGGCCGGCCGGTGGTGCAGTGGTGAGGTCCGCACCTCCTGGGTCTGTGGCCCAGTATGGGCTGGGTGGAATCCTCGGTTTGGGCCTCCTCACCACTGCTTCAGTTGTTCTGGTGCAGGCGTCCGAGGTAGACTAGAGGCAGATGGGATGGGACGTTGGACAGGGCCAGACTTCCACAGCAAATACAGGAGCATTGCCAGCAGATGTGAGCACAGCAATGCACTTGTGCCAAAACAAAACCAATTAAAAGTTGCAAAGAATAGAAAAACTGAAGCTAAGGAAAAAAAAAAAAAACAAAAAAACAGGAGCTTGCCATTACGAAGAATAGGATCTCTGTGAATAACCTTAGCAAAACAGGTGAATTCTATGTTAATTCAAAAACTAGCAAACCTTTGGGGAAAGAAACTCAAGAAGACACAAGAAAAAAAAAGATATCGAGGGATCTAGGAATGGAAGGATTAACACACTTGAAAGGTTCATACCGCAGTAAGGAATCTCTGGATTCCATGCAATCCCAGTCAAAGTTGCAGCAGTATTTGCCACAGAGAAGAAGAGAGAATCCTAAAGTTTCTAGCCAGCAACACGAGACCCTGACTAGGCAAAGGAATCCTCAGGAAAACGAACAAAGCAGCACGTGTCACAATTTCTGATTTCAACATAGAGGACGAAGCGCTAGGTACCGAAACGGCACAGTCTGGGCCCCAAAACAGGCATGAAGACCCATGCAAAACAATTGAGAGCCCAGAGCCCAACTCAAACTTACATGGACAGCCCATTTTGGACCAGGGAGCCAAGTGGAGACAGCGGAGAAAGGAGAGTCTCTACAATAAACGGTGCTGGGAAGCCTGCACAGCCACATGGAACACAACGAGAGTACACCATGCTGTTACACCTGGCACACACACCACCTGAAATGGATTAAAGCCTTGAATGGCAGACTTGAAACCGTGAACCTTGTAGGAGAAGACCTAGGCAGAGTGCTCTTTGCCATCTGTCTGAGCCGCCTATTGGGAAGAAGCATGTCTGACTGGGCAAGGGCAACAAAGGAAACAAGAAACAAACGGGACCACATCAAATGCACACACTTCTGCCAGTCAAGGAAACCATCAACTGAATACTAAGACACCACAACAATTGGGAGAGGATGTTTGCAAACCACACATCGGACAAGGGGTGAAAAGCCCAAAGATACAATCAACTCGCACGTCTCCACAAGAAAAAAAACAAGCCAATGAAAACCTGGTCAAAAGATGGAAGCAGAGATTTCTCCGAAGAAGACAGAAAGAGGGCCAGTAGGTGCATGAAAACTTGTTCACCATCATTAAGTCTCAGGAAAATGCAAATCCAAACTGCAAGCACATGGCAGCTCACTGTGGTCAGCATGGCTAGAAGGAAGCAGACAGGAAATAACAAGTGTCAGAGAGGAGGTGGAGAGAAGGGAAGCCTCCTGCACTGCTGGTGGGAGTGTAACCCGGTGCAGCCACGATGCCAAAGGTGTGCAACTGCCTCAGAAATTTAAGCATCCATGTCCCGTATGACCCAGCTATTAACCTGCCGCTTGTTTATCCAAAAAAGTCAGAAAGACTACCGCATGAAGACATGTGCATGGCTGTGTTCACCACAGTCTTACTCCTGATATCCAAGGCTTGGAAAGCACCCTGGTGTCCAGCAAGGGATGATTGGAGAAGGAAGATGGGCTATAGCCACACAATGGTATACCACTCAGCCGGAACAAATGATGCAATCCAGCCATTTGTGACCACCAGAATGGCTGTGAGGGTTTTAGGGGAAGTGTAACAAGCCCCAGTGAGAAATTCAAATACCATAGAATCTCACTTACAAGGAGAAGAAAAAGCAAGCACTAACCAACAGGTGGCACTGAACATTTGTATGCGGGCTCCCAGAGGCAAAGAGGGGCGGTGACGGAGGGTGAAAGAGAAGATTAGGCACAAGTGTGTGGTGAGGGCCTGTGATTAGTCTTACACTGGTGAAGATGATGTAAGCTACACAGAAGTCTAAAGCAATGAGGATGTGAATCTGGAAGTTATAGTACGTTCTAAGGCAGGGTCATGGCTATAAATTCACCTCAAATCAAAAATCCAAAAAGGGGTCCAGAATGATGTCATAAAGCTTTGGGGGCGGAAAGAGTTTACAGAAGGTGAACTTCCAAGGATGGAAAATCACCTCCAAATGCTTACAGATGCTACAGAAAGGCAGACCATTCCAAATAGGTGAAGAGGAATACTACGAAGAGAACATGATCAGTCCTAAACCCATGAACGAACGGAAAATGTTACCGTCCATGATGTTATTACTAATCACCTTCACGAATAATCCAAACAGGCCCACGTCTTCCCAAGTTCAGGCAAAAGGTTGGTCCAAAAGTACAATTCAGGGCCGGCCCTGTGGTGGAGCAGGGAACTGCCCACATTCCGCTTGGGCGGCCCGGGCCTCACTGTTTCACATTACGAGTGCATATCACATTAGTAGTGTTAGGAAATATAGATTTCATGGTATGGTGCGGGCAGAGATCATAAATAAGCAGCAATTGTGAGGATACGTTATCAATACGCACAAGAAAAGGAAGCATAAGAATATTACAATCTATGGAAGTATCTGGTACACTTCCCAAAGGCAGAAGGAAGGAAAACTTGTGACCTGCCAAGGTGGAATTGGCAGAGTGCCACGAGATGACACCATCATTGTGCGTCAGAACATTCCCTGGGCAACTTCAACTTGTGAGGGAGTCCAGGACTTTTTCTGGGTAAGGTCCACCCATTTTGCCATCTACCCAAGATATAAGAGATAAAACCCAGGATAATCTTACAGGAGTGAAACCAGTGTCTAGAGAGAATGTAGGAGCCCTTTCGAAGTTCAAGGAGAAAGATAGAAACTGACAACAATTGCAGAAAAAGGAAAACTATCCTACCTAGACAGGGTGAGGAGTCAGACTGGTCTGAGATGGCTGTGAAACTCTGTGTGCACGGAGGTTGTCAGGACAACTTCGAATTTTGAGGTCGCTTATGACATCACGGTGACCATGTCCCCCAGGGTGGCCGCATGGTTACAGTCTGAGGATTGGCCTAGGCTAGGCTATTAAAGGGACAGATACCCAGAAACAGGTTTGGCAAACAGAAAGCAGGCACAGAAACTAGAAGAGATAAAACAGAGTCTGATGCAAGGGATAAGAAAGGAACCCTAGGCCACAAGTGAGAATAGAGGGACAAGCACGGAGAGGAGAACATTGTCATCTATTCAAGTCTATGGGGAGGTCATGCTGATTCAAGCTTGCAACTTCATTGGAAACAAGTGGCCGGACTTGGGGTTCATCACACCTACAGTGCCCTTGTGCCTTAAGCATAATGCAAAGTCAAGAAAGATGTCTTGAGGACATTGAAGAGAAGAATCGATGCCTCCTTTCCAAGGCCCATAGCATTCTTTGAAGGTCAGTCTCTTTTTCCGAAGCTCTGGTGTCACGTGGGCCCACTGGGCACATGGTAATGTGTCCCAAGAGATGTCTTGGAAGCCTTGAAGGAATGGAGCCCTGTCACGCTTGGGGTATGTCTCTTTGTTTGGAAGTGCTCTACAAGGGTGCTGAAAAGCACCCTCTTCCACAGGGCTTCGTTCCTTCGTGAAGGCTGCCCTCCCAGGCTAGTGTGCTCTGTTTGCCTCCATCGAAATTCTCTCCCCCTACCTCTTGCCGTAGAAGGATTATTGATTATGTGTTTTGACACCATATGTAAGGAAGTTGCACGAAAATTAGAACTTTACAGTTGTGTTTCAAGAAAAATACACAGGCCAGGGTAGAGGATGTAGGGCAAACAAATGGCCCACCCTATAAAAATTAAGTAAGCCCGTATCTGGACGGAATCTAGGGGAACGTTCAAGGATCAGGGGTCAAGTTCGAAACTTCCCAAATCCGGAAAAGAGACAGAAAAATCTCTTTCCTGGAGAGTGGAATTCATCCGATTTGTCTAAGTTGTCTTGGAAACATTGTGTCCGTGAAGGGGGTTGCCAGGACCACCTCGAATTTGGAGTTTCTGATCTCAGGATGTCAAACCAACCCACATGACCACGTGTTCTCAGTGCTTAGTTTGACCCAGGCTAGGATAGCCAAGAGTCCTACAAGTGACCGGTGCAAATTCAAGGACAACAACCAAGAGTCACGAAAGCACTCACACCTCACCCTAGAGAACATACAGCGATTAAAGAAATACAAACTAATCACTTGGAATGAAGGAGAACGGACTGAGAAGCATGTCTAAGGGAGATAGCTGAGAAAGACCATGACGAGTATACTATGGAAAAGAAAAAGAGGACCCAGAAAATGGAAGGTGAACAGAAATCACACCTGAATTATCCACAATGAAAGATGATGTCCGTCTTTAGACAGACTCTGCTGGAACGTTTGAAAGTCAGAGAAATTCACAAGCCAAAAAACGGCAGCGAAGGTCAAGCATGGGCTAACTGGGAAGGGTGAGTTATGAGACTGCTCCAAGCAGGCTCTGAAACCTGTATCCATGAAGCATGCTGGACCTCAGAGACACACTTATGACAAATCCTCTGACATCACAATGGACCCGAAAAACAACCTAGCCTCATCTACACAGTGCTAGAGTTGGGCTCACTAGTATATTTAACTCCCATTGCACTCAACTGCACGTTGCCACTGAACATGTAAGTGGCCGGCCGGTGGTGCAGTGGTGAGGTCCGCACCTCCTGGGTCTGTGGCCCAGTATGGGCTGGGTGGAATCCTCGGTTTGGGCCTCCTCACCACTGCTTCAGTTGTTCTGGTGCAGGCGTCCGAGGTAGACTAGAGGCAGATGGGATGGGACGTTGGACAGGGCCAGACTTCCACAGCAAATACAGGAGCATTGCCAGCAGATGTGAGCACAGCAATGCACTTGTGCCAAAACAAAACCAATTAAAAGTTGCAAAGAATAGAAAAACTGAAGCTAAGGAAAAAAAAAAAACAAAAAAACAGGAGCTTGCCATTACGAAGAATAGGATCTCTGTGAATAACCTTAGCAAAACAGGTGAATTCTATGTTAATTCAAAAACTAGCAAACCTTTGGGGAAAGAAACTCAAGAAGACACAAGAAAAAAAAAGATATCGAGGGATCTAGGAATGGAAGGATTAACACACTTGAAAGGTTCATACCGCAGTAAGGAATCTCTGGATTCCATGCAATCCCAGTCAAAGTTGCAGCAGTATTTGCCACAGAGAAGAAGAGAGAATCCTAAAGTTTCTAGCCAGCAACACGAGACCCTGACTAGGCAAAGGAATCCTCAGGAAAACGAACAAAGCAGCACGTGTCACAATTTCTGATTTCAACATAGAGGACGAAGCGCTAGGTACCGAAACGGCACAGTCTGGGCCCCAAAACAGGCATGAAGACCCATGCAAAACAATTGAGAGCCCAGAGCCCAACTCAAACTTACATGGACAGCCCATTTTGGACCAGGGAGCCAAGTGGAGACAGCGGAGAAAGGAGAGTCTCTACAATAAACGGTGCTGGGAAGCCTGCACAGCCACATGGAACACAACGAGAGTACACCATGCTGTTACACCTGGCACACACACCACCTGAAATGGATTAAAGCCTTGAATGGCAGACTTGAAACCGTGAACCTTGTAGGAGAAGACCTAGGCAGAGTGCTCTTTGCCATCTGTCTGAGCCGCCTATTGGGAAGAAGCATGTCTGACTGGGCAAGGGCAACAAAGGAAACAAGAAACAAACGGGACCACATCAAATGCACACACTTCTGCCAGTCAAGGAAACCATCAACTGAATACTAAGACACCACAACAATTGGGAGAGGATGTTTGCAAACCACACATCGGACAAGGGGTGAAAAGCCCAAAGATACAATCAACTCGCACGTCTCCACAAGAAAAAAAACAAGCCAATGAAAACCTGGTCAAAAGATGGAAGCAGAGATTTCTCCGAAGAAGACAGAAAGAGGGCCAGTAGGTGCATGAAAACTTGTTCACCATCATTAAGTCTCAGGAAAATGCAAATCCAAACTGCAAGCACATGGCAGCTCACTGTGGTCAGCATGGCTAGAAGGAAGCAGACAGGAAATAACAAGTGTCAGAGAGGAGGTGGAGAGAAGGGAAGCCTCCTGCACTGCTGGTGGGAGTGTAACCCGGTGCAGCCACGATGCCAAAGGTGTGCAACTGCCTCAGAAATTTAAGCATCCATGTCCCGTATGACCCAGCTATTAACCTGCCGCTTGTTTATCCAAAAAAGTCAGAAAGACTACCGCATGAAGACATGTGCATGGCTGTGTTCACCACAGTCTTACTCCTGATATCCAAGGCTTGGAAAGCACCCTGGTGTCCAGCAAGGGATGATTGGAGAAGGAAGATGGGCTATAGCCACACAATGGTATACCACTCAGCCGGAACAAATGATGCAATCCAGCCATTTGTGACCACCAGAATGGCTGTGAGGGTTTTAGGGGAAGTGTAACAAGCCCCAGTGAGAAATTCAAATACCATAGAATCTCACTTACAAGGAGAAGAAAAAGCAAGCACTAACCAACAGGTGGCACTGAACATTTGTATGCGGGCTCCCAGAGGCAAAGAGGGGCGGTGACGGAGGGTGAAAGAGAAGATTAGGCACAAGTGTGTGGTGAGGGCCTGTGATTAGTCTTACACTGGTGAAGATGATGTAAGCTACACAGAAGTCTAAAGCAATGAGGATGTGAATCTGGAAGTTATAGTACGTTCTAAGGCAGGGTCATGGCTATAAATTCACCTCAAATCAAAAATCCAAAAAGGGGTCCAGAATGATGTCATAAAGCTTTGGGGGCGGAAAGAGTTTACAGAAGGTGAACTTCCAAGGATGGAAAATCACCTCCAAATGCTTACAGATGCTACAGAAAGGCAGACCATTCCAAATAGGTGAAGAGGAATACTACGAAGAGAACATGATCAGTCCTAAACCCATGAACGAACGGAAAATGTTACCGTCCATGATGTTATTACTAATCACCTTCACGAATAATCCAAACAGGCCCACGTCTTCCCAAGTTCAGGCAAAAGGTTGGTCCAAAAGTACAATTCAGGGCCGGCCCTGTGGTGGAGCAGGGAAGTGCCCACATTCCGCTTGGGCGGCCCGGGCCTCACTGTTTCACATTACGAGTGCATATCACATTAGTAGTGTTAGGAAATATAGATTTCATGGTATGGTGCGGGCAGAGATCATAAATAAGCAGCAATTGTGAGGATACGTTATCAATACGCACAAGAAAAGGAACCATAAGAATATTACAATCTATGGAAGTATCTGGTACACTTCCCAAAGGCAGAAGGAAGGAAAACTTGTGACCTGCCAAGGTGGAATTGGCAGAGTGCCACGAGATGACACCATCATTGTGCGTCAGAACATTCCCTGGGCAACTTCAACTTGTGAGGGAGTCCAGGACTTTTTCTGGGTAAGGTCCACCCATTTTGCCATCTACCCAAGATATAAGAGATAAAACCCAGGATAATCTTACAGGAGTGAAACCAGTGTCTAGAGAGAATGTAGGAGCCCTTTCGAAGTTCAAGGAGAAAGATAGAAACTGACAACAATTGCAGAAAAAGGAAAACTATCCTACCTAGACAGGGTGAGGAGTCAGACTGGTCTGAGATGGCTGTGAAACTCTGTGTGCACGGAGGTTGTCAGGACAACTTCGAATTTTGAGGTCGCTTATGACATCACGGTGACCATGTCCCCCAGGGTGGCCGCATGGTTACAGTCTGAGGATTGGCCTAGGCTAGGCTATTAAAGGGACAGATACCCAGAAACAGGTTTGGCAAACAGAAAGCAGGCACAGAAACTAGAAGAGATAAAACAGAGTCTGATGCAAGGGATAAGAAAGGAACCCTAGGCCACAAGTGAGAATAGAGGGACAAGCACGGAGAGGAGAACATTGTCATCTATTCAAGTCTATGGGGAGGTCATGCTGATTCAAGCTTGCAACTTCATTGGAAACAAGTGGCCGGACTTGGGGTTCATCACACCTACAGTGCCCTTGTGCCTTAAGCATAATGCAAAGTCAAGAAAGATGTCTTGAGGACATTGAAGAGAAGAATCGATGCCTCCTTTCCAAGGCCCATAGCATTCTTTGAAGGTCAGTCTCTTTTTCCGAAGCTCTGGTGTCACGTGGGCCCACTGGGCACATGGTAATGTGTCCCAAGAGATGTCTTGGAAGCCTTGAAGGAATGGAGCCCTGTCACGCTTGGGGTATGTCTCTTTGTTTGGAAGTGCTCTACAAGGGTGCTGAAAAGCACCCTCTTCCACAGGGCTTCGTTCCTTCGTGAAGGCTGCCCTCCCAGGCTAGTGTGCTCTGTTTGCCTCCATCGAAATTCTCTCCCCCTACCTCTTGCCGTAGAAGGATTATTGATTATGTGTTTTGACACCATATGTAAGGAAGTTGCACGAAAATTAGAACTTTACAGTTGTGTTTCAAGAAAAATACACAGGCCAGGGTAGAGGATGTAGGGCAAACAAATGGCCCACCCTATAAAAATTAAGTAAGCCCGTATCTGGACGGAATCTAGGGGAACGTTCAAGGATCAGGGGTCAAGTTCGAAACTTCCCAAATCCGGAAAAGAGACAGAAAAATCTCTTTCCTGGAGAGTGGAATTCATCCGATTTGTCTAAGTTGTCTTGGAAACATTGTGTCCGTGAAGGGGGTTGCCAGGACCACCTCGAATTTGGAGTTTCTGATCTCAGGATGTCAAACCAACCCACATGACCACGTGTTCTCAGTGCTTAGTTTGACCCAGGCTAGGATAGCCAAGAGTCCTACAAGTGACCGGTGCAAATTCAAGGACAACAACCAAGAGTCACGAAAGCACTCACACCTCACCCTAGAGAACATACAGCGATTAAAGAAATACAAACTAATCACTTGGAATGAAGGAGAACGGACTGAGAAGCATGTCTAAGGGAGATAGCTGAGAAAGACCATGACGAGTATACTATGGAAAAGAAAAAGAGGACCCAGAAAATGGAAGGTGAACAGAAATCACACCTGAATTATCCACAATGAAAGATGATGTCCGTCTTTAGACAGACTCTGCTGGAACGTTTGAAAGTCAGAGAAATTCACAAGCCAAAAAACGGCAGCGAAGGTCAAGCATGGGCTAACTGGGAAGGGTGAGTTATGAGACTGCTCCAAGCAGGCTCTGAAACCTGTATCCATGAAGCATGCTGGACCTCAGAGACACACTTATGACAAATCCTCTGACATCACAATGGACCCGAAAAACAACCTAGCCTCATCTACACAGTGCTAGAGTTGGGCTCACTAGTATATTTAACTCCCATTGCACTCAACTGCACGTTGCCACTGAACATGTAAGTGGCCGGCCGGTGGTGCAGTGGTGAGGTCCGCACCTCCTGGGTCTGTGGCCCAGTATGGGCTGGGTGGAATCCTCGGTTTGGGCCTCCTCACCACTGCTTCAGTTGTTCTGGTGCAGGCGTCCGAGGTAGAGTAGAGGCAGATGGGATGGGACGTTGGACAGGGCCAGACTTCCACAGCAAATACAGGAGCATTGCCAGCAGATGTGAGCACAGCAATGCACTTGTGCCAAAACAAAACCAATTAAAAGTTGCAAAGAATAGAAAAACTGAAGCTAAGGAAAAAAAAAAAACAAAAAAACAGGAGCTTGCCATTACGAAGAATAGGATCTCTGTGAATAACCTTAGCAAAACAGGTGAATTCTATGTTAATTCAAAAACTAGCAAACCTTTGGGGAAAGAAAGTCAAGAAGACACAAGAAAAAAAAAGATATCGAGGGATCTAGGAATGGAAGGATTAACACACTTGAAAGGTTCATACCGCAGTAAGGAATCTCTGGATTCCATGCAATCCCAGTCAAAGTTGCAGCAGTATTTGCCACAGAGAAGAAGAGAGAATCCTAAAGTTTCTAGCCAGCAACACGAGACCCTGACTAGGCAAAGGAATCCTCAGGAAAACGAACAAAGCAGCACGTGTCACAATTTCTGATTTCAACATAGAGGACGAAGCGCTAGGTACCGAAACGGCACAGTCTGGGCCCCAAAACAGGCATGAAGACCCATGCAAAACAATTGAGAGCCCAGAGCCCAACTCAAACTTACATGGACAGCCCATTTTGGACCAGGGAGCCAAGTGGAGACAGCGGAGAAAGGAGAGTCTCTACAATAAACGGTGCTGGGAAGCCTGCACAGCCACATGGAACACAACGAGAGTACACCATGCTGTTACACCTGGCACACACACCACCTGAAATGGATTAAAGCCTTGAATGGCAGACTTGAAACCGTGAACCTTGTAGGAGAAGACCTAGGCAGAGTGCTCTTTGCCATCTGTCTGAGCCGCCTATTGGGAAGAAGCATGTCTGACTGGGCAAGGGCAACAAAGGAAACAAGAAACAAACGGGACCACATCAAATGCACACACTTCTGCCAGTCAAGGAAACCATCAACTGAATACTAAGACACCACAACAATTGGGAGAGGATGTTTGCAAACCACACATCGGACAAGGGGTGAAAAGCCCAAAGATACAATCAACTCGCACGTCTCCACAAGAAAAAAAACAAGCCAATGAAAACCTGGTCAAAAGATGGAAGCAGAGATTTCTCCGAAGAAGACAGAAAGAGGGCCAGTAGGTGCATGAAAACTTGTTCACCATCATTAAGTCTCAGGAAAATGCAAATCCAAACTGCAAGCACATGGCAGCTCACTGTGGTCAGCATGGCTAGAAGGAAGCAGACAGGAAATAACAAGTGTCAGAGAGGAGGTGGAGAGAAGGGAAGCCTCCTGCACTGCTGGTGGGAGTGTAACCCGGTGCAGCCACGATGCCAAAGGTGTGCAACTGCCTCAGAAATTTAAGCATCCATGTCCCGTATGACCCAGCTATTAACCTGCCGCTTGTTTATCCAAAAAAGTCAGAAAGACTACCGCATGAAGACATGTGCATGGCTGTGTTCACCACAGTCTTACTCCTGATATCCAAGGCTTGGAAAGCACCCTGGTGTCCAGCAAGGGATGATTGGAGAAGGAAGATGGGCTATAGCCACACAATGGTATACCACTCAGCCGGAACAAATGATGCAATCCAGCCATTTGTGACCACCAGAATGGCTGTGAGGGTTTTAGGGGAAGTGTAACAAGCCCCAGTGAGAAATTCAAATACCATAGAATCTCACTTACAAGGAGAAGAAAAAGCAAGCACTAACCAACAGGTGGCACTGAACATTTGTATGCGGGCTCCCAGAGGCAAAGAGGGGCGGTGACGGAGGGTGAAAGAGAAGATTAGGCACAAGTGTGTGGTGAGGGCCTGTGATTAGTCTTACACTGGTGAAGATGATGTAAGCTACACAGAAGTCTAAAGCAATGAGGATGTGAATCTGGAAGTTATAGTACGTTCTAAGGCAGGGTCATGGCTATAAATTCACCTCAAATCAAAAATCCAAAAAGGGGTCCAGAATGATGTCATAAAGCTTTGGGGGCGGAAAGAGTTTACAGAAGGTGAACTTCCAAGGATGGAAAATCACCTCCAAATGCTTACAGATGCTACAGAAAGGCAGACCATTCCAAATAGGTGAAGAGGAATACTACGAAGAGAACATGATCAGTCCTAAACCCATGAACGAACGGAAAATGTTACCGTCCATGATGTTATTACTAATCACCTTCACGAATAATCCAAACAGGCCCACGTCTTCCCAAGTTCAGGCAAAAGGTTGGTCCAAAAGTACAATTCAGGGCCGGCCCTGTGGTGGAGCAGGGAAGTGCCCACATTCCGCTTGGGCGGCCCGGGCCTCACTGTTTCACATTACGAGTGCATATCACATTAGTAGTGTTAGGAAATATAGATTTCATGGTATGGTGCGGGCAGAGATCATAAATAAGCAGCAATTGTGAGGATACGTTATCAATACGCACAAGAAAAGGAACCATAAGAATATTACAATCTATGGAAGTATCTGGTACACTTCCCAAAGGCAGAAGGAAGGAAAACTTGTGACCTGCCAAGGTGGAATTGGCAGAGTGCCACGAGATGACACCATCATTGTGCGTCAGAACATTCCCTGGGCAACTTCAACTTGTGAGGGAGTCCAGGACTTTTTCTGGGTAAGGTCCACCCATTTTGCCATCTACCCAAGATATAAGAGATAAAACCCAGGATAATCTTACAGGAGTGAAACCAGTGTCTAGAGAGAATGTAGGAGCCCTTTCGAAGTTCAAGGAGAAAGATAGAAACTGACAACAATTGCAGAAAAAGGAAAACTATCCTACCTAGACAGGGTGAGGAGTCAGACTGGTCTGAGATGGCTGTGAAACTCTGTGTGCACGGAGGTTGTCAGGACAACTTCGAATTTTGAGGTCGCTTATGACATCACGGTGACCATGTCCCCCAGGGTGGCCGCATGGTTACAGTCTGAGGATTGGCCTAGGCTAGGCTATTAAAGGGACAGATACCCAGAAACAGGTTTGGCAAACAGAAAGCAGGCACAGAAACTAGAAGAGATAAAACAGAGTCTGATGCAAGGGATAAGAAAGGAACCCTAGGCCACAAGTGAGAATAGAGGGACAAGCACGGAGAGGAGAACATTGTCATCTATTCAAGTCTATGGGGAGGTCATGCTGATTCAAGCTTGCAACTTCATTGGAAACAAGTGGCCGGACTTGGGGTTCATCACACCTACAGTGCCCTTGTGCCTTAAGCATAATGCAAAGTCAAGAAAGATGTCTTGAGGACATTGAAGAGAAGAATCGATGCCTCCTTTCCAAGGCCCATAGCATTCTTTGAAGGTCAGTCTCTTTTTCCGAAGCTCTGGTGTCACGTGGGCCCACTGGGCACATGGTAATGTGTCCCAAGAGATGTCTTGGAAGCCTTGAAGGAATGGAGCCCTGTCACGCTTGGGGTATGTCTCTTTGTTTGGAAGTGCTCTACAAGGGTGCTGAAAAGCACCCTCTTCCACAGGGCTTCGTTCCTTCGTGAAGGCTGCCCTCCCAGGCTAGTGTGCTCTGTTTGCCTCCATCGAAATTCTCTCCCCCTACCTCTTGCCGTAGAAGGATTATTGATTATGTGTTTTGACACCATATGTAAGGAAGTTGCACGAAAATTAGAACTTTACAGTTGTGTTTCAAGAAAAATACACAGGCCAGGGTAGAGGATGTAGGGCAAACAAATGGCCCACCCTATAAAAATTAAGTAAGCCCGTATCTGGACGGAATCTAGGGGAACGTTCAAGGATCAGGGGTCAAGTTCGAAACTTCCCAAATCCGGAAAAGAGACAGAAAAATCTCTTTCCTGGAGAGTGGAATTCATCCGATTTGTCTAAGTTGTCTTGGAAACATTGTGTCCGTGAAGGGGGTTGCCAGGACCACCTCGAATTTGGAGTTTCTGATCTCAGGATGTCAAACCAACCCACATGACCACGTGTTCTCAGTGCTTAGTTTGACCCAGGCTAGGATAGCCAAGAGTCCTACAAGTGACCGGTGCAAATTCAAGGACAACAACCAAGAGTCACGAAAGCACTCACACCTCACCCTAGAGAACATACAGCGATTAAAGAAATACAAACTAATCACTTGGAATGAAGGAGAACGGACTGAGAAGCATGTCTAAGGGAGATAGCTGAGAAAGACCATGACGAGTATACTATGGAAAAGAAAAAGAGGACCCAGAAAATGGAAGGTGAACAGAAATCACACCTGAATTATCCACAATGAAAGATGATGTCCGTCTTTAGACAGACTCTGCTGGAACGTTTGAAAGTCAGAGAAATTCACAAGCCAAAAAACGGCAGCGAAGGTCAAGCATGGGCTAACTGGGAAGGGTGAGTTATGAGACTGCTCCAAGCAGGCTCTGAAACCTGTATCCATGAAGCATGCTGGACCTCAGAGACACACTTATGACAAATCCTCTGACATCACAATGGACCCGAAAAACAACCTAGCCTCATCTACACAGTGCTAGAGTTGGGCTCACTAGTATATTTAACTCCCATTGCACTCAACTGCACGTTGCCACTGAACATGTAAGTGGCCGGCCGGTGGTGCAGTGGTGAGGTCCGCACCTCCTGGGTCTGTGGCCCAGTATGGGCTGGGTGGAATCCTCGGTTTGGGCCTCCTCACCACTGCTTCAGTTGTTCTGGTGCAGGCGTCCGAGGTAGACTAGAGGCAGATGGGATGGGACGTTGGACAGGGCCAGACTTCCACAGCAAATACAGGAGCATTGCCAGCAGATGTGAGCACAGCAATGCACTTGTGCCAAAACAAAACCAATTAAAAGTTGCAAAGAATAGAAAAACTGAAGCTAAGGAAAAAAAAAAAAAACAAAAAAACAGGAGCTTGCCATTACGAAGAATAGGATCTCTGTGAATAACCTTAGCAAAACAGGTGAATTCTATGTTAATTCAAAAACTAGCAAACCTTTGGGGAAAGAAACTCAAGAAGACACAAGAAAAAAAAAGATATCGAGGGATCTAGGAATGGAAGGATTAACACACTTGAAAGGTTCATACCGCAGTAAGGAATCTCTGGATTCCATGCAATCCCAGTCAAAGTTGCAGCAGTATTTGCCACAGAGAAGAAGAGAGAATCCTAAAGTTTCTAGCCAGCAACACGAGACCCTGACTAGGCAAAGGAATCCTCAGGAAAACGAAGAAAGCAGCACGTGTCACAATTTCTGATTTCAACATAGAGGACGAAGCGCTAGGTACCGAAACGGCACAGTCTGGGCCCCAAAACAGGCATGAAGACCCATGCAAAACAATTGAGAGCCCAGAGCCCAACTCAAACTTACATGGACAGCCCATTTTGGACCAGGGAGCCAAGTGGAGACAGCGGAGAAAGGAGAGTCTCTACAATAAACGGTGCTGGGAAGCCTGCACAGCCACATGGAACACAACGAGAGTACACCATGCTGTTACACCTGGCACACACACCACCTGAAATGGATTAAAGCCTTGAATGGCAGACTTGAAACCGTGAACCTTGTAGGAGAAGACCTAGGCAGAGTGCTCTTTGCCATCTGTCTGAGCCGCCTATTGGGAAGAAGCATGTCTGACTGGGCAAGGGCAACAAAGGAAACAAGAAACAAACGGGACCACATCAAATGCACACACTTCTGCCAGTCAAGGAAACCATCAACTGAATACTAAGACACCACAACAATTGGGAGAGGATGTTTGCAAACCACACATCGGACAAGGGGTGAAAAGCCCAAAGATACAATCAACTCGCACGTCTCCACAAGAAAAAAAACAAGCCAATGAAAACCTGGTCAAAAGATGGAAGCAGAGATTTCTCCGAAGAAGACAGAAAGAGGGCCAGTAGGTGCATGAAAACTTGTTCACCATCATTAAGTCTCAGGAAAATGCAAATCCAAACTGCAAGCACATGGCAGCTCACTGTGGTCAGCATGGCTAGAAGGAAGCAGACAGGAAATAACAAGTGTCAGAGAGGAGGTGGAGAGAAGGGAAGCCTCCTGCACTGCTGGTGGGAGTGTAACCCGGTGCAGCCACGATGCCAAAGGTGTGCAACTGCCTCAGAAATTTAAGCATCCATGTCCCGTATGACCCAGCTATTAACCTGCCGCTTGTTTATCCAAAAAAGTCAGAAAGACTACCGCATGAAGACATGTGCATGGCTGTGTTCACCACAGTCTTACTCCTGATATCCAAGGCTTGGAAAGCACCCTGGTGTCCAGCAAGGGATGATTGGAGAAGGAAGATGGGCTATAGCCACACAATGGTATACCACTCAGCCGGAACAAATGATGCAGTCCAGCCATTTGTGACCACCAGAATGGCTGTGAGGGTTTTAGGGGAAGTGTAACAAGCCCCAGTGAGAAATTCAAATACCATAGAATCTCACTTACAAGGAGAAGGAAAAGCAAGCACTAACCAACAGGTGGCACTGAACATTTGTATGCGGGCTCCCAGAGGCAAAGAGGGGCGGTGACGGAGGGTGAAAGAGAAGATTAGGCACAAGTGTGTGGTGAGGGCCTGTGATTAGTCTTACACTGGTGAAGATGATGTAAGCTACACAGAAGTCTAAAGCAATGAGGATGTGAATCTGGAAGTTATAGTACGTTCTAAGGCAGGGTCATGGCTATAAATTCACCTCAAATCAAAAATCCAAAAAGGGGTCCAGAATGATGTCATAAAGCTTTGGGGGCGGAAAGAGTTTACAGAAGGTGAACTTCCAAGGATGGAAAATCACCTCCAAATGCTTACAGATGCTACAGAAAGGCAGACCATTCCAAATAGGTGAAGAGGAATACTACGAAGAGAACATGATCAGTCCTAAACCCATGAACGAACGGAAAATGTTACCGTCCATGATGTTATTACTAATCACCTTCACGAATAATCCAAACAGGCCCGCGTCTTCCCAAGTTCAGGCAAAAGGTTGGTCCAAAAGTACAATTCAGGGCCGGCCCTGTGGTGGAGCAGGGAAGTGCCCACATTCCGCTTGGGCGGCCCGGGCCTCACTGTTTCACATTACGAGTGCATATCACATTAGTAGTGTTAGGAAATATAGATTTCATGGTATGGTGCGGGCAGAGATCATAAATAAGCAGCAATTGTGAGGATACGTTATCAATACGCACAAGAAAAGGAACCATAAGAATATTACAATCTATGGAAGTATCTGGTACACTTCCCAAAGGCAGAAGGAAGGAAAACTTGTGACCTGCCAAGGTGGAATTGGCAGAGTGCCACGAGATGACACCATCATTGTGCGTCAGAACATTCCCTGGGCAACTTCAACTTGTGAGGGAGTCCAGGACTTTTTCTGGGTAAGGTCCACCCATTTTGCCATCTACCCAAGATATAAGAGATAAAACCCAGGATAATCTTACAGGAGTGAAACCAGTGTCTAGAGAGAATGTAGGAGCCCTTTCGAAGTTCAAGGAGAAAGATAGAAACTGACAACAATTGCAGAAAAAGGAAAACTATCCTACCTAGACAGGGTGAGGAGTCAGACTGGTCTGAGATGGCTGTGAAACTCTGTGTGCACGGAGGTTGTCAGGACAACTTCGAATTTTGAGGTCGCTTATGACATCACGGTGACCATGTCCCCCAGGGTGGCCGCATGGTTACAGTCTGAGGATTGGCCTAGGCTAGGCTATTAAAGGGACAGATACCCAGAAACAGGTTTGGCAAACAGAAAGCAGGCACAGAAACTAGAAGAGATAAAACAGAGTCTGATGCAAGGGATAAGAAAGGAACCCTAGGCCACAAGTGAGAATAGAGGGACAAGCACGGAGAGGAGAACATTGTCATCTATTCAAGTCTATGGGGAGGTCATGCTGATTCAAGCTTGCAACTTCATTGGAAACAAGTGGCCGGACTTGGGGTTCATCACACCTACAGTGCCCTTGTGCCTTAAGCATAATGCAAAGTCAAGAAAGATGTCTTGAGGACATTGAAGAGAAGAATCGATGCCTCCTTTCCAAGGCCCATAGCATTCTTTGAAGGTCAGTCTCTTTTTCCGAAGCTCTGGTGTCACGTGGGCCCACTGGGCACATGGTAATGTGTCCCAAGAGATGTCTTGGAAGCCTTGAAGGAATGGAGCCCTGTCACGCTTGGGGTATGTCTCTTTGTTTGGAAGTGCTCTACAAGGGTGCTGAAAAGCACCCTCTTCCACAGGGCTTCGTTCCTTCGTGAAGGCTGCCCTCCCAGGCTAGTGTGCTCTGTTTGCCTCCATCGAAATTCTCTCCCCCTACCTCTTGCCGTAGAAGGATTATTGATTATGTGTTTTGACACCATATGTAAGGAAGTTGCACGAAAATTAGAACTTTACAGTTGTGTTTCAAGAAAAATACACAGGCCAGGGTAGAGGATGTAGGGCAAACAAATGGCCCACCCTATAAAAATTAAGTAAGCCCGTATCTGGACGGAATCTAGGGGAACGTTCAAGGATCAGGGGTCAAGTTCGAAACTTCCCAAATCCGGAAAAGAGACAGAAAAATCTCTTTCCTGGAGAGTGGAATTCATCCGATTTGTCTAAGTTGTCTTGGAAACATTGTGTCCGTGAAGGGGGTTGCCAGGACCACCTCGAATTTGGAGTTTCTGATCTCAGGATGTCAAACCAACCCACATGACCACGTGTTCTCAGTGCTTAGTTTGACCCAGGCTAGGATAGCCAAGAGTCCTACAAGTGACCGGTGCAAATTCAAGGACAACAACCAAGAGTCACGAAAGCACTCACACCTCACCCTAGAGAACATACAGCGATTAAAGAAATACAAACTAATCACTTGGAATGAAGGAGAACGGACTGAGAAGCATGTCTAAGGGAGATAGCTGAGAAAGACCATGACGAGTATACTATGGAAAAGAAAAAGAGGACCCAGAAAATGGAAGGTGAACAGAAATCACACCTGAATTATCCACAATGAAAGATGATGTCCGTCTTTAGACAGACTCTGCTGGAACGTTTGAAAGTCAGAGAAATTCACAAGCCAAAAAACGGCAGCGAAGGTCAAGCATGGGCTAACTGGGAAGGGTGAGTTATGAGACTGCTCCAAGCAGGCTCTGAAACCTGTATCCATGAAGCATGCTGGACCTCAGAGACACACTTATGACAAATCCTCTGACATCACAATGGACCCGAAAAACAACCTAGCCTCATCTACACAGTGCTAGAGTTGGGCTCACTAGTATATTTAACTCCCATTGCACTCAACTGCACGTTGCCACTGAACATGTAAGTGGCCGGCCGGTGGTGCAGTGGTGAGGTCCGCACCTCCTGGGTCTGTGGCCCAGTATGGGCTGGGTGGAATCCTCGGTTTGGGCCTCCTCACCACTGCTTCAGTTGTTCTGGTGCAGGCGTCCGAGGTAGAGTAGAGGCAGATGGGATGGGACGTTGGACAGGGCCAGACTTCCACAGCAAATACAGGAGCATTGCCAGCAGATGTGAGCACAGCAATGCACTTGTGCCAAAACAAAACCAATTAAAAGTTGCAAAGAATAGAAAAACTGAAGCTAAGGAAAAAAAAAAAAAACAAAAAAACAGGAGCTTGCCATTACGAAGAATAGGATCTCTGTGAATAACCTTAGCAAAACAGGTGAATTCTATGTTAATTCAAAAACTAGCAAACCTTTGGGGAAAGAAACTCAAGAAGACACAAGAAAAAAAAAGATATCGAGGGATCTAGGAATGGAAGGATTAACACACTTGAAAGGTTCATACCGCAGTAAGGAATCTCTGGATTCCATGCAATCCCAGTCAAAGTTGCAGCAGTATTTGCCACAGAGAAGAAGAGAGAATCCTAAAGTTTCTAGCCAGCAACACGAGACCCTGACTAGGCAAAGGAATCCTCAGGAAAACGAAGAAAGCAGCACGTGTCACAATTTCTGATTTCAACATAGAGGACGAAGCGCTAGGTACCGAAACGGCACAGTCTGGGCCCCAAAACAGGCATGAAGACCCATGCAAAACAATTGAGAGCCCAGAGCCCAACTCAAACTTACATGGACAGCCCATTTTGGACCAGGGAGCCAAGTGGAGACAGCGGAGAAAGGAGAGTCTCTACAATAAACGGTGCTGGGAAGCCTGCACAGCCACATGGAACACAACGAGAGTACACCATGCTGTTACACCTGGCACACACACCACCTGAAATGGATTAAAGCCTTGAATGGCAGACTTGAAACCGTGAACCTTGTAGGAGAAGACCTAGGCAGAGTGCTCTTTGCCATCTGTCTGAGCCGCCTATTGGGAAGAAGCATGTCTGACTGGGCAAGGGCAACAAAGGAAACAAGAAACAAACGGGACCACATCAAATGCACACACTTCTGCCAGTCAAGGAAACCATCAACTGAATACTAAGACACCACAACAATTGGGAGAGGATGTTTGCAAACCACACATCGGACAAGGGGTGAAAAGCCCAAAGATACAATCAACTCGCACGTCTCCACAAGAAAAAAAACAAGCCAATGAAAACCTGGTCAAAAGATGGAAGCAGAGATTTCTCCGAAGAAGACAGAAAGAGGGCCAGTAGGTGCATGAAAACTTGTTCACCATCATTAAGTCTCAGGAAAATGCAAATCCAAACTGCAAGCACATGGCAGCTCACTGTGGTCAGCATGGCTAGAAGGAAGCAGACAGGAAATAACAAGTGTCAGAGAGGAGGTGGAGAGAAGGGAAGCCTCCTGCACTGCTGGTGGGAGTGTAACCCGGTGCAGCCACGATGCCAAAGGTGTGCAACTGCCTCAGAAATTTAAGCATCCATGTCCCGTATGACCCAGCTATTAACCTGCCGCTTGTTTATCCAAAAAAGTCAGAAAGACTACCGCATGAAGACATGTGCATGGCTGTGTTCACCACAGTCTTACTCCTGATATCCAAGGCTTGGAAAGCACCCTGGTGTCCAGCAAGGGATGATTGGAGAAGGAAGATGGGCTATAGCCACACAATGGTATACCACTCAGCCGGAACAAATGATGCAATCCAGCCATTTGTGACCACCAGAATGGCTGTGAGGGTTTTAGGGGAAGTGTAACAAGCCCCAGTGAGAAATTCAAATACCATAGAATCTCACTTACAAGGAGAAGAAAAAGCAAGCACTAACCAACAGGTGGCACTGAACATTTGTATGCGGGCTCCCAGAGGCAAAGAGGGGCGGTGACGGAGGGTGAAAGAGAAGATTAGGCACATGTGTGTGGTGAGGGCCTGTGATTAGTCTTACACTGGTGAAGATGATGTAAGCTACACAGAAGTCTAAAGCAATGAGGATGTGAATCTGGAAGTTATAGTACGTTCTAAGGCAGGGTCATGGCTATAAATTCACCTCAAATCAAAAATCCAAAAAGGGGTCCAGAATGATGTCATAAAGCTTTGGGGGCGGAAAGAGTTTACAGAAGGTGAACTTCCAAGGATGGAAAATCACCTCCAAATGCTTACAGATGCTACAGAAAGGCAGACCATTCCAAATAGGTGAAGAGGAATACTACGAAGAGAACATGATCAGTCCTAAACCCATGAACGAACGGAAAATGTTACCGTCCATGATGTTATTACTAATCACCTTCACGAATAATCCAAACAGGCCCACGTCTTCCCAAGTTCAGGCAAAAGGTTGGTCCAAAAGTACAATTCAGGGCCGGCCCTGTGGTGGAGCAGGGAAGTGCCCACATTCCGCTTGGGCGGCCCGGGCCTCACTGTTTCACATTACGAGTGCATATCACATTAGTAGTGTTAGGAAATATAGATTTCATGGTATGGTGCGGGCAGAGATCATAAATAAGCAGCAATTGTGAGGATACGTTATCAATACGCACAAGAAAAGGAACCATAAGAATATTGCAATCTATGGAAGTATCTGGTACACTTCCCAAAGGCAGAAGGAAGGAAAACTTGTGACCTGCCAAGGTGGAATTGGCAGAGTGCCACGAGATGACACCATCATTGTGCGTCAGAACATTCCCTGGGCAACTTCAACTTGTGAGGGAGTCCAGGACTTTTTCTGGGTAAGGTCCACCCATTTTGCCATCTACCCAAGATATAAGAGATAAAACCCAGGATAATCTTACAGGAGTGAAACCAGTGTCTAGAGAGAATGTAGGAGCCCTTTCGAAGTTCAAGGAGAAAGATAGAAACTGACAACAATTGCAGAAAAAGGAAAACTATCCTACCTAGACAGGGTGAGGAGTCAGACTGGTCTGAGATGGCTGTGAAACTCTGTGTGCACGGAGGTTGTCAGGACAACTTCGAATTTTGAGGTCGCTTATGACATCACGGTGACCATGTCCCCCAGGGTGGCCGCATGGTTACAGTCTGAGGATTGGCCTAGGCTAGGCTATTAAAGGGACAGATACCCAGAAACAGGTTTGGCAAACAGAAAGCAGGCACAGAAACTAGAAGAGATAAAACAGAGTCTGATGCAAGGGATAAGAAAGGAACCCTAGGCCACAAGTGAGAATAGAGGGACAAGCACGGAGAGGAGAACATTGTCATCTATTCAAGTCTATGGGGAGGTCATGCTGATTCAAGCTTGCAACTTCATTGGAAACAAGTGGCCGGACTTGGGGTTCATCACACCTACAGTGCCCTTGTGCCTTAAGCATAATGCAAAGTCAAGAAAGATGTCTTGAGGACATTGAAGAGAAGAATCGATGCCTCCTTTCCAAGGCCCATAGCATTCTTTGAAGGTCAGTCTCTTTTTCCGAAGCTCTGGTGTCACGTGGGCCCACTGGGCACATGGTAATGTGTCCCAAGAGATGTCTTGGAAGCCTTGAAGGAATGGAGCCCTGTCACGCTTGGGGTATGTCTCTTTGTTTGGAAGTGCTCTACAAGGGTGCTGAAAAGCACCCTCTTCCACAGGGCTTCGTTCCTTCGTGAAGGCTGCCCTCCCAGGCTAGTGTGCTCTGTTTGCCTCCATCGAAATTCTCTCCCCCTACCTCTTGCCGTAGAAGGATTATTGATTATGTGTTTTGACACCATATGTAAGGAAGTTGCACGAAAATTAGAACTTTACAGTTGTGTTTCAAGAAAAATACACAGGCCAGGGTAGAGGATGTAGGGCAAACAAATGGCCCACCCTATAAAAATTAAGTAAGCCCGTATCTGGACAGAATCTAGGGGAACGTTCAAGGATCAGGGGTCAAGTTCGAAACTTCCCAAATCCGGAAAAGAGACAGAAAAATCTCTTTCCTGGAGAGTGGAATTCATCCGATTTGTCTAAGTTGTCTTGGAAACATTGTGTCCGTGAAGGGGGTTGCCAGGACCACCTCGAATTTGGAGTTTCTGATCTCAGGATGTCAAACCAACCCACATGACCACGTGTTCTCAGTGCTTAGTTTGACCCAGGCTAGGATAGCCAAGAGTCCTACAAGTGACCGGTGCAAATTCAAGGACAACAACCAAGAGTCACGAAAGCACTCACACCTCACCCTAGAGAACATACAGCGATTAAAGAAATACAAACTAATCACTTGGAATGAAGGAGAACGGACTGAGAAGCATGTCTAAGGGAGATAGCTGAGAAAGACCATGACGAGTATACTATGGAAAAGAAAAAGAGGACCCAGAAAATGGAAGGTGAACAGAAATCACACCTGAATTATCCACAATGAAAGATGATGTCCGTCTTTAGACAGACTCTGCTGGAACGTTTGAAAGTCAGAGAAATTCACAAGCCAAAAAACGGCAGCGAAGGTCAAGCATGGGCTAACTGGGAAGGGTGAGTTATGAGACTGCTCCAAGCAGGCTCTGAAACCTGTATCCATGAAGCATGCTGGACCTCAGAGACACACTTATGACAAATCCTCTGACATCACAATGGACCCGAAAAACAACCTAGCCTCATCTACACAGTGCTAGAGTTGGGCTCACTAGTATATTTAACTCCCATTGCACTCAACTGCACGTTGCCACTGAACATGTAAGTGGCCGGCCGGTGGTGCAGTGGTGAGGTCCGCACCTCCTGGGTCTGTGGCCCAGTATGGGCTGGGTGGAATCCTCGGTTTGGGCCTCCTCACCACTGCTTCAGTTGTTCTGGTGCAGGCGTCCGAGGTAGACTAGAGGCAGATGGGATGGGACGTTGGACAGGGCCAGACTTCCACAGCAAATACAGGAGCATTGCCAGCAGATGTGAGCACAGCAATGCACTTGTGCCAAAACAAAACCAATTAAAACTTGCAAAGAATAGAAAAACTGAAGCTAAGGAAAAAAAAAAAAAACAAAAAAACAGGAGCTTGCCATTACGAAGAATAGGATCTCTGTGAATAACCTTAGCAAAACAGGTGAATTCTATGTTAATTCAAAAACTAGCAAACCTTTGGGGAAAGAAACTCAAGAAGACACAAGAAAAAAAAAGATATCGAGGGATCTAGGAATGGAAGGATTAACACACTTGAAAGGTTCATACCGCAGTAAGGAATCTCTGGATTCCATGCAATCCCAGTCAAAGTTGCAGCAGTATTTGCCACAGAGAAGAAGAGAGAATCCTAAAGTTTCTAGCCAGCAACACGAGACCCTGACTAGGCAAAGGAATCCTCAGGAAAACGAACAAAGCAGCACGTGTCACAATTTCTGATTTCAACATAGAGGACGAAGCGCTAGGTACCGAAACGGCACAGTCTGGGCCCCAAAACAGGCATGAAGACCCATGCAAAACAATTGAGAGCCCAGAGCCCAACTCAAACTTACATGGACAGCCCATTTTGGACCAGGGAGCCAAGTGGAGACAGCGGAGAAAGGAGAGTCTCTACAATAAACGGTGCTGGGAAGCCTGCACAGCCACATGGAACACAACGAGAGTACACCATGCTGTTACACCTGGCACACACACCACCTGAAATGGATTAAAGCCTTGAATGGCAGACTTGAAACCGTGAACCTTGTAGGAGAAGACCTAGGCAGAGTGCTCTTTGCCATCTGTCTGAGCCGCCTATTGGGAAGAAGCATGTCTGACTGGGCAAGGGCAACAAAGGAAACAAGAAACAAACGGGACCACATCAAATGCACACACTTCTGCCAGTCAAGGAAACCATCAACTGAATACTAAGACACCACAACAATTGGGAGAGGATGTTTGCAAACCACACATCGGACAAGGGGTGAAAAGCCCAAAGATACAATCAACTCGCACGTCTCCACAAGAAAAAAAACAAGCCAATGAAAACCTGGTCAAAAGATGGAAGCAGAGATTTCTCCGAAGAAGACAGAAAGAGGGCCAGTAGGTGCATGAAAACTTGTTCACCATCATTAAGTCTCAGGAAAATGCAAATCCAAACTGCAAGCACATGGCAGCTCACTGTGGTCAGCATGGCTAGAAGGAAGCAGACAGGAAATAACAAGTGTCAGAGAGGAGGTGGAGAGAAGGGAAGCCTCCTGCACTGCTGGTGGGAGTGTAACCCGGTGCAGCCACGATGCCAAAGGTGTGCAACTGCCTCAGAAATTTAAGCATCCATGTCCCGTATGACCCAGCTATTAACCTGCCGCTTGTTTATCCAAAAAAGTCAGAAAGACTACCGCATGAAGACATGTGCATGGCTGTGTTCACCACAGTCTTACTCCTGATATCCAAGGCTTGGAAAGCACCCTGGTGTCCAGCAAGGGATGATTGGAGAAGGAAGATGGGCTATAGCCACACAATGGTATACCACTCAGCCGGAACAAATGATGCAATCCAGCCATTTGTGACCACCAGAATGGCTGTGAGGGTTTTAGGGGAAGTGTAACAAGCCCCAGTGAGAAATTCAAATACCATAGAATCTCACTTACAAGGAGAAGAAAAAGCAAGCACTAACCAACAGGTGGCACTGAACATTTGTATGCGGGCTCCCAGAGGCAAAGAGGGGCGGTGACGGAGGGTGAAAGAGAAGATTAGGCACAAGTGTGTGGTGAGGGCCTGTGATTAGTCTTACACTGGTGAAGATGATGTAAGCTACACAGAAGTCTAAAGCAATGAGGATGTGAATCTGGAAGTTATAGTACGTTCTAAGGCAGGGTCATGGCTATAAATTCACCTCAAATCAAAAATCCAAAAAGGGGTCCAGAATGATGTCATAAAGCTTTGGGGGCGGAAAGAGTTTACAGAAGGTGAACTTCCAAGGATGGAAAATCACCTCCAAATGCTTACAGATGCTACAGAAAGGCAGACCATTCCAAATAGGTGAAGAGGAATACTACGAAGAGAACATGATCAGTCCTAAACCCATGAACGAACGGAAAATGTTACCGTCCATGATGTTATTACTAATCACCTTCACGAATAATCCAAACAGGCCCACGTCTTCCCAAGTTCAGGCAAAAGGTTGGTCCAAAAGTACAATTCAGGGCCGGCCCTGTGGTGGAGCAGGGAAGTGCCCACATTCCGCTTGGGCGGCCCGGGCCTCACTGTTTCACATTACGAGTGCATATCACATTAGTAGTGTTAGGAAATATAGATTTCATGGTATGGTGCGGGCAGAGATCATAAATAAGCAGCAATTGTGAGGATACGTTATCAATACGCACAAGAAAAGGAACCATAAGAATATTACAATCTATGGAAGTATCTGGTACACTTCCCAAAGGCAGAAGGAAGGAAAACTTGTGACCTGCCAAGGTGGAATTGGCAGAGTGCCACGAGATGACACCATCATTGTGCGTCAGAACATTCCCTGGGCAACTTCAACTTGTGAGGGAGTCCAGGACTTTTTCTGGGTAAGGTCCACCCATTTTGCCATCTACCCAAGATATAAGAGATAAAACCCAGGATAATCTTACAGGAGTGAAACCAGTGTCTAGAGAGAATGTAGGAGCCCTTTCGAAGTTCAAGGAGAAAGATAGAAACTGACAACAATTGCAGAAAAAGGAAAACTATCCTACCTAGACAGGGTGAGGAGTCAGACTGGTCTGAGATGGCTGTGAAACTCTGTGTGCACGGAGGTTGTCAGGACAACTTCGAATTTTGAGGTCGCTTATGACATCACGGTGACCATGTCCCCCAGGGTGGCCGCATGGTTACAGTCTGAGGATTGGCCTAGGCTAGGCTATTAAAGGGACAGATACCCAGAAACAGGTTTGGCAAACAGAAAGCAGGCACAGAAACTAGAAGAGATAAAACAGAGTCTGATGCAAGGGATAAGAAAGGAACCCTAGGCCACAAGTGAGAATAGAGGGACAAGCACGGAGAGGAGAACATTGTCATCTATTCAAGTCTATGGGGAGGTCATGCTGATTCAAGCTTGCAACTTCATTGGAAACAAGTGGCCGGACTTGGGGTTCATCACACCTACAGTGCCCTTGTGCCTTAAGCATAATGCAAAGTCAAGAAAGATGTCTTGAGGACATTGAAGAGAAGAATCGATGCCTCCTTTCCAAGGCCCATAGCATTCTTTGAAGGTCAGTCTCTTTTTCCGAAGCTCTGGTGTCACGTGGGCCCACTGGGCACATGGTAATGTGTCCCAAGAGATGTCTTGGAAGCCTTGAAGGAATGGAGCCCTGTCACGCTTGGGGTATGTCTCTTTGTTTGGAAGTGCTCTACAAGGGTGCTGAAAAGCACCCTCTTCCACAGGGCTTCGTTCCTTCGTGAAGGCTGCCCTCCCAGGCTAGTGTGCTCTGTTTGCCTCCATCGAAATTCTCTCCCCCTACCTCTTGCCGTAGAAGGATTATTGATTATGTGTTTTGACACCATATGTAAGGAAGTTGCACGAAAATTAGAACTTTACAGTTGTGTTTCAAGAAAAATACACAGGCCAGGGTAGAGGATGTAGGGCAAACAAATGGCCCACCCTATAAAAATTAAGTAAGCCCGTATCTGGACGGAATCTAGGGGAACGTTCAAGGATCAGGGGTCAAGTTCGAAACTTCCCAAATCCGGAAAAGAGACAGAAAAATCTCTTTCCTGGAGAGTGGAATTCATCCGATTTGTCTAAGTTGTCTTGGAAACATTGTGTCCGTGAAGGGGGTTGCCAGGACCACCTCGAATTTGGAGTTTCTGATCTCAGGATGTCAAACCAACCCACATGACCACGTGTTCTCAGTGCTTAGTTTGACCCAGGCTAGGATAGCCAAGAGTCCTACAAGTGACCGGTGCAAATTCAAGGACAACAACCAAGAGTCACGAAAGCACTCACACCTCACCCTAGAGAACATACAGCGATTAAAGAAATACAAACTAATCACTTGGAATGAAGGAGAACGGACTGAGAAGCATGTCTAAGGGAGATAGCTGAGAAAGACCATGACGAGTATACTATGGAAAAGAAAAAGAGGACCCAGAAAATGGAAGGTGAACAGAAATCACACCTGAATTATCCACAATGAAAGATGATGTCCGTCTTTAGACAGACTCTGCTGGAACGTTTGAAAGTCAGAGAAATTCACAAGCCAAAAAACGGCAGCGAAGGTCAAGCATGGGCTAACTGGGAAGGGTGAGTTATGAGACTGCTCCAAGCAGGCTCTGAAACCTGTATCCATGAAGCATGCTGGACCTCAGAGACACACTTATGACAAATCCTCTGACATCACAATGGACCCGAAAAACAACCTAGCCTCATCTACACAGTGCTAGAGTTGGGCTCACTAGTATATTTAACTCCCATTGCACTCAACTGCACGTTGCCACTGAACATGTAAGTGGCCGGCCGGTGGTGCAGTGGTGAGGTCCGCACCTCCTGGGTCTGTGGCCCAGTATGGGCTGGGTGGAATCCTCGGTTTGGGCCTCCTCACCACTGCTTCAGTTGTTCTGGTGCAGGCGTCCGAGGTAGACTAGAGGCAGATGGGATGGGACGTTGGACAGGGCCAGACTTCCACAGCAAATACAGGAGCATTGCCAGCAGATGTGAGCACAGCAATGCACTTGTGCCAAAACAAAACCAATTAAAAGTTGCAAAGAATAGAAAAACTGAAGCTAAGGAAAAAAAAAAAAAACAAAAAAACAGGAGCTTGCCATTACGAAGAATAGGATCTCTGTGAATAACCTTAGCAAAACAGGTGAATTCTATGTTAATTCAAAAACTAGCAAACCTTTGGGGAAAGAAACTCAAGAAGACACAAGAAAAAAAAAGATATCGAGGGATCTAGGAATGGAAGGATTAACACACTTGAAAGGTTCATACCGCAGTAAGGAATCTCTGGATTCCATGCAATCCCAGTCAAAGTTGCAGCAGTATTTGCCACAGAGAAGAAGAGAGAATCCTAAAGTTTCTAGCCAGCAACACGAGACCCTGACTAGGCAAAGGAATCCTCAGGAAAACGAACAAAGCAGCACGTGTCACAATTTCTGATTTCAACATAGAGGACGAAGCGCTAGGTACCGAAACGGCACAGTCTGGGCCCCAAAACAGGCATGAAGACCCATGCAAAACAATTGAGAGCCCAGAGCCCAACTCAAACTTACATGGACAGCCCATTTTGGACCAGGGAGCCAAGTGGAGACAGCGGAGAAAGGAGAGTCTCTACAATAAACGGTGCTGGGAAGCCTGCACAGCCACATGGAACACAACGAGAGTACACCATGCTGTTACACCTGGCACACACACCACCTGAAATGGATTAAAGCCTTGAATGGCAGACTTGAAACCGTGAACCTTGTAGGAGAAGACCTAGGCAGAGTGCTCTTTGCCATCTGTCTGAGCCGCCTATTGGGAAGAAGCATGTCTGACTGGGCAAGGGCAACAAAGGAAACAAGAAACAAACGGGACCACATCAAATGCACACACTTCTGCCAGTCAAGGAAACCATCAACTGAATACTAAGACACCACAACAATTGGGAGAGGATGTTTGCAAACCACACATCGGACAAGGGGTGAAAAGCCCAAAGATACAATCAACTCGCACGTCTCCACAAGAAAAAAAACAAGCCAATGAAAACCTGGTCAAAAGATGGAAGCAGAGATTTCTCCGAAGAAGACAGAAAGAGGGCCAGTAGGTGCATGAAAACTTGTTCACCATCATTAAGTCTCAGGAAAATGCAAATCCAAACTGCAAGCACATGGCAGCTCATTGTGGTCAGCATGGCTAGAAGGAAGCAGACAGGAAATAACAAGTGTCAGAGAGGAGGTGGAGAGAAGGGAAGCCTCCTGCACTGCTGGTGGGAGTGTAACCCGGTGCAGCCACGATGCCAAAGGTGTGCAACTGCCTCAGAAATTTAAGCATCCATGTCCCGTATGACCCAGCTATTAACCTGCCGCTTGTTTATCCAAAAAAGTCAGAAAGACTACCGCATGAAGACATGTGCATGGCTGTGTTCACCACAGTCTTACTCCTGATATCCAAGGCTTGGAAAGCACCCTGGTGTCCAGCAAGGGATGATTGGAGAAGGAAGATGGGCTATAGCCACACAATGGTATACCACTCAGCCGGAACAAATGATGCAATCCAGCCATTTGTGACCACCAGAATGGCTGTGAGGGTTTTAGGGGAAGTGTAACAAGCCCCAGTGAGAAATTCAAATACCATAGAATCTCACTTACAAGGAGAAGAAAAAGCAAGCACTAACCAACAGGTGGCACTGAACATTTGTATGCGGGCTCCCAGAGGCAAAGAGGGGCGGTGACGGAGGGTGAAAGAGAAGATTAGGCACAAGTGTGTGGTGAGGGCCTGTGATTAGTCTTACACTGGTGAAGATGATGTAAGCTACACAGAAGTCTAAAGCAATGAGGATGTGAATCTGGAAGTTATAGTACGTTCTAAGGCAGGGTCATGGCTATAAATTCACCTCAAATCAAAAATCCACAAAGGGGTCCAGAATGATGTCATAAAGCTTTGGGGGCGGAAAGAGTTTACAGAAGGTGAACTTCCAAGGATGGAAAATCACCTCCAAATGCTTACAGATGCTACAGAAAGGCAGACCATTCCCAATAGGTGAAGAGGAATACTACGAAGAGAACATGATCAGTCCTAAACCCATGAACGAACGGAAAATGTTACCGTCCATGATGTTATTACTAATCACCTTCACGAATAATCCAAACAGGCCCACGTCTTCCCAAGTTCAGGCAAAAGGTTGGTCCAAAAGTACAATTCAGGGCCGGCCCTGTGGTGGAGCAGGGAAGTGCCCACATTCCGCTTGGGCGGCCCGGGCCTCACTGTTTCACATTACGAGTGCATATCACATTAGTAGTGTTAGGAAATATAGATTTCATGGTATGGTGCGGGCAGAGATCATAACTAAGCAGCAATTGTGAGGATACGTTATCAATACGCACAAGAAAAGGAACCATAAGAATATTGCAATCTATGGAAGTATCTGGTACACTTCCCAAAGGCAGAAGGAAGGAAAACTTGTGACCTGCCAAGGTGGAATTGGCAGAGTGCCACGAGATGACACCATCATTGTGCGTCAGAACATTCCCTGGGCAACTTCAACTTGTGAGGGAGTCCAGGACTTTTTCTGGGTAAGGTCCACCCATTTTGCCATCTACCCAAGATATAAGAGATAAAACCCAGGATAATCTTACAGGAGTGAAATCAGTGTCTAGAGAGAATGTAGGAGCCCTTTCGAAGTTCAAGGAGAAAGATAGAAACTGACAACAATTGCAGAAAAAGGAAAACTATCCTACCTAGACAGGGTGAGGAGTCAGACTGGTCTGAGATGGCTGTGAAACTCTGTGTGCACGGAGGTTGTCAGGACAACTTCGAATTTTGAGGTCGCTTATGACATCACGGTGACCATGTCCCCCAGGGTGGCCGCATGGTTACAGTCTGAGGATTGGCCTAGGCTAGGCTATTAAAGGGACAGATACCCAGAAACAGGTTTGGCAAACAGAAAGCAGGCACAGAAACTAGAAGAGATAAAACAGAGTCTGATGCAAGGGATAAGAAAGGAACCCTAGGCCACAAGTGAGAATAGAGGGACAAGCACGGAGAGGAGAACATTGTCATCTATTCAAGTCTATGGGGAGGTCATGCTGATTCAAGCTTGCAACTTCATTGGAAACAAGTGGCCGGACTTGGGGTTCATCACACCTACAGTGCCCTTGTGCCTTAAGCATAATGCAAAGTCAAGAAAGATGTCTTGAGGACATTGAAGAGAAGAATCGATGCCTCCTTTCCAAGGCCCATAGCATTCTTTGAAGGTCAGTCTCTTTTTCCGAAGCTCTGGTGTCACGTGGGCCCACTGGGCACATGGTAATGTGTCCCAAGAGATGTCTTGGAAGCCTTGAAGGAATGGAGCCCTGTCACGCTTGGGGTATGTCTCTTTGTTTGGAAGTGCTCTACAAGGGTGCTGAAAAGCACCCTCTTCCACAGGGCTTCGTTCCTTCGTGAAGGCTGCCCTCCCAGGCTAGTGTGCTCTGTTTGCCTCCATCGAAATTCTCTCCCCCTACCTCTTGCCGTAGAAGGATTATTGATTATGTGTTTTGACACCATATGTAAGGAAGTTGCACGAAAATTAGAACTTTACAGTTGTGTTTCAAGAAAAATACACAGGCCAGGGTAGAGGATGTAGGGCAAACAAATGGCCCACCCTATAAAAATTAAGTAAGCCCGTATCTGGACGGAATCTAGGGGAACGTTCAAGGATCAGGGGTCAAGTTCGAAACTTCCCAAATCCGGAAAAGAGACAGAAAAATCTCTTTCCTGGAGAGTGGAATTCATCCGATTTGTCTAAGTTGTCTTGGAAACATTGTGTCCGTGAAGGGGGTTGCCAGGACCACCTCGAATTTGGAGTTTCTGATCTCAGGATGTCAAACCAACCCACATGACCACGTGTTCTCAGTGCTTAGTTTGACCCAGGCTAGGATAGCCAAGAGTCCTACAAGTGACCGGTGCAAATTCAAGGACAACAACCAAGAGTCACGAAAGCACTCACACCTCACCCTAGAGAACATACAGCGATTAAAGAAATACAAACTAATCACTTGGAATGAAGGAGAACGGACTGAGAAGCATGTCTAAGGGAGATAGCTGAGAAAGACCATGACGAGTATACTATGGAAAAGAAAAAGAGGACCCAGAAAATGGAAGGTGAACAGAAATCACACCTGAATTATCCACAATGAAAGATGATGTCCGTCTTTAGACAGACTCTGCTGGAACGTTTGAAAGTCAGAGAAATTCACAAGCCAAAAAACGGCAGCGAAGGTCAAGCATGGGCTAACTGGGAAGGGTGAGTTATGAGACTGCTCCAAGCAGGCTCTGAAACCTGTATCCATGAAGCATGCTGGACCTCAGAGACACACTTATGACAAATCCTCTGACATCACAATGGACCCGAAAAACAACCTAGCCTCATCTACACAGTGCTAGAGTTGGGCTCACTAGTATATTTAACTCCCATTGCACTCAACTGCACGTTGCCACTGAACATGTAAGTGGCCGGCCGGTGGTGCAGTGGTGAGGTCCGCACCTCCTGGGTCTGTGGCCCAGTATGGGCTGGGTGGAATCCTCGGTTTGGGCCTCCTCACCACTGCTTCAGTTGTTCTGGTGCAGGCGTCCGAGGTAGAGTAGAGGCAGATGGGATGGGACGTTGGACAGGGCCAGACTTCCACAGCAAATACAGGAGCATTGCCAGCAGATGTGAGCACAGCAATGCACTTGTGCCAAAACAAAACCAATTAAAAGTTGCAAAGAATAGAAAAACTGAAGCTAAGGAAAAAAAAAAAAAACAAAAAAACAGGAGCTTGCCATTACGAAGAATAGGATCTCTGTGAATAACCTTAGCAAAACAGGTGAATTCTATGTTAATTCAAAAACTAGCAAACCTTTGGGGAAAGAAACTCAAGAAGACACAAGAAAAAAAAAGATATCGAGGGATCTAGGAATGGAAGGATTAACACACTTGAAAGGTTCATACCGCAGTAAGGAATCTCTGGATTCCATGCAATCCCAGTCAAAGTTGCAGCAGTATTTGCCACAGAGAAGAAGAGAGAATCCTAAAGTTTCTAGCCAGCAACACGAGACCCTGACTAGGCAAAGGAATCCTCAGGAAAACGAACAAAGCAGCACGTGTCACAATTTCTGATTTCAACATAGAGGACGAAGCGCTAGGTACCGAAACGGCACAGTCTGGGCCCCAAAACAGGCATGAAGACCCATGCAAAACAATTGAGAGCCCAGAGCCCAACTCAAACTTACATGGACAGCCCATTTTGGACCAGGGAGCCAAGTGGAGACAGCGGAGAAAGGAGAGTCTCTACAATAAACGGTGCTGGGAAGCCTGCACAGCCACATGGAACACAACGAGAGTACACCATGCTGTTACACCTGGCACACACACCACCTGAAATGGATTAAAGCCTTGAATGGCAGACTTGAAACCGTGAACCTTGTAGGAGAAGACCTAGGCAGAGTGCTCTTTGCCATCTGTCTGAGCCGCCTATTGGGAAGAAGCATGTCTGACTGGGCAAGGGCAACAAAGGAAACAAGAAACAAACGGGACCACATCAAATGCACACACTTCTGCCAGTCAAGGAAACCATCAACTGAATACTAAGACACCACAACAATTGGGAGAGGATGTTTGCAAACCACACATCGGACAAGGGGTGAAAAGCCCAAAGATACAATCAACTCGCACGTCTCCACAAGAAAAAAAACAAGCCAATGAAAACCTGGTCAAAAGATGGAAGCAGAGATTTCTCCGAAGAAGACAGAAAGAGGGCCAGTAGGTGCATGAAAACTTGTTCACCATCATTAAGTCTCAGGAAAATGCAAATCCAAACTGCAAGGACATGGCAGCTCACTGTGGTCAGCATGGCTAGAAGGAAGCAGACAGGAAATAACAAGTGTCAGAGAGGAGGTGGAGAGAAGGGAAGCCTCCTGCACTGCTGGTGGGAGTGTAACCCGGTGCAGCCACGATGCCAAAGGTGTGCAACTGCCTCAGAAATTTAAGCATCCATGTCCCGTATGACCCAGCTATTAACCTGCCGCTTGTTTATCCAAAAAAGTCAGAAAGACTACCGCATGAAGACATGTGCATGGCTGTGTTCACCACAGTCTTACTCCTGATATCCAAGGCTTGGAAAGCACCCTGGTGTCCAGCAAGGGATGATTGGAGAAGGAAGATGGGCTATAGCCACACAATGGTATACCACTCAGCCGGAACAAATGATGCAATCCAGCCATTTGTGACCACCAGAATGGCTGTGAGGGTTTTAGGGGAAGTGTAACAAGCCCCAGTGAGAAATTCAAATACCATAGAATCTCACTTACAAGGAGAAGAAAAAGCAAGCACTAACCAACAGGTGGCACTGAACATTTGTATGCGGGCTCCCAGAGGCAAAGAGGGGCGGTGACGGAGGGTGAAAGAGAAGATTAGGCACAAGTGTGTGGTGAGGGCCTGTGATTAGTCTTACACTGGTGAAGATGATGTAAGCTACACAGAAGTCTAAAGCAATGAGGATGTGAATCTGGAAGTTATAGTACGTTCTAAGGCAGGGTCATGGCTATAAATTCACCTCAAATCAAAAATCCAAAAAGGGGTCCAGAATGATGTCATAAAGCTTTGGGGGCGGAAAGAGTTTACAGAAGGTGAACTTCCAAGGATGGAAAATCACCTCCAAATGCTTACAGATGCTACAGAAAGGCAGACCATTCCCAATAGGTGAAGAGGAATACTACGAAGAGAACATGATCAGTCCTAAACCCATGAACGAACGGAAAATGTTACCGTCCATGATGTTATTACTAATCACCTTCACGAATAATCCAAACAGGCCCACGTCTTCCCAAGTTCAGGCAAAAGGTTGGTCCAAAAGTACAATTCAGGGCCGGCCCTGTGGTGGAGCAGGGAAGTGCCCACATTCCGCTTGGGCGGCCCGGGCCTCACTGTTTCACATTACGAGTGCATATCACATTAGTAGTGTTAGGAAATATAGATTTCATGGTATGGTGCGGGCAGAGATCATAAATAAGCAGCAATTGTGAGGATACGTTATCAATACGCACAAGAAAAGGAACCATAAGAATATTACAATCTATGGAAGTATCTGGTACACTTCCCAAAGGCAGAAGGAAGGAAAACTTGTGACCTGCCAAGGTGGAATTGGCAGAGTGCCACGAGATGACACCATCATTGTGCGTCAGAACATTCCCTGGGCAACTTCAACTTGTGAGGGAGTCCAGGACTTTTTCTGGGTAAGGTCCACCCATTTTGCCATCTACCCAAGATATAAGAGATAAAACCCAGGATAATCTTACAGGAGTGAAACCAGTGTCTAGAGAGAATGTAGGAGCCCTTTCGAAGTTCAAGGAGAAAGATAGAAACTGACAACAATTGCAGAAAAAGGAAAACTATCCTACCTAGACAGGGTGAGGAGTCAGACTGGTCTGAGATGGCTGTGAAACTCTGTGTGCACGGAGGTTGTCAGGACAACTTCGAATTTTGAGGTCGCTTATGACATCACGGTGACCATGTCCCCCAGGGTGGCCGCATGGTTACAGTCTGAGGATTGGCCTAGGCTAGGCTATTAAAGGGACAGATACCCAGAAACAGGTTTGGCAAACAGAAAGCAGGCACAGAAACTAGAAGAGATAAAACAGAGTCTGATGCAAGGGATAAGAAAGGAACCCTAGGCCACAAGTGAGAATAGAGGGACAAGCACGGAGAGGAGAACATTGTCATCTATTCAAGTCTATGGGGAGGTCATGCTGATTCAAGCTTGCAACTTCATTGGAAACAAGTGGCCGGACTTGGGGTTCATCACACCTACAGTGCCCTTGTGCCTTAAGCATAATGCAAAGTCAAGAAAGATGTCTTGAGGACATTGAAGAGAAGAATCGATGCCTCCTTTCCAAGGCCCATAGCATTCTTTGAAGGTCAGTCTCTTTTTCCGAAGCTCTGGTGTCACGTGGGCCCACTGGGCACATGGTAATGTGTCCCAAGAGATGTCTTGGAAGCCTTGAAGGAATGGAGCCCTGTCACGCTTGGGGTATGTCTCTTTGTTTGGAAGTGCTCTACAAGGGTGCTGAAAAGCACCCTCTTCCACAGGGCTTCGTTCCTTCGTGAAGGCTGCCCTCCCAGGCTAGTGTGCTCTGTTTGCCTCCATCGAAATTCTCTCCCCCTACCTCTTGCCGTAGAAGGATTATTGATTATGTGTTTTGACACCATATGTAAGGAAGTTGCACGAAAATTAGAACTTTACAGTTGTGTTTCAAGAAAAATACACAGGCCAGGGTAGAGGATGTAGGGCAAACAAATGGCCCACCCTATAAAAATTAAGTAAGCCCGTATCTGGACGGAATCTAGGGGAACGTTCAAGGATCAGGGGTCAAGTTCGAAACTTCCCAAATCCGGAAAAGAGACAGAAAAATCTCTTTCCTGGAGAGTGGAATTCATCCGATTTGTCTAAGTTGTCTTGGAAACATTGTGTCCGTGAAGGGGGTTGCCAGGACCACCTCGAATTTGGAGTTTCTGATCTCAGGATGTCAAACCAACCCACATGACCACGTGTTCTCAGTGCTTAGTTTGACCCAGGCTAGGGTAGCCAAGAGTCCTACAAGTGACCGGTGCAAGTTCAAGGACAACAACCAAGAGTCACGAAAGCACTCACACCTCACCCTAGAGAACATACAGCGATTAAAGAAATACAAACTAATCACTTGGAATGAAGGAGAACGGACTGAGAAGCATGTCTAAGGGAGATAGCTGAGAAAGACCATGACGAGTATACTATGGAAAAGAAAAAGAGGACCCAGAAAATGGAAGGTGAACAGAAATCACACCTGAATTATCCACAATGAAAGATGATGTCCGTCTTTAGACAGACTCTGCTGGAACGTTTGAAAGTCAGAGAAATTCACAAGCCAAAAAACGGCAGCGAAGGTCAAGCATGGGCTAACTGGGAAGGGTGAGTTATGAGACTGCTCCAAGCAGGCTCTGAAACCTGTATCCATGAAGCATGCTGGACCTCAGAGACACACTTATGACAAATCCTCTGACATCACAATGGACCCGAAAAACAACCTAGCCTCATCTACACAGTGCTAGAGTTGGGCTCACTAGTATATTTAACTCCCATTGCACTCAACTGCACGTTGCCACTGAACATGTAAGTGGCCGGCCGGTGGTGCAGTGGTGAGGTCCGCACCTCCTGGGTCTGTGGCCCAGTATGGGCTGGGTGGAATCCTCGGTTTGGGCCTCCTCACCACTGCTTCAGTTGTTCTGGTGCAGGCGTCCGAGGTAGACTAGAGGCAGATGGGATGGGACGTTGGACAGGGCCAGACTTCCACAGCAAATACAGGAGCATTGCCAGCAGATGTGAGCACAGCAATGCACTTGTGCCAAAACAAAACCAATTAAAAGTTGCAAAGAATAGAAAAACTGAAGCTAAGGAAAAAAAAAAAAAACAAAAAAACAGGAGCTTGCCATTACGAAGAATAGGATCTCTGTGAATAACCTTAGCAAAACAGGTGAATTCTATGTTAATTCAAAAACTAGCAAACCTTTGGGGAAAGAAACTCAAGAAGACACAAGAAAAAAAAAGATATCGAGGGATCTAGGAATGGAAGGATTAACACACTTGAAAGGTTCATACCGCAGTAAGGAATCTCTGGATTCCATGCAATCCCAGTCAAAGTTGCAGCAGTATTTGCCACAGAGAAGAAGAGAGAATCCTAAAGTTTCTAGCCAGCAACACGAGACCCTGACTAGGCAAAGGAATCCTCAGGAAAACGAACAAAGCAGCACGTGTCACAATTTCTGATTTCAACATAGAGGACGAAGCGCTAGGTACCGAAACGGCACAGTCTGGGCCCCAAAACAGGCATGAAGACCCATGCAAAACAATTGAGAGCCCAGAGCCCAACTCAAACTTACATGGACAGCCCATTTTGGACCAGGGAGCCAAGTGGAGACAGCGGAGAAAGGAGAGTCTCTACAATAAACGGTGCTGGGAAGCCTGCACAGCCACATGGAACACAACGAGAGTACACCATGCTGTTACACCTGGCACACACACCACCTGAAATGGATTAAAGCCTTGAATGGCAGACTTGAAACCGTGAACCTTGTAGGAGAAGACCTAGGCAGAGTGCTCTTTGCCATCTGTCTGAGCCGCCTATTGGGAAGAAGCATGTCTGACTGGGCAAGGGCAACAAAGGAAACAAGAAACAAACGGGACCACATCAAATGCACACACTTCTGCCAGTCAAGGAAACCATCAACTGAATACTAAGACACCACAACAATTGGGAGAGGATGTTTGCAAACCACACATCGGACAAGGGGTGAAAAGCCCAAAGATACAATCAACTCGCACGTCTCCACAAGAAAAAAAACAAGCCAATGAAAACCTGGTCAAAAGATGGAAGCAGAGATTTCTCCGAAGAAGACAGAAAGAGGGCCAGTAGGTGCATGAAAACTTGTTCACCATCATTAAGTCTCAGGAAAATGCAAATCCAAACTGCAAGGACATGGCAGCTCACTGTGGTCAGCATGGCTAGAAGGAAGCAGACAGGAAATAACAAGTGTCAGAGAGGAGGTGGAGAGAAGGGAAGCCTCCTGCACTGCTGGTGGGAGTGTAACCCGGTGCAGCCACGATGCCAAAGGTGTGCAACTGCCTCAGAAATTTAAGCATCCATGTCCCGTATGACCCAGCTATTAACCTGCCGCTTGTTTATCCAAAAAAGTCAGAAAGACTACCGCATGAAGACATGTGCATGGCTGTGTTCACCACAGTCTTACTCCTGATATCCAAGGCTTGGAAAGCACCCTGGTGTCCAGCAAGGGATGATTGGAGAAGGAAGATGGGCTATAGCCACACAATGGTATACCACTCAGCCGGAACAAATGATGCAATCCAGCCATTTGTGACCACCAGAATGGCTGTGAGGGTTTTAGGGGAAGTGTAACAAGCCCCAGTGAGAAATTCAAATACCATAGAATCTCACTTACAAGGAGAAGAAAAAGCAAGCACTAACCAACAGGTGGCACTGAACATTTGTATGCGGGCTCCCAGAGGCAAAGAGGGGCGGTGACGGAGGGTGAAAGAGAAGATTAGGCACAAGTGTGTGGTGAGGGCCTGTGATTAGTCTTACACTGGTGAAGATGATGTAAGCTACACAGAAGTCTAAAGCAATGAGGATGTGAATCTGGAAGTTATAGTACGTTCTAAGGCAGGGTCATGGCTATAAATTCACCTCAAATCAAAAATCCAAAAAGGGGTCCAGAATGATGTCATAAAGCTTTGGGGGCGGAAAGAGTTTACAGAAGGTGAACTTCCAAGGATGGAAAATCACCTCCAAATGCTTACAGATGCTACAGAAAGGCAGACCATTCCCAATAGGTGAAGAGGAATACTACGAAGAGAACATGATCAGTCCTAAACCCATGAACGAACGGAAAATGTTACCGTCCATGATGTTATTACTAATCACCTTCACGAATAATCCAAACAGGCCCACGTCTTCCCAAGTTCAGGCAAAAGGTTGGTCCAAAAGTACAATTCAGGGCCGGCCCTGTGGTGGAGCAGGGAAGTGCCCACATTCCGCTTGGGCGGCCCGGGCCTCACTGTTTCACATTACGAGTGCATATCACATTAGTAGTGTTAGGAAATATAGATTTCATGGTATGGTGCGGGCAGAGATCATAAATAAGCAGCAATTGTGAGGATACGTTATCAATACGCACAAGAAAAGGAACCATAAGAATATTACAATCTATGGAAGTATCTGGTACACTTCCCAAAGGCAGAAGGAAGGAAAACTTGTGACCTGCCAAGGTGGAATTGGCAGAGTGCCACGAGATGACACCATCATTGTGCGTCAGAACATTCCCTGGGCAACTTCAACTTGTGAGGGAGTCCAGGACTTTTTCTGGGTAAGGTCCACCCATTTTGCCATCTACCCAAGATATAAGAGATAAAACCCAGGATAATCTTACAGGAGTGAAACCAGTGTCTAGAGAGAATGTAGGAGCCCTTTCGAAGTTCAAGGAGAAAGATAGAAACTGACAACAATTGCAGAAAAAGGAAAACTATCCTACCTAGACAGGGTGAGGAGTCAGACTGGTCTGAGATGGCTGTGAAACTCTGTGTGCACGGAGGTTGTCAGGACAACTTCGAATTTTGAGGTCGCTTATGACATCACGGTGACCATGTCCCCCAGGGTGGCCGCATGGTTACAGTCTGAGGATTGGCCTAGGCTAGGCTATTAAAGGGACAGATACCCAGAAACAGGTTTGGCAAACAGAAAGCAGGCACAGAAACTAGAAGAGATAAAACAGAGTCTGATGCAAGGGATAAGAAAGGAACCCTAGGCCACAAGTGAGAATAGAGGGACAAGCACGGAGAGGAGAACATTGTCATCTATTCAAGTCTATGGGGAGGTCATGCTGATTCAAGCTTGCAACTTCATTGGAAACAAGTGGCCGGACTTGGGGTTCATCACACCTACAGTGCCCTTGTGCCTTAAGCATAATGCAAAGTCAAGAAAGATGTCTTGAGGACATTGAAGAGAAGAATCGATGCCTCCTTTCCAAGGCCCATAGCATTCTTTGAAGGTCAGTCTCTTTTTCCGAAGCTCTGGTGTCACGTGGGCCCACTGGGCACATGGTAATGTGTCCCAAGAGATGTCTTGGAAGCCTTGAAGGAATGGAGCCCTGTCACGCTTGGGGTATGTCTCTTTGTTTGGAAGTGCTCTACAAGGGTGCTGAAAAGCACCCTCTTCCACAGGGCTTCGTTCCTTCGTGAAGGCTGCCCTCCCAGGCTAGTGTGCTCTGTTTGCCTCCATCGAAATTCTCTCCCCCTACCTCTTGCCGTAGAAGGATTATTGATTATGTGTTTTGACACCATATGTAAGGAAGTTGCACGAAAATTAGAACTTTACAGTTGTGTTTCAAGAAAAATACACAGGCCAGGGTAGAGGATGTAGGGCAAACAAATGGCCCACCCTATAAAAATTAAGTAAGCCCGTATCTGGACGGAATCTAGGGGAACGTTCAAGGATCAGGGGTCAAGTTCGAAACTTCCCAAATCCGGAAAAGAGACAGAAAAATCTCTTTCCTGGAGAGTGGAATTCATCCGATTTGTCTAAGTTGTCTTGGAAACATTGTGTCCGTGAAGGGGGTTGCCAGGACCACCTCGAATTTGGAGTTTCTGATCTCAGGATGTCAAACCAACCCACATGACCACGTGTTCTCAGTGCTTAGTTTGACCCAGGCTAGGATAGCCAAGAGTCCTACAAGTGACCGGTGCAAGTTCAAGGACAACAACCAAGAGTCACGAAAGCACTCACACCTCACCCTAGAGAACATACAGCGATTAAAGAAATACAAACTAATCACTTGGAATGAAGGAGAACGGACTGAGAAGCATGTCTAAGGGAGATAGCTGAGAAAGACCATGACGAGTATACTATGGAAAAGAAAAAGAGGACCCAGAAAATGGAAGGTGAACAGAAATCACACCTGAATTATCCACAATGAAAGATGATGTCCGTCTTTAGACAGACTCTGCTGGAACGTTTGAAAGTCAGAGAAATTCACAAGCCAAAAAACGGCAGCGAAGGTCAAGCATGGGCTAACTGGGAAGGGTGAGTTATGAGACTGCTCCAAGCAGGCTCTGAAACCTGTATCCATGAAGCATGCTGGACCTCAGAGACACACTTATGACAAATCCTCTGACATCACAATGGACCCGAAAAACAACCTAGCCTCATCTACACAGTGCTAGAGTTGGGCTCACTAGTATATTTAACTCCCATTGCACTCAACTGCACGTTGCCACTGAACATGTAAGTGGCCGGCCGGTGGTGCAGTGGTGAGGTCCGCACCTCCTGGGTCTGTGGCCCAGTATGGGCTGGGTGGAATCCTCGGTTTGGGCCTCCTCACCACTGCTTCAGTTGTTCTGGTGCAGGCGTCCGAGGTAGACTAGAGGCAGATGGGATGGGACGTTGGACAGGGCCAGACTTCCACAGCAAATACAGGAGCATTGCCAGCAGATGTGAGCACAGCAATGCACTTGTGCCAAAACAAAACCAATTAAAAGTTGCAAAGAATAGAAAAACTGAAGCTAAGGAAAAAAAAAAAAAACAAAAAAACAGGAGCTTGCCATTACGAAGAATAGGATCTCTGTGAATAACCTTAGCAAAACAGGTGAATTCTATGTTAATTCAAAAACTAGCAAACCTTTGGGGAAAGAAACTCAAGAAGACACAAGAAAAAAAAAGATATCGAGGGATCTAGGAATGGAAGGATTAACACACTTGAAAGGTTCATACCGCAGTAAGGAATCTCTGGATTCCATGCAATCCCAGTCAAAGTTGCAGCAGTATTTGCCACAGAGAAGAAGAGAGAATCCTAAAGTTTCTAGCCAGCAACACGAGACCCTGACTAGGCAAAGGAATCCTCAGGAAAACGAACAAAGCAGCACGTGTCACAATTTCTGATTTCAACATAGAGGACGAAGCGCTAGGTACCGAAACGGCACAGTCTGGGCCCCAAAACAGGCATGAAGACCCATGCAAAACAATTGAGAGCCCAGAGCCCAACTCAAACTTACATGGACAGCCCATTTTGGACCAGGGAGCCAAGTGGAGACAGCGGAGAAAGGAGAGTCTCTACAATAAACGGTGCTGGGAAGCCTGCACAGCCACATGGAACACAACGAGAGTACACCATGCTGTTACACCTGGCACACACACCACCTGAAATGGATTAAAGCCTTGAATGGCAGACTTGAAACCGAGAACCTTGTAGGAGAAGACCTAGGCAGAGTGCTCTTTGCCATCTGTCTGAGCCGCCTATTGGGAAGAAGCATGTCTGACTGGGCAAGGGCAACAAAGGAAACAAGAAACAAACGGGACCACATCAAATGCACACACTTCTGCCAGTCAAGGAAACCATCAACTGAATACTAAGACACCACAACAATTGGGAGAGGATGTTTGCAAACCACACATCGGACAAGGGGTGAAAAGCCCAAAGATACAATCAACTCGCACGTCTCCACAAGAAAAAAAACAAGCCAATGAAAACCTGGTCAAAAGATGGAAGCAGAGATTTCTCCGAAGAAGACAGAAAGAGGGCCAGTAGGTGCATGAAAACTTGTTCACCATCATTAAGTCTCAGGAAAATGCAAATCCAAACTGCAAGGACATGGCAGCTCACTGTGGTCAGCATGGCTAGAAGGAAGCAGACAGGAAATAACAAGTGTCAGAGAGGAGGTGGAGAGAAGGGAAGCCTCCTGCACTGCTGGTGGGAGTGTAACCCGGTGCAGCCACGATGCCAAAGGTGTGCAACTGCCTCAGAAATTTAAGCATCCATGTCCCGTATGACCCAGCTATTAACCTGCCGCTTGTTTATCCAAAAAAGTCAGAAAGACTACCGCATGAAGACATGTGCATGGCTGTGTTCACCACAGTCTTACTCCTGATATCCAAGGCTTGGAAAGCACCCTGGTGTCCAGCAAGGGATGATTGGAGAAGGAAGATGGGCTATAGCCACACAATGGTATACCACTCAGCCGGAACAAATGATGCAATCCAGCCATTTGTGACCACCAGAATGGCTGTGAGGGTTTTAGGGGAAGTGTAACAAGCCCCAGTGAGAAATTCAAATACCATAGAATCTCACTTACAAGGAGAAGAAAAAGCAAGCACTAACCAACAGGTGGCACTGAACATTTGTATGCGGGCTCCCAGAGGCAAAGAGGGGCGGTGACGGAGGGTGAAAGAGAAGATTAGGCACAAGTGTGTGGTGAGGGCCTGTGATTAGTCTTACACTGGTGAAGATGATGTAAGCTACACAGAAGTCTAAAGCAATGAGGATGTGAATCTGGAAGTTATAGTACGTTCTAAGGCAGGGTCATGGCTATAAATTCACCTCAAATCAAAAATCCAAAAAGGGGTCCAGAATGATGTCATAAAGCTTTGGGGGCGGAAAGAGTTTACAGAAGGTGAACTTCCAAGGATGGAAAATCACCTCCAAATGCTTACAGATGCTACAGAAAGGCAGACCATTCCCAATAGGTGAAGAGGAATACTACGAAGAGAACATGATCAGTCCTAAACCCATGAACGAACGGAAAATGTTACCGTCCATGATGTTATTACTAATCACCTTCACGAATAATCCAAACAGGCCCACGTCTTCCCAAGTTCAGGCAAAAGGTTGGTCCAAAAGTACAATTCAGGGCCGGCCCTGTGGTGGAGCAGGGAAGTGCCCACATTCCGCTTGGGCGGCCCGGGCCTCACTGTTTCACATTACGAGTGCATATCACATTAGTAGTGTTAGGAAATATAGATTTCATGGTATGGTGCGGGCAGAGATCATAAATAAGCAGCAATTGTGAGGATACGTTATCAATACGCACAAGAAAAGGAACCATAAGAATATTACAATCTATGGAAGTATCTGGTACACTTCCCAAAGGCAGAAGGAAGGAAAACTTGTGACCTGCCAAGGTGGAATTGGCAGAGTGCCACGAGATGACACCATCATTGTGCGTCAGAACATTCCCTGGGCAACTTCAACTTGTGAGGGAGTCCAGGACTTTTTCTGGGTAAGGTCCACCCATTTTGCCATCTACCCAAGATATAAGAGATAAAACCCAGGATAATCTTACAGGAGTGAAACCAGTGTCTAGAGAGAATGTAGGAGCCCTTTCGAAGTTCAAGGAGAAAGATAGAAACTGACAACAATTGCAGAAAAAGGAAAACTATCCTACCTAGACAGGGTGAGGAGTCAGACTGGTCTGAGATGGCTGTGAAACTCTGTGTGCACGGAGGTTGTCAGGACAACTTCGAATTTTGAGGTCGCTTATGACATCACGGTGACCATGTCCCCCAGGGTGGCCGCATGGTTACAGTCTGAGGATTGGCCTAGGCTAGGCTATTAAAGGGACAGATACCCAGAAACAGGTTTGGCAAACAGAAAGCAGGCACAGAAACTAGAAGAGATAAAACAGAGTCTGATGCAAGGGATAAGAAAGGAACCCTAGGCCACAAGTGAGAATAGAGGGACAAGCACGGAGAGGAGAACATTGTCATCTATTCAAGTCTATGGGGAGGTCATGCTGATTCAAGCTTGCAACTTCATTGGAAACAAGTGGCCGGACTTGGGGTTCATCACACCTACAGTGCCCTTGTGCCTTAAGCATAATGCAAAGTCAAGAAAGATGTCTTGAGGACATTGAAGAGAAGAATCGATGCCTCCTTTCCAAGGCCCATAGCATTCTTTGAAGGTCAGTCTCTTTTTCCGAAGCTCTGGTGTCACGTGGGCCCACTGGGCACATGGTAATGTGTCCCAAGAGATGTCTTGGAAGCCTTGAAGGAATGGAGCCCTGTCACGCTTGGGGTATGTCTCTTTGTTTGGAAGTGCTCTACAAGGGTGCTGAAAAGCACCCTCTTCCACAGGGCTTCGTTCCTTCGTGAAGGCTGCCCTCCCAGGCTAGTGTGCTCTGTTTGCCTCCATCGAAATTCTCTCCCCCTACCTCTTGCCGTAGAAGGATTATTGATTATGTGTTTTGACACCATATGTAAGGAAGTTGCACGAAAATTAGAACTTTACAGTTGTGTTTCAAGAAAAATACACAGGCCAGGGTAGAGGATGTAGGGCAAACAAATGGCCCACCCTATAAAAATTAAGTAAGCCCGTATCTGGACGGAATCTAGGGGAACGTTCAAGGATCAGGGGTCAAGTTCGAAACTTCCCAAATCCGGAAAAGAGACAGAAAAATCTCTTTCCTGGAGAGTGGAATTCATCCGATTTGTCTAAGTTGTCTTGGAAACATTGTGTCCGTGAAGGGGGTTGCCAGGACCACCTCGAATTTGGAGTTTCTGATCTCAGGATGTCAAACCAACCCACATGACCACGTGTTCTCAGTGCTTAGTTTGACCCAGGCTAGGATAGCCAAGAGTCCTACAAGTGACCGGTGCAAATTCAAGGACAACAACCAAGAGTCACGAAAGCACTCACACCTCACCCTAGAGAACATACAGCGATTAAAGAAATACAAACTAATCACTTGGAATGAAGGAGAACGGACTGAGAAGCATGTCTAAGGGAGATAGCTGAGAAAGACCATGACGAGTATACTATGGAAAAGAAAAAGAGGACCCAGAAAATGGAAGGTGAACAGAAATCACACCTGAATTATCCACAATGAAAGATGATGTCCGTCTTTAGACAGACTCTGCTGGAACGTTTGAAAGTCAGAGAAATTCACAAGCCAAAAAACGGCAGCGAAGGTCAAGCATGGGCTAACTGGGAAGGGTGAGTTATGAGACTGCTCCAAGCAGGCTCTGAAACCTGTATCCATGAAGCATGCTGGACCTCAGAGACACACTTATGACAAATCCTCTGACATCACAATGGACCCGAAAAACAACCTAGCCTCATCTACACAGTGCTAGAGTTGGGCTCACTAGTATATTTAACTCCCATTGCACTCAACTGCACGTTGCCACTGAACATGTAAGTGGCCGGCCGGTGGTGCAGTGGTGAGGTCCGCACCTCCTGGGTCTGTGGCCCAGTATGGGCTGGGTGGAATCCTCGGTTTGGGCCTCCTCACCACTGCTTCAGTTGTTCTGGTGCAGGCGTCCGAGGTAGAGTAGAGGCAGATGGGATGGGACGTTGGACAGGGCCAGACTTCCACAGCAAATACAGGAGCATTGCCAGCAGATGTGAGCACAGCAATGCACTTGTGCCAAAACAAAACCAATTAAAAGTTGCAAAGAATAGAAAAACTGAAGCTAAGGAAAAAAAAAAAAACAAAAAAACAGGAGCTTGCCATTACGAAGAATAGGATCTCTGTGAATAACCTTAGCAAAACAGGTGAATTCTATGTTAATTCAAAAACTAGCAAACCTTTGGGGAAAGAAACTCAAGAAGACACAAGAAAAAAAAAGATATCGAGGGATCTAGGAATGGAAGGATTAACACACTTGAAAGGTTCATACCGCAGTAAGGAATCTCTGGATTCCATGCAATCCCAGTCAAAGTTGCAGCAGTATTTGCCACAGAGAAGAAGAGAGAATCCTAAAGTTTCTAGCCAGCAACACGAGACCCTGACTAGGCAAAGGAATCCTCAGGAAAACGAACAAAGCAGCACGTGTCACAATTTCTGATTTCAACATAGAGGACGAAGCGCTAGGTACCGAAACGGCACAGTCTGGGCCCCAAAACAGGCATGAAGACCCATGCAAAACAATTGAGAGCCCAGAGCCCAACTCAAACTTACATGGACAGCCCATTTTGGACCAGGGAGCCAAGTGGAGACAGCGGAGAAAGGAGAGTCTCTACAATAAACGGTGCTGGGAAGCCTGCACAGCCACATGGAACACAACGAGAGTACACCATGCTGTTACACCTGGCACACACACCACCTGAAATGGATTAAAGCCTTGAATGGCAGACTTGAAACCGTGAACCTTGTAGGAGAAGACCTAGGCAGAGTGCTCTTTGCCATCTGTCTGAGCCGCCTATTGGGAAGAAGCATGTCTGACTGGGCAAGGGCAACAAAGGAAACAAGAAACAAACGGGACCACATCAAATGCACACACTTCTGCCAGTCAAGGAAACCATCAACTGAATACTAAGACACCACAACAATTGGGAGAGGATGTTTGCAAACCACACATCGGACAAGGGGTGAAAAGCCCAAAGATACAATCAACTCGCACGTCTCCACAAGAAAAAAAACAAGCCAATGAAAACCTGGTCAAAAGATGGAAGCAGAGATTTCTCCGAAGAAGACAGAAAGAGGGCCAGTAGGTGCATGAAAACTTGTTCACCATCATTAAGTCTCAGGAAAATGCAAATCCAAACTGCAAGGACATGGCAGCTCACTGTGGTCAGCATGGCTAGAAGGAAGCAGACAGGAAATAACAAGTGTCAGAGAGGAGGTGGAGAGAAGGGAAGCCTCCTGCACTGCTGGTGGGAGTGTAACCCGGTGCAGCCACGATGCCAAAGGTGTGCAACTGCCTCAGAAATTTAAGCATCCATGTCCCGTATGACCCAGCTATTAACCTGCCGCTTGTTTATCCAAAAAAGTCAGAAAGACTACCGCATGAAGACATGTGCATGGCTGTGTTCACCACAGTCTTACTCCTGATATCCAAGGCTTGGAAAGCACCCTGGTGTCCAGCAAGGGATGATTGGAGAAGGAAGATGGGCTATAGCCACACAATGGTATACCACTCAGCCGGAACAAATGATGCAATCCAGCCATTTGTGACCACCAGAATGGCTGTGAGGGTTTTAGGGGAAGTGTAACAAGCCCCAGTGAGAAATTCAAATACCATAGAATCTCACTTACAAGGAGAAGAAAAAGCAAGCACTAACCAACAGGTGGCACTGAACATTTGTATGCGGGCTCCCAGAGGCAAAGAGGGGCGGTGACGGAGGGTGAAAGAGAAGATTAGGCACAAGTGTGTGGTGAGGGCCTGTGATTAGTCTTACACTGGTGAAGATGATGTAAGCTACACAGAAGTCTAAAGCAATGAGGATGTGAATCTGGAAGTTATAGTACGTTCTAAGGCAGGGTCATGGCTATAAATTCACCTCAAATCAAAAATCCAAAAAGGGGTCCAGAATGATGTCATAAAGCTTTGGGGGCGGAAAGAGTTTACAGAAGGTGAACTTCCAAGGATGGAAAATCACCTCCAAATGCTTACAGATGCTACAGAAAGGCAGACCATTCCCAATAGGTGAAGAGGAATACTACGAAGAGAACATGATCAGTCCTAAACCCATGAACGAACGGAAAATGTTACCGTCCATGATGTTATTACTAATCACCTTCACGAATAATCCAAACAGGCCCACGTCTTCCCAAGTTCAGGCAAAAGGTTGGTCCAAAAGTACAATTCAGGGCCGGCCCTGTGGTGGAGCAGGGAAGTGCCCACATTCCGCTTGGGCGGCCCGGGCCTCACTGTTTCACATTACGAGTGCATATCACATTAGTAGTGTTAGGAAATATAGATTTCATGGTATGGTGCGGGCAGAGATCATAACTAAGCAGCAATTGTGAGGATACGTTATCAATACGCACAAGAAAAGGAACCATAAGAATATTACAATCTATGGAAGTATCTGGTACACTTCCCAAAGGCAGAAGGAAGGAAAACTTGTGACCTGCCAAGGTGGAATTGGCAGAGTGCCACGAGATGACACCATCATTGTGCGTCAGAACATTCCCTGGGCAACTTCAACTTGTGAGGGAGTCCAGGACTTTTTCTGGGTAAGGTCCACCCATTTTGCCATCTACCCAAGATATAAGAGATAAAACCCAGGATAATCTTACAGGAGTGAAACCAGTGTCTAGAGAGAATGTAGGAGCCCTTTCGAAGTTCAAGGAGAAAGATAGAAACTGACAACAATTGCAGAAAAAGGAAAACTATCCTACCTAGACAGGGTGAGGAGTCAGACTGGTCTGAGATGGCTGTGAAACTCTGTGTGCACGGAGGTTGTCAGGACAACTTCGAATTTTGAGGTCGCTTATGACATCACGGTGAACATGTCCCCCAGGGTGGCCGCATGGTTACAGTCTGAGGATTGGCCTAGGCTAGGCTATTAAAGGGACAGATACCCAGAAACAGGTTTGGCAAACAGAAAGCAGGCACAGAAACTAGAAGAGATAAAACAGAGTCTGATGCAAGGGATAAGAAAGGAACCCTAGGCCACAAGTGAGAATAGAGGGACAAGCACGGAGAGGAGAACATTGTCATCTATTCAAGTCTATGGGGAGGTCATGCTGATTCAAGCTTGCAACTTCATTGGAAACAAGTGGCCGGACTTGGGGTTCATCACACCTACAGTGCCCTTGTGCCTTAAGCATAATGCAAAGTCAAGAAAGATGTCTTGAGGACATTGAAGAGAGGAATCGATGCCTCCTTTCCAAGGCCCATAGCATTCTTTGAAGGTCAGTCTCTTTTTCCGAAGCTCTGGTGTCACGTGGGCCCACTGGGCACATGGTAATGTGTCCCAAGAGATGTCTTGGAAGCCTTGAAGGAATGGAGCCCTGTCACGCTTGGGGTATGTCTCTTTGTTTGGAAGTGCTCTACAAGGGTGCTGAAAAGCACCCTCTTCCACAGGGCTTCGTTCCTTCGTGAAGGCTGCCCTCCCAGGCTAGTGTGCTCTGTTTGCCTCCATCGAAATTCTCTCCCCCTACCTCTTGCCGTAGAAGGATTATTGATTATGTGTTTTGACACCATATGTAAGGAAGTTGCACGAAAATTAGAACTTTACAGTTGTGTTTCAAGAAAAATACACAGGCCAGGGTAGAGGATGTAGGGCAAACAAATGGCCCACCCTATAAAAATTAAGTAAGCCCGTATCTGGACGGAATCTAGGGGAACGTTCAAGGATCAGGGGTCAAGTTCGAAACTTCCCAAATCCGGAAAAGAGACAGAAAAATCTCTTTCCTGGAGAGTGGAATTCATCCGATTTGTCTAAGTTGTCTTGGAAACATTGTGTCCGTGAAGGGGGTTGCCAGGACCACCTCGAATTTGGAGTTTCTGATCTCAGGATGTCAAACCAACCCACATGACCACGTGTTCTCAGTGCTTAGTTTGACCCAGGCTAGGATAGCCAAGAGTCCTACAAGTGACCGGTGCAAATTCAAGGACAACAACCAAGAGTCACGAAAGCACTCACACCTCACCCTAGAGAACATACAGCGATTAAAGAAATACAAACTAATCACTTGGAATGAAGGAGAACGGACTGAGAAGCATGTCTAAGGGAGATAGCTGAGAAAGACCATGACGAGTATACTATGGAAAAGAAAAAGAGGACCCAGAAAATGGAAGGTGAACAGAAATCACACCTGAATTATCCACAATGAAAGATGATGTCCGTCTTTAGACAGACTCTGCTGGAACGTTTGAAAGTCAGAGAAATTCACAAGCCAAAAAACGGCAGCGAAGGTCAAGCATGGGCTAACTGGGAAGGGTGAGTTATGAGACTGCTCCAAGCAGGCTCTGAAACCTGTATCCATGAAGCATGCTGGACCTCAGAGACACACTTATGACAAATCCTCTGACATCACAATGGACCCGAAAAACAACCTAGCCTCATCTACACAGTGCTAGAGTTGGGCTCACTAGTATATTTAACTCCCATTGCACTCAACTGCACGTTGCCACTGAACATGTAAGTGGCCGGCCGGTGGTGCAGTGGTGAGGTCCGCACCTCCTGGGTCTGTGGCCCAGTATGGGCTGGGTGGAATCCTCGGTTTGGGCCTCCTCACCACTGCTTCAGTTGTTCTGGTGCAGGCGTCCGAGGTAGACTAGAGGCAGATGGGATGGGACGTTGGACAGGGCCAGACTTCCACAGCAAATACAGGAGCATTGCCAGCAGATGTGAGCACAGCAATGCACTTGTGCCAAAACAAAACCAATTAAAAGTTGCAAAGAATAGAAAAACTGAAGCTAAGGAAAAAAAAAAAAAACAAAAAAACAGGAGCTTGCCATTACGAAGAATAGGATCTCTGTGAATAACCTTAGCAAAACAGGTGAATTCTATGTTAATTCAAAAACTAGCAAACCTTTGGGGAAAGAAACTCAAGAAGACACAAGAAAAAAAAAGATATCGAGGGATCTAGGAATGGAAGGATTAACACACTTGAAAGGTTCATACCGCAGTAAGGAATCTCTGGATTCCATGCAATCCCAGTCAAAGTTGCAGCAGTATTTGCCACAGAGAAGAAGAGAGAATCCTAAAGTTTCTAGCCAGCAACACGAGACCCTGACTAGGCAAAGGAATCCTCAGGAAAACGAACAAAGCAGCACGTGTCACAATTTCTGATTTCAACATAGAGGACGAAGCGCTAGGTACCGAAACGGCACAGTCTGGGCCCCAAAACAGGCATGAAGACCCATGCAAAACAATTGAGAGCCCAGAGCCCAACTCAAACTTACATGGACAGCCCATTTTGGACCAGGGAGCCAAGTGGAGACAGCGGAGAAAGGAGAGTCTCTACAATAAACGGTGCTGGGAAGCCTGCACAGCCACATGGAACACAACGAGAGTACACCATGCTGTTACACCTGGCACACACACCACCTGAAATGGATTAAAGCCTTGAATGGCAGACTTGAAACCGTGAACCTTGTAGGAGAAGACCTAGGCAGAGTGCTCTTTGCCATCTGTCTGAGCCGCCTATTGGGAAGAAGCATGTCTGACTGGGCAAGGGCAACAAAGGAAACAAGAAACAAACGGGACCACATCAAATGCACACACTTCTGCCAGTCAAGGAAACCATCAACTGAATACTAAGACACCACAACAATTGGGAGAGGATGTTTGCAAACCACACATCGGACAAGGGGTGAAAAGCCCAAAGATACAATCAACTCGCACGTCTCCACAAGAAAAAAAACAAGCCAATGAAAACCTGGTCAAAAGATGGAAGCAGAGATTTCTCCGAAGAAGACAGAAAGAGGGCCAGTAGGTGCATGAAAACTTGTTCACCATCATTAAGTCTCAGGAAAATGCAAATCCAAACTGCAAGGACATGGCAGCTCACTGTGGTCAGCATGGCTAGAAGGAAGCAGACAGGAAATAACAAGTGTCAGAGAGGAGGTGGAGAGAAGGGAAGCCTCCTGCACTGCTGGTGGGAGTGTAACCCGGTGCAGCCACGATGCCAAAGGTGTGCAACTGCCTCAGAAATTTAAGCATCCATGTCCCGTATGACCCAGCTATTAACCTGCCGCTTGTTTATCCAAAAAAGTCAGAAAGACTACCGCATGAAGACATGTGCATGGCTGTGTTCACCACAGTCTTACTCCTGATATCCAAGGCTTGGAAAGCACCCTGGTGTCCAGCAAGGGATGATTGGAGAAGGAAGATGGGCTATAGCCACACAATGGTATACCACTCAGCCGGAACAAATGATGCAATCCAGCCATTTGTGACCACCAGAATGGCTGTGAGGGTTTTAGGGGAAGTGTAACAAGCCCCAGTGAGAAATTCAAATACCATAGAATCTCACTTACAAGGAGAAGAAAAAGCAAGCACTAACCAACAGGTGGCACTGAACATTTGTATGCGGGCTCCCAGAGGCAAAGAGGGGCGGTGACGGAGGGTGAAAGAGAAGATTAGGCACAAGTGTGTGGTGAGGGCCTGTGATTAGTCTTACACTGGTGAAGATGATGTAAGCTACACAGAAGTCTAAAGCAATGAGGATGTGAATCTGGAAGTTATAGTACGTTCTAAGGCAGGGTCATGGCTATAAATTCACCTCAAATCAAAAATCCAAAAAGGGGTCCAGAATGATGTCATAAAGCTTTGGGGGCGGAAAGAGTTTACAGAAGGTGAACTTCCAAGGATGGAAAATCACCTCCAAATGCTTACAGATGCTACAGAAAGGCAGACCATTCCCAATAGGTGAAGAGGAATACTACGAAGAGAACATGATCAGTCCTAAACCCATGAACGAACGGAAAATGTTACCGTCCATGATGTTATTACTAATCACCTTCACGAATAATCCAAACAGGCCCACGTCTTCCCAAGTTCAGGCAAAAGGTTGGTCCAAAAGTACAATTCAGGGCCGGCCCTGTGGTGGAGCAGGGAAGTGCCCACATTCCGCTTGGGCGGCCCGGGCCTCACTGTTTCACATTACGAGTGCATATCACATTAGTAGTGTTAGGAAATATAGATTTCATGGTATGGTGCGGGCAGAGATCATAACTAAGCAGCAATTGTGAGGATACGTTATCAATACGCACAAGAAAAGGAACCATAAGAATATTACAATCTATGGAAGTATCTGGTACACTTCCCAAAGGCAGAAGGAAGGAAAACTTGTGACCTGCCAAGGTGGAATTGGCAGAGTGCCACGAGATGACACCATCATTGTGCGTCAGAACATTCCCTGGGCAACTTCAACTTGTGAGGGAGTCCAGGACTTTTTCTGGGTAAGGTCCACCCATTTTGCCATCTACCCAAGATATAAGAGATAAAACCCAGGATAATCTTACAGGAGTGAAACCAGTGTCTAGAGAGAATGTAGGAGCCCTTTCGAAGTTCAAGGAGAAAGATAGAAACTGACAACAATTGCAGAAAAAGGAAAACTATCCTACCTAGACAGGGTGAGGAGTCAGACTGGTCTGAGATGGCTGTGAAACTCTGTGTGCACGGAGGTTGTCAGGACAACTTCGAATTTTGAGGTCGCTTATGACATCACGGTGAACATGTCCCCCAGGGTGGCCGCATGGTTACAGTCTGAGGATTGGCCTAGGCTAGGCTATTAAAGGGACAGATACCCAGAAACAGGTTTGGCAAACAGAAAGCAGGCACAGAAACTAGAAGAGATAAAACAGAGTCTGATGCAAGGGATAAGAAAGGAACCCTAGGCCACAAGTGAGAATAGAGGGACAAGCACGGAGAGGAGAACATTGTCATCTATTCAAGTCTATGGGGAGGTCATGCTGATTCAAGCTTGCAACTTCATTGGAAACAAGTGGCCGGACTTGGGGTTCATCACACCTACAGTGCCCTTGTGCCTTAAGCATAATGCAAAGTCAAGAAAGATGTCTTGAGGACATTGAAGAGAAGAATCGATGCCTCCTTTCCAAGGCCCATAGCATTCTTTGAAGGTCAGTCTCTTTTTCCGAAGCTCTGGTGTCACGTGGGCCCACTGGGCACATGGTAATGTGTCCCAAGAGATGTCTTGGAAGCCTTGAAGGAATGGAGCCCTGTCACGCTTGGGGTATGTCTCTTTGTTTGGAAGTGCTCTACAAGGGTGCTGAAAAGCACCCTCTTCCACAGGGCTTCGTTCCTTCGTGAAGGCTGCCCTCCCAGGCTAGTGTGCTCTGTTTGCCTCCATCGAAATTCTCTCCCCCTACCTCTTGCCGTAGAAGGATTATTGATTATGTGTTTTGACACCATATGTAAGGAAGTTGCACGAAAATTAGAACTTTACAGTTGTGTTTCAAGAAAAATACACAGGCCAGGGTAGAGGATGTAGGGCAAACAAATGGCCCACCCTATAAAAATTAAGTAAGCCCGTATCTGGACGGAATCTAGGGGAACGTTCAAGGATCAGGGGTCAAGTTCGAAACTTCCCAAATCCGGAAAAGAGACAGAAAAATCTCTTTCCTGGAGAGTGGAATTCATCCGATTTGTCTAAGTTGTCTTGGAAACATTGTGTCCGTGAAGGGGGTTGCCAGGACCACCTCGAATTTGGAGTTTCTGATCTCAGGATGTCAAACCAACCCACATGACCACGTGTTCTCAGTGCTTAGTTTGACCCAGGCTAGGATAGCCAAGAGTCCTACAAGTGACCGGTGCAAATTCAAGGACAACAACCAAGAGTCACGAAAGCACTCACACCTCACCCTAGAGAACATACAGCGATTAAAGAAATACAAACTAATCACTTGGAATGAAGGAGAACGGACTGAGAAGCATGTCTAAGGGAGATAGCTGAGAAAGACCATGACGAGTATACTATGGAAAAGAAAAAGAGGACCCAGAAAATGGAAGGTGAACAGAAATCACACCTGAATTATCCACAATGAAAGATGATGTCCGTCTTTAGACAGACTCTGCTGGAACGTTTGAAAGTCAGAGAAATTCACAAGCCAAAAAACGGCAGCGAAGGTCAAGCATGGGCTAACTGGGAAGGGTGAGTTATGAGACTGCTCCAAGCAGGCTCTGAAACCTGTATCCATGAAGCATGCTGGACCTCAGAGACACACTTATGACAAATCCTCTGACATCACAATGGACCCGAAAAACAACCTAGCCTCATCTACACAGTGCTAGAGTTGGGCTCACTAGTATATTTAACTCCCATTGCACTCAACTGCACGTTGCCACTGAACATGTAAGTGGCCGGCCGGTGGTGCAGTGGTGAGGTCCGCACCTCCTGGGTCTGTGGCCCAGTATGGGCTGGGTGGAATCCTCGGTTTGGGCCTCCTCACCACTGCTTCAGTTGTTCTGGTGCAGGCGTCCGAGGTAGACTAGAGGCAGATGGGATGGGACGTTGGACAGGGCCAGACTTCCACAGCAAATACAGGAGCATTGCCAGCAGATGTGAGCACAGCAATGCACTTGTGCCAAAACAAAACCAATTAAAAGTTGCAAAGAATAGAAAAACTGAAGCTAAGGAAAAAAAAAAAAAACAAAAAAACAGGAGCTTGCCATTACGAAGAATAGGATCTCTGTGAATAACCTTAGCAAAACAGGTGAATTCTATGTTAATTCAAAAACTAGCAAACCTTTGGGGAAAGAAACTCAAGAAGACACAAGAAAAAAAAAGATATCGAGGGATCTAGGAATGGAAGGATTAACACACTTGAAAGGTTCATACCGCAGTAAGGAATCTCTGGATTCCATGCAATCCCAGTCAAAGTTGCAGCAGTATTTGCCACAGAGAAGAAGAGAGAATCCTAAAGTTTCTAGCCAGCAACACGAGACCCTGACTAGGCAAAGGAATCCTCAGGAAAACGAACAAAGCAGCACGTGTCACAATTTCTGATTTCAACATAGAGGACGAAGCGCTAGGTACCGAAACGGCACAGTCTGGGCCCCAAAACAGGCATGAAGACCCATGCAAAACAATTGAGAGCCCAGAGCCCAACTCAAACTTACATGGACAGCCCATTTTGGACCAGGGAGCCAAGTGGAGACAGCGGAGAAAGGAGAGTCTCTACAATAAACGGTGCTGGGAAGCCTGCACAGCCACATGGAACACAACGAGAGTACACCATGCTGTTACACCTGGCACACACACCACCTGAAATGGATTAAAGCCTTGAATGGCAGACTTGAAACCGAGAACCTTGTAGGAGAAGACCTAGGCAGAGTGCTCTTTGCCATCTGTCTGAGCCGCCTATTGGGAAGAAGCATGTCTGACTGGGCAAGGGCAACAAAGGAAACAAGAAACAAACGGGACCACATCAAATGCACACACTTCTGCCAGTCAAGGAAACCATCAACTGAATACTAAGACACCACAACAATTGGGAGAGGATGTTTGCAAACCACACATCGGACAAGGGGTGAAAAGCCCAAAGATACAATCAACTCGCACGTCTCCACAAGAAAAAAAACAAGCCAATGAAAACCTGGTCAAAAGATGGAAGCAGAGATTTCTCCGAAGAAGACAGAAAGAGGGCCAGTAGGTGCATGAAAACTTGTTCACCATCATTAAGTCTCAGGAAAATGCAAATCCAAACTGCAAGGACATGGCAGCTCACTGTGGTCAGCATGGCTAGAAGGAAGCAGACAGGAAATAACAAGTGTCAGAGAGGAGGTGGAGAGAAGGGAAGCCTCCTGCACTGCTGGTGGGAGTGTAACCCGGTGCAGCCACGATGCCAAAGGTGTGCAACTGCCTCAGAAATTTAAGCATCCATGTCCCGTATGACCCAGCTATTAACCTGCCGCTTGTTTATCCAAAAAAGTCAGAAAGACTACCGCATGAAGACATGTGCATGGCTGTGTTCACCACAGTCTTACTCCTGATATCCAAGGCTTGGAAAGCACCCTGGTGTCCAGCAAGGGATGATTGGAGAAGGAAGATGGGCTATAGCCACACAATGGTATACCACTCAGCCGGAACAAATGATGCAATCCAGCCATTTGTGACCACCAGAATGGCTGTGAGGGTTTTAGGGGAAGTGTAACAAGCCCCAGTGAGAAATTCAAATACCATAGAATCTCACTTACAAGGAGAAGAAAAAGCAAGCACTAACCAACAGGTGGCACTGAACATTTGTATGCGGGCTCCCAGAGGCAAAGAGGGGCGGTGACGGAGGGTGAAAGAGAAGATTAGGCACAAGTGTGTGGTGAGGGCCTGTGATTAGTCTTACACTGGTGAAGATGATGTAAGCTACACAGAAGTCTAAAGCAATGAGGATGTGAATCTGGAAGTTATAGTACGTTCTAAGGCAGGGTCATGGCTATAAATTCACCTCAAATCAAAAATCCAAAAAGGGGTCCAGAATGATGTCATAAAGCTTTGGGGGCGGAAAGAGTTTACAGAAGGTGAACTTCCAAGGATGGAAAATCACCTCCAAATGCTTACAGATGCTACAGAAAGGCAGACCATTCCCAATAGGTGAAGAGGAATACTACGAAGAGAACATGATCAGTCCTAAACCCATGAACGAACGGAAAATGTTACCGTCCATGATGTTATTACTAATCACCTTCACGAATAATCCAAACAGGCCCACGTCTTCCCAAGTTCAGGCAAAAGGTTGGTCCAAAAGTACAATTCAGGGCCGGCCCTGTGGTGGAGCAGGGAAGTGCCCACATTCCGCTTGGGCGGCCCGGGCCTCACTGTTTCACATTACGAGTGCATATCACATTAGTAGTGTTAGGAAATATAGATTTCATGGTATGGTGCGGGCAGAGATCATAACTAAGCAGCAATTGTGAGGATACGTTATCAATACGCACAAGAAAAGGAACCATAAGAATATTACAATCTATGGAAGTATCTGGTACACTTCCCAAAGGCAGAAGGAAGGAAAACTTGTGACCTGCCAAGGTGGAATTGGCAGAGTGCCACGAGATGACACCATCATTGTGCGTCAGAACATTCCCTGGGCAACTTCAACTTGTGAGGGAGTCCAGGACTTTTTCTGGGTAAGGTCCACCCATTTTGCCATCTACCCAAGATATAAGAGATAAAACCCAGGATAATCTTACAGGAGTGAAACCAGTGTCTAGAGAGAATGTAGGAGCCCTTTCGAAGTTCAAGGAGAAAGATAGAAACTGACAACAATTGCAGAAAAAGGAAAACTATCCTACCTAGACAGGGTGAGGAGTCAGACTGGTCTGAGATGGCTGTGAAACTCTGTGTGCACGGAGGTTGTCAGGACAACTTCGAATTTTGAGGTCGCTTATGACATCACGGTGACCATGTCCCCCAGGGTGGCCGCATGGTTACAGTCTGAGGATTGGCCTAGGCTAGGCTATTAAAGGGACAGATACCCAGAAACAGGTTTGGCAAACAGAAAGCAGGCACAGAAACTAGAAGAGATAAAACAGAGTCTGATGCAAGGGATAAGAAAGGAACCCTAGGCCACAAGTGAGAATAGAGGGACAAGCACGGAGAGGAGAACATTGTCATCTATTCAAGTCTATGGGGAGGTCATGCTGATTCAAGCTTGCAACTTCATTGGAAACAAGTGGCCGGACTTGGGGTTCATCACACCTACAGTGCCCTTGTGCCTTAAGCATAATGCAAAGTCAAGAAAGATGTCTTGAGGACATTGAAGAGAAGAATCGATGCCTCCTTTCCAAGGCCCATAGCATTCTTTGAAGGTCAGTCTCTTTTTCCGAAGCTCTGGTGTCACGTGGGCCCACTGGGCACATGGTAATGTGTCCCAAGAGATGTCTTGGAAGCCTTGAAGGAATGGAGCCCTGTCACGCTTGGGGTATGTCTCTTTGTTTGGAAGTGCTCTACAAGGGTGCTGAAAAGCACCCTCTTCCACAGGGCTTCGTTCCTTCGTGAAGGCTGCCCTCCCAGGCTAGTGTGCTCTGTTTGCCTCCATCGAAATTCTCTCCCCCTACCTCTTGCCGTAGAAGGATTATTGATTATGTGTTTTGACACCATATGTAAGGAAGTTGCACGAAAATTAGAACTTTACAGTTGTGTTTCAAGAAAAATACACAGGCCAGGGTAGAGGATGTAGGGCAAACAAATGGCCCACCCTATAAAAATTAAGTAAGCCCGTATCTGGACGGAATCTAGGGGAACGTTCAAGGATCAGGGGTCAAGTTCGAAACTTCCCAAATCCGGAAAAGAGACAGAAAAATCTCTTTCCTGGAGAGTGGAATTCATCCGATTTGTCTAAGTTGTCTTGGAAACATTGTGTCCGTGAAGGGGGTTGCCAGGACCACCTCGAATTTGGAGTTTCTGATCTCAGGATGTCAAACCAACCCACATGACCACGTGTTCTCAGTGCTTAGTTTGACCCAGGCTAGGATAGCCAAGAGTCCTACAAGTGACCGGTGCAAATTCAAGGACAACAACCAAGAGTCACGAAAGCACTCACACCTCACCCTAGAGAACATACAGCGATTAAAGAAATACAAACTAATCCCTTGGAATGAAGGAGAACGGACTGAGAAGCATGTCTAAGGGAGATAGCTGAGAAAGACCATGACGAGTATACTATGGAAAAGAAAAAGAGGACCCAGAAAATGGAAGGTGAACAGAAATCACACCTGAATTATCCACAATGAAAGATGATGTCCGTCTTTAGACAGACTCTGCTGGAACGTTTGAAAGTCAGAGAAATTCACAAGCCAAAAAACGGCAGCGAAGGTCAAGCATGGGCTAACTGGGAAGGGTGAGTTATGAGACTGCTCCAAGCAGGCTCTGAAACCTGTATCCATGAAGCATGCTGGACCTCAGAGACACACTTATGACAAATCCTCTGACATCACAATGGACCCGAAAAACAACCTAGCCTCATCTACACAGTGCTAGAGTTGGGCTCACTAGTATATTTAACTCCCATTGCACTCAACTGCACGTTGCCACTGAACATGTAAGTGGCCGGCCGGTGGTGCAGTGGTGAGGTCCGCACCTCCTGGGTCTGTGGCCCAGTATGGGCTGGGTGGAATCCTCGGTTTGGGCCTCCTCACCACTGCTTCAGTTGTTCTGGTGCAGGCGTCCGAGGTAGACTAGAGGCAGATGGGATGGGACGTTGGACAGGGCCAGACTTCCACAGCAAATACAGGAGCATTGCCAGCAGATGTGAGCACAGCAATGCACTTGTGCCAAAACAAAACCAATTAAAAGTTGCAAAGAATAGAAAAACTGAAGCTAAGGAAAAAAAAAAAAACAAAAAAACAGGAGCTTGCCATTACGAAGAATAGGATCTCTGTGAATAACCTTAGCAAAACAGGTGAATTCTATGTTAATTCAAAAACTAGCAAACCTTTGGGGAAAGAAAGTCAAGAAGACACAAGAAAAAAAAAGATATCGAGGGATCTAGGAATGGAAGGATTAACACACTTGAAAGGTTCATACCGCAGTAAGGAATCTCTGGATTCCATGCAATCCCAGTCAAAGTTGCAGCAGTATTTGCCACAGAGAAGAAGAGAGAATCCTAAAGTTTCTAGCCAGCAACACGAGACCCTGACTAGGCAAAGGAATCCTCAGGAAAACGAACAAAGCAGCACGTGTCACAATTTCTGATTTCAACATAGAGGACGAAGCGCTAGGTACCGAAACGGCACAGTCTGGGCCCCAAAACAGGCATGAAGACCCATGCAAAACAATTGAGAGCCCAGAGCCCAACTCAAACTTACATGGACAGCCCATTTTGGACCAGGGAGCCAAGTGGAGACAGCGGAGAAAGGAGAGTCTCTACAATAAACGGTGCTGGGAAGCCTGCACAGCCACATGGAACACAACGAGAGTACACCATGCTGTTACACCTGGCACACACACCACCTGAAATGGATTAAAGCCTTGAATGGCAGACTTGAAACCGTGAACCTTGTAGGAGAAGACCTAGGCAGAGTGCTCTTTGCCATCTGTCTGAGCCGCCTATTGGGAAGAAGCATGTCTGACTGGGCAAGGGCAACAAAGGAAACAAGAAACAAACGGGACCACATCAAATGCACACACTTCTGCCAGTCAAGGAAACCATCAACTGAATACTAAGACACCACAACAATTGGGAGAGGATGTTTGCAAACCACACATCGGACAAGGGGTGAAAAGCCCAAAGATACAATCAACTCGCACGTCTCCACAAGAAAAAAAACAAGCCAATGAAAACCTGGTCAAAAGATGGAAGCAGAGATTTCTCCGAAGAAGACAGAAAGAGGGCCAGTAGGTGCATGAAAACTTGTTCACCATCATTAAGTCTCAGGAAAATGCAAATCCAAACTGCAAGGACATGGCAGCTCACTGTGGTCAGCATGGCTAGAAGGAAGCAGACAGGAAATAACAAGTGTCAGAGAGGAGGTGGAGAGAAGGGAAGCCTCCTGCACTGCTGGTGGGAGTGTAACCCGGTGCAGCCACGATGCCAAAGGTGTGCAACTGCCTCAGAAATTTAAGCATCCATGTCCCGTATGACCCAGCTATTAACCTGCCGCTTGTTTATCCAAAAAAGTCAGAAAGACTACCGCATGAAGACATGTGCATGGCTGTGTTCACCACAGTCTTACTCCTGATATCCAAGGCTTGGAAAGCACCCTGGTGTCCAGCAAGGGATGATTGGAGAAGGAAGATGGGCTATAGCCACACAATGGTATACCACTCAGCCGGAACAAATGATGCAATCCAGCCATTTGTGACCACCAGAATGGCTGTGAGGGTTTTAGGGGAAGTGTAACAAGCCCCAGTGAGAAATTCAAATACCATAGAATCTCACTTACAAGGAGAAGAAAAAGCAAGCACTAACCAACAGGTGGCACTGAACATTTGTATGCGGGCTCCCAGAGGCAAAGAGGGGCGGTGACGGAGGGTGAAAGAGAAGATTAGGCACAAGTGTGTGGTGAGGGCCTGTGATTAGTCTTACACTGGTGAAGATGATGTAAGCTACACAGAAGTCTAAAGCAATGAGGATGTGAATCTGGAAGTTATAGTACGTTCTAAGGCAGGGTCATGGCTATAAATTCACCTCAAATCAAAAATCCAAAAAGGGGTCCAGAATGATGTCATAAAGCTTTGGGGGCGGAAAGAGTTTACAGAAGGTGAACTTCCAAGGATGGAAAATCACCTCCAAATGCTTACAGATGCTACAGAAAGGCAGACCATTCCCAATAGGTGAAGAGGAATACTACGAAGAGAACATGATCAGTCCTAAACCCATGAACGAACGGAAAATGTTACCGTCCATGATGTTATTACTAATCACCTTCACGAATAATCCAAACAGGCCCACGTCTTCCCAAGTTCAGGCAAAAGGTTGGTCCAAAAGTACAATTCAGGGCCGGCCCTGTGGTGGAGCAGGGAAGTGCCCACATTCCGCTTGGGCGGCCCGGGCCTCACTGTTTCACATTACGAGTGCATATCACATTAGTAGTGTTAGGAAATATAGATTTCATGGTATGGTGCGGGCAGAGATCATAACTAAGCAGCAATTGTGAGGATACGTTATCAATACGCACAAGAAAAGGAACCATAAGAATATTACAATCTATGGAAGTATCTGGTACACTTCCCAAAGGCAGAAGGAAGGAAAACTTGTGACCTGCCAAGGTGGAATTGGCAGAGTGCCACGAGATGACACCATCATTGTGCGTCAGAACATTCCCTGGGCAACTTCAACTTGTGAGGGAGTCCAGGACTTTTTCTGGGTAAGGTCCACCCATTTTGCCATCTACCCAAGATATAAGAGATAAAACCCAGGATAATCTTACAGGAGTGAAACCAGTGTCTAGAGAGAATGTAGGAGCCCTTTCGAAGTTCAAGGAGAAAGATAGAAACTGACAACAATTGCAGAAAAAGGAAAACTATCCTACCTAGACAGGGTGAGGAGTCAGACTGGTCTGAGATGGCTGTGAAACTCTGTGTGCACGGAGGTTGTCAGGACAACTTCGAATTTTGAGGTCGCTTATGACATCACGGTGACCATGTCCCCCAGGGTGGCCGCATGGTTACAGTCTGAGGATTGGCCTAGGCTAGGCTATTAAAGGGACAGATACCCAGAAACAGGTTTGGCAAACAGAAAGCAGGCACAGAAACTAGAAGAGATAAAACAGAGTCTGATGCAAGGGATAAGAAAGGAACCCTAGGCCACAAGTGAGAATAGAGGGACAAGCACGGAGAGGAGAACATTGTCATCTATTCAAGTCTATGGGGAGGTCATGCTGATTCAAGCTTGCAACTTCATTGGAAACAAGTGGCCGGACTTGGGGTTCATCACACCTACAGTGCCCTTGTGCCTTAAGCATAATGCAAAGTCAAGAAAGATGTCTTGAGGACATTGAAGAGAAGAATCGATGCCTCCTTTCCAAGGCCCATAGCATTCTTTGAAGGTCAGTCTCTTTTTCCGAAGCTCTGGTGTCACGTGGGCCCACTGGGCACATGGTAATGTGTCCCAAGAGATGTCTTGGAAGCCTTGAAGGAATGGAGCCCTGTCACGCTTGGGGTATGTCTCTTTGTTTGGAAGTGCTCTACAAGGGTGCTGAAAAGCACCCTCTTCCACAGGGCTTCGTTCCTTCGTGAAGGCTGCCCTCCCAGGCTAGTGTGCTCTGTTTGCCTCCATCGAAATTCTCTCCCCCTACCTCTTGCCGTAGAAGGATTATTGATTATGTGTTTTGACACCATATGTAAGGAAGTTGCACGAAAATTAGAACTTTACAGTTGTGTTTCAAGAAAAATACACAGGCCAGGGTAGAGGATGTAGGGCAAACAAATGGCCCACCCTATAAAAATTAAGTAAGCCCGTATCTGGACGGAATCTAGGGGAACGTTCAAGGATCAGGGGTCAAGTTCGAAACTTCCCAAATCCGGAAAAGAGACAGAAAAATCTCTTTCCTGGAGAGTGGAATTCATCCGATTTGTCTAAGTTGTCTTGGAAACATTGTGTCCGTGAAGGGGGTTGCCAGGACCACCTCGAATTTGGAGTTTCTGATCTCAGGATGTCAAACCAACCCACATGACCACGTGTTCTCAGTGCTTAGTTTGACCCAGGCTAGGATAGCCAAGAGTCCTACAAGTGACCGGTGCAAATTCAAGGACAACAACCAAGAGTCACGAAAGCACTCACACCTCACCCTAGAGAACATACAGCGATTAAAGAAATACAAACTAATCACTTGGAATGAAGGAGAACGGACTGAGAAGCATGTCTAAGGGAGATAGCTGAGAAAGACCATGACGAGTATACTATGGAAAAGAAAAAGAGGACCCAGAAAATGGAAGGTGAACAGAAATCACACCTGAATTATCCACAATGAAAGATGATGTCCGTCTTTAGACAGACTCTGCTGGAACGTTTGAAAGTCAGAGAAATTCACAAGCCAAAAAACGGCAGCGAAGGTCAAGCATGGGCTAACTGGGAAGGGTGAGTTATGAGACTGCTCCAAGCAGGCTCTGAAACCTGTATCCATGAAGCATGCTGGACCTCAGAGACACACTTATGACAAATCCTCTGACATCACAATGGACCCGAAAAACAACCTAGCCTCATCTACACAGTGCTAGAGTTGGGCTCACTAGTATATTTAACTCCCATTGCACTCAACTGCACGTTGCCACTGAACATGTAAGTGGCCGGCCGGTGGTGCAGTGGTGAGGTCCGCACCTCCTGGGTCTGTGGCCCAGTATGGGCTGGGTGGAATCCTCGGTTTGGGCCTCCTCACCACTGCTTCAGTTGTTCTGGTGCAGGCGTCCGAGGTAGACTAGAGGCAGATGGGATGGGACGTTGGACAGGGCCAGACTTCCACAGCAAATACAGGAGCATTGCCAGCAGATGTGAGCACAGCAATGCACTTGTGCCAAAACAAAACCAATTAAAAGTTGCAAAGAATAGAAAAACTGAAGCTAAGGAAAAAAAAAAAAAACAAAAAAACAGGAGCTTGCCATTACGAAGAATAGGATCTCTGTGAATAACCTTAGCAAAACAGGTGAATTCTATGTTAATTCAAAAACTAGCAAACCTTTGGGGAAAGAAACTCAAGAAGACACAAGAAAAAAAAAGATATCGAGGGATCTAGGAATGGAAGGATTAACACACTTGAAAGGTTCATACCGCAGTAAGGAATCTCTGGATTCCATGCAATCCCAGTCAAAGTTGCAGCAGTATTTGCCACAGAGAAGAAGAGAGAATCCTAAAGTTTCTAGCCAGCAACACGAGACCCTGACTAGGCAAAGGAATCCTCAGGAAAACGAACAAAGCAGCACGTGTCACAATTTCTGATTTCAACATAGAGGACGAAGCGCTAGGTACCGAAACGGCACAGTCTGGGCCCCAAAACAGGCATGAAGACCCATGCAAAACAATTGAGAGCCCAGAGCCCAACTCAAACTTACATGGACAGCCCATTTTGGACCAGGGAGCCAAGTGGAGACAGCGGAGAAAGGAGAGTCTCTACAATAAACGGTGCTGGGAAGCCTGCACAGCCACATGGAACACAACGAGAGTACACCATGCTGTTACACCTGGCACACACACCACCTGAAATGGATTAAAGCCTTGAATGGCAGACTTGAAACCGTGAACCTTGTAGGAGAAGACCTAGGCAGAGTGCTCTTTGCCATCTGTCTGAGCCGCCTATTGGGAAGAAGCATGTCTGACTGGGCAAGGGCAACAAAGGAAACAAGAAACAAACGGGACCACATCAAATGCACACACTTCTGCCAGTCAAGGAAACCATCAACTGAATACTAAGACACCACAACAATTGGGAGAGGATGTTTGCAAACCACACATCGGACAAGGGGTGAAAAGCCCAAAGATACAATCAACTCGCACGTCTCCACAAGAAAAAAAACAAGCCAATGAAAACCTGGTCAAAAGATGGAAGCAGAGATTTCTCCGAAGAAGACAGAAAGAGGGCCAGTAGGTGCATGAAAACTTGTTCACCATCATTAAGTCTCAGGAAAATGCAAATCCAAACTGCAAGGACATGGCAGCTCACTGTGGTCAGCATGGCTAGAAGGAAGCAGACAGGAAATAACAAGTGTCAGAGAGGAGGTGGAGAGAAGGGAAGCCTCCTGCACTGCTGGTGGGAGTGTAACCCGGTGCAGCCACGATGCCAAAGGTGTGCAACTGCCTCAGAAATTTAAGCATCCATGTCCCGTATGACCCAGCTATTAACCTGCCGCTTGTTTATCCAAAAAAGTCAGAAAGACTACCGCATGAAGACATGTGCATGGCTGTGTTCACCACAGTCTTACTCCTGATATCCAAGGCTTGGAAAGCACCCTGGTGTCCAGCAAGGGATGATTGGAGAAGGAAGATGGGCTATAGCCACACAATGGTATACCACTCAGCCGGAACAAATGATGCAATCCAGCCATTTGTGACCACCAGAATGGCTGTGAGGGTTTTAGGGGAAGTGTAACAAGCCCCAGTGAGAAATTCAAATACCATAGAATCTCACTTACAAGGAGAAGAAAAAGCAAGCACTAACCAACAGGTGGCACTGAACATTTGTATGCGGGCTCCCAGAGGCAAAGAGGGGCGGTGACGGAGGGTGAAAGAGAAGATTAGGCACAAGTGTGTGGTGAGGGCCTGTGATTAGTCTTACACTGGTGAAGATGATGTAAGCTACACAGAAGTCTAAAGCAATGAGGATGTGAATCTGGAAGTTATAGTACGTTCTAAGGCAGGGTCATGGCTATAAATTCACCTCAAATCAAAAATCCAAAAAGGGGTCCAGAATGATGTCATAAAGCTTTGGGGGCGGAAAGAGTTTACAGAAGGTGAACTTCCAAGGATGGAAAATCACCTCCAAATGCTTACAGATGCTACAGAAAGGCAGACCATTCCCAATAGGTGAAGAGGAATACTACGAAGAGAACATGATCAGTCCTAAACCCATGAACGAACGGAAAATGTTACCGTCCATGATGTTATTACTAATCACCTTCACGAATAATCCAAACAGGCCCACGTCTTCCCAAGTTCAGGCAAAAGGTTGGTCCAAAAGTACAATTCAGGGCCGGCCCTGTGGTGGAGCAGGGAAGTGCCCACATTCCGCTTGGGCGGCCCGGGCCTCACTGTTTCACATTACGAGTGCATATCACATTAGTAGTGTTAGGAAATATAGATTTCATGGTATGGTGCGGGCAGAGATCATAAATAAGCAGCAATTGTGAGGATACGTTATCAATACGCACAAGAAAAGGAACCATAAGAATATTACAATCTATGGAAGTATCTGGTACACTTCCCAAAGGCAGAAGGAAGGAAAACTTGTGACCTGCCAAGGTGGAATTGGCAGAGTGCCACGAGATGACACCATCATTGTGCGTCAGAACATTCCCTGGGCAACTTCAACTTGTGAGGGAGTCCAGGACTTTTTCTGGGTAAGGTCCACCCATTTTGCCATCTACCCAAGATATAAGAGATAAAACCCAGGATAATCTTACAGGAGTGAAACCAGTGTCTAGAGAGAATGTAGGAGCCCTTTCGAAGTTCAAGGAGAAAGATAGAAACTGACAACAATTGCAGAAAAAGGAAAACTATCCTACCTAGACAGGGTGAGGAGTCAGACTGGTCTGAGATGGCTGTGAAACTCTGTGTGCACGGAGGTTGTCAGGACAACTTCGAATTTTGAGGTCGCTTATGACATCACGGTGAACATGTCCCCCAGGGTGGCCGCATGGTTACAGTCTGACGATTGGCCTAGGCTAGGCTATTAAAGGGACAGATACCCAGAAACAGGTTTGGCAAACAGAAAGCAGGCACAGAAACTAGAAGAGATAAAACAGAGTCTGATGCAAGGGATAAGAAAGGAACCCTAGGCCACAAGTGAGAATAGAGGGACAAGCACGGAGAGGAGAACATTGTCATCTATTCAAGTCTATGGGGAGGTCATGCTGATTCAAGCTTGCAACTTCATTGGAAACAAGTGGCCGGACTTGGGGTTCATCACACCTACAGTGCCCTTGTGCCTTAAGCATAATGCAAAGTCAAGAAAGATGTCTTGAGGACATTGAAGAGAAGAATCGATGCCTCCTTTCCAAGGCCCATAGCATTCTTTGAAGGTCAGTCTCTTTTTCCGAAGCTCTGGTGTCACGTGGGCCCACTGGGCACATGGTAATGTGTCCCAAGAGATGTCTTGGAAGCCTTGAAGGAATGGAGCCCTGTCACGCTTGGGGTATGTCTCTTTGTTTGGAAGTGCTCTACAAGGGTGCTGAAAAGCACCCTCTTCCACAGGGCTTCGTTCCTTCGTGAAGGCTGCCCTCCCAGGCTAGTGTGCTCTGTTTGCCTCCATCGAAATTCTCTCCCCCTACCTCTTGCCGTAGAAGGATTATTGATTATGTGTTTTGACACCATATGTAAGGAAGTTGCACGAAAATTAGAACTTTACAGTTGTGTTTCAAGAAAAATACACAGGCCAGGGTAGAGGATGTAGGGCAAACAAATGGCCCACCCTATAAAAATTAAGTAAGCCCGTATCTGGACGGAATCTAGGGGAACGTTCAAGGATCAGGGGTCAAGTTCGAAACTTCCCAAATCCGGAAAAGAGACAGAAAAATCTCTTTCCTGGAGAGTGGAATTCATCCGATTTGTCTAAGTTGTCTTGGAAACATTGTGTCCGTGAAGGGGGTTGCCAGGACCACCTCGAATTTGGAGTTTCTGATCTCAGGATGTCAAACCAACCCACATGACCACGTGTTCTCAGTGCTTAGTTTGACCCAGGCTAGGATAGCCAAGAGTCCTACAAGTGACCGGTGCAAATTCAAGGACAACAACCAAGAGTCACGAAAGCACTCACACCTCACCCTAGAGAACATACAGCGATTAAAGAAATACAAACTAATCACTTGGAATGAAGGAGAACGGACTGAGAAGCATGTCTAAGGGAGATAGCTGAGAAAGACCATGACGAGTATACTATGGAAAAGAAAAAGAGGACCCAGAAAATGGAAGGTGAACAGAAATCACACCTGAATTATCCACAATGAAAGATGATGTCCGTCTTTAGACAGACTCTGCTGGAACGTTTGAAAGTCAGAGAAATTCACAAGCCAAAAAACGGCAGCGAAGGTCAAGCATGGGCTAACTGGGAAGGGTGAGTTATGAGACTGCTCCAAGCAGGCTCTGAAACCTGTATCCATGAAGCATGCTGGACCTCAGAGACACACTTATGACAAATCCTCTGACATCACAATGGACCCGAAAAACAACCTAGCCTCATCTACACAGTGCTAGAGTTGGGCTCACTAGTATATTTAACTCCCATTGCACTCAACTGCACGTTGCCACTGAACATGTAAGTGGCCGGCCGGTGGTGCAGTGGTGAGGTCCGCACCTCCTGGGTCTGTGGCCCAGTATGGGCTGGGTGGAATCCTCGGTTTGGGCCTCCTCACCACTGCTTCAGTTGTTCTGGTGCAGGCGTCCGAGGTAGAGTAGAGGCAGATGGGATGGGACGTTGGACAGGGCCAGACTTCCACAGCAAATACAGGAGCATTGCCAGCAGATGTGAGCACAGCAATGCACTTGTGCCAAAACAAAACCAATTAAAAGTTGCAAAGAATAGAAAAACTGAAGCTAAGGAAAAAAAAAAAAAACAAAAAAACAGGAGCTTGCCATTACGAAGAATAGGATCTCTGTGAATAACCTTAGCAAAACAGGTGAATTCTATGTTAATTCAAAAACTAGCAAACCTTTGGGGAAAGAAACTCAAGAAGACACAAGAAAAAAAAAGATATCGAGGGATCTAGGAATGGAAGGATTAACACACTTGAAAGGTTCATACCGCAGTAAGGAATCTCTGGATTCCATGCAATCCCAGTCAAAGTTGCAGCAGTATTTGCCACAGAGAAGAAGAGAGAATCCTAAAGTTTCTAGCCAGCAACACGAGACCCTGACTAGGCAAAGGAATCCTCAGGAAAACGAACAAAGCAGCACGTGTCACAATTTCTGATTTCAACATAGAGGACGAAGCGCTAGGTACCGAAACGGCACAGTCTGGGCCCCAAAACAGGCATGAAGACCCATGCAAAACAATTGAGAGCCCAGAGCCCAACTCAAACTTACATGGACAGCCCATTTTGGACCAGGGAGCCAAGTGGAGACAGCGGAGAAAGGAGAGTCTCTACAATAAACGGTGCTGGGAAGCCTGCACAGCCACATGGAACACAACGAGAGTACACCATGCTGTTACACCTGGCACACACACCACCTGAAATGGATTAAAGCCTTGAATGGCAGACTTGAAACCGTGAACCTTGTAGGAGAAGACCTAGGCAGAGTGCTCTTTGCCATCTGTCTGAGCCGCCTATTGGGAAGAAGCATGTCTGACTGGGCAAGGGCAACAAAGGAAACAAGAAACAAACGGGACCACATCAAATGCACACACTTCTGCCAGTCAAGGAAACCATCAACTGAATACTAAGACACCACAACAATTGGGAGAGGATGTTTGCAAACCACACATCGGACAAGGGGTGAAAAGCCCAAAGATACAATCAACTCGCACGTCTCCACAAGAAAAAAAACAAGCCAATGAAAACCTGGTCAAAAGATGGAAGCAGAGATTTCTCCGAAGAAGACAGAAAGAGGGCCAGTAGGTGCATGAAAACTTGTTCACCATCATTAAGTCTCAGGAAAATGCAAATCCAAACTGCAAGGACATGGCAGCTCACTGTGGTCAGCATGGCTAGAAGGAAGCAGACAGGAAATAACAAGTGTCAGAGAGGAGGTGGAGAGAAGGGAAGCCTCCTGCACTGCTGGTGGGAGTGTAACCCGGTGCAGCCACGATGCCAAAGGTGTGCAACTGCCTCAGAAATTTAAGCATCCATGTCCCGTATGACCCAGCTATTAACCTGCCGCTTGTTTATCCAAAAAAGTCAGAAAGACTACCGCATGAAGACATGTGCATGGCTGTGTTCACCACAGTCTTACTCCTGATATCCAAGGCTTGGAAAGCACCCTGGTGTCCAGCAAGGGATGATTGGAGAAGGAAGATGGGCTATAGCCACACAATGGTATACCACTCAGCCGGAACAAATGATGCAATCCAGCCATTTGTGACCACCAGAATGGCTGTGAGGGTTTTAGGGGAAGTGTAACAAGCCCCAGTGAGAAATTCAAATACCATAGAATCTCACTTACAAGGAGAAGAAAAAGCAAGCACTAACCAACAGGTGGCACTGAACATTTGTATGCGGGCTCCCAGAGGCAAAGAGGGGCGGTGACGGAGGGTGAAAGAGAAGATTAGGCACAAGTGTGTGGTGAGGGCCTGTGATTAGTCTTACACTGGTGAAGATGATGTAAGCTACACAGAAGTCTAAAGCAATGAGGATGTGAATCTGGAAGTTATAGTACGTTCTAAGGCAGGGTCATGGCTATAAATTCACCTCAAATCAAAAATCCAAAAAGGGGTCCAGAATGATGTCATAAAGCTTTGGGGGCGGAAAGAGTTTACAGAAGGTGAACTTCCAAGGATGGAAAATCACCTCCAAATGCTTACAGATGCTACAGAAAGGCAGACCATTCCCAATAGGTGAAGAGGAATACTACGAAGAGAACATGATCAGTCCTAAACCCATGAACGAACGGAAAATGTTACCGTCCATGATGTTATTACTAATCACCTTCACGAATAATCCAAACAGGCCCACGTCTTCCCAAGTTCAGGCAAAAGGTTGGTCCAAAAGTACAATTCAGGGCCGGCCCTGTGGTGGAGCAGGGAAGTGCCCACATTCCGCTTGGGCGGCCCGGGCCTCACTGTTTCACATTACGAGTGCATATCACATTAGTAGTGTTAGGAAATATAGATTTCATGGTATGGTGCGGGCAGAGATCATAAATAAGCAGCAATTGTGAGGATACGTTATCAATACGCACAAGAAAAGGAACCATAAGAATATTACAATCTATGGAAGTATCTGGTACACTTCCCAAAGGCAGAAGGAAGGAAAACTTGTGACCTGCCAAGGTGGAATTGGCAGAGTGCCACGAGATGACACCATCATTGTGCGTCAGAACATTCCCTGGGCAACTTCAACTTGTGAGGGAGTCCAGGACTTTTTCTGGGTAAGGTCCACCCATTTTGCCATCTACCTAAGATATAAGAGATAAAACCCAGGATTATCTTACAGGAGTGAAACCAGTGTCTAGAGAGAATGTAGGAGCCCTTTCGAAGTTCAAGGAGAAAGATAGAAACTGACAACAATTGCAGAAAAAGGAAAACTATCCTACCTAGACAGGGTGAGGAGTCAGACTGGTCTGAGATGGCTGTGAAACTCTGTGTGCACGGAGGTTGTCAGGACAACTTCGAATTTTGAGGTCGCTTATGACATCACGGTGAACATGTCCCCCAGGGTGGCCGCATGGTTACAGTCTGAGGATTGGCCTAGGCTAGGCTATTAAAGGGACAGATACCCAGAAACAGGTTTGGCAAACAGAAAGCAGGCACAGAAACTAGAAGAGATAAAACAGAGTCTGATGCAAGGGATAAGAAAGGAACCCTAGGCCACAAGTGAGAATAGAGGGACAAGCACGGAGAGGAGAACATTGTCATCTATTCAAGTCTATGGGGAGGTCATGCTGATTCAAGCTTGCAACTTCATTGGAAACAAGTGGCCGGACTTGGGGTTCATCACACCTACAGTGCCCTTGTGCCTTAAGCATAATGCAAAGTCAAGAAAGATGTCTTGAGGACATTGAAGAGAAGAATCGATGCCTCCTTTCCAAGGCCCATAGCATTCTTTGAAGGTCAGTCTCTTTTTCCGAAGCTCTGGTGTCACGTGGGCCCACTGGGCACATGGTAATGTGTCCCAAGAGATGTCTTGGAAGCCTTGAAGGAATGGAGCCCTGTCACGCTTGGGGTATGTCTCTTTGTTTGGAAGTGCTCTACAAGGGTGCTGAAAAGCACCCTCTTCCACAGGGCTTCGTTCCTTCGTGAAGGCTGCCCTCCCAGGCTAGTGTGCTCTGTTTGCCTCCATCGAAATTCTCTCCCCCTACCTCTTGCCGTAGAAGGATTATTGATTATGTGTTTTGACACCATATGTAAGGAAGTTGCACGAAAATTAGAACTTTACAGTTGTGTTTCAAGAAAAATACACAGGCCAGGGTAGAGGATGTAGGGCAAACAAATGGCCCACCCTATAAAAATTAAGTAAGCCCGTATCTGGACGGAATCTAGGGGAACGTTCAAGGATCAGGGGTCAAGTTCGAAACTTCCCAAATCCGGAAAAGAGACAGAAAAATCTCTTTCCTGGAGAGTGGAATTCATCCGATTTGTCTAAGTTGTCTTGGAAACATTGTGTCCGTGAAGGGGGTTGCCAGGACCACCTCGAATTTGGAGTTTCTGATCTCAGGATGTCAAACCAACCCACATGACCACGTGTTCTCAGTGCTTAGTTTGACCCAGGCTAGGATAGCCAAGAGTCCTACAAGTGACCGGTGCAAATTCAAGGACAACAACCAAGAGTCACGAAAGCACTCACACCTCACCCTAGAGAACATACAGCGATTAAAGAAATACAAACTAATCACTTGGAATGAAGGAGAACGGACTGAGAAGCATGTCTAAGGGAGATAGCTGAGAAAGACCATGACGAGTATACTATGGAAAAGAAAAAGAGGACCCAGAAAATGGAAGGTGAACAGAAATCACACCTGAATTATCCACAATGAAAGATGATGTCCGTCTTTAGACAGACTCTGCTGGAACGTTTGAAAGTCAGAGAAATTCACAAGCCAAAAAACGGCAGCGAAGGTCAAGCATGGGCTAACTGGGAAGGGTGAGTTATGAGACTGCTCCAAGCAGGCTCTGAAACCTGTATCCATGAAGCATGCTGGACCTCAGAGACACACTTATGACAAATCCTCTGACATCACAATGGACCCGAAAAACAACCTAGCCTCATCTACACAGTGCTAGAGTTGGGCTCACTAGTATATTTAACTCCCATTGCACTCAACTGCACGTTGCCACTGAACATGTAAGTGGCCGGCCGGTGGTGCAGTGGTGAGGTCCGCACCTCCTGGGTCTGTGGCCCAGTATGGGCTGGGTGGAATCCTCGGTTTGGGCCTCCTCACCACTGCTTCAGTTGTTCTGGTGCAGGCGTCCGAGGTAGACTAGAGGCAGATGGGATGGGACGTTGGACAGGGCCAGACTTCCACAGCAAATACAGGAGCATTGCCAGCAGATGTGAGCACAGCAATGCACTTGTGCCAAAACAAAACCAATTAAAAGTTGCAAAGAATAGAAAAACTGAAGCTAAGGAAAAAAAAAAAAAACAAAAAAACAGGAGCTTGCCATTACGAAGAATAGGATCTCTGTGAATAACCTTAGCAAAACAGGTGAATTCTATGTTAATTCAAAAACTAGCAAACCTTTGGGGAAAGAAACTCAAGAAGACACAAGAAAAAAAAAGATATCGAGGGATCTAGGAATGGAAGGATTAACACACTTGAAAGGTTCATACCGCAGTAAGGAATCTCTGGATTCCATGCAATCCCAGTCAAAGTTGCAGCAGTATTTGCCACAGAGAAGAAGAGAGAATCCTAAAGTTTCTAGCCAGCAACACGAGACCCTGACTAGGCAAAGGAATCCTCAGGAAAACGAACAAAGCAGCACGTGTCACAATTTCTGATTTCAACATAGAGGACGAAGCGCTAGGTACCGAAACGGCACAGTCTGGGCCCCAAAACAGGCATGAAGACCCATGCAAAACAATTGAGAGCCCAGAGCCCAACTCAAACTTACATGGACAGCCCATTTTGGACCAGGGAGCCAAGTGGAGACAGCGGAGAAAGGAGAGTCTCTACAATAAACGGTGCTGGGAAGCCTGCACAGCCACATGGAACACAACGAGAGTACACCATGCTGTTACACCTGGCACACACACCACCTGAAATGGATTAAAGCCTTGAATGGCAGACTTGAAACCGTGAACCTTGTAGGAGAAGACCTAGGCAGAGTGCTCTTTGCCATCTGTCTGAGCCGCCTATTGGGAAGAAGCATGTCTGACTGGGCAAGGGCAACAAAGGAAACAAGAAACAAACGGGACCACATCAAATGCACACACTTCTGCCAGTCAAGGAAACCATCAACTGAATACTAAGACACCACAACAATTGGGAGAGGATGTTTGCAAACCACACATCGGACAAGGGGTGAAAAGCCCAAAGATACAATCAACTCGCACGTCTCCACAAGAAAAAAAACAAGCCAATGAAAACCTGGTCAAAAGATGGAAGCAGAGATTTCTCCGAAGAAGACAGAAAGAGGGCCAGTAGGTGCATGAAAACTTGTTCACCATCATTAAGTCTCAGGAAAATGCAAATCCAAACTGCAAGGACATGGCAGCTCACTGTGGTCAGCATGGCTAGAAGGAAGCAGACAGGAAATAACAAGTGTCAGAGAGGAGGTGGAGAGAAGGGAAGCCTCCTGCACTGCTGGTGGGAGTGTAACCCGGTGCAGCCACGATGCCAAAGGTGTGCAACTGCCTCAGAAATTTAAGCATCCATGTCCCGTATGACCCAGCTATTAACCTGCCGCTTGTTTATCCAAAAAAGTCAGAAAGACTACCGCATGAAGACATGTGCATGGCTGTGTTCACCACAGTCTTACTCCTGATATCCAAGGCTTGGAAAGCACCCTGGTGTCCAGCAAGGGATGATTGGAGAAGGAAGATGGGCTATAGCCACACAATGGTATACCACTCAGCCGGAACAAATGATGCAATCCAGCCATTTGTGACCACCAGAATGGCTGTGAGGGTTTTAGGGGAAGTGTAACAAGCCCCAGTGAGAAATTCAAATACCATAGAATCTCACTTACAAGGAGAAGAAAAAGCAAGCACTAACCAACAGGTGGCACTGAACATTTGTATGCGGGCTCCCAGAGGCAAAGAGGGGCGGTGACGGAGGGTGAAAGAGAAGATTAGGCACAAGTGTGTGGTGAGGGCCTGTGATTAGTCTTACACTGGTGAAGATGATGTAAGCTACACAGAAGTCTAAAGCAATGAGGATGTGAATCTGGAAGTTATAGTACGTTCTAAGGCAGGGTCATGGCTATAAATTCACCTCAAATCAAAAATCCAAAAAGGGGTCCAGAATGATGTCATAAAGCTTTGGGGGCGGAAAGAGTTTACAGAAGGTGAACTTCCAAGGATGGAAAATCACCTCCAAATGCTTACAGATGCTACAGAAAGGCAGACCATTCCCAATAGGTGAAGAGGAATACTACGAAGAGAACATGATCAGTCCTAAACCCATGAACGAACGGAAAATGTTACCGTCCATGATGTTATTACTAATCACCTTCACGAATAATCCAAACAGGCCCACGTCTTCCCAAGTTCAGGCAAAAGGTTGGTCCAAAAGTACAATTCAGGGCCGGCCCTGTGGTGGAGCAGGGAAGTGCCCACATTCCGCTTGGGCGGCCCGGGCCTCACTGTTTCACATTACGAGTGCATATCACATTAGTAGTGTTAGGAAATATAGATTTCATGGTATGGTGCGGGCAGAGATCATAACTAAGCAGCAATTGTGAGGATACGTTATCAATACGCACAAGAAAAGGAACCATAAGAATATTACAATCTATGGAAGTATCTGGTACACTTCCCAAAGGCAGAAGGAAGGAAAACTTGTGACCTGCCAAGGTGGAATTGGCAGAGTGCCACGAGATGACACCATCATTGTGCGTCAGAACATTCCCTGGGCAACTTCAACTTGTGAGGGAGTCCAGGACTTTTTCTGGGTAAGGTCCACCCATTTTGCCATCTACCCAAGATATAAGAGATAAAACCCAGGATTATCTTACAGGAGTGAAACCAGTGTCTAGAGAGAATGTAGGAGCCCTTTCGAAGTTCAAGGAGAAAGATAGAAACTGACAACAATTGCAGAAAAAGGAAAACTATCCTACCTAGACAGGGTGAGGAGTCAGACTGGTCTGAGATGGCTGTGAAACTCTGTGTGCACGGAGGTTGTCAGGACAACTTCGAATTTTGAGGTCGCTTATGACATCACGGTGAACATGTCCCCCAGGGTGGCCGCATGGTTACAGTCTGACGATAGGCCTAGGCTAGGCTATTAAAGGGACAGATACCCAGAAACAGGTTTGGCAAACAGAAAGCAGGCACAGAAACTAGAAGAGATAAAACAGAGTCTGATGCAAGGGATAAGAAAGGAACCCTAGGCCACAAGTGAGAATAGAGGGACAAGCACGGAGAGGAGAACATTGTCATCTATTCAAGTCTATGGGGAGGTCATGCTGATTCAAGCTTGCAACTTCATTGGAAACAAGTGGCCGGACTTGGGGTTCATCACACCTACAGTGCCCTTGTGCCTTAAGCATAATGCAAAGTCAAGAAAGATGTCTTGAGGACATTGAAGAGAAGAATCGATGCCTCCTTTCCAAGGCCCATAGCATTCTTTGAAGGTCAGTCTCTTTTTCCGAAGCTCTGGTGTCACGTGGGCCCACTGGGCACATGGTAATGTGTCCCAAGAGATGTCTTGGAAGCCTTGAAGGAATGGAGCCCTGTCACGCTTGGGGTATGTCTCTTTGTTTGGAAGTGCTCTACAAGGGTGCTGAAAAGCACCCTCTTCCACAGGGCTTCGTTCCTTCGTGAAGGCTGCCCTCCCAGGCTAGTGTGCTCTGTTTGCCTCCATCGAAATTCTCTCCCCCTACCTCTTGCCGTAGAAGGATTATTGATTATGTGTTTTGACACCATATGTAAGGAAGTTGCACGAAAATTAGAACTTTACAGTTGTGTTTCAAGAAAAATACACAGGCCAGGGTAGAGGATGTAGGGCAAACAAATGGCCCACCCTATAAAAATTAAGTAAGCCCGTATCTGGACGGAATCTAGGGGAACGTTCAAGGATCAGGGGTCAAGTTCGAAACTTCCCAAATCCGGAAAAGAGACAGAAAAATCTCTTTCCTGGAGAGTGGAATTCATCCGATTTGTCTAAGTTGTCTTGGAAACATTGTGTCCGTGAAGGGGGTTGCCAGGACCACCTCGAATTTGGAGTTTCTGATCTCAGGATGTCAAACCAACCCACATGACCACGTGTTCTCAGTGCTTAGTTTGACCCAGGCTAGGATAGCCAAGAGTCCTACAAGTGACCGGTGCAAATTCAAGGACAACAACCAAGAGTCACGAAAGCACTCACACCTCACCCTAGAGAACATACAGCGATTAAAGAAATACAAACTAATCACTTGGAATGAAGGAGAACGGACTGAGAAGCATGTCTAAGGGAGATAGCTGAGAAAGACCATGACGAGTATACTATGGAAAAGAAAAAGAGGACCCAGAAAATGGAAGGTGAACAGAAATCACACCTGAATTATCCACAATGAAAGATGATGTCCGTCTTTAGACAGACTCTGCTGGAACGTTTGAAAGTCAGAGAAATTCACAAGCCAAAAAACGGCAGCGAAGGTCAAGCATGGGCTAACTGGGAAGGGTGAGTTATGAGACTGCTCCAAGCAGGCTCTGAAACCTGTATCCATGAAGCATGCTGGACCTCAGAGACACACTTATGACAAATCCTCTGACATCACAATGGACCCGAAAAACAACCTAGCCTCATCTACACAGTGCTAGAGTTGGGCTCACTAGTATATTTAACTCCCATTGCACTCAACTGCACGTTGCCACTGAACATGTAAGTGGCCGGCCGGTGGTGCAGTGGTGAGGTCCGCACCTCCTGGGTCTGTGGCCCAGTATGGGCTGGGTGGAATCCTCGGTTTGGGCCTCCTCACCACTGCTTCAGTTGTTCTGGTGCAGGCGTCCGAGGTAGAGTAGAGGCAGATGGGATGGGACGTTGGACAGGGCCAGACTTCCACAGCAAATACAGGAGCATTGCCAGCAGATGTGAGCACAGCAATGCACTTGTGCCAAAACAAAACCAATTAAAAGTTGCAAAGAATAGAAAAACTGAAGCTAAGGAAAAAAAAAAAAAACAAAAAAACAGGAGCTTGCCATTACGAAGAATAGGATCTCTGTGAATAACCTTAGCAAAACAGGTGAATTCTATGTTAATTCAAAAACTAGCAAACCTTTGGGGAAAGAAACTCAAGAAGACACAAGAAAAAAAAAGATATCGAGGGATCTAGGAATGGAAGGATTAACACACTTGAAAGGTTCATACCGCAGTAAGGAATCTCTGGATTCCATGCAATCCCAGTCAAAGTTGCAGCAGTATTTGCCACAGAGAAGAAGAGAGAATCCTAAAGTTTCTAGCCAGCAACACGAGACCCTGACTAGGCAAAGGAATCCTCAGGAAAACGAACAAAGCAGCACGTGTCACAATTTCTGATTTCAACATAGAGGACGAAGCGCTAGGTACCGAAACGGCACAGTCTGGGCCCCAAAACAGGCATGAAGACCCATGCAAAACAATTGAGAGCCCAGAGCCCAACTCAAACTTACATGGACAGCCCATTTTGGACCAGGGAGCCAAGTGGAGACAGCGGAGAAAGGAGAGTCTCTACAATAAACGGTGCTGGGAAGCCTGCACAGCCACATGGAACACAACGAGAGTACACCATGCTGTTACACCTGGCACACACACCACCTGAAATGGATTAAAGCCTTGAATGGCAGACTTGAAACCGTGAACCTTGTAGGAGAAGACCTAGGCAGAGTGCTCTTTGCCATCTGTCTGAGCCGCCTATTGGGAAGAAGCATGTCTGACTGGGCAAGGGCAACAAAGGAAACAAGAAACAAACGGGACCACATCAAATGCACACACTTCTGCCAGTCAAGGAAACCATCAACTGAATACTAAGACACCACAACAATTGGGAGAGGATGTTTGCAAACCACACATCGGACAAGGGGTGAAAAGCCCAAAGATACAATCAACTCGCACGTCTCCACAAGAAAAAAAACAAGCCAATGAAAACCTGGTCAAAAGATGGAAGCAGAGATTTCTCCGAAGAAGACAGAAAGAGGGCCAGTAGGTGCATGAAAACTTGTTCACCATCATTAAGTCTCAGGAAAATGCAAATCCAAACTGCAAGGACATGGCAGCTCACTGTGGTCAGCATGGCTAGAAGGAAGCAGACAGGAAATAACAAGTGTCAGAGAGGAGGTGGAGAGAAGGGAAGCCTCCTGCACTGCTGGTGGGAGTGTAACCCGGTGCAGCCACGATGCCAAAGGTGTGCAACTGCCTCAGAAATTTAAGCATCCATGTCCCGTATGACCCAGCTATTAACCTGCCGCTTGTTTATCCAAAAAAGTCAGAAAGACTACCGCATGAAGACATGTGCATGGCTGTGTTCACCACAGTCTTACTCCTGATATCCAAGGCTTGGAAAGCACCCTGGTGTCCAGCAAGGGATGATTGGAGAAGGAAGATGGGCTATAGCCACACAATGGTATACCACTCAGCCGGAACAAATGATGCAATCCAGCCATTTGTGACCACCAGAATGGCTGTGAGGGTTTTAGGGGAAGTGTAACAAGCCCCAGTGAGAAATTCAAATACCATAGAATCTCACTTACAAGGAGAAGAAAAAGCAAGCACTAACCAACAGGTGGCACTGAACATTTGTATGCGGGCTCCCAGAGGCAAAGAGGGGCGGTGACGGAGGGTGAAAGAGAAGATTAGGCACAAGTGTGTGGTGAGGGCCTGTGATTAGTCTTACACTGGTGAAGATGATGTAAGCTACACAGAAGTCTAAAGCAATGAGGATGTGAATCTGGAAGTTATAGTACGTTCTAAGGCAGGGTCATGGCTATAAATTCACCTCAAATCAAAAATCCAAAAAGGGGTCCAGAATGATGTCATAAAGCTTTGGGGGCGGAAAGAGTTTACAGAAGGTGAACTTCCAAGGATGGAAAATCACCTCCAAATGCTTACAGATGCTACAGAAAGGCAGACCATTCCCAATAGGTGAAGAGGAATACTACGAAGAGAACATGATCAGTCCTAAACCCATGAACGAACGGAAAATGTTACCGTCCATGATGTTATTACTAATCACCTTCACGAATAATCCAAACAGGCCCACGTCTTCCCAAGTTCAGGCAAAAGGTTGGTCCAAAAGTACAATTCAGGGCCGGCCCTGTGGTGGAGCAGGGAAGTGCCCACATTCCGCTTGGGCGGCCCGGGCCTCACTGTTTCACATTACGAGTGCATATCACATTAGTAGTGTTAGGAAATATAGATTTCATGGTATGGTGCGGGCAGAGATCATAAATAAGCAGCAATTGTGAGGATACGTTATCAATACGCACAAGAAAAGGAACCATAAGAATATTACAATCTATGGAAGTATCTGGTACACTTCCCAAAGGCAGAAGGAAGGAAAACTTGTGACCTGCCAAGGTGGAATTGGCAGAGTGCCACGAGATGACACCATCATTGTGCGTCAGAACATTCCCTGGGCAACTTCAACTTGTGAGGGAGTCCAGGACTTTTTCTGGGTAAGGTCCACCCATTTTGCCATCTACCTAAGATATAAGAGATAAAACCCAGGATTATCTTACAGGAGTGAAACCAGTGTCTAGAGAGAATGTAGGAGCCCTTTCGAAGTTCAAGGAGAAAGATAGAAACTGACAACAATTGCAGAAAAAGGAAAACTATCCTACCTAGACAGGGTGAGGAGTCAGACTGGTCTGAGATGGCTGTGAAACTCTGTGTGCACGGAGGTTGTCAGGACAACTTCGAATTTTGAGGTCGCTTATGACATCACGGTGAACATGTCCCCCAGGGTGGCCGCATGGTTACAGTCTGAGGATTGGCCTAGGCTAGGCTATTAAAGGGACAGATACCCAGAAACAGGTTTGGCAAACAGAAAGCAGGCACAGAAACTAGAAGAGATAAAACAGAGTCTGATGCAAGGGATAAGAAAGGAACCCTAGGCCACAAGTGAGAATAGAGGGACAAGCACGGAGAGGAGAACATTGTCATCTATTCAAGTCTATGGGGAGGTCATGCTGATTCAAGCTTGCAACTTCATTGGAAACAAGTGGCCGGACTTGGGGTTCATCACACCTACAGTGCCCTTGTGCCTTAAGCATAATGCAAAGTCAAGAAAGATGTCTTGAGGACATTGAAGAGAAGAATCGATGCCTCCTTTCCAAGGCCCATAGCATTCTTTGAAGGTCAGTCTCTTTTTCCGAAGCTCTGGTGTCACGTGGGCCCACTGGGCACATGGTAATGTGTCCCAAGAGATGTCTTGGAAGCCTTGAAGGAATGGAGCCCTGTCACGCTTGGGGTATGTCTCTTTGTTTGGAAGTGCTCTACAAGGGTGCTGAAAAGCACCCTCTTCCACAGGGCTTCGTTCCTTCGTGAAGGCTGCCCTCCCAGGCTAGTGTGCTCTGTTTGCCTCCATCGAAATTCTCTCCCCCTACCTCTTGCCGTAGAAGGATTATTGATTATGTGTTTTGACACCATATGTAAGGAAGTTGCACGAAAATTAGAACTTTACAGTTGTGTTTCAAGAAAAATACACAGGCCAGGGTAGAGGATGTAGGGCAAACAAATGGCCCACCCTATAAAAATTAAGTAAGCCCGTATCTGGACGGAATCTAGGGGAACGTTCAAGGATCAGGGGTCAAGTTCGAAACTTCCCAAATCCGGAAAAGAGACAGAAAAATCTCTTTCCTGGAGAGTGGAATTCATCCGATTTGTCTAAGTTGTCTTGGAAACATTGTGTCCGTGAAGGGGGTTGCCAGGACCACCTCGAATTTGGAGTTTCTGATCTCAGGATGTCAAACCAACCCACATGACCACGTGTTCTCAGTGCTTAGTTTGACCCAGGCTAGGATAGCCAAGAGTCCTACAAGTGACCGGTGCAAATTCAAGGACAACAACCAAGAGTCACGAAAGCACTCACACCTCACCCTAGAGAACATACAGCGATTAAAGAAATACAAACTAATCACTTGGAATGAAGGAGAACGGACTGAGAAGCATGTCTAAGGGAGATAGCTGAGAAAGACCATGACGAGTATACTATGGAAAAGAAAAAGAGGACCCAGAAAATGGAAGGTGAACAGAAATCACACCTGAATTATCCACAATGAAAGATGATGTCCGTCTTTAGACAGACTCTGCTGGAACGTTTGAAAGTCAGAGAAATTCACAAGCCAAAAAACGGCAGCGAAGGTCAAGCATGGGCTAACTGGGAAGGGTGAGTTATGAGACTGCTCCAAGCAGGCTCTGAAACCTGTATCCATGAAGCATGCTGGACCTCAGAGACACACTTATGACAAATCCTCTGACATCACAATGGACCCGAAAAACAACCTAGCCTCATCTACACAGTGCTAGAGTTGGGCTCACTAGTATATTTAACTCCCATTGCACTCAACTGCACGTTGCCACTGAACATGTAAGTGGCCGGCCGGTGGTGCAGTGGTGAGGTCCGCACCTCCTGGGTCTGTGGCCCAGTATGGGCTGGGTGGAATCCTCGGTTTGGGCCTCCTCACCACTGCTTCAGTTGTTCTGGTGCAGGCGTCCGAGGTAGACTAGAGGCAGATGGGATGGGACGTTGGACAGGGCCAGACTTCCACAGCAAATACAGGAGCATTGCCAGCAGATGTGAGCACAGCAATGCACTTGTGCCAAAACAAAACCAATTAAAAGTTGCAAAGAATAGAAAAACTGAAGCTAAGGAAAAAAAAAAAAACAAAAAAACAGGAGCTTGCCATTACGAAGAATAGGATCTCTGTGAATAACCTTAGCAAAACAGGTGAATTCTATGTTAATTCAAAAACTAGCAAACCTTTGGGGAAAGAAACTCAAGAAGACACAAGAAAAAAAAAGATATCGAGGGATCTAGGAATGGAAGGATTAACACACTTGAAAGGTTCATACCGCAGTAAGGAATCTCTGGATTCCATGCAATCCCAGTCAAAGTTGCAGCAGTATTTGCCACAGAGAAGAAGAGAGAATCCTAAAGTTTCTAGCCAGCAACACGAGACCCTGACTAGGCAAAGGAATCCTCAGGAAAACGAACAAAGCAGCACGTGTCACAATTTCTGATTTCAACATAGAGGACGAAGCGCTAGGTACCGAAACGGCACAGTCTGGGCCCCAAAACAGGCATGAAGACCCATGCAAAACAATTGAGAGCCCAGAGCCCAACTCAAACTTACATGGACAGCCCATTTTGGACCAGGGAGCCAAGTGGAGACAGCGGAGAAAGGAGAGTCTCTACAATAAACGGTGCTGGGAAGCCTGCACAGCCACATGGAACACAACGAGAGTACACCATGCTGTTACACCTGGCACACACACCACCTGAAATGGATTAAAGCCTTGAATGGCAGACTTGAAACCGTGAACCTTGTAGGAGAAGACCTAGGCAGAGTGCTCTTTGCCATCTGTCTGAGCCGCCTATTGGGAAGAAGCATGTCTGACTGGGCAAGGGCAACAAAGGAAACAAGAAACAAACGGGACCACATCAAATGCACACACTTCTGCCAGTCAAGGAAACCATCAACTGAATACTAAGACACCACAACAATTGGGAGAGGATGTTTGCAAACCACACATCGGACAAGGGGTGAAAAGCCCAAAGATACAATCAACTCGCACGTCTCCACAAGAAAAAAAACAAGCCAATGAAAACCTGGTCAAAAGATGGAAGCAGAGATTTCTCCGAAGAAGACAGAAAGAGGGCCAGTAGGTGCATGAAAACTTGTTCACCATCATTAAGTCTCAGGAAAATGCAAATCCAAACTGCAAGGACATGGCAGCTCACTGTGGTCAGCATGGCTAGAAGGAAGCAGACAGGAAATAACAAGTGTCAGAGAGGAGGTGGAGAGAAGGGAAGCCTCCTGCACTGCTGGTGGGAGTGTAACCCGGTGCAGCCACGATGCCAAAGGTGTGCAACTGCCTCAGAAATTTAAGCATCCATGTCCCGTATGACCCAGCTATTAACCTGCCGCTTGTTTATCCAAAAAAGTCAGAAAGACTACCGCATGAAGACATGTGCATGGCTGTGTTCACCACAGTCTTACTCCTGATATCCAAGGCTTGGAAAGCACCCTGGTGTCCAGCAAGGGATGATTGGAGAAGGAAGATGGGCTATAGCCACACAATGGTATACCACTCAGCCGGAACAAATGATGCAATCCAGCCATTTGTGACCACCAGAATGGCTGTGAGGGTTTTAGGGGAAGTGTAACAAGCCCCAGTGAGAAATTCAAATACCATAGAATCTCACTTACAAGGAGAAGAAAAAGCAAGCACTAACCAACAGGTGGCACTGAACATTTGTATGCGGGCTCCCAGAGGCAAAGAGGGGCGGTGACGGAGGGTGAAAGAGAAGATTAGGCACAAGTGTGTGGTGAGGGCCTGTGATTAGTCTTACACTGGTGAAGATGATGTAAGCTACACAGAAGTCTAAAGCAATGAGGATGTGAATCTGGAAGTTATAGTACGTTCTAAGGCAGGGTCATGGCTATAAATTCACCTCAAATCAAAAATCCAAAAAGGGGTCCAGAATGATGTCATAAAGCTTTGGGGGCGGAAAGAGTTTACAGAAGGTGAACTTCCAAGGATGGAAAATCACCTCCAAATGCTTACAGATGCTACAGAAAGGCAGACCATTCCCAATAGGTGAAGAGGAATACTACGAAGAGAACATGATCAGTCCTAAACCCATGAACGAACGGAAAATGTTACCGTCCATGATGTTATTACTAATCACCTTCACGAATAATCCAAACAGGCCCACGTCTTCCCAAGTTCAGGCAAAAGGTTGGTCCAAAAGTACAATTCAGGGCCGGCCCTGTGGTGGAGCAGGGAAGTGCCCACATTCCGCTTGGGCGGCCCGGGCCTCACTGTTTCACATTACGAGTGCATATCACATTAGTAGTGTTAGGAAATATAGATTTCATGGTATGGTGCGGGCAGAGATCATAACTAAGCAGCAATTGTGAGGATACGTTATCAATACGCACAAGAAAAGGAACCATAAGAATATTACAATCTATGGAAGTATCTGGTACACTTCCCAAAGGCAGAAGGAAGGAAAACTTGTGACCTGCCAAGGTGGAATTGGCAGAGTGCCACGAGATGACACCATCATTGTGCGTCAGAACATTCCCTGGGCAACTTCAACTTGTGAGGGAGTCCAGGACTTTTTCTGGGTAAGGTCCACCCATTTTGCCATCTACCCAAGATATAAGAGATAAAACCCAGGATTATCTTACAGGAGTGAAACCAGTGTCTAGAGAGAATGTAGGAGCCCTTTCGAAGTTCAAGGAGAAAGATAGAAACTGACAACAATTGCAGAAAAAGGAAAACTATCCTACCTAGACAGGGTGAGGAGTCAGACTGGTCTGAGATGGCTGTGAAACTCTGTGTGCACGGAGGTTGTCAGGACAACTTCGAATTTTGAGGTCGCTTATGACATCACGGTGAACATGTCCCCCAGGGTGGCCGCATGGTTACAGTCTGACGATAGGCCTAGGCTAGGCTATTAAAGGGACAGATACCCAGAAACAGGTTTGGCAAACAGAAAGCAGGCACAGAAACTAGAAGAGATAAAACAGAGTCTGATGCAAGGGATAAGAAAGGAACCCTAGGCCACAAGTGAGAATAGAGGGACAAGCACGGAGAGGAGAACATTGTCATCTATTCAAGTCTATGGGGAGGTCATGCTGATTCAAGCTTGCAACTTCATTGGAAACAAGTGGCCGGACTTGGGGTTCATCACACCTACAGTGCCCTTGTGCCTTAAGCATAATGCAAAGTCAAGAAAGATGTCTTGAGGACATTGAAGAGAAGAATCGATGCCTCCTTTCCAAGGCCCATAGCATTCTTTGAAGGTCAGTCTCTTTTTCCGAAGCTCTGGTGTCACGTGGGCCCACTGGGCACATGGTAATGTGTCCCAAGAGATGTCTTGGAAGCCTTGAAGGAATGGAGCCCTGTCACGCTTGGGGTATGTCTCTTTGTTTGGAAGTGCTCTACAAGGGTGCTGAAAAGCACCCTCTTCCACAGGGCTTCGTTCCTTCGTGAAGGCTGCCCTCCCAGGCTAGTGTGCTCTGTTTGCCTCCATCGAAATTCTCTCCCCCTACCTCTTGCCGTAGAAGGATTATTGATTATGTGTTTTGACACCATATGTAAGGAAGTTGCACGAAAATTAGAACTTTACAGTTGTGTTTCAAGAAAAATACACAGGCCAGGGTAGAGGATGTAGGGCAAACAAATGGCCCACCCTATAAAAATTAAGTAAGCCCGTATCTGGACGGAATCTAGGGGAACGTTCAAGGATCAGGGGTCAAGTTCGAAACTTCCCAAATCCGGAAAAGAGACAGAAAAATCTCTTTCCTGGAGAGTGGAATTCATCCGATTTGTCTAAGTTGTCTTGGAAACATTGTGTCCGTGAAGGGGGTTGCCAGGACCACCTCGAATTTGGAGTTTCTGATCTCAGGATGTCAAACCAACCCACATGACCACGTGTTCTCAGTGCTTAGTTTGACCCAGGCTAGGATAGCCAAGAGTCCTACAAGTGACCGGTGCAAATTCAAGGACAACAACCAAGAGTCACGAAAGCACTCACACCTCACCCTAGAGAACATACAGCGATTAAAGAAATACAAACTAATCACTTGGAATGAAGGAGAACGGACTGAGAAGCATGTCTAAGGGAGATAGCTGAGAAAGACCATGACGAGTATACTATGGAAAAGAAAAAGAGGACCCAGAAAATGGAAGGTGAACAGAAATCACACCTGAATTATCCACAATGAAAGATGATGTCCGTCTTTAGACAGACTCTGCTGGAACGTTTGAAAGTCAGAGAAATTCACAAGCCAAAAAACGGCAGCGAAGGTCAAGCATGGGCTAACTGGGAAGGGTGAGTTATGAGACTGCTCCAAGCAGGCTCTGAAACCTGTATCCATGAAGCATGCTGGACCTCAGAGACACACTTATGACAAATCCTCTGACATCACAATGGACCCGAAAAACAACCTAGCCTCATCTACACAGTGCTAGAGTTGGGCTCACTAGTATATTTAACTCCCATTGCACTCAACTGCACGTTGCCACTGAACATGTAAGTGGCCGGCCGGTGGTGCAGTGGTGAGGTCCGCACCTCCTGGGTCTGTGGCCCAGTATGGGCTGGGTGGAATCCTCGGTTTGGGCCTCCTCACCACTGCTTCAGTTGTTCTGGTGCAGGCGTCCGAGGTAGAGTAGAGGCAGATGGGATGGGACGTTGGACAGGGCCAGACTTCCACAGCAAATACAGGAGCATTGCCAGCAGATGTGAGCACAGCAATGCACTTGTGCCAAAACAAAACCAATTAAAAGTTGCAAAGAATAGAAAAACTGAAGCTAAGGAAAAAAAAAAAAAACAAAAAAACAGGAGCTTGCCATTACGAAGAATAGGATCTCTGTGAATAACCTTAGCAAAACAGGTGAATTCTATGTTAATTCAAAAACTAGCAAACCTTTGGGGAAAGAAACTCAAGAAGACACAAGAAAAAAAAAGATATCGAGGGATCTAGGAATGGAAGGATTAACACACTTGAAAGGTTCATACCGCAGTAAGGAATCTCTGGATTCCATGCAATCCCAGTCAAAGTTGCAGCAGTATTTGCCACAGAGAAGAAGAGAGAATCCTAAAGTTTCTAGCCAGCAACACGAGACCCTGACTAGGCAAAGGAATCCTCAGGAAAACGAACAAAGCAGCACGTGTCACAATTTCTGATTTCAACATAGAGGACGAAGCGCTAGGTACCGAAACGGCACAGTCTGGGCCCCAAAACAGGCATGAAGACCCATGCAAAACAATTGAGAGCCCAGAGCCCAACTCAAACTTACATGGACAGCCCATTTTGGACCAGGGAGCCAAGTGGAGACAGCGGAGAAAGGAGAGTCTCTACAATAAACGGTGCTGGGAAGCCTGCACAGCCACATGGAACACAACGAGAGTACACCATGCTGTTACACCTGGCACACACACCACCTGAAATGGATTAAAGCCTTGAATGGCAGACTTGAAACCGTGAACCTTGTAGGAGAAGACCTAGGCAGAGTGCTCTTTGCCATCTGTCTGAGCCGCCTATTGGGAAGAAGCATGTCTGACTGGGCAAGGGCAACAAAGGAAACAAGAAACAAACGGGACCACATCAAATGCACACACTTCTGCCAGTCAAGGAAACCATCAACTGAATACTAAGACACCACAACAATTGGGAGAGGATGTTTGCAAACCACACATCGGACAAGGGGTGAAAAGCCCAAAGATACAATCAACTCGCACGTCTCCACAAGAAAAAAAACAAGCCAATGAAAACCTGGTCAAAAGATGGAAGCAGAGATTTCTCCGAAGAAGACAGAAAGAGGGCCAGTAGGTGCATGAAAACTTGTTCACCATCATTAAGTCTCAGGAAAATGCAAATCCAAACTGCAAGGACATGGCAGCTCACTGTGGTCAGCATGGCTAGAAGGAAGCAGACAGGAAATAACAAGTGTCAGAGAGGAGGTGGAGAGAAGGGAAGCCTCCTGCACTGCTGGTGGGAGTGTAACCCGGTGCAGCCACGATGCCAAAGGTGTGCAACTGCCTCAGAAATTTAAGCATCCATGTCCCGTATGACCCAGCTATTAACCTGCCGCTTGTTTATCCAAAAAAGTCAGAAAGACTACCGCATGAAGACATGTGCATGGCTGTGTTCACCACAGTCTTACTCCTGATATCCAAGGCTTGGAAAGCACCCTGGTGTCCAGCAAGGGATGATTGGAGAAGGAAGATGGGCTATAGCCACACAATGGTATACCACTCAGCCGGAACAAATGATGCAATCCAGCCATTTGTGACCACCAGAATGGCTGTGAGGGTTTTAGGGGAAGTGTAACAAGCCCCAGTGAGAAATTCAAATACCATAGAATCTCACTTACAAGGAGAAGAAAAAGCAAGCACTAACCAACAGGTGGCACTGAACATTTGTATGCGGGCTCCCAGAGGCAAAGAGGGGCGGTGACGGAGGGTGAAAGAGAAGATTAGGCACAAGTGTGTGGTGAGGGCCTGTGATTAGTCTTACACTGGTGAAGATGATGTAAGCTACACAGAAGTCTAAAGCAATGAGGATGTGAATCTGGAAGTTATAGTACGTTCTAAGGCAGGGTCATGGCTATAAATTCACCTCAAATCAAAAATCCAAAAAGGGGTCCAGAATGATGTCATAAAGCTTTGGGGGCGGAAAGAGTTTACAGAAGGTGAACTTTCAAGGATGGAAAATCACCTCCAAATGCTTACAGATGCTACAGAAAGGCAGACCATTCCCAATAGGTGAAGAGGAATACTACGAAGAGAACATGATCAGTCCTAAACCCATGAACGAACGGAAAATGTTACCGTCCATGATGTTATTACTAATCACCTTCACGAATAATCCAAACAGGCCCACGTCTTCCCAAGTTCAGGCAAAAGGTTGGTCCAAAAGTACAACTCAGGGCCGGCCCTGTGGTGGAGCAGGGAAGTGCCCACATTCCGCTTGGGCGGCCCGGGCCTCACTGTTTCACATTACGAGTGCATATCACATTAGTAGTGTTAGGAAATATAGATTTCATGGTATGGTGCGGGCAGAGATCATAACTAAGCAGCAATTGTGAGGATACGTTATCAATACGCACAAGAAAAGGAACCATAAGAATATTACAATCTATGGAAGTATCTGGTACACTTCCCAAAGGCAGAAGGAAGGAAAACTTGTGACCTGCCAAGGTGGAATTGGCAGAGTGCCACGAGATGACACCATCATTGTGCGTCAGAACATTCCCTGGGCAACTTCAACTTGTGAGGGAGTCCAGGACTTTTTCTGGGTAAGGTCCACCCATTTTGCCATCTACCCAAGATATAAGAGATAAAACCCAGGATTATCTTACAGGAGTGAAACCAGTGTCTAGAGAGAATGTAGGAGCCCTTTCGAAGTTCAAGGAGAAAGATAGAAACTGACAACAATTGCAGAAAAAGGAAAACTATCCTACCTAGACAGGGTGAGGAGTCAGACTGGTCTGAGATGGCTGTGAAACTCTGTGTGCACGGAGGTTGTCAGGACAACTTCGAATTTTGAGGTCGCTTATGACATCACGGTGAACATGTCCCCCAGGGTGGCCGCATGGTTACAGTCTGAGGATTGGCCTAGGCTAGGCTATTAAAGGGACAGATACCCAGAAACAGGTTTGGCAAACAGAAAGCAGGCACAGAAACTAGAAGAGATAAAACAGAGTCTGATGCAAGGGATAAGAAAGGAACCCTAGGCCACAAGTGAGAATAGAGGGACAAGCACGGAGAGGAGAACATTGTCATCTATTCAAGTCTATGGGGAGGTCATGCTGATTCAAGCTTGCAACTTCATTGGAAACAAGTGGCCGGACTTGGGGTTCATCACACCTACAGTGCCCTTGTGCCTTAAGCATAATGCAAAGTCAAGAAAGATGTCTTGAGGACATTGAAGAGAAGAATCGATGCCTCCTTTCCAAGGCCCATAGCATTCTTTGAAGGTCAGTCTCTTTTTCCGAAGCTCTGGTGTCACGTGGGCCCACTGGGCACATGGTAATGTGTCCCAAGAGATGTCTTGGAAGCCTTGAAGGAATGGAGCCCTGTCACGCTTGGGGTATGTCTCTTTGTTTGGAAGTGCTCTACAAGGGTGCTGAAAAGCACCCTCTTCCACAGGGCTTCGTTCCTTCGTGAAGGCTGCCCTCCCAGGCTAGTGTGCTCTGTTTGCCTCCATCGAAATTCTCTCCCCCTACCTCTTGCCGTAGAAGGATTATTGATTATGTGTTTTGACACCATATGTAAGGAAGTTGCACGAAAATTAGAACTTTACAGTTGTGTTTCAAGAAAAATACACAGGCCAGGGTAGAGGATGTAGGGCAAACAAATGGCCCACCCTATAAAAATTAAGTAAGCCCGTATCTGGACGGAATCTAGGGGAACGTTCAAGGATCAGGGGTCAAGTTCGAAACTTCCCAAATCCGGAAAAGAGACAGAAAAATCTCTTTCCTGGAGAGTGGAATTCATCCGATTTGTCTAAGTTGTCTTGGAAACATTGTGTCCGTGAAGGGGGTTGCCAGGACCACCTCGAATTTGGAGTTTCTGATCTCAGGATGTCAAACCAACCCACATGACCACGTGTTCTCAGTGCTTAGTTTGACCCAGGCTAGGATAGCCAAGAGTCCTACAAGTGACCGGTGCAAATTCAAGGACAACAACCAAGAGTCACGAAAGCACTCACACCTCACCCTAGAGAACATACAGCGATTAAAGAAATACAAACTAATCACTTGGAATGAAGGAGAACGGACTGAGAAGCATGTCTAAGGGAGATAGCTGAGAAAGACCATGACGAGTATACTATGGAAAAGAAAAAGAGGACCCAGAAAATGGAAGGTGAACAGAAATCACACCTGAATTATCCACAATGAAAGATGATGTCCGTCTTTAGACAGACTCTGCTGGAACGTTTGAAAGTCAGAGAAATTCACAAGCCAAAAAACGGCAGCGAAGGTCAAGCATGGGCTAACTGGGAAGGGTGAGTTATGAGACTGCTCCAAGCAGGCTCTGAAACCTGTATCCATGAAGCATGCTGGACCTCAGAGACACACTTATGACAAATCCTCTGACATCACAATGGACCCGAAAAACAACCTAGCCTCATCTACACAGTGCTAGAGTTGGGCTCACTAGTATATTTAACTCCCATTGCACTCAACTGCACGTTGCCACTGAACATGTAAGTGGCCGGCCGGTGGTGCAGTGGTGAGGTCCGCACCTCCTGGGTCTGTGGCCCAGTATGGGCTGGGTGGAATCCTCGGTTTGGGCCTCCTCACCACTGCTTCAGTTGTTCTGGTGCAGGCGTCCGAGGTAGACTAGAGGCAGATGGGATGGGACGTTGGACAGGGCCAGACTTCCACAGCAAATACAGGAGCATTGCCAGCAGATGTGAGCACAGCAATGCACTTGTGCCAAAACAAAACCAATTAAAAGTTGCAAAGAATAGAAAAACTGAAGCTAAGGAAAAAAAAAAAAAACAAAAAAACAGGAGCTTGCCATTACGAAGAATAGGATCTCTGTGAATAACCTTAGCAAAACAGGTGAATTCTATGTTAATTCAAAAACTAGCAAACCTTTGGGGAAAGAAACTCAAGAAGACACAAGAAAAAAAAAGATATCGAGGGATCTAGGAATGGAAGGATTAACACACTTGAAAGGTTCATACCGCAGTAAGGAATCTCTGGATTCCATGCAATCCCAGTCAAAGTTGCAGCAGTATTTGCCACAGAGAAGAAGAGAGAATCCTAAAGTTTCTAGCCAGCAACACGAGACCCTGACTAGGCAAAGGAATCCTCAGGAAAACGAACAAAGCAGCACGTGTCACAATTTCTGATTTCAACATAGAGGACGAAGCGCTAGGTACCGAAACGGCACAGTCTGGGCCCCAAAACAGGCATGAAGACCCATGCAAAACAATTGAGAGCCCAGAGCCCAACTCAAACTTACATGGACAGCCCATTTTGGACCAGGGAGCCAAGTGGAGACAGCGGAGAAAGGAGAGTCTCTACAATAAACGGTGCTGGGAAGCCTGCACAGCCACATGGAACACAACGAGAGTACACCATGCTGTTACACCTGGCACACACACCACCTGAAATGGATTAAAGCCTTGAATGGCAGACTTGAAACCGTGAACCTTGTAGGAGAAGACCTAGGCAGAGTGCTCTTTGCCATCTGTCTGAGCCGCCTATTGGGAAGAAGCATGTCTGACTGGGCAAGGGCAACAAAGGAAACAAGAAACAAACGGGACCACATCAAATGCACACACTTCTGCCAGTCAAGGAAACCATCAACTGAATACTAAGACACCACAACAATTGGGAGAGGATGTTTGCAAACCACACATCGGACAAGGGGTGAAAAGCCCAAAGATACAATCAACTCGCACGTCTCCACAAGAAAAAAAACAAGCCAATGAAAACCTGGTCAAAAGATGGAAGCAGAGATTTCTCCGAAGAAGACAGAAAGAGGGCCAGTAGGTGCATGAAAACTTGTTCACCATCATTAAGTCTCAGGAAAATGCAAATCCAAACTGCAAGGACATGGCAGCTCACTGTGGTCAGCATGGCTAGAAGGAAGCAGACAGGAAATAACAAGTGTCAGAGAGGAGGTGGAGAGAAGGGAAGCCTCCTGCACTGCTGGTGGGAGTGTAACCCGGTGCAGCCACGATGCCAAAGGTGTGCAACTGCCTCAGAAATTTAAGCATCCATGTCCCGTATGACCCAGCTATTAACCTGCCGCTTGTTTATCCAAAAAAGTCAGAAAGACTACCGCATGAAGACATGTGCATGGCTGTGTTCACCACAGTCTTACTCCTGATATCCAAGGCTTGGAAAGCACCCTGGTGTCCAGCAAGGGATGATTGGAGAAGGAAGATGGGCTATAGCCACACAATGGTATACCACTCAGCCGGAACAAATGATGCAATCCAGCCATTTGTGACCACCAGAATGGCTGTGAGGGTTTTAGGGGAAGTGTAACAAGCCCCAGTGAGAAATTCAAATACCATAGAATCTCACTTACAAGGAGAAGAAAAAGCAAGCACTAACCAACAGGTGGCACTGAACATTTGTATGCGGGCTCCCAGAGGCAAAGAGGGGCGGTGACGGAGGGTGAAAGAGAAGATTAGGCACAAGTGTGTGGTGAGGGCCTGTGATTAGTCTTACACTGGTGAAGATGATGTAAGCTACACAGAAGTCTAAAGCAATGAGGATGTGAATCTGGAAGTTATAGTACGTTCTAAGGCAGGGTCATGGCTATAAATTCACCTCAAATCAAAAATCCAAAAAGGGGTCCAGAATGATGTCATAAAGCTTTGGGGGCGGAAAGAGTTTACAGAAGGTGAACTTCCAAGGATGGAAAATCACCTCCAAATGCTTACAGATGCTACAGAAAGGCAGACCATTCCCAATAGGTGAAGAGGAATACTACGAAGAGAACATGATCAGTCCTAAACCCATGAACGAACGGAAAATGTTACCGTCCATGATGTTATTACTAATCACCTTCACGAATAATCCAAACAGGCCCACGTCTTCCCAAGTTCAGGCAAAAGGTTGGTCCAAAAGTACAACTCAGGGCCGGCCCTGTGGTGGAGCAGGGAAGTGCCCACATTCCGCTTGGGCGGCCCGGGCCTCACTGTTTCACATTACGAGTGCATATCACATTAGTAGTGTTAGGAAATATAGATTTCATGGTATGGTGCGGGCAGAGATCATAAATAAGCAGCAATTGTGAGGATACGTTATCAATACGCACAAGAAAAGGAACCATAAGAATATTGCAATCTATGGAAGTATCTGGTACACTTCCCAAAGGCAGAAGGAAGGAAAACTTGTGACCTGCCAAGGTGGAATTGGCAGAGTGCCACGAGATGACACCATCATTGTGCGTCAGAACATTCCCTGGGCAACTTCAACTTGTGAGGGAGTCCAGGACTTTTTCTGGGTAAGGTCCACCCATTTTGCCATCTACCCAAGATATAAGAGATAAAACCCAGGATAATCTTACAGGAGTGAAACCAGTGTCTAGAGAGAATGTAGGAGCCCTTTCGAAGTTCAAGGAGAAAGATAGAAACTGACAACAATTGCAGAAAAAGGAAAACTATCCTACCTAGACAGGGTGAGGAGTCAGACTGGTCTGAGATGGCTGTGAAACTCTGTGTGCACGGAGGTTGTCAGGACAACTTCGAATTTTGAGGTCGCTTATGACATCACGGTGACCATGTCCCCCAGGGTGGCCGCATGGTTACAGTCTGAGGATTGGCCTAGGCTAGGCTATTAAAGGGACAGATACCCAGAAACAGGTTTGGCAAACAGAAAGCAGGCACAGAAACTAGAAGAGATAAAACAGAGTCTGATGCAAGGGATAAGAAAGGAACCCTAGGCCACAAGTGAGAATAGAGGGACAAGCACGGAGAGGAGAACATTGTCATCTATTCAAGTCTATGGGGAGGTCATGCTGATTCAAGCTTGCAACTTCATTGGAAACAAGTGGCCGGACTTGGGGTTCATCACACCTACAGTGCCCTTGTGCCTTAAGCATAATGCAAAGTCAAGAAAGATGTCTTGAGGACATTGAAGAGAAGAATCGATGCCTCCTTTCCAAGGCCCATAGCATTCTTTGAAGGTCAGTCTCTTTTTCCGAAGCTCTGGTGTCACGTGGGCCCACTGGGCACATGGTAATGTGTCCCAAGAGATGTCTTGGAAGCCTTGAAGGAATGGAGCCCTGTCACGCTTGGGGTATGTCTCTTTGTTTGGAAGTGCTCTACAAGGGTGCTGAAAAGCACCCTCTTCCACAGGGCTTCGTTCCTTCGTGAAGGCTGCCCTCCCAGGCTAGTGTGCTCTGTTTGCCTCCATCGAAATTCTCTCCCCCTACCTCTTGCCGTAGAAGGATTATTGATTATGTGTTTTGACACCATATGTAAGGAAGTTGCACGAAAATTAGAACTTTACAGTTGTGTTTCAAGAAAAATACACAGGCCAGGGTAGAGGATGTAGGGCAAACAAATGGCCCACCCTATAAAAATTAAGTAAGCCCGTATCTGGACGGAATCTAGGGGAACGTTCAAGGATCAGGGGTCAAGTTCGAAACTTCCCAAATCCGGAAAAGAGACAGAAAAATCTCTTTCCTGGAGAGTGGAATTCATCCGATTTGTCTAAGTTGTCTTGGAAACATTGTGTCCGTGAAGGGGGTTGCCAGGACCACCTCGAATTTGGAGTTTCTGATCTCAGGATGTCAAACCAACCCACATGACCACGTGTTCTCAGTGCTTAGTTTGACCCAGGCTAGGATAGCCAAGAGTCCTACAAGTGACCGGTGCAAATTCAAGGACAACAACCAAGAGTCACGAAAGCACTCACACCTCACCCTAGAGAACATACAGCGATTAAAGAAATACAAACTAATCCCTTGGAATGAAGGAGAACGGACTGAGAAGCATGTCTAAGGGAGATAGCTGAGAAAGACCATGACGAGTATACTATGGAAAAGAAAAAGAGGACCCAGAAAATGGAAGGTGAACAGAAATCACACCTGAATTATCCACAATGAAAGATGATGTCCGTCTTTAGACAGACTCTGCTGGAACGTTTGAAAGTCAGAGAAATTCACAAGCCAAAAAACGGCAGCGAAGGTCAAGCATGGGCTAACTGGGAAGGGTGAGTTATGAGACTGCTCCAAGCAGGCTCTGAAACCTGTATCCATGAAGCATGCTGGACCTCAGAGACACACTTATGACAAATCCTCTGACATCACAATGGACCCGAAAAACAACCTAGCCTCATCTACACAGTGCTAGAGTTGGGCTCACTAGTATATTTAACTCCCATTGCACTCAACTGCACGTTGCCACTGAACATGTAAGTGGCCGGCCGGTGGTGCAGTGGTGAGGTCCGCACCTCCTGGGTCTGTGGCCCAGTATGGGCTGGGTGGAATCCTCGGTTTGGGCCTCCTCACCACTGCTTCAGTTGTTCTGGTGCAGGCGTCCGAGGTAGAGTAGAGGCAGATGGGATGGGACGTTGGACAGGGCCAGACTTCCACAGCAAATACAGGAGCATTGCCAGCAGATGTGAGCACAGCAATGCACTTGTGCCAAAACAAAACCAATTAAAAGTTGCAAAGAATAGAAAAACTGAAGCTAAGGAAAAAAAAAAAAAAACAAGAAAACAGGAGCTTGCCATTACGAAGAATAGGATCTCTGTGAATAACCTTAGCAAAACAGGTGAATTCTATGTTAATTCAAAAACTAGCAAACCTTTGGGGAAAGAAACTCAAGAAGACACAAGAAAAAAAAAGATATCGAGGGATCTAGGAATGGAAGGATTAACACACTTGAAAGGTTCATACCGCAGTAAGGAATCTCTGGATTCCATGCAATCCCAGTCAAAGTTGCAGCAGTATTTGCCACAGAGAAGAAGAGAGAATCCTAAAGTTTCTAGCCAGCAACACGAGACCCTGACTAGGCAAAGGAATCCTCAGGAAAACGAACAAAGCAGCACGTGTCACAATTTCTGATTTCAACATAGAGGACGAAGCGCTAGGTACCGAAACGGCACAGTCTGGGCCCCAAAACAGGCATGAAGACCCATGCAAAACAATTGAGAGCCCAGAGCCCAACTCAAACTTACATGGACAGCCCATTTTGGACCAGGGAGCCAAGTGGAGACAGCGGAGAAAGGAGAGTCTCTACAATAAACGGTGCTGGGAAGCCTGCACAGCCACATGGAACACAACGAGAGTACACCATGCTGTTACACCTGGCACACACACCACCTGAAATGGATTAAAGCCTTGAATGGCAGACTTGAAACCGTGAACCTTGTAGGAGAAGACCTAGGCAGAGTGCTCTTTGCCATCTGTCTGAGCCGCCTATTGGGAAGAAGCATGTCTGACTGGGCAAGGGCAACAAAGGAAACAAGAAACAAACGGGACCACATCAAATGCACACACTTCTGCCAGTCAAGGAAACCATCAACTGAATACTAAGACACCACAACAATTGGGAGAGGATGTTTGCAAACCACACATCGGACAAGGGGTGAAAAGCCCAAAGATACAATCAACTCGCACGTCTCCACAAGAAAAAAAACAAGCCAATGAAAACCTGGTCAAAAGATGGAAGCAGAGATTTCTCCGAAGAAGACAGAAAGAGGGCCAGTAGGTGCATGAAAACTTGTTCACCATCATTAAGTCTCAGGAAAATGCAAATCCAAACTGCAAGGACATGGCAGCTCACTGTGGTCAGCATGGCTAGAAGGAAGCAGACAGGAAATAACAAGTGTCAGAGAGGAGGTGGAGAGAAGGGAAGCCTCCTGCACTGCTGGTGGGAGTGTAACCCGGTGCAGCCACGATGCCAAAGGTGTGCAACTGCCTCAGAAATTTAAGCATCCATGTCCCGTATGACCCAGCTATTAACCTGCCGCTTGTTTATCCAAAAAAGTCAGAAAGACTACCGCATGAAGACATGTGCATGGCTGTGTTCACCACAGTCTTACTCCTGATATCCAAGGCTTGGAAAGCACCCTGGTGTCCAGCAAGGGATGATTGGAGAAGGAAGATGGGCTATAGCCACACAATGGTATACCACTCAGCCGGAACAAATGATGCAATCCAGCCATTTGTGACCACCAGAATGGCTGTGAGGGTTTTAGGGGAAGTGTAACAAGCCCCAGTGAGAAATTCAAATACCATAGAATCTCACTTACAAGGAGAAGAAAAAGCAAGCACTAACCAACAGGTGGCACTGAACATTTGTATGCGGGCTCCCAGAGGCAAAGAGGGGCGGTGACGGAGGGTGAAAGAGAAGATTAGGCACAAGTGTGTGGTGAGGGCCTGTGATTAGTCTTACACTGGTGAAGATGATGTAAGCTACACAGAAGTCTAAAGCAATGAGGATGTGAATCTGGAAGTTATAGTACGTTCTAAGGCAGGGTCATGGCTATAAATTCACCTCAAATCAAAAATCCAAAAAGGGGTCCAGAATGATGTCATAAAGCTTTGGGGGCGGAAAGAGTTTACAGAAGGTGAACTTCCAAGGATGGAAAATCACCTCCAAATGCTTACAGATGCTACAGAAAGGCAGACCATTCCAAATAGGTGAAGAGGAATACTACGAAGAGAACATGATCAGTCCTAAACCCATGAACGAACGGAAAATGTTACCGTCCATGATGTTATTACTAATCACCTTCACGAATAATCCAAACAGGCCCACGTCTTCCCAAGTTCAGGCAAAAGGTTGGTCCAAAAGTACAATTCAGGGCCGACCCAGTGGTGGAGCAGGGAAGTGCCCACATTCCGCTTGGGCGGCCCGGGCCTCACTGTTTCACATTACGAGTGCATATCACATTAGTAGTGTTAGGAAATATAGATTTCATGGTATGGTGCGGGCAGAGATCATAAATAAGCAGCAATTGTGAGGATACGTTATCAATACGCACAAGAAAAGGAAGCATAAGAATATTGCAATCTATGGAAGTATCTGGTACACTTCCCAAAGGCAGAAGGAAGGAAAACTTGTGACCTGCCAAGGTGGAATTGGCAGAGTGCCACGAGATGACACCATCATTGTGCGTCAGAACATTCCCTGGGCAACTTCAACTTGTGAGGGAGTCCAGGACTTTTTCTGGGTAAGGTCCACCCATTTTGCCATCTACCCAAGATATAAGAGATAAAACCCAGGATAATCTTACAGGAGTGAAACCAGTGTCTAGAGAGAATGTAGGAGCCCTTTCGAAGTTCAAGGAGAAAGATAGAAACTGACAACAATTGCAGAAAAAGGAAAACTATCCTACCTAGACAGGGTGAGGAGTCAGACTGGTCTGAGATGGCTGTGAAACTCTGTGTGCACGGAGGTTGTCAGGACAACTTCGAATTTTGAGGTCGCTTATGACATCACGGTGACCATGTCCCCCAGGGTGGCCGCATGGTTACAGTCTGAGGATTGGCCTAGGCTAGGCTATTAAAGGGACAGATACCCAGAAACAGGTTTGGCAAACAGAAAGCAGGCACAGAAACTAGAAGAGATAAAACAGAGTCTGATGCAAGGGATAAGAAAGGAACCCTAGGCCACAAGTGAGAATAGAGGGACAAGCACGGAGAGGAGAACATTGTCATCTATTCAAGTCTATGGGGAGGTCATGCTGATTCAAGCTTGCAACTTCATTGGAAACAAGTGGCCGGACTTGGGGTTCATCACACCTACAGTGCCCTTGTGCCTTAAGCATAATGCAAAGTCAAGAAAGATGTCTTGAGGACATTGAAGAGAAGAATCGATGCCTCCTTTCCAAGGCCCATAGCATTCTTTGAAGGTCAGTCTCTTTTTCCGAAGCTCTGGTGTCACGTGGGCCCACTGGGCACATGGTAATGTGTCCCAAGAGATGTCTTGGAAGCCTTGAAGGAATGGAGCCCTGTCACGCTTGGGGTATGTCTCTTTGTTTGGAAGTGCTCTACAAGGGTGCTGAAAAGCACCCTCTTCCACAGGGCTTCGTTCCTTCGTGAAGGCTGCCCTCCCAGGCTAGTGTGCTCTGTTTGCCTCCATCGAAATTCTCTCCCCCTACCTCTTGCCGTAGAAGGATTATTGATTATGTGTTTTGACACCATATGTAAGGAAGTTGCACGAAAATTAGAACTTTACAGTTGTGTTTCAAGAAAAATACACAGGCCAGGGTAGAGGATGTAGGGCAAACAAATGGCCCACCCTATAAAAATTAAGTAAGCCCGTATCTGGACGGAATCTAGGGGAACGTTCAAGGATCAGGGGTCAAGTTCGAAACTTCCCAAATCCGGAAAAGAGACAGAAAAATCTCTTTCCTGGAGAGTGGAATTCATCCGATTTGTCTAAGTTGTCTTGGAAACATTGTGTCCGTGAAGGGGGTTGCCAGGACCACCTCGAATTTGGAGTTTCTGATCTCAGGATGTCAAACCAACCCACATGACCACGTGTTCTCAGTGCTTAGTTTGACCCAGGCTAGGATAGCCAAGAGTCCTACAAGTGACCGGTGCAAATTCAAGGACAACAACCAAGAGTCACGAAAGCACTCACACCTCACCCTAGAGAACATACAGCGATTAAAGAAATACAAACTAATCCCTTGGAATGAAGGAGAACGGACTGAGAAGCATGTCTAAGGGAGATAGCTGAGAAAGACCATGACGAGTATACTATGGAAAAGAAAAAGAGGACCCAGAAAATGGAAGGTGAACAGAAATCACACCTGAATTATCCACAATGAAAGATGATGTCCGTCTTTAGACAGACTCTGCTGGAACGTTTGAAAGTCAGAGAAATTCACAAGCCAAAAAACGGCAGCGAAGGTCAAGCATGGGCTAACTGGGAAGGGTGAGTTATGAGACTGCTCCAAGCAGGCTCTGAAACCTGTATCCATGAAGCATGCTGGACCTCAGAGACACACTTATGACAAATCCTCTGACATCACAATGGACCCGAAAAACAACCTAGCCTCATCTACACAGTGCTAGAGTTGGGCTCACTAGTATATTTAACTCCCATTGCACTCAACTGCACGTTGCCACTGAACATGTAAGTGGCCGGCCGGTGGTGCAGTGGTGAGGTCCGCACCTCCTGGGTCTGTGGCCCAGTATGGGCTGGGTGGAATCCTCGGTTTGGGCCTCCTCACCACTGCTTCAGTTGTTCTGGTGCAGGCGTCCGAGGTAGACTAGAGGCAGATGGGATGGGACGTTGGACAGGGCCAGACTTCCACAGCAAATACAGGAGCATTGCCAGCAGATGTGAGCACAGCAATGCACTTGTGCCAAAACAAAACCAATTAAAAGTTGCAAAGAATAGAAAAACTGAAGCTAAGGAAAAAAAAAAAAAACAAGAAAACAGGAGCTTGCCATTACGAAGAATAGGATCTCTGTGAATAACCTTAGCAAAACAGGTGAATTCTATGTTAATTCAAAAACTAGCAAACCTTTGGGGAAAGAAACTCAAGAAGACACAAGAAAAAAAAAGATATCGAGGGATCTAGGAATGGAAGGATTAACACACTTGAAAGGTTCATACCGCAGTAAGGAATCTCTGGATTCCATGCAATCCCAGTCAAAGTTGCAGCAGTATTTGCCACAGAGAAGAAGAGAGAATCCTAAAGTTTCTAGCCAGCAACACGAGACCCTGACTAGGCAAAGGAATCCTCAGGAAAACGAACAAAGCAGCACGTGTCACAATTTCTGATTTCAACATAGAGGACGAAGCGCTAGGTACCGAAACGGCACAGTCTGGGCCCCAAAACAGGCATGAAGACCCATGCAAAACAATTGAGAGCCCAGAGCCCAACTCAAACTTACATGGACAGCCCATTTTGGACCAGGGAGCCAAGTGGAGACAGCGGAGAAAGGAGAGTCTCTACAATAAACGGTGCTGGGAAGCCTGCACAGCCACATGGAACACAACGAGAGTACACCATGCTGTTACACCTGGCACACACACCACCTGAAATGGATTAAAGCCTTGAATGGCAGACTTGAAACCGTGAACCTTGTAGGAGAAGACCTAGGCAGAGTGCTCTTTGCCATCTGTCTGAGCCGCCTATTGGGAAGAAGCATGTCTGACTGGGCAAGGGCAACAAAGGAAACAAGAAACAAACGGGACCACATCAAATGCACACACTTCTGCCAGTCAAGGAAACCATCAACTGAATACTAAGACACCACAACAATTGGGAGAGGATGTTTGCAAACCACACATCGGACAAGGGGTGAAAAGCCCAAAGATACAATCAACTCGCACGTCTCCACAAGAAAAAAAACAAGCCAATGAAAACCTGGTCAAAAGATGGAAGCAGAGATTTCTCCGAAGAAGACAGAAAGAGGGCCAGTAGGTGCATGAAAACTTGTTCACCATCATTAAGTCTCAGGAAAATGCAAATCCAAACTGCAAGGACATGGCAGCTCACTGTGGTCAGCATGGCTAGAAGGAAGCAGACAGGAAATAACAAGTGTCAGAGAGGAGGTGGAGAGAAGGGAAGCCTCCTGCACTGCTGGTGGGAGTGTAACCCGGTGCAGCCACGATGCCAAAGGTGTGCAACTGCCTCAGAAATTTAAGCATCCATGTCCCGTATGACCCAGCTATTAACCTGCCGCTTGTTTATCCAAAAAAGTCAGAAAGACTACCGCATGAAGACATGTGCATGGCTGTGTTCACCACAGTCTTACTCCTGATATCCAAGGCTTGGAAAGCACCCTGGTGTCCAGCAAGGGATGATTGGAGAAGGAAGATGGGCTATAGCCACACAATGGTATACCACTCAGCCGGAACAAATGATGCAATCCAGCCATTTGTGACCACCAGAATGGCTGTGAGGGTTTTAGGGGAAGTGTAACAAGCCCCAGTGAGAAATTCAAATACCATAGAATCTCACTTACAAGGAGAAGAAAAAGCAAGCACTAACCAACAGGTGGCACTGAACATTTGTATGCGGGCTCCCAGAGGCAAAGAGGGGCGGTGACGGAGGGTGAAAGAGAAGATTAGGCACAAGTGTGTGGTGAGGGCCTGTGATTAGTCTTACACTGGTGAAGATGATGTAAGCTACACAGAAGTCTAAAGCAATGAGGATGTGAATCTGGAAGTTATAGTACGTTCTAAGGCAGGGTCATGGCTATAAATTCACCTCAAATCAAAAATCCAAAAAGGGGTCCAGAATGATGTCATAAAGCTTTGGGGGCGGAAAGAGTTTACAGAAGGTGAACTTCCAAGGATGGAAAATCACCTCCAAATGCTTACAGATGCTACAGAAAGGCAGACCATTCCAAATAGGTGAAGAGGAATACTACGAAGAGAACATGATCAGTCCTAAACCCATGAACGAACGGAAAATGTTACCGTCCATGATGTTATTACTAATCACCTTCACGAATAATCCAAACAGGCCCACGTCTTCCCAAGTTCAGGCAAAAGGTTGGTCCAAAAGTACAATTCAGGGCCGGCCCTGTGGTGGAGCAGGGAAGTGCCCACATTCCGCTTGGGCGGCCCGGGCCTCACTGTTTCACATTACGAGTGCATATCACATTAGTAGTGTTAGGAAATATAGATTTCATGGTATGGTGCGGGCAGAGATCATAACTAAGCAGCAATTGTGAGGATACGTTATCAATACGCACAAGAAAAGGAACCATAAGAATATTGCAATCTATGGAAGTATCTGGTACACTTCCCAAAGGCAGAAGGAAGGAAAACTTGTGACCTGCCAAGGTGGAATTGGCAGAGTGCCACGAGATGACACCATCATTGTGCGTCAGAACATTCCCTGGGCAACTTCAACTTGTGAGGGAGTCCAGGACTTTTTCTGGGTAAGGTCCACCCATTTTGCCATCTACCCAAGATATAAGAGATAAAACCCAGGATAATCTTACAGGAGTGAAACCAGTGTCTAGAGAGAATGTAGGAGCCCTTTCGAAGTTCAAGGAGAAAGATAGAAACTGACAACAATTGCAGAAAAAGGAAAACTATCCTACCTAGACAGGGTGAGGAGTCAGACTGGTCTGAGATGGCTGTGAAACTCTGTGTGCACGGAGGTTGTCAGGACAACTTCGAATTTTGAGGTCGCTTATGACATCACGGTGACCATGTCCCCCAGGGTGGCCGCATGGTTACAGTCTGAGGATTGGCCTAGGCTAGGCTATTAAAGGGACAGATACCCAGAAACAGGTTTGGCAAACAGAAAGCAGGCACAGAAACTAGAAGAGATAAAACAGAGTCTGATGCAAGGGATAAGAAAGGAACCCTAGGCCACAAGTGAGAATAGAGGGACAAGCACGGAGAGGAGAACATTGTCATCTATTCAAGTCTATGGGGAGGTCATGCTGATTCAAGCTTGCAACTTCATTGGAAACAAGTGGCCGGACTTGGGGTTCATCACACCTACAGTGCCCTTGTGCCTTAAGCATAATGCAAAGTCAAGAAAGATGTCTTGAGGACATTGAAGAGAAGAATCGATGCCTCCTTTCCAAGGCCCATAGCATTCTTTGAAGGTCAGTCTCTTTTTCCGAAGCTCTGGTGTCACGTGGGCCCACTGGGCACATGGTAATGTGTCCCAAGAGATGTCTTGGAAGCCTTGAAGGAATGGAGCCCTGTCACGCTTGGGGTATGTCTCTTTGTTTGGAAGTGCTCTACAAGGGTGCTGAAAAGCACCCTCTTCCACAGGGCTTCGTTCCTTCGTGAAGGCTGCCCTCCCAGGCTAGTGTGCTCTGTTTGCCTCCATCGAAATTCTCTCCCCCTACCTCTTGCCGTAGAAGGATTATTGATTATGTGTTTTGACACCATATGTAAGGAAGTTGCACGAAAATTAGAACTTTACAGTTGTGTTTCAAGAAAAATAAACAGGCCAGGGTAGAGGATGTAGGGCAAACAAATGGCCCACCCTATAAAAATTAAGTAAGCCCGTATCTGGACGGAATCTAGGGGAACGTTCAAGGATCAGGGGTCAAGTTCGAAACTTCCCAAATCCGGAAAAGAGACAGAAAAATCTCTTTCCTGGAGAGTGGAATTCATCCGATTTGTCTAAGTTGTCTTGGAAACATTGTGTCCGTGAAGGGGGTTGCCAGGACCACCTCGAATTTGGAGTTTCTGATCTCAGGATGTCAAACCAACCCACATGACCACGTGTTCTCAGTGCTTAGTTTGACCCAGGCTAGGATAGCCAAGAGTCCTACAAGTGACCGGTGCAAATTCAAGGACAACAACCAAGAGTCACGAAAGCACTCACACCTCACCCTAGAGAACATACAGCGATTAAAGAAATACAAACTAATCCCTTGGAATGAAGGAGAACGGACTGAGAAGCATGTCTAAGGGAGATAGCTGAGAAAGACCATGACGAGTATACTATGGAAAAGAAAAAGAGGACCCAGAAAATGGAAGGTGAACAGAAATCACACCTGAATTATCCACAATGAAAGATGATGTCCGTCTTTAGACAGACTCTGCTGGAACGTTTGAAAGTCAGAGAAATTCACAAGCCAAAAAACGGCAGCGAAGGTCAAGCATGGGCTAACTGGGAAGGGTGAGTTATGAGACTGCTCCAAGCAGGCTCTGAAACCTGTATCCATGAAGCATGCTGGACCTCAGAGACACACTTATGACAAATCCTCTGACATCACAATGGACCCGAAAAACAACCTAGCCTCATCTACACAGTGCTAGAGTTGGGCTCACTAGTATATTTAACTCCCATTGCACTCAACTGCACGTTGCCACTGAACATGTAAGTGGCCGGCCGGTGGTGCAGTGGTGAGGTCCGCACCTCCTGGGTCTGTGGCCCAGTATGGGCTGGGTGGAATCCTCGGTTTGGGCCTCCTCACCACTGCTTCAGTTGTTCTGGTGCAGGCGTCCGAGGTAGACTAGAGGCAGATGGGATGGGACGTTGGACAGGGCCAGACTTCCACAGCAAATACAGGAGCATTGCCAGCAGATGTGAGCACAGCAATGCACTTGTGCCAAAACAAAACCAATTAAAAGTTGCAAAGAATAGAAAAACTGAAGCTAAGGAAAAAAAAAAAAAACAAGAAAACAGGAGCTTGCCATTACGAAGAATAGGATCTCTGTGAATAACCTTAGCAAAACAGGTGAATTCTATGTTAATTCAAAAACTAGCAAACCTTTGGGGAAAGAAACTCAAGAAGACACAAGAAAAAAAAAGATATCGAGGGATCTAGGAATGGAAGGATTAACACACTTGAAAGGTTCATACCGCAGTAAGGAATCTCTGGATTCCATGCAATCCCAGTCAAAGTTGCAGCAGTATTTGCCACAGAGAAGAAGAGAGAATCCTAAAGTTTCTAGCCAGCAACACGAGACCCTGACTAGGCAAAGGAATCCTCAGGAAAACGAACAAAGCAGCACGTGTCACAATTTCTGATTTCAACATAGAGGACGAAGCGCTAGGTACCGAAACGGCACAGTCTGGGCCCCAAAACAGGCATGAAGACCCATGCAAAACAATTGAGAGCCCAGAGCCCAACTCAAACTTACATGGACAGCCCATTTTGGACCAGGGAGCCAAGTGGAGACAGCGGAGAAAGGAGAGTCTCTACAATAAACGGTGCTGGGAAGCCTGCACAGCCACATGGAACACAACGAGAGTACACCATGCTGTTACACCTGGCACACACACCACCTGAAATGGATTAAAGCCTTGAATGGCAGACTTGAAACCGTGAACCTTGTAGGAGAAGACCTAGGCAGAGTGCTCTTTGCCATCTGTCTGAGCCGCCTATTGGGAAGAAGCATGTCTGACTGGGCAAGGGCAACAAAGGAAACAAGAAACAAACGGGACCACATCAAATGCACACACTTCTGCCAGTCAAGGAAACCATCAACTGAATACTAAGACACCACAACAATTGGGAGAGGATGTTTGCAAACCACACATCGGACAAGGGGTGAAAAGCCCAAAGATACAATCAACTCGCACGTCTCCACAAGAAAAAAAACAAGCCAATGAAAACCTGGTCAAAAGATGGAAGCAGAGATTTCTCCGAAGAAGACAGAAAGAGGGCCAGTAGGTGCATGAAAACTTGTTCACCATCATTAAGTCTCAGGAAAATGCAAATCCAAACTGCAAGGACATGGCAGCTCACTGTGGTCAGCATGGCTAGAAGGAAGCAGACAGGAAATAACAAGTGTCAGAGAGGAGGTGGAGAGAAGGGAAGCCTCCTGCACTGCTGGTGGGAGTGTAACCCGGTGCAGCCACGATGCCAAAGGTGTGCAACTGCCTCAGAAATTTAAGCATCCATGTCCCGTATGACCCAGCTATTAACCTGCCGCTTGTTTATCCAAAAAAGTCAGAAAGACTACCGCATGAAGACATGTGCATGGCTGTGTTCACCACAGTCTTACTCCTGATATCCAAGGCTTGGAAAGCACCCTGGTGTCCAGCAAGGGATGATTGGAGAAGGAAGATGGGCTATAGCCACACAATGGTATACCACTCAGCCGGAACAAATGATGCAATCCAGCCATTTGTGACCACCAGAATGGCTGTGAGGGTTTTAGGGGAAGTGTAACAAGCCCCAGTGAGAAATTCAAATACCATAGAATCTCACTTACAAGGAGAAGAAAAAGCAAGCACTAACCAACAGGTGGCACTGAACATTTGTATGCGGGCTCCCAGAGGCAAAGAGGGGCGGTGACGGAGGGTGAAAGAGAAGATTAGGCACAAGTGTGTGGTGAGGGCCTGTGATTAGTCTTACACTGGTGAAGATGATGTAAGCTACACAGAAGTCTAAAGCAATGAGGATGTGAATCTGGAAGTTATAGTACGTTCTAAGGCAGGGTCATGGCTATAAATTCACCTCAAATCAAAAATCCACAAAGGGGTCCAGAATGATGTCATAAAGCTTTGGGGGCGGAAAGAGTTTACAGAAGGTGAACTTCCAAGGATGGAAAATCACCTCCAAATGCTTACAGATGCTACAGAAAGGCAGACCATTCCAAATAGGTGAAGAGGAATACTACGAAGAGAACATGATCAGTCCTAAACCCATGAACGAACGGAAAATGTTACCGTCCATGATGTTATTACTAATCACCTTCACGAATAATCCAAACAGGCCCACGTCTTCCCAAGTTCAGGCAAAAGGTTGGTCCAAAAGTACAATTCAGGGCCGGCCCTGTGGTGGAGCAGGGAAGTGCCCACATTCCGCTTGGGCGGCCCGGGCCTCACTGTTTCACATTACGAGTGCATATCACATTAGTAGTGTTAGGAAATATAGATTTCATGGTATGGTGCGGGCAGAGATCATAACTAAGCAGCAATTGTGAGGATACGTTATCAATACGCACAAGAAAAGGAACCATAAGAATATTGCAATCTATGGAAGTATCTGGTACACTTCCCAAAGGCAGAAGGAAGGAAAACTTGTGACCTGCCAAGGTGGAATTGGCAGAGTGCCACGAGATGACACCATCATTGTGCGTCAGAACATTCCCTGGGCAACTTCAACTTGTGAGGGAGTCCAGGACTTTTTCTGGGTAAGGTCCACCCATTTTGCCATCTACCCAAGATATAAGAGATAAAACCCAGGATAATCTTACAGGAGTGAAACCAGTGTCTAGAGAGAATGTAGGAGCCCTTTCGAAGTTCAAGGAGAAAGATAGAAACTGACAACAATTGCAGAAAAAGGAAAACTATCCTACCTAGACAGGGTGAGGAGTCAGACTGGTCTGAGATGGCTGTGAAACTCTGTGTGCACGGAGGTTGTCAGGACAACTTCGAATTTTGAGGTCGCTTATGACATCACGGTGACCATGTCCCCCAGGGTGGCCGCATGGTTACAGTCTGAGGATTGGCCTAGGCTAGGCTATTAAAGGGACAGATACCCAGAAACAGGTTTGGCAAACAGAAAGCAGGCACAGAAACTAGAAGAGATAAAACAGAGTCTGATGCAAGGGATAAGAAAGGAACCCTAGGCCACAAGTGAGAATAGAGGGACAAGCACGGAGAGGAGAACATTGTCATCTATTCAAGTCTATGGGGAGGTCATGCTGATTCAAGCTTGCAACTTCATTGGAAACAAGTGGCCGGACTTGGGGTTCATCACACCTACAGTGCCCTTGTGCCTTAAGCATAATGCAAAGTCAAGAAAGATGTCTTGAGGACATTGAAGAGAAGAATCGATGCCTCCTTTCCAAGGCCCATAGCATTCTTTGAAGGTCAGTCTCTTTTTCCGAAGCTCTGGTGTCACGTGGGCCCACTGGGCACATGGTAATGTGTCCCAAGAGATGTCTTGGAAGCCTTGAAGGAATGGAGCCCTGTCACGCTTGGGGTATGTCTCTTTGTTTGGAAGTGCTCTACAAGGGTGCTGAAAAGCACCCTCTTCCACAGGGCTTCGTTCCTTCGTGAAGGCTGCCCTCCCAGGCTAGTGTGCTCTGTTTGCCTCCATCGAAATTCTCTCCCCCTACCTCTTGCCGTAGAAGGATTATTGATTATGTGTTTTGACACCATATGTAAGGAAGTTGCACGAAAATTAGAACTTTACAGTTGTGTTTCAAGAAAAATACACAGGCCAGGGTAGAGGATGTAGGGCAAACAAATGGCCCACCCTATAAAAATTAAGTAAGCCCGTATCTGGACGGAATCTAGGGGAACGTTCAAGGATCAGGGGTCAAGTTCGAAACTTCCCAAATCCGGAAAAGAGACAGAAAAATCTCTTTCCTGGAGAGTGGAATTCATCCGATTTGTCTAAGTTGTCTTGGAAACATTGTGTCCGTGAAGGGGGTTGCCAGGACCACCTCGAATTTGGAGTTTCTGATCTCAGGATGTCAAACCAACCCACATGACCACGTGTTCTCAGTGCTTAGTTTGACCCAGGCTAGGATAGCCAAGAGTCCTACAAGTGACCGGTGCAAATTCAAGGACAACAACCAAGAGTCACGAAAGCACTCACACCTCACCCTAGAGAACATACAGCGATTAAAGAAATACAAACTAATCCCTTGGAATGAAGGAGAACGGACTGAGAAGCATGTCTAAGGGAGATAGCTGAGAAAGACCATGACGAGTATACTATGGAAAAGAAAAAGAGGACCCAGAAAATGGAAGGTGAACAGAAATCACACCTGAATTATCCACAATGAAAGATGATGTCCGTCTTTAGACAGACTCTGCTGGAACGTTTGAAAGTCAGAGAAATTCACAAGCCAAAAAACGGCAGCGAAGGTCAAGCATGGGCTAACTGGGAAGGGTGAGTTATGAGACTGCTCCAAGCAGGCTCTGAAACCTGTATCCATGAAGCATGCTGGACCTCAGAGACACACTTATGACAAATCCTCTGACATCACAATGGACCCGAAAAACAACCTAGCCTCATCTACACAGTGCTAGAGTTGGGCTCACTAGTATATTTAACTCCCATTGCACTCAACTGCACGTTGCCACTGAACATGTAAGTGGCCGGCCGGTGGTGCAGTGGTGAGGTCCGCACCTCCTGGGTCTGTGGCCCAGTATGGGCTGGGTGGAATCCTCGGTTTGGGCCTCCTCACCACTGCTTCAGTTGTTCTGGTGCAGGCGTCCGAGGTAGACTAGAGGCAGATGGGATGGGACGTTGGACAGGGCCAGACTTCCACAGCAAATACAGGAGCATTGCCAGCAGATGTGAGCACAGCAATGCACTTGTGCCAAAACAAAACCAATTAAAAGTTGCAAAGAATAGAAAAACTGAAGCTAAGGAAAAAAAAAAAACAAAAAAACAGGAGCTTGCCATTACGAAGAATAGGATCTCTGTGAATAACCTTAGCAAAACAGGTGAATTCTATGTTAATTCAAAAACTAGCAAACCTTTGGGGAAAGAAACTCAAGAAGACACAAGAAAAAAAAAGATATCGAGGGATCTAGGAATGGAAGGATTAACACACTTGAAAGGTTCATACCGCAGTAAGGAATCTCTGGATTCCATGCAATCCCAGTCAAAGTTGCAGCAGTATTTGCCACAGAGAAGAAGAGAGAATCCTAAAGTTTCTAGCCAGCAACACGAGACCCTGACTAGGCAAAGGAATCCTCAGGAAAACGAACAAAGCAGCACGTGTCACAATTTCTGATTTCAACATAGAGGACGAAGCGCTAGGTACCGAAACGGCACAGTCTGGGCCCCAAAACAGGCATGAAGACCCATGCAAAACAATTGAGAGCCCAGAGCCCAACTCAAACTTACATGGACAGCCCATTTTGGACCAGGGAGCCAAGTGGAGACAGCGGAGAAAGGAGAGTCTCTACAATAAACGGTGCTGGGAAGCCTGCACAGCCACATGGAACACAACGAGAGTACACCATGCTGTTACACCTGGCACACACACCACCTGAAATGGATTAAAGCCTTGAATGGCAGACTTGAAACCGAGAACCTTGTAGGAGAAGACCTAGGCAGAGTGCTCTTTGCCATCTGTCTGAGCCGCCTATTGGGAAGAAGCATGTCTGACTGGGCAAGGGCAACAAAGGAAACAAGAAACAAACGGGACCACATCAAATGCACACACTTCTGCCAGTCAAGGAAACCATCAACTGAATACTAAGACACCACAACAATTGGGAGAGGATGTTTGCAAACCACACATCGGACAAGGGGTGAAAAGCCCAAAGATACAATCAACTCGCACGTCTCCACAAGAAAAAAAACAAGCCAATGAAAACCTGGTCAAAAGATGGAAGCAGAGATTTCTCCGAAGAAGACAGAAAGAGGGCCAGTAGGTGCATGAAAACTTGTTCACCATCATTAAGTCTCAGGAAAATGCAAATCCAAACTGCAAGGACATGGCAGCTCACTGTGGTCAGCATGGCTAGAAGGAAGCAGACAGGAAATAACAAGTGTCAGAGAGGAGGTGGAGAGAAGGGAAGCCTCCTGCACTGCTGGTGGGAGTGTAACCCGGTGCAGCCACGATGCCAAAGGTGTGCAACTGCCTCAGAAATTTAAGCATCCATGTCCCGTATGACCCAGCTATTAACCTGCCGCTTGTTTATCCAAAAAAGTCAGAAAGACTACCGCATGAAGACATGTGCATGGCTGTGTTCACCACAGTCTTACTCCTGATATCCAAGGCTTGGAAAGCACCCTGGTGTCCAGCAAGGGATGATTGGAGAAGGAAGATGGGCTATAGCCACACAATGGTATACCACTCAGCCGGAACAAATGATGCAATCCAGCCATTTGTGACCACCAGAATGGCTGTGAGGGTTTTAGGGGAAGTGTAAGAAGCCCCAGTGAGAAATTCAAATACCATAGAATCTCACTTACAAGGAGAAGAAAAAGCAAGCACTAACCAACAGGTGGCACTGAACATTTGTATGCGGGCTCCCAGAGGCAAAGAGGGGCGGTGACGGAGGGTGAAAGAGAAGATTAGGCACAAGTGTGTGGTGAGGGCCTGTGATTAGTCTTACACTGGTGAAGATGATGTAAGCTACACAGAAGTCTAAAGCAATGAGGATGTGAATCTGGAAGTTATAGTACGTTCTAAGGCAGGGTCATGGCTATAAATTCACCTCAAATCAAAAATCCACAAAGGGGTCCAGAATGATGTCATAAAGCTTTGGGGGCGGAAAGAGTTTACAGAAGGTGAACTTCCAAGGATGGAAAATCACCTCCAAATGCTTACAGATGCTACAGAAAGGCAGACCATTCCCAATAGGTGAAGAGGAATACTACGAAGAGAACATGATCAGTCCTAAACCCATGAACGAACGGAAAATGTTACCGTCCATGATGTTATTACTAATCACCTTCACGAATAATCCAAACAGGCCCACGTCTTCCCAAGTTCAGGCAAAAGGTTGGTCCAAAAGTACAATTCAGGGCCGGCCCTGTGGTGGAGCAGGGAAGTGCCCACATTCCGCTTGGGCGGCCCGGGCCTCACTGTTTCACATTACGAGTGCATATCACATTAGTAGTGTTAGGAAATATAGATTTCATGGTATGGTGCGGGCAGAGATCATAAATAAGCAGCAATTGTGAGGATACGTTATCAATACGCACAAGAAAAGGAACCATAAGAATATTACAATCTATGGAAGTATCTGGTACACTTCCCAAAGGCAGAAGGAAGGAAAACTTGTGACCTGCCAAGGTGGAATTGGCAGAGTGCCACGAGATGACACCATCATGTGCGTCAGAACATTCCCTGGGCAACTTCAACTTGTGAGGGAGTCCAGGACTTTTTCTGGGTAAGGTCCACCCATTTTGCCATCTACCCAAGATATAAGAGATAAAACCCAGGATAATCTTACAGGAGTGAAACCAGTGTCTAGAGAGAATGTAGGAGCCCTTTCGAAGTTCAAGGAGAAAGATAGAAACTGACAACAATTGCAGAAAAAGGAAAACTATCCTACCTAGACAGGGTGAGGAGTCAGACTGGTCTGAGATGGCTGTGAAACTCTGTGTGCACGAAGGTTGTCAGGACAACTTCGAATTTTGAGGTTGCTTATGACATCACGGTGACCATGTCCCCCAGGGTGGCCGCATGGTTACAGTCTGAGGATTGGCCTAGGCTAGGCTATTAAAGGGACAGATACCCAGAAACAGGTTTGGCAAACAGAAAGCAGGCACAGAAACTAGAAGAGATAAAACAGAGTCTGATGCAAGGGATAAGAAAGGAACCCTAGGCCACAAGTGAGAATAGAGGGACAAGCACGGAGAGGAGAACATTGTCATCTATTCAAGTCTATGGGGAGGTCATGCTGATTCAAGCTTGCAACTTCATTGGAAACAAGTGGCCGGACTTGGGGTTCATCACACCTACAGTGCCCTTGTGCCTTAAGCATAATGCAAAGTCAAGAAAGATGTCTTGAGGACATTGAAGAGAAGAATCGATGCCTCCTTTCCAAGGCCCATAGCATTCTTTGAAGGTCAGTCTCTTTTTCCGAAGCTCTGGTGTCACGTGGGCCCACTGGGCACATGGTAATGTGTCCCAAGAGATGTCTTGGAAGCCTTGAAGGAATGGAGCCCTGTCACGCTTGGGGTATGTCTCTTTGTTTGGAAGTGCTCTACAAGGGTGCTGAAAAGCACCCTCTTCCACAGGGCTTCGTTCCTTCGTGAAGGCTGCCCTCCCAGGCTAGTGTGCTCTGTTTGCCTCCATCGAAATTCTCTCCCCCTACCTCTTGCCGTAGAAGGATTATTGATTATGTGTTTTGACACCATATGTAAGGAAGTTGCACGAAAATTAGAACTTTACAGTTGTGTTTCAAGAAAAATACACAGGCCAGGGTAGAGGATGTAGGGCAAACAAATGGCCCACCCTATAAAAATTAAGTAAGCCCGTATCTGGACGGAATCTAGGGGAACGTTCAAGGATCAGGGGTCAAGTTCGAAACTTCCCAAATCCGGAAAAGAGACAGAAAAATCTCTTTCCTGGAGAGTGGAATTCATCCGATTTGTCTAAGTTGTCTTGGAAACATTGTGTCCGTGAAGGGGGTTGCCAGGACCACCTCGAATTTGGAGTTTCTGATCTCAGGATGTCAAACCAACCCACATGACCACGTGTTCTCAGTGCTTAGTTTGACCCAGGCTAGGATAGCCAAGAGTCCTACAAGTGACCGGTGCAAATTCAAGGACAACAACCAAGAGTCACGAAAGCACTCACACCTCACCCTAGAGAACATACAGCGATTAAAGAAATACAAACTAATCACTTGGAATGAAGGAGAACGGACTGATAAGCATGTCTAAGGGAGATAGCTGAGAAAGACCATGACGAGTATACTATGGAAAAGAAAAAGAGGACCCAGAAAATGGAAGGTGAACAGAAATCACACCTGAATTATCCACAATGAAAGATGATGTCCGTCTTTAGACAGACTCTGCTGGAACGTTTGAAAGTCAGAGAAATTCACAAGCCAAAAAACGGCAGCGAAGGTCAAGCATGGGCTAACTGGGAAGGGTGAGTTATGAGACTGCTCCAAGCAGGCTCTGAAACCTGTATCCATGAAGCATGCTGGACCTCAGAGACACACTTATGACAAATCCTCTGACATCACAATGGACCCGAAAAACAACCTAGCCTCATCTACACAGTGCTAGAGTTGGGCTCACTAGTATATTTAACTCCCATTGCACTCAACTGCACGTTGCCACTGAACATGTAACTGGCCGGCCGGTGGTGCAGTGGTGAGGTCCGCACCTCCTGGGTCTGTGGCCCAGTATGGGCTGGGTGGAATCCTCGGTTTGGGCCTCCTCACCACTGCTTCAGTTGTTCTGGTGCAGGCGTCCGAGGTAGACTAGAGGCAGATGGGATGGGACGTTGGACAGGGCCAGACTTCCACAGCAAATACAGGAGCATTGCCAGCAGATGTGAGCACAGCAATGCACTTGTGCCAAAACAAAACCAATTAAAACTTGCAAAGAATAGAAAAACTGAAGCTAAGGAAAAAAAAAAAAAACAAAAAAACAGGAGCTTGCCATTACGAAGAATAGGATCTCTGTGAATAACCTTAGCAAAACAGGTGAATTCTATGTTAATTCAAAAACTAGCAAACCTTTGGGGAAAGAAACTCAAGAAGACACAAGAAAAAAAAAGATATCGAGGGATCTAGGAATGGAAGGATTAACACACTTGAAAGGTTCATACCGCAGTAAGGAATCTCTGGATTCCATGCAATCCCAGTCAAAGTTGCAGCAGTATTTGCCACAGAGAAGAAGAGAGAATCCTAAAGTTTCTAGCCAGCAACACGAGACCCTGACTAGGCAAAGGAATCCTCAGGAAAACGAACAAAGCAGCACGTGTCACAATTTCTGATTTCAACATAGAGGACGAAGCGCTAGGTACCGAAACGGCACAGTCTGGGCCCCAAAACAGGCATGAAGACCCATGCAAAACAATTGAGAGCCCAGAGCCCAACTCAAACTTACATGGACAGCCCATTTTGGACCAGGGAGCCAAGTGGAGACAGCGGAGAAAGGAGAGTCTCTACAATAAACGGTGCTGGGAAGCCTGCACAGCCACATGGAACACAACGAGAGTACACCATGCTGTTACACCTGGCACACACACCACCTGAAATGGATTAAAGCCTTGAATGGCAGACTTGAAACCGTGAACCTTGTAGGAGAAGACCTAGGCAGAGTGCTCTTTGCCATCTGTCTGAGCCGCCTATTGGGAAGAAGCATGTCTGACTGGGCAAGGGCAACAAAGGAAACAAGAAACAAACGGGACCACATCAAATGCACACACTTCTGCCAGTCAAGGAAACCATCAACTGAATACTAAGACACCACAACAATTGGGAGAGGATGTTTGCAAACCACACATCGGACAAGGGGTGAAAAGCCCAAAGATACAATCAACTCGCACGTCTCCACAAGAAAAAAAACAAGCCAATGAAAACCTGGTCAAAAGATGGAAGCAGAGATTTCTCCGAAGAAGACAGAAAGAGGGCCAGTAGGTGCATGAAAACTTGTTCACCATCATTAAGTCTCAGGAAAATGCAAATCCAAACTGCAAGGACATGGCAGCTCACTGTGGTCAGCATGGCTAGAAGGAAGCAGACAGGAAATAACAAGTGTCAGAGAGGAGGTGGAGAGAAGGGAAGCCTCCTGCACTGCTGGTGGGAGTGTAACCCGGTGCAGCCACGATGCCAAAGGTGTGCAACTGCCTCAGAAATTTAAGCATCCATGTCCCGTATGACCCAGCTATTAACCTGCCGCTTGTTTATCCAAAAAAGTCAGAAAGACTACCGCATGAAGACATGTGCATGGCTGTGTTCACCACAGTCTTACTCCTGATATCCAAGGCTTGGAAAGCACCCTGGTGTCCAGCAAGGGATGATTGGAGAAGGAAGATGGGCTATAGCCACACAATGGTATACCACTCAGCCGGAACAAATGATGCAATCCAGCCATTTGTGACCACCAGAATGGCTGTGAGGGTTTTAGGGGAAGTGTAACAAGCCCCAGTGAGAAATTCAAATACCATAGAATCTCACTTACAAGGAGAAGAAAAAGCAAGCACTAACCAACAGGTGGCACTGAACATTTGTATGCGGGCTCCCAGAGGCAAAGAGGGGCGGTGACGGAGGGTGAAAGAGAAGATTAGGCACAAGTGTGTGGTGAGGGCCTGTGATTAGTCTTACACTGGTGAAGATGATGTAAGCTACACAGAAGTCTAAAGCAATGAGGATGTGAATCTGGAAGTTATAGTACGTTCTAAGGCAGGGTCATGGCTATAAATTCACCTCAAATCAAAAATCCAAAAAGGGGTCCAGAATGATGTCATAAAGCTTTGGGGGCGGAAAGAGTTTACAGAAGGTGAACTTCCAAGGATGGAAAATCACCTCCAAATGCTTACAGATGCTACAGAAAGGCAGACCATTCCAAATAGGTGAAGAGGAATACTACGAAGAGAACATGATCAGTCCTAAACCCATGAACGAACGGAAAATGTTACCGTCCATGATGTTATTACTAATCACCTTCACGAATAATCCAAACAGGCCCACGTCTTCCCAAGTTCAGGCAAAAGGTTGGTCCAAAAGTACAATTCAGGGCCGGCCCTGTGGTGGAGCAGGGAAGTGCCCACATTCCGCTTGGGCGGCCCGGGCCTCACTGTTTCACATTACGAGTGCATATCACATTAGTAGTGTTAGGAAATATAGATTTCATGGTATGGTGCGGGCAGAGATCATAAATAAGCAGCAATTGTGAGGATACGTTATCAATACGCACAAGAAAATGAAGCATAAGAATATTGCAATCTATGGAAGTATCTGGTACACTTCCCAAAGGCAGAAGGAAGGAAAACTTGTGACCTGCCAAGGTGGAATTGGCAGAGTGCCACGAGATGACACCATCATTGTGCGTCAGAACATTCCCTGGGCAACTTCAACTTGTGAGGGAGTCCAGGACTTTTTCTGGGTAAGGTCCACCCATTTTGCCATCTACCCAAGATATAAGAGATAAAACCCAGGATAATCTTACAGGAGTGAAACCAGTGTCTAGAGAGAATGTAGGAGCCCTTTCGAAGTTCAAGGAGAAAGATAGAAACTGACAACAATTGCAGAAAAAGGAAAACTATCCTACCTAGACAGGGTGAGGAGTCAGACTGGTCTGAGATGGCTGTGAAACTCTGTGTGCACGGAGGTTGTCAGGACAACTTCGAATTTTGAGGTCGCTTATGACATCACGGTGACCATGTCCCCCAGGGTGGCCGCATGGTTACAGTCTGAGGATTGGCCTAGGCTAGGCTATTAAAGGGACAGATACCCAGAAACAGGTTTGGCAAACAGAAAGCAGGCACAGAAACTAGAAGAGATAAAACAGAGTCTGATGCAAGGGATAAGAAAGGAACCCTAGGCCACAAGTGAGAATAGAGGGACAAGCACGGAGAGGAGAACATTGTCATCTATTCAAGTCTATGGGGAGGTCATGCTGATTCAAGCTTGCAACTTCATTGGAAACAAGTGGCCGGACTTGGGGTTCATCACACCTACAGTGCCCTTGTGCCTTAAGCATAATGCAAAGTCAAGAAAGATGTCTTGAGGACATTGAAGAGAAGAATCGATGCCTCCTTTCCAAGGCCCATAGCATTCTTTGAAGGTCAGTCTCTTTTTCCGAAGCTCTGGTGTCACGTGGGCCCACTGGGCACATGGTAATGTGTCCCAAGAGATGTCTTGGAAGCCTTGAAGGAATGGAGCCCTGTCACGCTTGGGGTATGTCTCTTTGTTTGGAAGTGCTCTACAAGGGTGCTGAAAAGCACCCTCTTCCACAGGGCTTCGTTCCTTCGTGAAGGCTGCCCTCCCAGGCTAGTGTGCTCTGTTTGCCTCCATCGAAATTCTCTCCCCCTACCTCTTGCCGTAGAAGGATTATTGATTATGTGTTTTGACACCATATGTAAGGAAGTTGCACGAAAATTAGAACTTTACAGTTGTGTTTCAAGAAAAATACACAGGCCAGGGTAGAGGATGTAGGGCAAACAAATGGCCCACCCTATAAAAATTAAGTAAGCCCGTATCTGGACGGAATCTAGGGGAACGTTCAAGGATCAGGGGTCAAGTTCGAAACTTCCCAAATCCGGAAAAGAGACAGAAAAATCTCTTTCCTGGAGAGTGGAATTCATCCGATTTGTCTAAGTTGTCTTGGAAACATTGTGTCCGTGAAGGGGGTTGCCAGGACCACCTCGAATTTGGAGTTTCTGATCTCAGGATGTCAAACCAACCCACATGACCACGTGTTCTCAGTGCTTAGTTTGACCCAGGCTAGGATAGCCAAGAGTCCTACAAGTGACCGGTGCAAATTCAAGGACAACAACCAAGAGTCACGAAAGCACTCACACCTCACCCTAGAGAACATACAGCGATTAAAGAAATACAAACTAATCACTTGGAATGAAGGAGAACGGACTGATAAGCATGTCTAAGGGAGATAGCTGAGAAAGACCATGACGAGTATACTATGGAAAAGAAAAAGAGGACCCAGAAAATGGAAGGTGAACAGAAATCACACCTGAATTATCCACAATGAAAGATGATGTCCGTCTTTAGACAGACTCTGCTGGAACGTTTGAAAGTCAGAGAAATTCACAAGCCAAAAAACGGCAGCGAAGGTCAAGCATGGGCTAACTGGGAAGGGTGAGTTATGAGACTGCTCCAAGCAGGCTCTGAAACCTGTATCCATGAAGCATGCTGGACCTCAGAGACACACTTATGACAAATCCTCTGACATCACAATGGACCCGAAAAACAACCTAGCCTCATCTACACAGTGCTAGAGTTGGGCTCACTAGTATATTTAACTCCCATTGCACTCAACTGCACGTTGCCACTGAACATGTAAGTGGCCGGCCGGTGGTGCAGTGGTGAGGTCCGCACCTCCTGGGTCTGTGGCCCAGTATGGGCTGGGTGGAATCCTCGGTTTGGGCCTCCTCACCACTGCTTCAGTTGTTCTGGTGCAGGCGTCCGAGGTAGACTAGAGGCAGATGGGATGGGACGTTGGACAGGGCCAGACTTCCACAGCAAATACAGGAGCATTGCCAGCAGATGTGAGCACAGCAATGCACTTGTGCCAAAACAAAACCAATTAAAAGTTGCAAAGAATAGAAAAACTGAAGCTAAGGAAAAAAAAAAAACAAAAAAACAGGAGCTTGCCATTACGAAGAATAGGATCTCTGTGAATAACCTTAGCAAAACAGGTGAATTCTATGTTAATTCAAAAACTAGCAAACCTTTGGGGAAAGAAACTCAAGAAGACACAAGAAAAAAAAAGATATCGAGGGATCTAGGAATGGAAGGATTAACACACTTGAAAGGTTCATACCGCAGTAAGGAATCTCTGGATTCCATGCAATCCCAGTCAAAGTTGCAGCAGTATTTGCCACAGAGAAGAAGAGAGAATCCTAAAGTTTCTAGCCAGCAACACGAGACCCTGACTAGGCAAAGGAATCCTCAGGAAAACGAACAAAGCAGCACGTGTCACAATTTCTGATTTCAACATAGAGGACGAAGCGCTAGGTACCAAAACGGCACAGTCTGGGCCCCAAAACAGGCATGAAGACCCATGCAAAACAATTGAGAGCCCAGAGCCCAACTCAAACTTACATGGACAGCCCATTTTGGACCAGGGAGCCAAGTGGAGACAGCGGAGAAAGGAGAGTCTCTACAATAAACGGTGCTGGGAAGCCTGCACAGCCACATGGAACACAACGAGAGTACACCATGCTGTTACACCTGGCACACACACCACCTGAAATGGATTAAAGCCTTGAATGGCAGACTTGAAACCGAGAACCTTGTAGGAGAAGACCTAGGCAGAGTGCTCTTTGCCATCTGTCTGAGCCGCCTATTGGGAAGAAGCATGTCTGACTGGGCAAGGGCAACAAAGGAAACAAGAAACAAACGGGACCACATCAAATGCACACACTTCTGCCAGTCAAGGAAACCATCAACTGAATACTAAGACACCACAACAATTGGGAGAGGATGTTTGCAAACCACACATCGGACAAGGGGTGAAAAGCCCAAAGATACAATCAACTCGCACGTCTCCACAAGAAAAAAAACAAGCCAATGAAAACCTGGTCAAAAGATGGAAGCAGAGATTTCTCCGAAGAAGACAGAAAGAGGGCCAGTAGGTGCATGAAAACTTGTTCACCATCATTAAGTCTCAGGAAAATGCAAATCCAAACTGCAAGGACATGGCAGCTCACTGTGGTCAGCATGGCTAGAAGGAAGCAGACAGGAAATAACAAGTGTCAGAGAGGAGGTGGAGAGAAGGGAAGCCTCCTGCACTGCTGGTGGGAGTGTAACCCGGTGCAGCCACGATGCCAAAGGTGTGCAACTGCCTCAGAAATTTAAGCATCCATGTCCCGTATGACCCAGCTATTAATCTGCCGCTTGTTTATCCAAAAAAGTCAGAAAGACTACCGCATGAAGACATGTGCATGGCTGTGTTCACCACAGTCTTACTCCTGATATCCAAGGCTTGGAAAGCACCCTGGTGTCCAGCAAGGGATGATTGGAGAAGGAAGATGGGCTATAGCCACACAATGGTATACCACTCAGCCGGAACAAATGATGCAATCCAGCCATTTGTGACCACCAGAATGGCTGTGAGGGTTTTAGGGGAAGTGTAACAAGCCCCAGTGAGAAATTCAAATACCATAGAATCTCACTTACAAGGAGAAGAAAAAGCAAGCACTAACCAACAGGTGGCACTGAACATTTGTATGCAGGCTCCCAGAGGCAAAGAGGGGCGGTGACGGAGGGTGAAAGAGAAGATTAGGCACAAGTGTGTGGTGAGGGCCTGTGATTAGTCTTACACTGGTGAAGATGATGTAAGCTACACAGAAGTCTAAAGCAATGAGGATGTGAATCTGGAAGTTATAGTACGTTCTAAGGCAGGGTCATGGCTATAAATTCACCTCAAATCAAAAATCCAAAAAGGGGTCCAGAATGATGTCATAAAGCTTTGGGGACGGAAAGAGTTTACAGAAGGTGAACTTCCAAGGATGGAAAATAACCTCCAAATGCTTACAGATGCTACAGAAAGGCAGACCATTCCAAATAGGTGAAGAGGAATACTACGAAGAGAACATGATCAGTCCTAAACCCATGAACGAACGGAAAATGTTACCGTCCATGATGTTATTACTAATCACCTTCACGAATAATCCAAACAGGCCCACGTCTTCCCAAGTTCAGGCAAAAGGTTGGTCCAAAAGTACAATTCAGGGCCGGCCCTGTGGTGGAGCAGGGAAGTGCCCACATTCCGCTTGGGCGGCCCGGGCCTCACTGTTTCACATTACGAGTGCATATCACATTAGTAGTGTTAGGAAATATAGATTTCATGGTATGGTGCGGGCAGAGATCATAAATAAGCAGCAATTGTGAGGATACGTTATCAATACGCACAAGAAAAGGAACCATAAGAATATTGCAATCTATGGAAGTATCTGGTAAACTTCCCAAAGGCAGAAGGAAGGAAAACTTGTGACCTGCCAAGGTGGAATTGGCAGAGTGCCACGAGATGACACCATCATTGTGCGTCAGAACATTCCCTGGGCAACTTCAACTTGTGAGGGAGTCCAGGACTTTTTCTGGGTAAGGTCCACCCATTTTGCCATCTACCCAAGATATAAGAGATAAAACCCAGGATAATCTTACAGGAGTGAAACCAGTGTCTAGAGAGAATGTAGGAGCCCTTTCGAAGTTCAAGGAGAAAGATAGAAACTGACAACAATTGCAGAAAAAGGAAAACTATCCTACCTAGACAGGGTGAGGAGTCAGACTGGTCTGAGATGGCTGTGAAACTCTGTGTGCACGGAGGTTGTCAGGACAACTTCGAATTTTGAGGTCGCTTATGACATCACGGTGACCATGTCCCCCAGGGTGGCCTCATGGTTACAGTCTGAGGATTGGCCTAGGCTAGGCTATTAAAGGGACAGATACCCAGAAACAGGTTTGGCAAACAGAAAGCAGGCACAGAAACTAGAAGAGATAAAACAGAGTCTGATGCAAGGGATAAGAAAGGAACCCTAGGCCACAAGTGAGAATAGAGGGACAAGCACGGAGAGGAGAACATTGTCATCTATTCAAGTCTATGGGGAGGTCATGCTGATTCAAGCTTGCAACTTCATTGGAAACAAGTGGCCGGACTTGGGGTTCATCACACCTACAGTGCCCTTGTGCCTTAAGCATAATGCAAAGTCAAGAAAGATGTCTTGAGGACATTGAAGAGAAGAATCGATGCCTCCTTTCCAAGGCCCATAGCATTCTTTGAAGGTCAGTCTCTTTTTCCGAAGCTCTGGTGTCACGTGGGCCCACTGGGCACATGGTAATGTGTCCCAAGAGATGTCTTGGAAGCCTTGAAGGAATGGAGCCCTGTCACGCTTGGGGTATGTCTCTTTGTTTGGAAGTGCTCTACAAGGGTGCTGAAAAGCACCCTCTTCCACAGGGCTTCGTTCCTTCGTGAAGGCTGCCCTCCCAGGCTAGTGTGCTCTGTTTGCCTCCATCGAAATTCTCTCCCCCTACCTCTTGCCGTAGAAGGATTATTGATTATGTGTTTTGACACCATATGTAAGGAAGTTGCACGAAAATTAGAACTTTACAGTTGTGTTTCAAGAAAAATAAACAGGCCAGGGTAGAGGATGTAGGGCAAACAAATGGCCCACCCTATAAAAATTAAGTAAGCCCGTATCTGGACGGAATCTAGGGGAACGTTCAAGGATCAGGGGTCAAGTTCGAAACTTCCCAAATCCGGAAAAGAGACAGAAAAATCTCTTTCCTGGAGAGTGGAATTCATCCAATTTGTGTAAGTTGTCTTGGAAACATTGTGTCCGTGAAGGGGGTTGCCAGGACCACCTCGAATTTGGAGTTTCTGATCTCAGGATGTCAAACCAACCCACATGACCACGTGTTCTCAGTGCTTAGTTTGACCCAGGCTAGGATAGCCAAGAGTCCTACAAGTGACCGGTGCAAATTCAAGGACAACAACCAAGAGTCACGAAAGCACTCACACCTCACCCTAGAGAACATACAGCGATTAAAGAAATACAAACTAATCCCTTGGAATGAAGGAGAACGGACTGAGAAGCATGTCTAAGGGAGATAGCTGAGAAAGACCATGACGAGTATACTATGGAAAAGAAAAAGAGGACCCAGAAAATGGAAGGTGAACAGAAATCACACCTGAATTATCCACAATGAAAGATGATGTCCGTCTTTAGACAGACTCTGCTGGAACGTTTGAAAGTCAGAGAAATTCACAAGCCAAAAAACGGCAGCGAAGGTCAAGCATGGGCTAACTGGGAAGGGTGAGTTATGAGACTGCTCCAAGCAGGCTCTGAAACCTGTATCCATGAAGCATGCTGGACCTCAGAGACACACTTATGACAAATCCTCTGACATCACAATGGACCCGAAAAACAACCTAGCCTCATCTACACAGTGCTAGAGTTGGGCTCACTAGTATATTTAACTCCCATTGCACTCAACTGCACGTTGCCACTGAACATGTAAGTGGCCGGCCGGTGGTGCAGTGGTGAGGTCCGCACCTCCTGGGTCTGTGGCCCAGTATGGGCTGGGTGGAATCCTCGGTTTGGGCCTCCTCACCACTGCTTCAGTTGTTCTGGTGCAGGCGTCCGAGGTAGACTAGAGGCAGATGGGATGGGACGTTGGACAGGGCCAGACTTCCACAGCAAATACAGGAGCATTGCCAGCAGATGTGAGCACAGCAATGCACTTGTGCCAAAACAAAACCAATTAAAAGTTGCAAAGAATAGAAAAACTGAAGCTAAGGAAAAAAAAAAAACAAAAAAACAGGAGCTTGCCATTACGAAGAATAGGATCTCTGTGAATAACCTTAGCAAAACAGGTGAATTCTATGTTAATTCAAAAACTAGCAAACCTTTGGGGAAAGAAACTCAAGAAGACACAAGAAAAAAAAAGATATCGAGGGATCTAGGAATGGAAGGATTAACACACTTGAAAGGTTCATACCGCAGTAAGGAATCTCTGGATTCCATGCAATCCCAGTCAAAGTTGCAGCAGTATTTGCCACAGAGAAGAAGAGAGAATCCTAAAGTTTCTAGCCAGCAACACGAGACCCTGACTAGGCAAAGGAATCCTCAGGAAAACGAACAAAGCAGCACGTGTCACAATTTCTGATTTCAACATAGAGGACGAAGCGCTAGGTACCGAAACGGCACAGTCTGGGCCCCAAAACAGGCATGAAGACCCATGCAAAACAATTGAGAGCCCAGAGCCCAACTCAAACTTACATGGACAGCCCATTTTGGACCAGGGAGCCAAGTGGAGACAGCGGAGAAAGGAGAGTCTCTACAATAAACGGTGCTGGGAAGCCTGCACAGCCACATGGAACACAACGAGAGTACACCATGCTGTTACACCTGGCACACACACCACCTGAAATGGATTAAAGCCTTGAATGGCAGACTTGAAACCGAGAACCTTGTAGGAGAAGACCTAGGCAGAGTGCTCTTTGCCATCTGTCTGAGCCGCCTATTGGGAAGAAGCATGTCTGACTGGGCAAGGGCAACAAAGGAAACAAGAAACAAACGGGACCACATCAAATGCACACACTTCTGCCAGTCAAGGAAACCATCAACTGAATACTAAGACACCACAACAATTGGGAGAGGATGTTTGCAAACCACACATCGGACAAGGGGTGAAAAGCCCAAAGATACAATCAACTCGCACGTCTCCACAAGAAAAAAAACAAGCCAATGAAAACCTGGTCAAAAGATGGAAGCAGAGATTTCTCCGAAGAAGACAGAAAGAGGGCCAGTAGGTGCATGAAAACTTGTTCACCATCATTAAGTCTCAGGAAAATGCAAATCCAAACTGCAAGGACATGGCAGCTCACTGTGGTCAGCATGGCTAGAAGGAAGCAGACAGGAAATAACAAGTGTCAGAGAGGAGGTGGAGAGAAGGGAAGCCTCCTGCACTGCTGGTGGGAGTGTAACCCGGTGCAGCCACGATGCCAAAGGTGTGCAACTGCCTCAGAAATTTAAGCATCCATGTCCCGTATGACCCAGCTATTAACCTGCCGCTTGTTTATCCAAAAAAGTCAGAAAGACTACCGCATGAAGACATGTGCATGGCTGTGTTCACCACAGTCTTACTCCTGATATCCAAGGCTTGGAAAGCACCCTGGTGTCCAGCAAGGGATGATTGGAGAAGGAAGATGGGCTATAGCCACACAATGGTATACCACTCAGCCGGAACAAATGATGCAATCCAGCCATTTGTGACCACCAGAATGGCTGTGAGGGTTTTAGGGGAAGTGTAACAAGCCCCAGTGAGAAATTCAAATACCATAGAATCTCACTTACAAGGAGAAGAAAAAGCAAGCACTAACCAACAGGTGGCACTGAACATTTGTATGCGGGCTCCCAGAGGCAAAGAGGGGCGGTGACGGAGGGTGAAAGAGAAGATTAGGCACAAGTGTGTGGTGAGGGCCTGTGATTAGTCTTACACTGGTGAAGATGATGTAAGCTACACAGAAGTCTAAAGCAATGAGGATGTGAATCTGGAAGTTATAGTACGTTCTAAGGCAGGGTCATGGCTATAAATTCACCTCAAATCAAAAATCCAAAAAGGGGTCCAGAATGATGTCATAAAGCTTTGGGGGCGGAAAGAGTTTACAGAAGGTGAACTTCCAAGGATGGAAAATCACCTCCAAATGCTTACAGATGCTACAGAAAGGCAGACCATTCCAAATAGGTGAAGAGGAATACTACGAAGAGAACATGATCAGTCCTAAACCCATGAACGAACGGAAAATGTTACCGTCCATGATGTTATTACTAATCACCTTCACGAATAATCCAAACAGGCCCACGTCTTCCCAAGTTCAGGCAAAAGGTTGGTCCAAAAGTACAATTCAGGGCCGGCCCTGTGGTGGAGCAGGGAAGTGCCCACATTCCGCTTGGGCGGCCCGGGCCTCACTGTTTCACATTACGAGTGCATATCACATTAGTAGTGTTAGGAAATATAGATTTCATGGTATGGTGCGGGCAGAGATCATAAATAAGCAGCAATTGTGAGGATACGTTATCAATACGCACAAGAAAATGAAGCATAAGAATATTGCAATCTATGGAAGTATCTGGTACACTTCCCAAAGGCAGAAGGAAGGAAAACTTGTGACCTGCCAAGGTGGAATTGGCAGAGTGCCACGAGATGACACCATCATTGTGCGTCAGAACATTCCCTGGGCAACTTCAACTTGTGAGGGAGTCCAGGACTTTTTCTGGGTAAGGTCCACCCATTTTGCCATCTACCCAAGATATAAGAGATAAAACCCAGGATAATCTTACAGGAGTGAAACCAGTGTCTAGAGAGAATGTAGGAGCCCTTTCGAAGTTCAAGGAGAAAGATAGAAACTGACAACAATTGCAGAAAAAGGAAAACTATCCTACCTAGACAGGGTGAGGAGTCAGACTGGTCTGAGATGGCTGTGAAACTCTGTGTGCACGGAGGTTGTCAGGACAACTTCGAATTTTGAGGTCGCTTATGACATCACGGTGACCATGTCCCCCAGGGTGGCCGCATGGTTACAGTCTGAGGATTGGCCTAGGCTAGGCTATTAAAGGGACAGATACCCAGAAACAGGTTTGGCAAACAGAAAGCAGGCACAGAAACTAGAAGAGATAAAACAGAGTCTGATGCAAGGGATAAGAAAGGAACCCTAGGCCACAAGTGAGAATAGAGGGACAAGCACGGAGAGGAGAACATTGTCATCTATTCAAGTCTATGGGGAGGTCATGCTGATTCAAGCTTGCAACTTCATTGGAAACAAGTGGCCGGACTTGGGGTTCATCACACCTACAGTGCCCTTGTGCCTTAAGCATAATGCAAAGTCAAGAAAGATGTCTTGAGGACATTGAAGAGAAGAATCGATGCCTCCTTTCCAAGGCCCATAGCATTCTTTGAAGGTCAGTCTCTTTTTCCGAAGCTCTGGTGTCACGTGGGCCCACTGGGCACATGGTAATGTGTCCCAAGAGATGTCTTGGAAGCCTTGAAGGAATGGAGCCCTGTCACGCTTGGGGTATGTCTCTTTGTTTGGAAGTGCTCTACAAGGGTGCTGAAAAGCACCCTCTTCCACAGGGCTTCGTTCCTTCGTGAAGGCTGCCCTCCCAGGCTAGTGTGCTCTGTTTGCCTCCATCGAAATTCTCTCCCCCTACCTCTTGCCGTAGAAGGATTATTGATTATGTGTTTTGACACCATATGTAAGGAAGTTGCACGAAAATTAGAACTTTACAGTTGTGTTTCAAGAAAAATACACAGGCCAGGGTAGAGGATGTAGGGCAAACAAATGGCCCACCCTATAAAAATTAAGTAAGCCCGTATCTGGACGGAATCTAGGGGAACGTTCAAGGATCAGGGGTCAAGTTCGAAACTTCCCAAATCCGGAAAAGAGACAGAAAAATCTCTTTCCTGGAGAGTGGAATTCATCCGATTTGTCTAAGTTGTCTTGGAAACATTGTGTCCGTGAAGGGGGTTGCCAGGACCACCTCGAATTTGGAGTTTCTGATCTCAGGATGTCAAACCAACCCACATGACCACGTGTTCTCAGTGCTTAGTTTGACCCAGGCTAGGATAGCCAAGAGTCCTACAAGTGACCGGTGCAAATTCAAGGACAACAACCAAGAGTCACGAAAGCACTCACACCTCACCCTAGAGAACATACAGCGATTAAAGAAATACAAACTAATCACTTGGAATGAAGGAGAACGGACTGATAAGCATGTCTAAGGGAGATAGCTGAGAAAGACCATGACGAGTATACTATGGAAAAGAAAAAGAGGACCCAGAAAATGGAAGGTGAACAGAAATCACACCTGAATTATCCACAATGAAAGATGATGTCCGTCTTTAGACAGACTCTGCTGGAACGTTTGAAAGTCAGAGAAATTCACAAGCCAAAAAACGGCAGCGAAGGTCAAGCATGGGCTAACTGGGAAGGGTGAGTTATGAGACTGCTCCAAGCAGGCTCTGAAACCTGTATCCATGAAGCATGCTGGACCTCAGAGACACACTTATGACAAATCCTCTGACATCACAATGGACCCGAAAAACAACCTAGCCTCATCTACACAGTGCTAGAGTTGGGCTCACTAGTATATTTAACTCCCATTGCACTCAACTGCACGTTGCCACTGAACATGTAAGTGGCCGGCCGGTGGTGCAGTGGTGAGGTCCGCACCTCCTGGGTCTGTGGCCCAGTATGGGCTGGGTGGAATCCTCGGTTTGGGCCTCCTCACCACTGCTTCAGTTGTTCTGGTGCAGGCGTCCGAGGTAGACTAGAGGCAGATGGGATGGGACGTTGGACAGGGCCAGACTTCCACAGCAAATACAGGAGCATTGCCAGCAGATGTGAGCACAGCAATGCACTTGTGCCAAAACAAAACCAATTAAAAGTTGCAAAGAATAGAAAAACTGAAGCTAAGGAAAAAAAAAAAACAAAAAAACAGGAGCTTGCCATTACGAAGAATAGGATCTCTGTGAATAACCTTAGCAAAACAGGTGAATTCTATGTTAATTCAAAAACTAGCAAACCTTTGGGGAAAGAAACTCAAGAAGACACAAGAAAAAAAAAGATATCGAGGGATCTAGGAATGGAAGGATTAACACACTTGAAAGGTTCATACCGCAGTAAGGAATCTCTGGATTCCATGCAATCCCAGTCAAAGTTGCAGCAGTATTTGCCACAGAGAAGAAGAGAGAATCCTAAAGTTTCTAGCCAGCAACACGAGACCCTGACTAGGCAAAGGAATCCTCAGGAAAACGAACAAAGCAGCACGTGTCACAATTTCTGATTTCAACATAGAGGACGAAGCGCTAGGTACCGAAACGGCACAGTCTGGGCCCCAAAACAGGCATGAAGACCCATGCAAAACAATTGAGAGCCCAGAGCCCAACTCAAACTTACATGGACAGCCCATTTTGGACCAGGGAGCCAAGTGGAGACAGCGGAGAAAGGAGAGTCTCTACAATAAACGGTGCTGGGAAGCCTGCACAGCCACATGGAACACAACGAGAGTACACCATGCTGTTACACCTGGCACACACACCACCTGAAATGGATTAAAGCCTTGAATGGCAGACTTGAAACCGAGAACCTTGTAGGAGAAGACCTAGGCAGAGTGCTCTTTGCCATCTGTCTGAGCCGCCTATTGGGAAGAAGCATGTCTGACTGGGCAAGGGCAACAAAGGAAACAAGAAACAAACGGGACCACATCAAATGCACACACTTCTGCCAGTCAAGGAAACCATCAACTGAATACTAAGACACCACAACAATTGGGAGAGGATGTTTGCAAACCACACATCGGACAAGGGGTGAAAAGCCCAAAGATACAATCAACTCGCACGTCTCCACAAGAAAAAAAACAAGCCAATGAAAACCTGGTCAAAAGATGGAAGCAGAGATTTCTCCGAAGAAGACAGAAAGAGGGCCAGTAGGTGCATGAAAACTTGTTCACCATCATTAAGTCTCAGGAAAATGCAAATCCAAACTGCAAGGACATGGCAGCTCACTGTGGTCAGCATGGCTAGAAGGAAGCAGACAGGAAATAACAAGTGTCAGAGAGGAGGTGGAGAGAAGGGAAGCCTCCTGCACTGCTGGTGGGAGTGTAACCCGGTGCAGCCACGATGCCAAAGGTGTGCAACTGCCTCAGAAATTTAAGCATCCATGTCCCGTATGACCCAGCTATTAATCTGCCGCTTGTTTATCCAAAAAAGTCAGAAAGACTACCGCATGAAGACATGTGCATGGCTGTGTTCACCACAGTCTTACTCCTGATATCCAAGGCTTGGAAAGCACCCTGGTGTCCAGCAAGGGATGATTGGAGAAGGAAGATGGGCTATAGCCACACAATGGTATACCACTCAGCCGGAACAAATGATGCAATCCAGCCATTTGTGACCACCAGAATGGCTGTGAGGGTTTTAGGGGAAGTGTAAGAAGCCCCAGTGAGAAATTCAAATACCATAGAATCTCACTTACAAGGAGAAGAAAAAGCAAGCACTAACCAACAGGTGGCACTGAACATTTGTATGCAGGCTCCCAGAGGCAAAGAGGGGCGGTGACGGAGGGTGAAAGAGAAGATTAGGCACAAGTGTGTGGTGAGGGCCTGTGATTAGTCTTACACTGGTGAAGATGATGTAAGCTACACAGAAGTCTAAAGCAATGAGGATGTGAATCTGGAAGTTATAGTACGTTCTAAGGCAGGGTCATGGCTATAAATTCACCTCAAATCAAAAATCCAAAAAGGGGTCCAGAATGATGTCATAAAGCTTTGGGGACGGAAAGAGTTTACAGAAGGTGAACTTCCAAGGATGGAAAATAACCTCCAAATGCTTACAGATGCTACAGAAAGGCAGACCATTCCAAATAGGTGAAGAGGAATACTACGAAGAGAACATGATCAGTCCTAAACCCATGAACGAACGGAAAATGTTACCGTCCATGATGTTATTACTAATCACCTTCACGAATAATCCAAACAGGCCCACGTCTTCCCAAGTTCAGGCAAAAGGTTGGTCCAAAAGTACAATTCAGGGCCGGCCCTGTGGTGGAGCAGGGAAGTGCCCACATTCCGCTTGGGCGGCCCGGGCCTCACTGTTTCACATTACGAGTGCATATCACATTAGTAGTGTTAGGAAATATAGATTTCATGGTATGGTGCGGGCAGAGATCATAAATAAGCAGCAATTGTGAGGATACGTTATCAATACGCACAAGAAAAGGAACCATAAGAATATTGCAATCTATGGAAGTATCTGGTAAACTTCCCAAAGGCAGAAGGAAGGAAAACTTGTGACCTGCCAAGGTGGAATTGGCAGAGTGCCACGAGATGACACCATCATTGTGCGTCAGAACATTCCCTGGGCAACTTCAACTTGTGAGGGAGTCCAGGACTTTTTCTGGGTAAGGTCCACCCATTTTGCCATCTACCCAAGATATAAGAGATAAAACCCAGGATAATCTTACAGGAGTGAAACCAGTGTCTAGAGAGAATGTAGGAGCCCTTTCGAAGTTCAAGGAGAAAGATAGAAACTGACAACAATTGCAGAAAAAGGAAAACTATCCTACCTAGACAGGGTGAGGAGTCAGACTGGTCTGAGATGGCTGTGAAACTCTGTGTGCACGGAGGTTGTCAGGACAACTTCGAATTTTGAGGTCGCTTATGACATCACGGTGACCATGTCCCCCAGGGTGGCCTCATGGTTACAGTCTGAGGATTGGCCTAGGCTAGGCTATTAAAGGGACAGATACCCAGAAACAGGTTTGGCAAACAGAAAGCAGGCACAGAAACTAGAAGAGATAAAACAGAGTCTGATGCAAGGGATAAGAAAGGAACCCTAGGCCACAAGTGAGAATAGAGGGACAAGCACGGAGAGGAGAACATTGTCATCTATTCAAGTCTATGGGGAGGTCATGCTGATTCAAGCTTGCAACTTCATTGGAAACAAGTGGCCGGACTTGGGGTTCATCACACCTACAGTGCCCTTGTGCCTTAAGCATAATGCAAAGTCAAGAAAGATGTCTTGAGGACATTGAAGAGAAGAATCGATGCCTCCTTTCCAAGGCCCATAGCATTCTTTGAAGGTCAGTCTCTTTTTCCGAAGCTCTGGTGTCACGTGGGCCCACTGGGCACATGGTAATGTGTCCCAAGAGATGTCTTGGAAGCCTTGAAGGAATGGAGCCCTGTCACGCTTGGGGTATGTCTCTTTGTTTGGAAGTGCTCTACAAGGGTGCTGAAAAGCACCCTCTTCCACAGGGCTTCGTTCCTTCGTGAAGGCTGCCCTCCCAGGCTAGTGTGCTCTGTTTGCCTCCATCGAAATTCTCTCCCCCTACCTCTTGCCGTAGAAGGATTATTGATTATGTGTTTTGACACCATATGTAAGGAAGTTGCACGAAAATTAGAACTTTACAGTTGTGTTTCAAGAAAAATAAACAGGCCAGGGTAGAGGATGTAGGGCAAACAAATGGCCCACCCTATAAAAATTAAGTAAGCCCGTATCTGGACGGAATCTAGGGGAACGTTCAAGGATCAGGGGTCAAGTTCGAAACTTCCCAAATCCGGAAAAGAGACAGAAAAATCTCTTTCCTGGAGAGTGGAATTCATCCAATTTGTGTAAGTTGTCTTGGAAACATTGTGTCCGTGAAGGGGGTTGCCAGGACCACCTCGAATTTGGAGTTTCTGATCTCAGGATGTCAAACCAACCCACATGACCACGTGTTCTCAGTGCTTAGTTTGACCCAGGCTAGGATAGCCAAGAGTCCTACAAGTGACCGGTGCAAATTCAAGGACAACAACCAAGAGTCACGAAAGCACTCACACCTCACCCTAGAGAACATACAGCGATTAAAGAAATACAAACTAATCCCTTGGAATGAAGGAGAACGGACTGAGAAGCATGTCTAAGGGAGATAGCTGAGAAAGACCATGACGAGTATACTATGGAAAAGAAAAAGAGGACCCAGAAAATGGAAGGTGAACAGAAATCACACCTGAATTATCCACAATGAAAGATGATGTCCGTCTTTAGACAGACTCTGCTGGAACGTTTGAAAGTCAGAGAAATTCACAAGCCAAAAAACGGCAGCGAAGGTCAAGCATGGGCTAACTGGGAAGGGTGAGTTATGAGACTGCTCCAAGCAGGCTCTGAAACCTGTATCCATGAAGCATGCTGGACCTCAGAGACACACTTATGACAAATCCTCTGACATCACAATGGACCCGAAAAACAACCTAGCCTCATCTACACAGTGCTAGAGTTGGGCTCACTAGTATATTTAACTCCCATTGCACTCAACTGCACGTTGCCACTGAACATGTAAGTGGCCGGCCGGTGGTGCAGTGGTGAGGTCCGCACCTCCTGGGTCTGTGGCCCAGTATGGGCTGGGTGGAATCCTCGGTTTGGGCCTCCTCACCACTGCTTCAGTTGTTCTGGTGCAGGCGTCCGAGGTAGACTAGAGGCAGATGGGATGGGACGTTGGACAGGGCCAGACTTCCACAGCAAATACAGGAGCATTGCCAGCAGATGTGAGCACAGCAATGCACTTGTGCCAAAACAAAACCAATTAAAAGTTGCAAAGAATAGAAAAACTGAAGCTAAGGAAAAAAAAAAAACAAAAAAACAGGAGCTTGCCATTACGAAGAATAGGATCTCTGTGAATAACCTTAGCAAAACAGGTGAATTCTATGTTAATTCAAAAACTAGCAAACCTTTGGGGAAAGAAACTCAAGAAGACACAAGAAAAAAAAAGATATCGAGGGATCTAGGAATGGAAGGATTAACACACTTGAAAGGTTCATACCGCAGTAAGGAATCTCTGGATTCCATGCAATCCCAGTCAAAGTTGCAGCAGTATTTGCCACAGAGAAGAAGAGAGAATCCTAAAGTTTCTAGCCAGCAACACGAGACCCTGACTAGGCAAAGGAATCCTCAGGAAAACGAACAAAGCAGCACGTGTCACAATTTCTGATTTCAACATAGAGGACGAAGCGCTAGGTACCGAAACGGCACAGTCTGGGCCCCAAAACAGGCATGAAGACCCATGCAAAACAATTGAGAGCCCAGAGCCCAACTCAAACTTACATGGACAGCCCATTTTGGACCAGGGAGCCAAGTGGAGACAGCGGAGAAAGGAGAGTCTCTACAATAAACGGTGCTGGGAAGCCTGCACAGCCACATGGAACACAACGAGAGTACACCATGCTGTTACACCTGGCACACACACCACCTGAAATGGATTAAAGCCTTGAATGGCAGACTTGAAACCGTGAACCTTGTAGGAGAAGACCTAGGCAGAGTGCTCTTTGCCATCTGTCTGAGCCGCCTATTGGGAAGAAGCATGTCTGACTGGGCAAGGGCAACAAAGGAAACAAGAAACAAACGGGACCACATCAAATGCACACACTTCTGCCAGTCAAGGAAACCATCAACTGAATACTAAGACACCACAACAATTGGGAGAGGATGTTTGCAAACCACACATCGGACAAGGGGTGAAAAGCCCAAAGATACAATCAACTCGCACGTCTCCACAAGAAAAAAAACAAGCCAATGAAAACCTGGTCAAAAGATGGAAGCAGAGATTTCTCCGAAGAAGACAGAAAGAGGGCCAGTAGGTGCATGAAAACTTGTTCACCATCATTAAGTCTCAGGAAAATGCAAATCCAAACTGCAAGGACATGGCAGCTCACTGTGGTCAGCATGGCTAGAAGGAAGCAGACAGGAAATAACAAGTGTCAGAGAGGAGGTGGAGAGAAGGGAAGCCTCCTGCACTGCTGGTGGGAGTGTAACCCGGTGCAGCCACGATGCCAAAGGTGTGCAACTGCCTCAGAAATTTAAGCATCCATGTCCCGTATGACCCAGCTATTAACCTGCCGCTTGTTTATCCAAAAAAGTCAGAAAGACTACCGCATGAAGACATGTGCATGGCTGTGTTCACCACAGTCTTACTCCTGATATCCAAGGCTTGGAAAGCACCCTGGTGTCCAGCAAGGGATGATTGGAGAAGGAAGATGGGCTATAGCCACACAATGGTATACCACTCAGCCGGAACAAATGATGCAATCCAGCCATTTGTGACCACCAGAATGGCTGTGAGGGTTTTAGGGGAAGTGTAACAAGCCCCAGTGAGAAATTCAAATACCATAGAATCTCACTTACAAGGAGAAGAAAAAGCAAGCACTAACCAACAGGTGGCACTGAACATTTGTATGCGGGCTCCCAGAGGCAAAGAGGGGCGGTGACGGAGGGTGAAAGAGAAGATTAGGCACAAGTGTGTGGTGAGGGCCTGTGATTAGTCTTACACTGGTGAAGATGATGTAAGCTACACAGAAGTCTAAAGCAATGAGGATGTGAATCTGGAAGTTATAGTACGTTCTAAGGCAGGGTCATGGCTATAAATTCACCTCAAATCAAAAATCCACAAAGGGGTCCAGAATGATGTCATAAAGCTTTGGGGGCGGAAAGAGTTTACAGAAGGTGAACTTCCAAGGATGGAAAATCACCTCCAAATGCTTACAGATGCTACAGAAAGGCAGACCATTCCCAATAGGTGAAGAGGAATACTACGAAGAGAACATGATCAGTCCTAAACCCATGAACGAACGGAAAATGTTACCGTCCATGATGTTATTACTAATCACCTTCACGAATAATCCAAACAGGCCCACGTCTTCCCAAGTTCAGGCAAAAGGTTGGTCCAAAAGTACAATTCAGGGCCGGCCCTGTGGTGGAGCAGGGAAGTGCCCACATTCCGCTTGGGCGGCCCGGGCCTCACTGTTTCACATTACGAGTGCATATCACATTAGTAGTGTTAGGAAATATAGATTTCATGGTATGGTGCGGGCAGAGATCATAAATAAGCAGCAATTGTGAGGATACGTTATCAATACGCACAAGAAAAGGAACCATAAGAATATTACAATCTATGGAAGTATCTGGTACACTTCCCAAAGGCAGAAGGAAGGAAAACTTGTGACCTGCCAAGGTGGAATTGGCAGAGTGCCACGAGATGACACCATCATTGTGCGTCAGAACATTCCCTGGGCAACTTCAACTTGTGAGGGAGTCCAGGACTTTTTCTGGGTAAGGTCCACCCATTTTGCCATCTACCCAAGATATAAGAGATAAAACCCAGGATAATCTTACAGGAGTGAAACCAGTGTCTAGAGAGAATGTAGGAGCCCTTTCGAAGTTCAAGGAGAAAGATAGAAACTGACAACAATTGCAGAAAAAGGAAAACTATCCTACCTAGACAGGGTGAGGAGTCAGACTGGTCTGAGATGGCTGTGAAACTCTGTGTGCACGGAGGTTGTCAGGACAACTTCGAATTTTGAGGTCGCTTATGACATCACGGTGACCATGTCCCCCAGGGTGGCCGCATGGTTACAGTCTGAGGATTGGCCTAGGCTAGGCTATTAAAGGGACAGATACCCAGAAACAGGTTTGGCAAACAGAAAGCAGGCGCAGAAACTAGAAGAGATAAAACAGAGTCTGATGCAAGGGATAAGAAAGGAACCCTAGGCCACAAGTGAGAATAGAGGGACAAGCACGGAGAGGAGAACATTGTCATCTATTCAAGTCTATGGGGAGGTCATGCTGATTCAAGCTTGCAACTTCATTGGAAACAAGTGGCCGGACTTGGGGTTCATCACACCTACAGTGCCCTTGTGCCTTAAGCATAATGCAAAGTCAAGAAAGATGTCTTGAGGACATTGAAGAGAAGAATCGATGCCTCCTTTCCAAGGCCCATAGCATTCTTTGAAGGTCAGTCTCTTTTTCCGAAGCTCTGGTGTCACGTGGGCCCACTGGGCACATGGCAATGTGTCCCAAGAGATGTCTAGGAAGCCTTGAAGGAATGGAGCCCTGTCACGCTTGGGGTATGTCTCTTTGTTTGGAAGTGCTCTACAAGGGTGCTGAAAAGCACCCTCTTCCACAGGGCTTCGTTCCTTCGTGAAGGCTGCCCTCCCAGGCTAGTGTGCTCTGTTTGCCTCCATCGAAATTCTCTCCCCCTACCTCTTGCCGTAGAAGGATTATTGATTATGTGTTTTGACACCATATGTAAGGAAGTTGCACGAAAATTAGAACTTTACAGTTGTGTTTCAAGAAAAATACACAGGCCAGGGTAGAGGATGTAGGGCAAACAAATGGCCCACCCTATAAAAATTAAGTAAGCCCGTATCTGGACGGAATCTAGGGGAACGTTCAAGGATCAGGGGTCAAGTTCGAAACTTCCCAAATCCGGAAAAGAGACAGAAAAATCTCTTTCCTGGAGAGTGGAATTCATCCGATTTGTCTAAGTTGTCTTGGAAACATTGTGTCCGTGAAGGGGGTTGCCAGGACCACCTCGAATTTGGAGTTTCTGATCTCAGGATGTCAAACCAACCCACATGACCACGTGTTCTCAGGGCTTAGTTTGACCCAGGCTACAAGTGACCGGTGCAAATTCAAGGACAACAACCAAGAGTCACGAAAGCACTCACACCTCACCCTAGAGAACATACAGCGATTAAAGAAATACAAACTAATCACTTGGAATGAAGGAGAACGGACTGATAAGCATGTCTAAGGGAGATAGCTGAGAAAGACCATGACGAGTATACTATGGAAAAGAAAAAGAGGACCCAGAAAATGGAAGGTGAACAGAAATCACACCTGAATTATCCACAATGAAAGATGATGTCCGTCTTTAGACAGACTCTGCTGGAACGTTTGAAAGTCAGAGAAATTCACAAGCCAAAAAACGGCAGCGAAGGTCAAGCATGGGCTAACTGGGAAGGGTGAGTTATGAGACTGCTCCAAGCAGGCTCTGAAACCTGTATCCATGAAGCATGCTGGACCTCAGAGACACACTTATGACAAATCCTCTGACATCACAATGGACCCGAAAAACAACCTAGCCTCATCTACACAGTGCTAGAGTTGGGCTCACTAGTATATTTAACTCCCATTGCACTCAACTGCACGTTGCCACTGAACATGTAAGTGGCCGGCCGGTGGTGCAGTGGTGAGGTCCGCACCTCCTGGGTCTGTGGCCCAGTATGGGCTGGGTGGAATCCTCGGTTTGGGCCTCCTCACCACTGCTTCAGTTGTTCTGGTGCAGGCGTCCGAGGTAGACTAGAGGCAGATGGGATGGGACGTTGGACAGGGCCAGACTTCCACAGCAAATACAGGAGCATTGCCAGCAGATGTGAGCACAGCAATGCACTTGTGCCAAAACAAAACCAATTAAAAGTTGCAAAGAATAGAAAAACTGAAGCTAAGGAAAAAAAAAAAACAAAAAAACAGGAGCTTGCCATTACGAAGAATAGGATCTCTGTGAATAACCTTAGCAAAACAGGTGAATTCTATGTTAATTCAAAAACTAGCAAACCTTTGGGGAAAGAAACTCAAGAAGACACAAGAAAAAAAAAGATATCGAGGGATCTAGGAATGGAAGGATTAACACACTTGAAAGGTTCATACCGCAGTAAGGAATCTCTGGATTCCATGCAATCCCAGTCAAAGTTGCAGCAGTATTTGCCACAGAGAAGAAGAGAGAATCCTAAAGTTTCTAGCCAGCAACACGAGACCCTGACTAGGCAAAGGAATCCTCAGGAAAACGAACAAAGCAGCACGTGTCACAATTTCTGATTTCAACATAGAGGACGAAGCGCTAGGTACCGAAACGGCACAGTCTGGGCCCCAAAACAGGCATGAAGACCCATGCAAAACAATTGAGAGCCCAGAGCCCAACTCAAACTTACATGGACAGCCCATTTTGGACCAGGGAGCCAAGTGGAGACAGCGGAGAAAGGAGAGTCTCTACAATAAACGGTGCTGGGAAGCCTGCACAGCCACATGGAACACAACGAGAGTACACCATGCTGTTACACCTGGCACACACACCACCTGAAATGGATTAAAGCCTTGAATGGCAGACTTGAAACCGAGAACCTTGTAGGAGAAGACCTAGGCAGAGTGCTCTTTGCCATCTGTCTGAGCCGCCTATTGGGAAGAAGCATGTCTGACTGGGCAAGGGCAACAAAGGAAACAAGAAACAAACGGGACCACATCAAATGCACACACTTCTGCCAGTCAAGGAAACCATCAACTGAATACTAAGACACCACAACAATTGGGAGAGGATGTTTGCAAACCACACATCGGACAAGGGGTGAAAAGCCCAAAGATACAATCAACTCGCACGTCTCCACAAGAAAAAAAACAAGCCAATGAAAACCTGGTCAAAAGATGGAAGCAGAGATTTCTCCGAAGAAGACAGAAAGAGGGCCAGTAGGTGCATGAAAACTTGTTCACCATCATTAAGTCTCAGGAAAATGCAAATCCAAACTGCAAGGACATGGCAGCTCACTGTGGTCAGCATGGCTAGAAGGAAGCAGACAGGAAATAACAAGTGTCAGAGAGGAGGTGGAGAGAAGGGAAGCCTCCTGCACTGCTGGTGGGAGTGTAACCCGGTGCAGCCACGATGCCAAAGGTGTGCAACTGCCTCAGAAATTTAAGCATCCATGTCCCGTATGACCCAGCTATTAACCTGCCGCTTGTTTATCCAAAAAAGTCAGAAAGACTACCGCATGAAGACATGTGCATGGCTGTGTTCACCACAGTCTTACTCCTGATATCCAAGGCTTGGAAAGCACCCTGGTGTCCAGCAAGGGATGATTGGAGAAGGAAGATGGGCTATAGCCACACAATGGTATACCACTCAGCCGGAACAAATGATGCAATCCAGCCATTTGTGACCACCAGAATGGCTGTGAGGGTTTTAGGGGAAGTGTAACAAGCCCCAGTGAGAAATTCAAATACCATAGAATCTCACTTACAAGGAGAAGAAAAAGCAAGCACTAACCAACAGGTGGCACTGAACATTTGTATGCGGGCTCCCAGAGGCAAAGAGGGGCGGTGACGGAGGGTGAAAGAGAAGATTAGGCACAAGTGTGTGGTGAGGGCCTGTGATTAGTCTTACACTGGTGAAGATGATGTAAGCTACACAGAAGTCTAAAGCAATGAGGATGTGAATCTGGAAGTTATAGTACGTTCTAAGGCAGGGTCATGGCTATAAATTCACCTCAAATCAAAAATCCACAAAGGGGTCCAGAATGATGTCATAAAGCTTTGGGGGCGGAAAGAGTTTACAGAAGGTGAACTTCCAAGGATGGAAAATCACCTCCAAATGCTTACAGATGCTACAGAAAGGCAGACCATTCCCAATAGGTGAAGAGGAATACTACGAAGAGAACATGATCAGTCCTAAACCCATGAACGAACGGAAAATGTTACCGTCCATGATGTTATTACTAATCACCTTCACGAATAATCCAAACAGGCCCACGTCTTCCCAAGTTCAGGCAAAAGGTTGGTCCAAAAGTACAATTCAGGGCCGGCCCTGTGGTGGAGCAGGGAAGTGCCCACATTCCGCTTGGGCGGCCCGGGCCTCACTGTTTCACATTACGAGTGCATATCACATTAGTAGTGTTAGGAAATATAGATTTCATGGTATGGTGCGGGCAGAGATCATAAATAAGCAGCAATTGTGAGGATACGTTATCAATACGCACAAGAAAAGGAACCATAAGAATATTACAATCTATGGAAGTATCTGGTACACTTCCCAAAGGCAGAAGGAAGGAAAACTTGTGACCTGCCAAGGTGGAATTGGCAGAGTGCCACGAGATGACACCATCATTGTGCGTCAGAACATTCCCTGGGCAACTTCAACTTGTGAGGGAGTCCAGGACTTTTTCTGGGTAAGGTCCACCCATTTTGCCATCTACCCAAGATATAAGAGATAAAACCCAGGATAATCTTACAGGAGTGAAACCAGTGTCTAGAGAGAATGTAGGAGCCCTTTCGAAGTTCAAGGAGAAAGATAGAAACTGACAACAATTGCAGAAAAAGGAAAACTATCCTACCTAGACAGGGTGAGGAGTCAGACTGGTCTGAGATGGCTGTGAAACTCTGTGTGCACGGAGGTTGTCAGGACAACTTCGAATTTTGAGGTCGCTTATGACATCACGGTGACCATGTCCCCCAGGGTGGCCGCATGGTTACAGTCTGAGGATTGGCCTAGGCTAGGCTATTAAAGGGACAGATACCCAGAAACAGGTTTGGCAAACAGAAAGCAGGCGCAGAAACTAGAAGAGATAAAACAGAGTCTGATGCAAGGGATAAGAAAGGAACCCTAGGCCACAAGTGAGAATAGAGGGACAAGCACGGAGAGGAGAACATTGTCATCTATTCAAGTCTATGGGGAGGTCATGCTGATTCAAGCTTGCAACTTCATTGGAAACAAGTGGCCGGACTTGGGGTTCATCACACCTACAGTGCCCTTGTGCCTTAAGCATAATGCAAAGTCAAGAAAGATGTCTTGAGGACATTGAAGAGAAGAATCGATGCCTCCTTTCCAAGGCCCATAGCATTCTTTGAAGGTCAGTCTCTTTTTCCGAAGCTCTGGTGTCACGTGGGCCCACTGGGCACATGGTAATGTGTCCCAAGAGATGTCTTGGAAGCCTTGAAGGAATGGAGCCCTGTCACGCTTGGGGTATGTCTCTTTGTTTGGAAGTGCTCTACAAGGGTGCTGAAAAGCACCCTCTTCCACAGGGCTTCGTTCCTTCGTGAAGGCTGCCCTCCCAGGCTAGTGTGCTCTGTTTGCCTCCATCGAAATTCTCTCCCCCTACCTCTTGCCGTAGAAGGATTATTGATTATGTGTTTTGACACCATATGTAAGGAAGTTGCACGAAAATTAGAACTTTACAGTTGTGTTTCAAGAAAAATACACAGGCCAGGGTAGAGGATGTAGGGTAAACAAATGGCCCACCCTATAAAAATTAAGTAAGCCCGTATCTGGACGGAATCTAGGGGAACGTTCAAGGATCAGGGGTCAAGTTCGAAACTTCCCAAATCCGGAAAAGAGACAGAAAAATCTCTTTCCTGGAGAGTGGAATTCATCCGATTTGTCTAAGTTGTCTTGGAAACATTGTGTCCGTGAAGGGGGTTGCCAGGACCACCTCGAATTTGGAGTTTCTGATCTCAGGATGTCAAACCAACCCACATGACCACGTGTTCTCAGTGCTTAGTTTGACCCAGGCTAGGATAGCCAAGAGTCCTACAAGTGACCGGTGCAAATTCAAGGACAACAACCAAGAGTCACGAAAGCACTCACACCTCACCCTAGAGAACATACAGCGATTAAAGAAATACAAACTAATCACTTGGAATGAAGGAGAACGGACTGATAAGCATGTCTAAGGGAGATAGCTGAGAAAGACCATGACGAGTATACTATGGAAAAGAAAAAGAGGACCCAGAAAATGGAAGGTGAACAGAAATCACACCTGAATTATCCACAATGAAAGATGATGTCCGTCTTTAGACAGACTCTGCTGGAACGTTTGAAAGTCAGAGAAATTCACAAGCCAAAAAACGGCAGCGAAGGTCAAGCATGGGCTAACTGGGAAGGGTGAGTTATGAGACTGCTCCAAGCAGGCTCTGAAACCTGTATCCATGAAGCATGCTGGACCTCAGAGACACACTTATGACAAATCCTCTGACATCACAATGGACCCGAAAAACAACCTAGCCTCATCTACACAGTGCTAGAGTTGGGCTCACTAGTATATTTAACTCCCATTGCACTCAACTGCACGTTGCCACTGAACATGTAAGTGGCCGGCCGGTGGTGCAGTGGTGAGGTCCGCACCTCCTGGGTCTGTGGCCCAGTATGGGCTGGGTGGAATCCTCGGTTTGGGCCTCCTCACCACTGCTTCAGTTGTTCTGGTGCAGGCGTCCGAGGTAGAGTAGAGGCAGATGGGATGGGACGTTGGACAGGGCCAGACTTCCACAGCAAATACAGGAGCATTGCCAGCAGATGTGAGCACAGCAATGCACTTGTGCCAAAACAAAACCAATTAAAAGTTGCAAAGAATAGAAAAACTGAAGCTAAGGAAAAAAAAAAAACAAAAAAACAGGAGCTTGCCATTACGAAGAATAGGATCTCTGTGAATAACCTTAGCAAAACAGGTGAATTCTATGTTAATTCAAAAACTAGCAAACCTTTGGGGAAAGAAACTCAAGAAGACACAAGAAAAAAAAAGATATCGAGGGATCTAGGAATGGAAGGATTAACACACTTGAAAGGTTCATACCGCAGTAAGGAATCTCTGGATTCCATGCAATCCCAGTCAAAGTTGCAGCAGTATTTGCCACAGAGAAGAAGAGAGAATCCTAAAGTTTCTAGCCAGCAACACGAGACCCTGACTAGGCAAAGGAATCCTCAGGAAAACGAACAAAGCAGCACGTGTCACAATTTCTGATTTCAACATAGAGGACGAAGCGCTAGGTACCGAAACGGCACAGTCTGGGCCCCAAAACAGGCATGAAGACCCATGCAAAACAATTGAGAGCCCAGAGCCCAACTCAAACTTACATGGACAGCCCATTTTGGACCAGGGAGCCAAGTGGAGACAGCGGAGAAAGGAGAGTCTCTACAATAAACGGTGCTGGGAAGCCTGCACAGCCACATGGAACACAACGAGAGTACACCATGCTGTTACACCTGGCACACACACCACCTGACATGGATTAAAGCCTTGAATGGCAGACTTGAAACCGTGAACCTTGTAGGAGAAGACCTAGGCAGAGTGCTCTTTGCCATCTGTCTGAGCCGCCTATTGGGAAGAAGCATGTCTGACTGGGCAAGGGCAACAAAGGAAACAAGAAACAAACGGGACCACATCAAATGCACACACTTCTGCCAGTCAAGGAAACCATCAACTGAATACTAAGACACCACAACAATTGGGAGAGGATGTTTGCAAACCACACATCGGACAAGGGGTGAAAAGCCCAAAGATACAATCAACTCGCACGTCTCCACAAGAAAAAAAACAAGCCAATGAAAACCTGGTCAAAAGATGGAAGCAGAGATTTCTCCGAAGAAGACAGAAAGAGGGCCAGTAGGTGCATGAAAACTTGTTCACCATCATTAAGTCTCAGGAAAATGCAAATCCAAACTGCAAGCACATGGCAGCTCACTGTGGTCAGCATGGCTAGAAGGAAGCAGACAGGAAATAACAAGTGTCAGAGAGGAGGTGGAGAGAAGGGAAGCCTCCTGCACTGCTGGTGGGAGTGTAACCCGGTGCAGCCACGATGCCAAAGGTGTGCAACTGCCTCAGAAATTTAAGCATCCATGTCCCGTATGACCCAGCTATTAACCTGCCGCTTGTTTATCCAAAAAAGTCAGAAAGACTACCGCATGAAGACATGTGCATGGCTGTGTTCACCACAGTCTTACTCCTGATATCCAAGGCTTGGAAAGCACCCTGGTGTCCAGCAAGGGATGATTGGAGAAGGAAGATGGGCTATAGCCACACAATGGTATACCACTCAGCCGGAACAAATGATGCAATCCAGCCATTTGTGACCACCAGAATGGCTGTGAGGGTTTTAGGGGAAGTGTAACAAGCCCCAGTGAGAAATTCAAATACCATAGAATCTCACTTACAAGGAGAAGAAAAAGCAAGCACTAACCAACAGGTGGCACTGAACATTTGTATGCGGGCTCCCAGAGGCAAAGAGGGGCGGTGACGGAGGGTGAAAGAGAAGATTAGGCACAAGTGTGTGGTGAGGGCCTGTGATTAGTCTTACACTGGTGAAGATGATGTAAGCTACACAGAAGTCTAAAGCAATGAGGATGTGAATCTGGAAGTTATAGTACGTTCTAAGGCAGGGTCATGGCTATAAATTCACCTCAAATCAAAAATCCACAAAGGGGTCCAGAATGATGTCATAAAGCTTTGGGGGCGGAAAGAGTTTACAGAAGGTGAACTTCCAAGGATGGAAAATCACCTCCAAATGCTTACAGATGCTACAGAAAGGCAGACCATTCCAAATAGGTGAAGAGGAATACTACGAAGAGAACATGATCAGTCCTAAACCCATGAACGAACGGAAAATGTTACCGTCCATGATGTTATTACTAATCACCTTCACGAATAATCCAAACAGGCCCACGTCTTCCCAAGTTCAGGCAAAAGGTTGGTCCAAAAGTACAATTCAGGGCCGGCCCTGTGGTGGAGCAGGGAAGTGCCCACATTCCGCTTGGGCGGCCCGGGCCTCACTGTTTCACATTACGAGTGCATATCACATTAGTAGTGTTAGGAAATATAGATTTCATGGTATGGTGCGGGCAGAGATCATAACTAAGCAGCAATTGTGAGGATACGTTATCAATACGCACAAGAAAAGGAACCATAAGAATATTACAATCTATGGAAGTATCTGGTACACTTCCCAAAGGCAGAAGGAAGGAAAACTTGTGACCTGCCAAGGTGGAATTGGCAGAGTGCCACGAGATGACACCATCATTGTGCGTCAGAACATTCCCTGGGCAACTTCAACTTGTGAGGGAGTCCAGGACTTTTTCTGGGTAAGGTCCACCCATTTTGCCATCTACCCAAGATATAAGAGATAAAACCCAGGATAATCTTACAGGAGTGAAACCAGTGTCTAGAGAGAATGTAGGAGCCCTTTCGAAGTTCAAGGAGAAAGATAGAAACTGACAACAATTGCAGAAAAAGGAAAACTATCCTACCTAGACAGGGTGAGGAGTCAGACTGGTCTGAGATGGCTGTGAAACTCTGTGTGCACGGAGGTTGTCAGGACAACTTCGAATTTTGAGGTCGCTTATGACATCACGGTGACCATGTCCCCCAGGGTGGCCGCATGGTTACAGTCTGAGGATTGGCCTAGGCTAGGCTATTAAAGGGACAGATACCCAGAAACAGGTTTGGCAAACAGAAAGCAGGCACAGAAACTAGAAGAGATAAAACAGAGTCTGATGCAAGGGATAAGAAAGGAACCCTAGGCCACAAGTGAGAATAGAGGGACAAGCACGGAGAGGAGAACATTGTCATCTATTCAAGTCTATGGGGAGGTCATGCTGATTCAAGCTTGCAACTTCATTGGAAACAAGTGGCCGGACTTGGGGTTCATCACACCTACAGTGCCCTTGTGCCTTAAGCATAATGCAAAGTCAAGAAAGATGTCTTGAGGACATTGAAGAGAAGAATCGATGCCTCCTTTCCAAGGCCCATAGCATTCTTTGAAGGTCAGTCTCTTTTTCCGAAGCTCTGGTGTCACGTGGGCCCACTGGGCACATGGTAATGTGTCCCAAGAGATGTCTTGGAAGCCTTGAAGGAATGGAGCCCTGTCACGCTTGGGGTATGTCTCTTTGTTTGGAAGTGCTCTACAAGGGTGCTGAAAAGCACCCTCTTCCACAGGGCTTCGTTCCTTCGTGAAGGCTGCCCTCCCAGGCTAGTGTGCTCTGTTTGCCTCCATCGAAATTCTCTCCCCCTACCTCTTGCCGTAGAAGGATTATTGATTATGTGTTTTGACACCATATGTAAGGAAGTTGCACGAAAATTAGAACTTTACAGTTGTGTTTCAAGAAAAATACACAGGCCAGGGTAGAGGATGTAGGGCAAACAAATGGCCCACCCTATAAAAATTAAGTAAGCCCGTATCTGGACGGAATCTAGGGGAACGTTCAAGGATCAGGGGTCAAGTTCGAAACTTCCCAAATCCGGAAAAGAGACAGAAAAATCTCTTTCCTGGAGAGTGGAATTCATCCGATTTGTGTAAGTTGTCTTGGAAACATTGTGTCCGTGAAGGGGGTTGCCAGGACCACCTCGAATTTGGAGTTTCTGATCTCAGGATGTCAAACCAACCCACATGACCACGTGTTCTCAGTGCTTAGTTTGACCCAGGCTAGGATAGCCAAGAGTCCTACAAGTGACCGGTGCAAATTCAAGGACAACAACCAAGAGTCACGAAAGCACTCACACCTCACCCTAGAGAACATACAGCGATTAAAGAAATACAAACTAATCACTTGGAATGAAGGAGAACGGACTGATAAGCATGTCTAAGGGAGATAGCTGAGAAAGACCATGACGAGTATACTATGGAAAAGAAAAAGAGGACCCAGAAAATGGAAGGTGAACAGAAATCACACCTGAATTATCCACAATGAAAGATGATGTCCGTCTTTAGACAGACTCTGCTGGAACGTTTGAAAGTCAGAGAAATTCACAAGCCAAAAAACGGCAGCGAAGGTCAAGCATGGGCTAACTGGGAAGGGTGAGTTATGAGACTGCTCCAAGCAGGCTCTGAAACCTGTATCCATGAAGCATGCTGGACCTCAGAGACACACTTATGACAAATCCTCTGACATCACAATGGACCCGAAAAACAACCTAGCCTCATCTACACAGTGCTAGAGTTGGGCTCACTAGTATATTTAACTCCCATTGCACTCAACTGCACGTTGCCACTGAACATGTAAGTGGCCGGCCGGTGGTGCAGTGGTGAGGTCCGCACCTCCTGGGTCTGTGGCCCAGTATGGGCTGGGTGGAATCCTCGGTTTGGGCCTCCTCACCACTGCTTCAGTTGTTCTGGTGCAGGCGTCCGAGGTAGAGTAGAGGCAGATGGGATGGGACGTTGGACAGGGCCAGACTTCCACAGCAAATACAGGAGCATTGCCAGCAGATGTGAGCACAGCAATGCACTTGTGCCAAAACAAAACCAATTAAAAGTTGCAAAGAATAGAAAAACTGAAGCTAAGGAAAAAAAAAAAACAAAAAAACAGGAGCTTGCCATTACGAAGAATAGGATCTCTGTGAATAACCTTAGCAAAACAGGTGAATTCTATGTTAATTCAAAAACTAGCAAACCTTTGGGGAAAGAAACTCAAGAAGACACAAGAAAAAAAAAGATATCGAGGGATCTAGGAATGGAAGGATTAACACACTTGAAAGGTTCATACCGCAGTAAGGAATCTCTGGATTCCATGCAATCCCAGTCAAAGTTGCAGCAGTATTTGCCACAGAGAAGAAGAGAGAATCCTAAAGTTTCTAGCCAGCAACACGAGACCCTGACTAGGCAAAGGAATCCTCAGGAAAACGAACAAAGCAGCACGTGTCACAATTTCTGATTTCAACATAGAGGACGAAGCGCTAGGTACCGAAACGGCACAGTCTGGGCCCCAAAACAGGCATGAAGACCCATGCAAAACAATTGAGAGCCCAGAGCCCAACTCAAACTTACATGGACAGCCCATTTTGGACCAGGGAGCCAAGTGGAGACAGCGGAGAAAGGAGAGTCTCTACAATAAACGGTGCTGGGAAGCCTGCACAGCCACATGGAACACAACGAGAGTACACCATGCTGTTACACCTGGCACACACACCACCTGACATGGATTAAAGCCTTGAATGGCAGACTTGAAACCGTGAACCTTGTAGGAGAAGACCTAGGCAGAGTGCTCTTTGCCATCTGTCTGAGCCGCCTATTGGGAAGAAGCATGTCTGACTGGGCAAGGGCAACAAAGGAAACAAGAAACAAACGGGACCACATCAAATGCACACACTTCTGCCAGTCAAGGAAACCATCAACTGAATACTAAGACACCACAACAATTGGGAGAGGATGTTTGCAAACCACACATCGGACAAGGGGTGAAAAGCCCAAAGATACAATCAACTCGCACGTCTCCACAAGAAAAAAAACAAGCCAATGAAAACCTGGTCAAAAGATGGAAGCAGAGATTTCTCCGAAGAAGACAGAAAGAGGGCCAGTAGGTGCATGAAAACTTGTTCACCATCATTAAGTCTCAGGAAAATGCAAATCCAAACTGCAAGGACATGGCAGCTCACTGTGGTCAGCATGGCTAGAAGGAAGCAGACAGGAAATAACAAGTGTCAGAGAGGAGGTGGAGAGAAGGGAAGCCTCCTGCACTGCTGGTGGGAGTGTAACCCGGTGCAGCCACGATGCCAAAGGTGTGCAACTGCCTCAGAAATTTAAGCATCCATGTCCCGTATGACCCAGCTATTAACCTGCCGCTTGTTTATCCAAAAAAGTCAGAAAGACTACCGCATGAAGACATGTGCATGGCTGTGTTCACCACAGTCTTACTCCTGATATCCAAGGCTTGGAAAGCACCCTGGTGTCCAGCAAGGGATGATTGGAGAAGGAAGATGGGCTATAGCCACACAATGGTATACCACTCAGCCGGAACAAATGATGCAATCCAGCCATTTGTGACCACCAGAATGGCTGTGAGGGTTTTAGGGGAAGTGTAACAAGCCCCAGTGAGAAATTCAAATACCATAGAATCTCACTTACAAGGAGAAGAAAAAGCAAGCACTAACCAACAGGTGGCACTGAACATTTGTATGCGGGCTCCCAGAGGCAAAGAGGGGCGGTGACGGAGGGTGAAAGAGAAGATTAGGCACAAGTGTGTGGTGAGGGCCTGTGATTAGTCTTACACTGGTGAAGATGATGTAAGCTACACAGAAGTCTAAAGCAATGAGGATGTGAATCTGGAAGTTATAGTACGTTCTAAGGCAGGGTCATGGCTATAAATTCACCTCAAATCAAAAATCCAAAAAGGGGTCCAGAATGATGTCATAAAGCTTTGGGGGCGGAAAGAGTTTACAGAAGGTGAACTTCCAAGGATGGAAAATAACCTCCAAATGCTTACAGATGCTACAGAAAGGCAGACCATTCCAAATAGGTGAAGAGGAATACTACGAAGAGAACATGATCAGTCCTAAACCCATGAACGAACGGAAAATGTTACCGTCCATGATGTTATTACTAATCACCTTCACGAATAATCCAAACAGGCCCACGTCTTCCCAAGTTCAGGCAAAAGGTTGGTCCAAAAGTACAATTCAGGGCCGGCCCTGTGGTGGAGCAGGGAAGTGCCCACATTCCGCTTGGGCGGCCCGGGCCTCACTGTTTCACATTACGAGTGCATATCACATTAGTAGTGTTAGGAAATATAGATTTCATGGTATGGTGCGGGCAGAGATCATAAATAAGCAGCAATTGTGAGGATACGTTATCAATACGCACAAGAAAAGGAACCATAAGAATATTGCAATCTATGGAAGTATCTGGTAAACTTCCCAAAGGCAGAAGGAAGGAAAACTTGTGACCTGCCAAGGTGGAATTGGCAGAGTGCCACGAGATGACACCATCATTGTGCGTCAGAACATTCCCTGGGCAACTTCAACTTGTGAGGGAGTCCAGGACTTTTTCTGGGTAAGGTCCACCCATTTTGCCATCTACCCAAGATATAAGAGATAAAACCCAGGATAATCTTACAGGAGTGAAACCAGTGTCTAGAGAGAATGTAGGAGCCCTTTCGAAGTTCAAGGAGAAAGATAGAAACTGACAACAATTGCAGAAAAAGGAAAACTATCCTACCTAGACAGGGTGAGGAGTCAGACTGGTCTGAGATGGCTGTGAAACTCTGTGTGCACGGAGGTTGTCAGGACAACTTCGAATTTTGAGGTCGCTTATGACATCACGGTGACCATGTCCCCCAGGGTGGCCTCATGGTTACAGTCTGAGGATTGGCCTAGGCTAGGCTATTAAAGGGACAGATACCCAGAAACAGGTTTGGCAAACAGAAAGCAGGCACAGAAACTAGAAGAGATAAAACAGAGTCTGATGCAAGGGATAAGAAAGGAACCCTAGGCCACAAGTGAGAATAGAGGGACAAGCACGGAGAGGAGAACATTGTCATCTATTCAAGTCTATGGGGAGGTCATGCTGATTCAAGCTTGCAACTTCATTGGAAACAAGTGGCCGGACTTGGGGTTCATCACACCTACAGTGCCCTTGTGCCTTAAGCATAATGCAAAGTCAAGAAAGATGTCTTGAGGACATTGAAGAGAAGAATCGATGCCTCCTTTCCAAGGCCCATAGCATTCTTTGAAGGTCAGTCTCTTTTTCCGAAGCTCTGGTGTCACGTGGGCCCACTGGGCACATGGTAATGTGTCCCAAGAGATGTCTTGGAAGCCTTGAAGGAATGGAGCCCTGTCACGCTTGGGGTATGTCTCTTTGTTTGGAAGTGCTCTACAAGGGTGCTGAAAAGCACCCTCTTCCACAGGGCTTCGTTCCTTCGTGAAGGCTGCCCTCCCAGGCTAGTGTGCTCTGTTTGCCTCCATCGAAATTCTCTCCCCCTACCTCTTGCCGTAGAAGGATTATTGATTATGTGTTTTGACACCATATGTAAGGAAGTTGCACGAAAATTAGAACTTTACAGTTGTGTTTCAAGAAAAATACACAGGCCAGGGTAGAGGATGTAGGGCAAACAAATGGCCCACCCTATAAAAATTAAGTAAGCCCGTATCTGGACGGAATCTAGGGGAACGTTCAAGGATCAGGGGTCAAGTTCGAAACTTCCCAAATCCGGAAAAGAGACAGAAAAATCTCTTTCCTGGAGAGTGGAATTCATCCGATTTGTCTAAGTTGTCTTGGAAACATTGTGTCCGTGAAGGGGGTTGCCAGGACCACCTCGAATTTGGAGTTTCTGATCTCAGGATGTCAAACCAACCCACATGACCACGTGTTCTCAGTGCTTAGTTTGACCCAGGCTAGGATAGCCAAGAGTCCTACAAGTGACCGGTGCAAATTCAAGGACAACAACCAAGAGTCACGAAAGCACTCACACCTCACCCTAGAGAACATACAGCGATTAAAGAAATACAAACTAATCACTTGGAATGAAGGAGAACGGACTGATAAGCATGTCTAAGGGAGATAGCTGAGAAAGACCATGACGAGTATACTATGGAAAAGAAAAAGAGGACCCAGAAAATGGAAGGTGAACAGAAATCACACCTGAATTATCCACAATGAAAGATGATGTCCGTCTTTAGACAGACTCTGCTGGAACGTTTGAAAGTCAGAGAAATTCACAAGCCAAAAAACGGCAGCGAAGGTCAAGCATGGGCTAACTGGGAAGGGTGAGTTATGAGACTGCTCCAAGCAGGCTCTGAAACCTGTATCCATGAAGCATGCTGGACCTCAGAGACACACTTATGACAAATCCTCTGACATCACAATGGACCCGAAAAACAACCTAGCCTCATCTACACAGTGCTAGAGTTGGGCTCACTAGTATATTTAACTCCCATTGCACTCAACTGCACGTTGCCACTGAACATGTAAGTGGCCGGCCGGTGGTGCAGTGGTGAGGTCCGCACCTCCTGGGTCTGTGGCCCAGTATGGGCTGGGTGGAATCCTCGGTTTGGGCCTCCTCACCACTGCTTCAGTTGTTCTGGTGCAGGCGTCCGAGGTAGACTAGAGGCAGATGGGATGGGACGTTGGACAGGGCCAGACTTCCACAGCAAATACAGGAGCATTGCCAGCAGATGTGAGCACAGCAATGCACTTGTGCCAAAACAAAACCAATTAAAAGTTGCAAAGAATAGAAAAACTGAAGCTAAGGAAAAACAAAAAACAAAAAAACAGGAGCTTGCCATTACGAAGAATAGGATCTCTGTGAATAACCTTAGCAAAACAGGTGAATTCTATGTTAATTCAAAAACTAGCAAACCTTTGGGGAAAGAAACTCAAGAAGACACAAGAAAAAAAAAGATATCGAGGGATCTAGGAATGGAAGGATTAACACACTTGAAAGGTTCATACCGCAGTAAGGAATCTCTGGATTCCATGCAATCCCAGTCAAAGTTGCAGCAGTATTTGCCACAGAGAAGAAGAGAGAATCCTAAAGTTTCTAGCCAGCAACACGAGACCCTGACTAGGCAAAGGAATCCTCAGGAAAACGAACAAAGCAGCACGTGTCACAATTTCTGATTTCAACATAGAGGACGAAGCGCTAGGTACCGAAACGGCACAGTCTGGGCCCCAAAACAGGCATGAAGACCCATGCAAAACAATTGAGAGCCCAGAGCCCAACTCAAACTTACATGGACAGCCCATTTTGGACCAGGGAGCCAAGTGGAGACAGCGGAGAAAGGAGAGTCTCTACAATAAACGGTGCTGGGAAGCCTGCACAGCCACATGGAACACAACGAGAGTACACCATGCTGTTACACCTGGCACACACACCACCTGAAATGGATTAAAGCCTTGAATGGCAGACTTGAAACCGAGAACCTTGTAGGAGAAGACCTAGGCAGAGTGCTCTTTGCCATCTGTCTGAGCCGCCTATTGGGAAGAAGCATGTCTGACTGGGCAAGGGCAACAAAGGAAACAAGAAACAAACGGGACCACATCAAATGCACACACTTCTGCCAGTCAAGGAAACCATCAACTGAATACTAAGACACCACAACAATTGGGAGAGGATGTTTGCAAACCACACATCGGACAAGGGGTGAAAAGCCCAAAGATACAATCAACTCGCACGTCTCCACAAGAAAAAAAACAAGCCAATGAAAACCTGGTCAAAAGATGGAAGCAGAGATTTCTCCGAAGAAGACAGAAAGAGGGCCAGTAGGTGCATGAAAACTTGTTCACCATCATTAAGTCTCAGGAAAATGCAAATCCAAACTGCAAGGACATGGCAGCTCACTGTGGTCAGCATGGCTAGAAGGAAGCAGACAGGAAATAACAAGTGTCAGAGAGGAGGTGGAGAGAAGGGAAGCCTCCTGCACTGCTGGTGGGAGTGTAACCCGGTGCAGCCACGATGCCAAAGGTGTGCAACTGCCTCAGAAATTTAAGCATCCATGTCCCGTATGACCCAGCTATTAACCTGCCGCTTGTTTATCCAAAAAAGTCAGAAAGACTACCGCATGAAGACATGTGCATGGCTGTGTTCACCACAGTCTTACTCCTGATATCCAAGGCTTGGAAAGCACCCTGGTGTCCAGCAAGGGATGATTGGAGAAGGAAGATGGGCTATAGCCACACAATGGTATACCACTCAGCCGGAACAAATGATGCAATCCAGCCATTTGTGACCACCAGAATGGCTGTGAGGGTTTTAGGGGAAGTGTAACAAGCCCCAGTGAGAAATTCAAATACCATAGAATCTCACTTACAAGGAGAAGAAAAAGCAAGCACTAACCAACAGGTGGCACTGAACATTTGTATGCGGGCTCCCAGAGGCAAAGAGGGGCGGTGACGGAGGGTGAAAGAGAAGATTAGGCACAAGTGTGTGGTGAGGGCCTGTGATTAGTCTTACACTGGTGAAGATGATGTAAGCTACACAGAAGTCTAAAGCAATGAGGATGTGAATCTGGAAGTTATAGTACGTTCTAAGGCAGGGTCATGGCTATAAATTCACCTCAAATCAAAAATCCACAAAGGGGTCCAGAATGATGTCATAAAGCTTTGGGGACGGAAAGAGTTTACAGAAGGTGAACTTCCAAGGATGGAAAATCACCTCCAAATGCTTACAGATGCTACAGAAAGGCAGACCATTCCAAATAGGTGAAGAGGAATACTACGAAGAGAACATGATCAGTCCTAAACCCATGAACGAACGGAAAATGTTACCGTCCATGATGTTATTACTAATCACCTTCACGAATAATCCAAACAGGCCCACGTCTTCCCAAGTTCAGGCAAAAGGTTGGTCCAAAAGTACAATTCAGGGCCGGCCCTGTGGTGGAGCAGGGAAGTGCCCACATTCCGCTTGGGCGGCCCGGGCCTCACTGTTTCACATTACGAGTGCATATCACATTAGTAGTGTTAGGAAATATAGATTTCATGGTATGGTGCGGGCAGAGATCATAAATAAGCAGCAATTGTGAGGATACGTTATCAATACGCACAAGAAAAGGAACCATAAGAATATTGCAATCTATGGAAGTATCTGGTACACTTCCCAAAGGCAGAAGGAAGGAAAACTTGTGACCTGCCAAGGTGGAATTGGCAGAGTGCCACGAGATGACACCATCATTGTGCGTCAGAACATTCCCTGGGCAACTTCAACTTGTGAGGGAGTCCAGGACTTTTTCTGGGTAAGGTCCACCCATTTTGCCATCTACCCAAGATATAAGAGATAAAACCCAGGATAATCTTACAGGAGTGAAACCAGTGTCTAGAGAGAATGTAGGAGCCCTTTCGAAGTTCAAGGAGAAAGATAGAAACTGACAACAATTGCAGAAAAAGGAAAACTATCCTACCTAGACAGGGTGAGGAGTCAGACTGGTCTGAGATGGCTGTGAAACTCTGTGTGCACGGAGGTTGTCAGGACAACTTCGAATTTTGAGGTCGCTTATGACATCACGGTGACCATGTCCCCCAGGGTGGCCGCATGGTTACAGTCTGAGGATTGGCCTAGGCTAGGCTATTAAAGGGACAGATACCCAGAAACAGGTTTGGCAAACAGAAAGCAGGCACAGAAACTAGAAGAGATAAAACAGAGTCTGATGCAAGGGATAAGAAAGGAACCCTAGGCCACAAGTGAGAATAGAGGGACAAGCACGGAGAGGAGAACATTGTCATCTATTCAAGTCTATGGGGAGGTCATGCTGATTCAAGCTTGCAACTTCATTGGAAACAAGTGGCCGGACTTGGGGTTCATCACACCTACAGTGCCCTTGTGCCTTAAGCATAATGCAAAGTCAAGAAAGATGTCTTGAGGACATTGAAGAGAAGAATCGATGCCTCCTTTCCAAGGCCCATAGCATTCTTTGAAGGTCAGTCTCTTTTTCCGAAGCTCTGGTGTCACGTGGGCCCACTGGGCACATGGTAATGTGTCCCAAGAGATGTCTTGGAAGCCTTGAAGGAATGGAGCCCTGTCACGCTTGGGGTATGTCTCTTTGTTTGGAAGTGCTCTACAAGGGTGCTGAAAAGCACCCTCTTCCACAGGGCTTCGTTCCTTCGTGAAGGCTGCCCTCCCAGGCTAGTGTGCTCTGTTTGCCTCCATCGAAATTCTCTCCCCCTACCTCTTGCCGTAGAAGGATTATTGATTATGTGTTTTGACACCATATGTAAGGAAGTTGCACGAAAATTAGAACTTTACAGTTGTGTTTCAAGAAAAATACACAGGCCAGGGTAGAGGATGTAGGGCAAACAAATGGCCCACCCTATAAAAATTAAGTAAGCCCGTATCTGGACGGAATCTAGGGGAACGTTCAAGGATCAGGGGTCAAGTTCGAAACTTCCCAAATCCGGAAAAGAGACAGAAAAATCTCTTTCCTGGAGAGTGGAATTCATCCGATTTGTCTAAGTTGTCTTGGAAACATTGTGTCCGTGAAGGGGGTTGCCAGGACCACCTCGAATTTGGAGTTTCTGATCTCAGGATGTCAAACCAACCCACATGACCACGTGTTCTCAGTGCTTAGTTTGACCCAGGCTAGGATAGCCAAGAGTCCTACAAGTGACCGGTGCAAATTCAAGGACAACAACCAAGAGTCACGAAAGCACTCACACCTCACCCTAGAGAACATACAGCGATTAAAGAAATACAAACTAATCACTTGGAATGAAGGAGAACGGACTGATAAGCATGTCTAAGGGAGATAGCTGAGAAAGACCATGACGAGTATACTATGGAAAAGAAAAAGAGGACCCAGAAAATGGAAGGTGAACAGAAATCACACCTGAATTATCCACAATGAAAGATGATGTCCGTCTTTAGACAGACTCTGCTGGAACGTTTGAAAGTCAGAGAAAGTCACAAGCCAAAAAACGGCAGCGAAGGTCAAGCATGGGCTAACTGGGAAGGGTGAGTTATGAGACTGCTCCAAGCAGGCTCTGAAACCTGTATCCATGAAGCTGGCTGGACCTCAGAGACACACTTATGACAAATCCTCTGACATCACAATGGACCCGAAAAACAACCTAGCCTCATCTACACAGTGCTAGAGTTGGGCTCACTAGTATATTTAACTCCCATTGCACTCAACTGCACGTTGCCACTGAACATGTAAGTGGCCGGCCGGTGGTGCAGTGGTGAGGTCCGCACCTCCTGGGTCTGTGGCCCAGTATGGGCTGGGTGGAATCCTCGGTTTGGGCCTCCTCACCACTGCTTCAGTTGTTCTGGTGCAGGCGTCCGAGGTAGAGTAGAGGCAGATGGGATGGGACGTTGGACAGGGCCAGACTTCCACAGCAAATACAGGAGCATTGCCAGCAGATGTGAGCACAGCAATGCACTTGTGCCAAAACAAAACCAATTAAAAGTTGCAAAGAATAGAAAAACTGAAGCTAAGGAAAAAAAAAAAAACAAAAAAACAGGAGCTTGCCATTACGAAGAATAGGATCTCTGTGAATAACCTTAGCAAAACAGGTGAATTCTATGTTAATTCAAAAACTAGCAAACCTTTGGGGAAAGAAACTCAAGAAGACACAAGAAAAAAAAAGATATCGAGGGATCTAGGAATGGAAGGATTAACACACTTGAAAGGTTCATACCGCAGTAAGGAATCTCTGGATTCCATGCAATCCCAGTCAAAGTTGCAGCAGTATTTGCCACAGAGAAGAAGAGAGAATCCTAAAGTTTCTAGCCAGCAACACGAGACCCTGACTAGGCAAAGGAATCCTCAGGAAAACGAACAAAGCAGCACGTGTCACAATTTCTGATTTCAACATAGAGGACGAAGCGCTAGGTACCGAAACGGCACAGTCTGGGCCCCAAAACAGGCATGAAGACCCATGCAAAACAATTGAGAGCCCAGAGCCCAACTCAAACTTACATGGACAGCCCATTTTGGACCAGGGAGCCAAGTGGAGACAGCGGAGAAAGGAGAGTCTCTACAATAAACGGTGCTGGGAAGCCTGCACAGCCACATGGAACACAACGAGAGTACACCATGCTGTTACACCTGGCACACACACCACCTGACATGGATTAAAGCCTTGAATGGCAGACTTGAAACCGTGAACCTTGTAGGAGAAGACCTAGGCAGAGTGCTCTTTGCCATCTGTCTGAGCCGCCTATTGGGAAGAAGCATGTCTGACTGGGCAAGGGCAACAAAGGAAACAAGAAACAAACGGGACCACATCAAATGCACACACTTCTGCCAGTCAAGGAAACCATCAACTGAATACTAAGACACCACAACAATTGGGAGAGGATGTTTGCAAACCACACATCGGACAAGGGGTGAAAAGCCCAAAGATACAATCAACTCGCACGTCTCCACAAGAAAAAAAACAAGCCAATGAAAACCTGGTCAAAAGATGGAAGCAGAGATTTCTCCGAAGAAGACAGAAAGAGGGCCAGTAGGTGCATGAAAACTTGTTCACCATCATTAAGTCTCAGGAAAATGCAAATCCAAACTGCAAGGACATGGCAGCTCACTGTGGTCAGCATGGCTAGAAGGAAGCAGACAGGAAATAACAAGTGTCAGAGAGGAGGTGGAGAGAAGGGAAGCCTCCTGCACTGCTGGTGGGAGTGTAACCCGGTGCAGCCACGATGCCAAAGGTGTGCAACTGCCTCAGAAATTTAAGCATCCATGTCCCGTATGACCCAGCTATTAACCTGCCGCTTGTTTATCCAAAAAAGTCAGAAAGACTACCGCATGAAGACATGTGCATGGCTGTGTTCACCACAGTCTTACTCCTGATATCCAAGGCTTGGAAAGCACCCTGGTGTCCAGCAAGGGATGATTGGAGAAGGAAGATGGGCTATAGCCACACAATGGTATACCACTCAGCCGGAACAAATGATGCAATCCAGCCATTTGTGACCACCAGAATGGCTGTGAGGGTTTTAGGGGAAGTGTAACAAGCCCCAGTGAGAAATTCAAATACCATAGAATCTCACTTACAAGGAGAAGAAAAAGCAAGCACTAACCAACAGGTGGCACTGAACATTTGTATGCGGGCTCCCAGAGGCAAAGAGGGGCGGTGACGGAGGGTGAAAGAGAAGATTAGGCACAAGTGTGTGGTGAGGGCCTGTGATTAGTCTTACACTGGTGAAGATGATGTAAGCTACACAGAAGTCTAAAGCAATGAGGATGTGAATCTGGAAGTTATAGTACGTTCTAAGGCAGGGTCATGGCTATAAATTCACCTCAAATCAAAAATCCAAAAAGGGGTCCAGAATGATGTCATAAAGCTTTGGGGGCGGAAAGAGTTTACAGAAGGTGAACTTCCAAGGATGGAAAATCACCTCCAAATGCTTACAGATGCTACAGAAAGGCAGACCATTCCAAATAGGTGAAGAGGAATACTACGAAGAGAACATGATCAGTCCTAAACCCATGAACGAACGGAAAATGTTACCGTCCATGATGTTATTACTAATCACCTTCACGAATAATCCAAACAGGCCCACGTCTTCCCAAGTTCAGGCAAAAGGTTGGTCCAAAAGTACAATTCAGGGCCGGCCCTGTGGTGGAGCAGGGAAGTGCCCACATTCCGCTTGGGCGGCCCGGGCCTCACTGTTTCACATTACGAGTGCATATCACATTAGTAGTGTTAGGAAATATAGATTTCATGGTATGGTGCGGGCAGAGATCATAAATAAGCAGCAATTGTGAGGATACGTTATCAATACGCACAAGAAAAGGAAGCATAAGAATATTGCAATCTATGGAAGTATCTGGTACACTTCCCAAAGGCAGAAGGAAGGAAAACTTGTGACCTGCCAAGGTGGAATTGGCAGAGTGCCACGAGATGACACCATCATTGTGCGTCAGAACATTCCCTGGGCAACTTCAACTTGTGAGGGAGTCCAGGACTTTTTCTGGGTAAGGTCCACCCATTTTGCCATCTACCCAAGATATAAGAGATAAAACCCAGGATAATCTTACAGGAGTGAAACCAGTGTCTAGAGAGAATGTAGGAGCCCTTTCGAAGTTCAAGGAGAAAGATAGAAACTGACAACAATTGCAGAAAAAGGAAAACTATCCTACCTAGACAGGGTGAGGAGTCAGACTGGTCTGAGATGGCTGTGAAACTCTGTGTGCACGGAGGTTGTCAGGACAACTTCGAATTTTGAGGTCGCTTATGACATCACGGTGACCATGTCCCCCAGGGTGGCCTCATGGTTACAGTCTGAGGATTGGCCTAGGCTAGGCTATTAAAGGGACAGATACCCAGAAACAGGTTTGGCAAACAGAAAGCAGGCACAGAAACTAGAAGAGATAAAACAGAGTCTGATGCAAGGGATAAGAAAGGAACCCTAGGCCACAAGTGAGAATAGAGGGACAAGCACGGAGAGGAGAACATTGTCATCTATTCAAGTCTATGGGGAGGTCATGCTGATTCAAGCTTGCAACTTCATTGGAAACAAGTGGCCGGACTTGGGGTTCATCACACCTACAGTGCCCTTGTGCCTTAAGCATAATGCAAAGTCAAGAAAGATGTCTTGAGGACATTGAAGAGAAGAATCGATGCCTCCTTTCCAAGGCCCATAGCATTCTTTGAAGGTCAGTCTCTTTTTCCGAAGCTCTGGTGTCACGTGGGCCCACTGGGCACATGGTAATGTGTCCCAAGAGATGTCTTGGAAGCCTTGAAGGAATGGAGCCCTGTCACGCTTGGGGTATGTCTCTTTGTTTGGAAGTGCTCTACAAGGGTGCTGAAAAGCACCCTCTTCCACACGGCTTCGTTCCTTCGTGAAGGCTGCCCTCCCAGGCTAGTGTGCTCTGTTTGCCTCCATCGAAATTCTCTCCCCCTACCTCTTGCCGTAGAAGGATTATTGATTATGTGTTTTGACACCATATGTAAGGAAGTTGCACGAAAATTAGAACTTTACAGTTGTGTTTCAAGAAAAATACACAGGCCAGGGTAGAGGATGTAGGGCAAACAAATGGCCCACCCTATAAAAATTAAGTAAGCCCGTATCTGGACGGAATCTAGGGGAACGTTCAAGGATCAGGGGTCAAGTTCGAAACTTCCCAAATCCGGAAAAGAGACAGAAAAATCTCTTTCCTGGAGAGTGGAATTCATCCGATTTGTCTAAGTTGTCTTGGAAACATTGTGTCCGTGAAGGGGGTTGCCAGGACCACCTCGAATTTGGAGTTTCTGATCTCAGGATGTCAAACCAACCCACATGACCACGTGTTCTCAGTGCTTAGTTTGACCCAGGCTAGGATAGCCAAGAGTCCTACAAGTGACCGGTGCAAATTCAAGGACAACAACCAAGAGTCACGAAAGCACTCACACCTCACCCTAGAGAACATACAGCGATTAAAGAAATACAAACTAATCACTTGGAATGAAGGAGAACGGACTGATAAGCATGTCTAAGGGAGATAGCTGAGAAAGACCATGACGAGTATACTATGGAAAAGAAAAAGAGGACCCAGAAAATGGAAGGTGAACAGAAATCACACCTGAATTATCCACAATGAAAGATGATGTCCGTCTTTAGACAGACTCTGCTGGAACGTTTGAAAGTCAGAGAAAGTCACAAGCCAAAAAACGGCAGCGAAGGTCAAGCATGGGCTAACTGGGAAGGGTGAGTTATGAGACTGCTCCAAGCAGGCTCTGAAACCTGTATCCATGAAGCTGGCTGGACCTCAGAGACACACTTATGACAAATCCTCTGACATCACAATGGACCCGAAAAACAACCTAGCCTCATCTACACAGTGCTAGAGTTGGGCTCACTAGTATATTTAACTCCCATTGCACTCAACTGCACGTTGCCACTGAACATGTAAGTGGCCGGCCGGTGGTGCAGTGGTGAGGTCCGCACCTCCTGGGTCTGTGGCCCAGTATGGGCTGGGTGGAATCCTCGGTTTGGGCCTCCTCACCACTGCTTCAGTTGTTCTGGTGCAGGCGTCCGAGTTAGACTAGAGGCAGATGGGATGGGACGTTGGACAGGGCCAGACTTCCACAGCAAATACAGGAGCATTGCCAGCAGATGTGAGCACAGCAATGCACTTGTGCCAAAACAAAACCAATTAAAAGTTGCAAAGAATAGAAAAACTGAAGCTAAGGAAAAAAAAAAAAACAAAAAAACAGGAGCTTGCCATTACGAAGAATAGGATCTCTGTGAATAACCTTAGCAAAACAGGTGAATTCTATGTTAATTCAAAAACTAGCAAACCTTTGGGGAAAGAAACTCAAGAAGACACAAGAAAAAAAAAGATATCGAGGGATCTAGGAATGGAAGGATTAACACACTTGAAAGGTTCATACCGCAGTAAGGAATCTCTGGATTCCATGCAATCCCAGTCAAAGTTGCAGCAGTATTTGCCACAGAGAAGAAGAGAGAATCCTAAAGTTTCTAGCCAGCAACACGAGACCCTGACTAGGCAAAGGAATCCTCAGGAAAACGAACAAAGCAGCACGTGTCACAATTTCTGATTTCAACATAGAGGACGAAGCGCTAGGTACCGAAACGGCACAGTCTGGGCCCCAAAACAGGCATGAAGACCCATGCAAAACAATTGAGAGCCCAGAGCCCAACTCAAACTTACATGGACAGCCCATTTTGGACCAGGGAGCCAAGTGGAGACAGCGGAGAAAGGAGAGTCTCTACAATAAACGGTGCTGGGAAGCCTGCACAGCCACATGGAACACAACGAGAGTACACCATGCTGTTACACCTGGCACACACACCACCTGAAATGGATTAAAGCCTTGAATGGCAGACTTGAAACCGAGAACCTTGTAGGAGAAGACCTAGGCAGAGTGCTCTTTGCCATCTGTCTGAGCCGCCTATTGGGAAGAAGCATGTCTGACTGGGCAAGGGCAACAAAGGAAACAAGAAACAAACGGGACCACATCAAATGCACACACTTCTGCCAGTCAAGGAAACCATCAACTGAATACTAAGACACCACAACAATTGGGAGAGGATGTTTGCAAACCACACATCGGACAAGGGGTGAAAAGCCCAAAGATACAATCAACTCGCACGTCTCCACAAGAAAAAAAACAAGCCAATGAAAACCTGGTCAAAAGATGGAAGCAGAGATTTCTCCGAAGAAGACAGAAAGAGGGCCAGTAGGTGCATGAAAACTTGTTCACCATCATTAAGTCTCAGGAAAATGCAAATCCAAACTGCAAGGACATGGCAGCTCACTGTGGTCAGCATGGCTAGAAGGAAGCAGACAGGAAATAACAAGTGTCAGAGAGGAGGTGGAGAGAAGGGAAGCCTCCTGCACTGCTGGTGGGAGTGTAACCCGGTGCAGCCACGATGCCAAAGGTGTGCAACTGCCTCAGAAATTTAAGCATCCATGTCCCGTATGACCCAGCTATTAACCTGCCGCTTGTTTATCCAAAAAAGTCAGAAAGACTACCGCATGAAGACATGTGCATGGCTGTGTTCACCACAGTCTTACTCCTGATATCCAAGGCTTGGAAAGCACCCTGGTGTCCAGCAAGGGATGATTGGAGAAGGAAGATGGGCTATAGCCACACAATGGTATACCACTCAGCCGGAACAAATGATGCAATCCAGCCATTTGTGACCACCAGAATGGCTGTGAGGGTTTTAGGGGAAGTGTAACAAGCCCCAGTGAGAAATTCAAATACCATAGAATCTCACTTACAAGGAGAAGAAAAAGCAAGCACTAACCAACAGGTGGCACTGAACATTTGTATGCGGGCTCCCAGAGGCAAAGAGGGGCGGTGACGGAGGGTGAAAGAGAAGATTAGGCACAAGTGTGTGGTGAGGGCCTGTGATTAGTCTTACACTGGTGAAGATGATGTAAGCTACACAGAAGTCTAAAGCAATGAGGATGTGAATCTGGAAGTTATAGTACGTTCTAAGGCAGGGTCATGGCTATAAATTCACCTCAAATCAAAAATCCAAAAAGGGGTCCAGAATGATGTCATAAAGCTTTGGGGGCGGAAAGAGTTTACAGAAGGTGAACTTCCAAGGATGGAAAATCACCTCCAAATGCTTACAGATGCTACAGAAAGGCAGACCATTCCAAATAGGTGAAGAGGAATACTACGAAGAGAACATGATCAGTCCTAAACCCATGAACGAACGGAAAATGTTACCGTCCATGATGTTATTACTAATCACCTTCACGAATAATCCAAACAGGCCCACGTCTTCCCAAGTTCAGGCAAAAGGTTGGTCCAAAAGTACAATTCAGGGCCGGCCCTGTGGTGGAGCAGGGAAGTGCCCACATTCCGCTTGGGCGGCCCGGGCCTCACTGTTTCACATTACGAGTGCATATCACATTAGTAGTGTTAGGAAATATAGATTTCATGGTATGGTGCGGGCAGAGATCATAAATAAGCAGCAATTGTGAGGATACGTTATCAATACGCACAAGAAAAGGAAGCATAAGAATATTGCAATCTATGGAAGTATCTGGTACACTTCCCAAAGGCAGAAGGAAGGAAAACTTGTGACCTGCCAAGGTGGAATTGGCAGAGTGCCACGAGATGACACCATCATTGTGCGTCAGAACATTCCCTGGGCAACTTCAACTTGTGAGGGAGTCCAGGACTTTTTCTGGGTAAGGTCCACCCATTTTGCCATCTACCCAAGATATAAGAGATAAAACCCAGGATAATCTTACAGGAGTGAAACCAGTGTCTAGAGAGAATGTAGGAGCCCTTTCGAAGTTCAAGGAGAAAGATAGAAACTGACAACAATTGCAGAAAAAGGAAAACTATCCTACCTAGACAGGGTGAGGAGTCAGACTGGTCTGAGATGGCTGTGAAACTCTGTGTGCACGGAGGTTGTCAGGACAACTTCGAATTTTGAGGTCGCTTATGACATCACGGTGACCATGTCCCCCAGGGTGGCCGCATGGTTACAGTCTGAGGATTGGCCTAGGCTAGGCTATTAAAGGGACAGATACCCAGAAACAGGTTTGGCAAACAGAAAGCAGGCACAGAAACTAGAAGAGATAAAACAGAGTCTGATGCAAGGGATAAGAAAGGAACCCTAGGCCACAAGTGAGAATAGAGGGACAAGCACGGAGAGGAGAACATTGTCATCTATTCAAGTCTATGGGGAGGTCATGCTGATTCAAGCTTGCAACTTCATTGGAAACAAGTGGCCGGACTTGGGGTTCATCACACCTACAGTGCCCTTGTGCCTTAAGCATAATGCAAAGTCAAGAAAGATGTCTTGAGGACATTGAAGAGAAGAATCGATGCCTCCTTTCCAAGGCCCATAGCATTCTTTGAAGGTCAGTCTCTTTTTCCGAAGCTCTGGTGTCACGTGGGCCCACTGGGCACATGGTAATGTGTCCCAAGAGATGTCTTGGAAGCCTTGAAGGAATGGAGCCCTGTCACGCTTGGGGTATGTCTCTTTGTTTGGAAGTGCTCTACAAGGGTGCTGAAAAGCACCCTCTTCCACAGGGCTTCGTTCCTTCGTGAAGGCTGCCCTCCCAGGCTAGTGTGCTCTGTTTGCCTCCATCGAAATTCTCTCCCCCTACCTCTTGCCGTAGAAGGATTATTGATTATGTGTTTTGACACCATATGTAAGGAAGTTGCACGAAAATTAGAACTTTACAGTTGTGTTTCAAGAAAAATACACAGGCCAGGGTAGAGGATGTAGGGCAAACAAATGGCCCACCCTATAAAAATTAAGTAAGCCCGTATCTGGACGGAATCTAGGGGAACGTTCAAGGATCAGGGGTCAAGTTCGAAACTTCCCAAATCCGGAAAAGAGACAGAAAAATCTCTTTCCTGGAGAGTGGAATTCATCCGATTTGTCTAAGTTGTCTTGGAAACATTGTGTCCGTGAAGGGGGTTGCCAGGACCACCTCGAATTTGGAGTTTCTGATCTCAGGATGTCAAACCAACCCACATGACCACGTGTTCTCAGTGCTTAGTTTGACCCAGGCTAGGATAGCCAAGAGTCCTACAAGTGACCGGTGCAAATTCAAGGACAACAACCAAGAGTCACGAAAGCACTCACACCTCACCCTAGAGAACATACAGCGATTAAAGAAATACAAACTAATCACTTGGAATGAAGGAGAACGGACTGATAAGCATGTCTAAGGGAGATAGCTGAGAAAGACCATGACGAGTATACTATGGAAAAGAAAAAGAGGACCCAGAAAATGGAAGGTGAACAGAAATCACACCTGAATTATCCACAATGAAAGATGATGTCCGTCTTTAGACAGACTCTGCTGGAACGTTTGAAAGTCAGAGAAAGTCACAAGCCAAAAAACGGCAGCGAAGGTCAAGCATGGGCTAACTGGGAAGGGTGAGTTATGAGACTGCTCCAAGCAGGCTCTGAAACCTGTATCCATGAAGCATGCTGGACCTCAGAGACACACTTATGACAAATCCTCTGACATCACAATGGACCCGAAAAACAACCTAGCCTCATCTACACAGTGCTAGAGTTGGGCTCACTAGTATATTTAACTCCCATTGCACTCAACTGCACGTTGCCACTGAACATGTAAGTGGCCGGCCGGTGGTGCAGTGGTGAGGTCCGCACCTCCTGGGTCTGTGGCCCAGTATGGGCTGGGTGGAATCCTCGGTTTGGGCCTCCTCACCACTGCTTCAGTTGTTCTGGTGCAGGCGTCCGAGGTAGAGTAGAGGCAGATGGGATGGGACGTTGGACAGGGCCAGACTTCCACAGCAAATACAGGAGCATTGCCAGCAGATGTGAGCACAGCAATGCACTTGTGCCAAAACAAAACCAATTAAAAGTTGCAAAGAATAGAAAAACTGAAGCTAAGGAAAAAAAAAAAAACAAAAAAACAGGAGCTTGCCATTACGAAGAATAGGATCTCTGTGAATAACCTTAGCAAAACAGGTGAATTCTATGTTAATTCAAAAACTAGCAAACCTTTGGGGAAAGAAACTCAAGAAGACACAAGAAAAAAAAAGATATCGAGGGATCTAGGAATGGAAGGATTAACACACTTGAAAGGTTCATACCGCAGTAAGGAATCTCTGGATTCCATGCAATCCCAGTCAAAGTTGCAGCAGTATTTGCCACAGAGAAGAAGAGAGAATCCTAAAGTTTCTAGCCAGCAACACGAGACCCTGACTAGGCAAAGGAATCCTCAGGAAAACGAACAAAGCAGCACGTGTCACAATTTCTGATTTCAACATAGAGGACGAAGCGCTAGGTACCGAAACGGCACAGTCTGGGCCCCAAAACAGGCATGAAGACCCATGCAAAACAATTGAGAGCCCAGAGCCCAACTCAAACTTACATGGACAGCCCATTTTGGACCAGGGAGCCAAGTGGAGACAGCGGAGAAAGGAGAGTCTCTACAATAAACGGTGCTGGGAAGCCTGCACAGCCACATGGAACACAACGAGAGTACACCATGCTGTTACACCTGGCACACACACCACCTGACATGGATTAAAGCCTTGAATGGCAGACTTGAAACCGTGAACCTTGTAGGAGAAGACCTAGGCAGAGTGCTCTTTGCCATCTGTCTGAGCCGCCTATTGGGAAGAAGCATGTCTGACTGGGCAAGGGCAACAAAGGAAACAAGAAACAAACGGGACCACATCAAATGCACACACTTCTGCCAGTCAAGGAAACCATCAACTGAATACTAAGACACCACAACAATTGGGAGAGGATGTTTGCAAACCACACATCGGACAAGGGGTGAAAAGCCCAAAGATACAATCAACTCGCACGTCTCCACAAGAAAAAAAACAAGCCAATGAAAACCTGGTCAAAAGATGGAAGCAGAGATTTCTCCGAAGAAGACAGAAAGAGGGCCAGTAGGTGCATGAAAACTTGTTCACCATCATTAAGTCTCAGGAAAATGCAAATCCAAACTGCAAGGACATGGCAGCTCACTGTGGTCAGCATGGCTAGAAGGAAGCAGACAGGAAATAACAAGTGTCAGAGAGGAGGTGGAGAGAAGGGAAGCCTCCTGCACTGCTGGTGGGAGTGTAACCCGGTGCAGCCACGATGCCAAAGGTGTGCAACTGCCTCAGAAATTTAAGCATCCATGTCCCGTATGACCCAGCTATTAACCTGCCGCTTGTTTATCCAAAAAAGTCAGAAAGACTACCGCATGAAGACATGTGCATGGCTGTGTTCACCACAGTCTTACTCCTGATATCCAAGGCTTGGAAAGCACCCTGGTGTCCAGCAAGGGATGATTGGAGAAGGAAGATGGGCTATAGCCACACAATGGTATACCACTCAGCCGGAACAAATGATGCAATCCAGCCATTTGTGACCACCAGAATGGCTGTGAGGGTTTTAGGGGAAGTGTAACAAGCCCCAGTGAGAAATTCAAATACCATAGAATCTCACTTACAAGGAGAAGAAAAAGCAAGCACTAACCAACAGGTGGCACTGAACATTTGTATGCGGGCTCCCAGAGGCAAAGAGGGGCGGTGACGGAGGGTGAAAGAGAAGATTAGGCACAAGTGTGTGGTGAGGGCCTGTGATTAGTCTTACACTGGTGAAGATGATGTAAGCTACACAGAAGTCTAAAGCAATGAGGATGTGAATCTGGAAGTTATAGTACGTTCTAAGGCAGGGTCATGGCTATAAATTCACCTCAAATCAAAAATCCAAAAAGGGGTCCAGAATGATGTCATAAAGCTTTGGGGGCGGAAAGAGTTTACAGAAGGTGAACTTCCAAGGATGGAAAATCACCTCCAAATGCTTACAGATGCTACAGAAAGGCAGACCATTCCCAATAGGTGAAGAGGAATACTACGAAGAGAACATGATCAGTCCTAAACCCATGAACGAACGGAAAATGTTACCGTCCATGATGTTATTACTAATCACCTTCACGAATAATCCAAACAGGCCCACGTCTTCCCAAGTTCAGGCAAAAGGTTGGTCCAAAAGTACAATTCAGGGCCGGCCCTGTGGTGGAGCAGGGAAGTGCCCACATTCCGCTTGGGCGGCCCGGGCCTCACTGTTTCACATTACGAGTGCATATCACATTAGTAGTGTTAGGAAATATAGATTTCATGGTATGGTGCGGGCAGAGATCATAAATAAGCAGCAATTGTGAGGATACGTTATCAATACGCACAAGAAAAGGAACCATAAGAATATTGCAATCTATGGAAGTATCTGGTACACTTCCCAAAGGCAGAAGGAAGGAAAACATGTGACCTGCCAAGGTGGAATTGGCAGAGTGCCACGAGATGACACCATCATTGTGCGTCAGAACATTCCCTGGGCAACTTCAACTTGTGAGGGAGTCCAGGACTTTTTCTGGGTAAGGTCCACCCATTTTGCCATCTACCCAAGATATAAGAGATAAAACCCAGGATAATCTTACAGGAGTGAAACCAGTGTCTAGAGAGAATGTAGGAGCCCTTTCGAAGTTCAAGGAGAAAGATAGAAACTGACAACAATTGCAGAAAAAGGAAAACTATCCTACCTAGACAGGGTGAGGAGTCAGACTGGTCTGAGATGGCTGTGAAACTCTGTGTGCACGGAGGTTGTCAGGACAACTTCGAATTTTGAGGTCGCTTATGACATCACGGTGACCATGCCCCCCAGGGTGGCCGCATGGTTACAGTCTGAGGATTGGCCTAGGCTAGGCTATTAAAGGGACAGATACCCAGAAACAGGTTTGGCAAACAGAAAGCAGGCACAGAAACTAGAAGAGATAAAACAGAGTCTGATGCAAGGGATAAGAAAGGAACCCTAGGCCACAAGTGAGAATAGAGGGACAAGCACGGAGAGGAGAACATTGTCATCTATTCAAGTCTATGGGGAGGTCATGCTGATTCAAGCTTGCAACTTCATTGGAAACAAGTGGCCGGACTTGGGGTTCATCACACCTACAGTGCCCTTGTGCCTTAAGCATAATGCAAAGTCAAGAAAGATGTCTTGAGGACATTGAAGAGAAGAATCGATGCCTCCTTTCCAAGGCCCATAGCATTCTTTGAAGGTCAGTCTCTTTTTCCGAAGCTCTGGTGTCACGTGGGCCCACTGGGCACATGGTAATGTGTCCCAAGAGATGTCTTGGAAGCCTTGAAGGAATGGAGCCCTGTCACGCTTGGTGTATGTCTCTTTGTTTGGAAGTGCTCTACAAGGGTGCTGAAAAGCACCCTCTTCCACAGGGCTTCGTTCCTTCGTGAAGGCTGCCCTCCCAGGCTAGTGTGCTCTGTTTGCCTCCATCGAAATTCTCTCCCCCTACCTCTTGCCGTAGAAGGATTATTGATTATGTGTTTTGACACCATATGTAAGGAAGTTGCACGAAAATTAGAACTTTACAGTTGTGTTTCAAGAAAAATACACAGGCCAGGGTAGAGGATGTAGGGCAAACAAATGGCCCACCCTATAAAAATTAAGTAAGCCCGTATCTGGACGGAATCTAGGGGAACGTTCAAGGATCAGGGGTCAAGTTCGAAACTTCCCAAATCCGGAAAAGAGACAGAAAAATCTCTTTCCTGGAGAGTGGAATTCATCCGATTTGTCTAAGTTGTCTTGGAAACATTGTGTCCGTGAAGGGGGTTGCCAGGACCACCTCGAATTTGGAGTTTCTGATCTCAGGATGTCAAACCAACCCACATGACCACGTGTTCTCAGTGCTTAGTTTGACCCAGGCTAGGATAGCCAAGAGTCCTACAAGTGACCGGTGCAAATTCAAGGACAACAACCAAGAGTCACGAAAGCACTCACACCTCACCCTAGAGAACATACAGCGATTAAAGAAATACAAACTAATCACTTGGAATGAAGGAGAACGGACTGATAAGCATGTCTAAGGGAGATAGCTGAGAAAGACCATGACGAGTATACTATGGAAAAGAAAAAGAGGACCCAGAAAATGGAAGGTGAACAGAAATCACACCTGAATTATCCACAATGAAAGATGATGTCCGTCTTTAGACAGACTCTGCTGGAACGTTTGAAAGTCAGAGAAAGTCACAAGCCAAAAAACGGCAGCGAAGGTCAAGCATGGGCTAACTGGGAAGGGTGAGTTATGAGACTGCTCCAAGCAGGCTCTGAAACCTGTATCCATGAAGCTGGCTGGACCTCAGAGACACACTTATGACAAATCCTCTGACATCACAATGGACCCGAAAAACAACCTAGCCTCATCTACACAGTGCTAGAGTTGGGCTCACTAGTATATTTAACTCCCATTGCACTCAACTGCACGTTGCCACTGAACATGTAAGTGGCCGGCCGGTGGTGCAGTGGTGAGGTCCGCACCTCCTGGGTCTGTGGCCCAGTATGGGCTGGGTGGAATCCTCGGTTTGGGCCTCCTCACCACTGCTTCAGTTGTTCTGGTGCAGGCGTCCGAGGTAGACTAGAGGCAGATGGGATGGGACGTTGGACAGGGCCAGACTTCCACAGCAAATACAGGAGCATTGCCAGCAGATGTGAGCACAGCAATGCACTTGTGCCAAAACAAAACCAATTAAAAGTTGCAAAGAATAGAAAAACTGAAGCTAAGGAAAAAAAAAAAAACAAAAAAACAGGAGCTTGCCATTACGAAGAATAGGATCTCTGTGAATAACCTTAGCAAAACAGGTGAATTCTATGTTAATTCAAAAACTAGCAAACCTTTGGGGAAAGAAACTCAAGAAGACACAAGAAAAAAAAAGATATCGAGGGATCTAGGAATGGAAGGATTAACACACTTGAAAGGTTCATACCGCAGTAAGGAATCTCTGGATTCCATGCAATCCCAGTCAAAGTTGCAGCAGTATTTGCCACAGAGAAGAAGAGAGAATCCTAAAGTTTCTAGCCAGCAACACGAGACCCTGACTAGGCAAAGGAATCCTCAGGAAAACGAACAAAGCAGCACGTGTCACAATTTCTGATTTCAACATAGAGGACGAAGCGCTAGGTACCGAAACGGCACAGTCTGGGCCCCAAAACAGGCATGAAGACCCATGCAAAACAATTGAGAGCCCAGAGCCCAACTCAAACTTACATGGACAGCCCATTTTGGACCAGGGAGCCAAGTGGAGACAGCGGAGAAAGGAGAGTCTCTACAATAAACGGTGCTGGGAAGCCTGCACAGCCACATGGAACACAACGAGAGTACACCATGCTGTTACACCTGGCACACACACCACCTGAAATGGATTAAAGCCTTGAATGGCAGACTTGAAACCGAGAACCTTGTAGGAGAAGACCTAGGCAGAGTGCTCTTTGCCATCTGTCTGAGCCGCCTATTGGGAAGAAGCATGTCTGACTGGGCAAGGGCAACAAAGGAAACAAGAAACAAACGGGACCACATCAAATGCACACACTTCTGCCAGTCAAGGAAACCATCAACTGAATACTAAGACACCACAACAATTGGGAGAGGATGTTTGCAAACCACACATCGGACAAGGGGTGAAAAGCCCAAAGATACAATCAACTCGCACGTCTCCACAAGAAAAAAAACAAGCCAATGAAAACCTGGTCAAAAGATGGAAGCAGAGATTTCTCCGAAGAAGACAGAAAGAGGGCCAGTAGGTGCATGAAAACTTGTTCACCATCATTAAGTCTCAGGAAAATGCAAATCCAAACTGCAAGGACATGGCAGCTCACTGTGGTCAGCATGGCTAGAAGGAAGCAGACAGGAAATAACAAGTGTCAGAGAGGAGGTGGAGAGAAGGGAAGCCTCCTGCACTGCTGGTGGGAGTGTAACCCGGTGCAGCCACGATGCCAAAGGTGTGCAACTGCCTCAGAAATTTAAGCATCCATGTCCCGTATGACCCAGCTATTAACCTGCCGCTTGTTTATCCAAAAAAGTCAGAAAGACTACCGCATGAAGACATGTGCATGGCTGTGTTCACCACAGTCTTACTCCTGATATCCAAGGCTTGGAAAGCACCCTGGTGTCCAGCAAGGGATGATTGGAGAAGGAAGATGGGCTATAGCCACACAATGGTATACCACTCAGCCGGAACAAATGATGCAATCCAGCCATTTGTGACCACCAGAATGGCTGTGAGGGTTTTAGGGGAAGTGTAACAAGCCCCAGTGAGAAATTCAAATACCATAGAATCTCACTTACAAGGAGAAGAAAAAGCAAGCACTAACCAACAGGTGGCACTGAACATTTGTATGCGGGCTCCCAGAGGCAAAGAGGGGCGGTGACGGAGGGTGAAAGAGAAGATTAGGCACAAGTGTGTGGTGAGGGCCTGTGATTAGTCTTACACTGGTGAAGATGATGTAAGCTACACAGAAGTCTAAAGCAATGAGGATGTGAATCTGGAAGTTATAGTACGTTCTAAGGCAGGGTCATGGCTATAAATTCACCTCAAATCAAAAATCCAAAAAGGGGTCCAGAATGATGTCATAAAGCTTTGGGGGCGGAAAGAGTTTACAGAAGGTGAACTTCCAAGGATGGAAAATCACCTCCAAATGCTTACAGATGCTACAGAAAGGCAGACCATTCCAAATAGGTGAAGAGGAATACTACGAAGAGAACATGATCAGTCCTAAACCCATGAACGAACGGAAAATGTTACCGTCCATGATGTTATTACTAATCACCTTCACGAATAATCCAAACAGGCCCACGTCTTCCCAAGTTCAGGCAAAAGGTTGGTCCAAAAGTACAATTCAGGGCCGGCCCTGTGGTGGAGCAGGGAAGTGCCCACATTCCGCTTGGGCGGCCCGGGCCTCACTGTTTCACATTACGAGTGCATATCACATTAGTAGTGTTAGGAAATATAGATTTCATGGTATGGTGCGGGCAGAGATCATAAATAAGCAGCAATTGTGAGGATACGTTATCAATACGCACAAGAAAAGGAAGCATAAGAATATTGCAATCTATGGAAGTATCTGGTACACTTCCCAAAGGCAGAAGGAAGGAAAACTTGTGACCTGCCAAGGTGGAATTGGCAGAGTGCCACGAGATGACACCATCATTGTGCGTCAGAACATTCCCTGGGCAACTTCAACTTGTGAGGGAGTCCAGGACTTTTTCTGGGTAAGGTCCACCCATTTTGCCATCTACCCAAGATATAAGAGATAAAACCCAGGATAATCTTACAGGAGTGAAACCAGTGTCTAGAGAGAATGTAGGAGCCCTTTCGAAGTTCAAGGAGAAAGATAGAAACTGACAACAATTGCAGAAAAAGGAAAACTATCCTACCTAGACAGGGTGAGGAGTCAGACTGGTCTGAGATGGCTGTGAAACTCTGTGTGCACGGAGGTTGTCAGGACAACTTCGAATTTTGAGGTCGCTTATGACATCACGGTGACCATGTCCCCCAGGGTGGCCGCATGGTTACAGTCTGAGGATTGGCCTAGGCTAGGCTATTAAAGGGACAGATACCCAGAAACAGGTTTGGCAAACAGAAAGCAGGCACAGAAACTAGAAGAGATAAAACAGAGTCTGATGCAAGGGATAAGAAAGGAACCCTAGGCCACAAGTGAGAATAGAGGGACAAGCACGGAGAGGAGAACATTGTCATCTATTCAAGTCTATGGGGAGGTCATGCTGATTCAAGCTTGCAACTTCATTGGAAACAAGTGGCCGGACTTGGGGTTCATCACACCTACAGTGCCCTTGTGCCTTAAGCATAATGCAAAGTCAAGAAAGATGTCTTGAGGACATTGAAGAGAAGAATCGATGCCTCCTTTCCAAGGCCCATAGCATTCTTTGAAGGTCAGTCTCTTTTTCCGAAGCTCTGGTGTCACGTGGGCCCACTGGGCACATGGTAATGTGTCCCAAGAGATGTCTTGGAAGCCTTGAAGGAATGGAGCCCTGTCACGCTTGGGGTATGTCTCTTTGTTTGGAAGTGCTCTACAAGGGTGCTGAAAAGCACCCTCTTCCACAGGGCTTCGTTCCTTCGTGAAGGCTGCCCTCCCAGGCTAGTGTGCTCTGTTTGCCTCCATCGAAATTCTCTCCCCCTACCTCTTGCCGTAGAAGGATTATTGATTATGTGTTTTGACACCATATGTAAGGAAGTTGCACGAAAATTAGAACTTTACAGTTGTGTTTCAAGAAAAATACACAGGCCAGGGTAGAGGATGTAGGGCAAACAAATGGCCCACCCTATAAAAATTAAGTAAGCCCGTATCTGGACGGAATCTAGGGGAACGTTCAAGGATCAGGGGTCAAGTTCGAAACTTCCCAAATCCGGAAAAGAGACAGAAAAATCTCTTTCCTGGAGAGTGGAATTCATCCGATTTGTCTAAGTTGTCTTGGAAACATTGTGTCCGTGAAGGGGGTTGCCAGGACCACCTCGAATTTGGAGTTTCTGATCTCAGGATGTCAAACCAACCCACATGACCACGTGTTCTCAGTGCTTAGTTTGACCCAGGCTAGGATAGCCAAGAGTCCTACAAGTGACCGGTGCAAATTCAAGGACAACAACCAAGAGTCACGAAAGCACTCACACCTCACCCTAGAGAACATACAGCGATTAAAGAAATACAAACTAATCACTTGGAATGAAGGAGAACGGACTGATAAGCATGTCTAAGGGAGATAGCTGAGAAAGACCATGACGAGTATACTATGGAAAAGAAAAAGAGGACCCAGAAAATGGAAGGTGAACAGAAATCACACCTGAATTATCCACAATGAAAGATGATGTCCGTCTTTAGACAGACTCTGCTGGAACGTTTGAAAGTCAGAGAAATTCACAAGCCAAAAAACGGCAGCGAAGGTCAAGCATGGGCTAACTGGGAAGGGTGAGTTATGAGACTGCTCCAAGCAGGCTCTGAAACCTGTATCCATGAAGCTGGCTGGACCTCAGAGACACACTTATGACAAATCCTCTGACATCACAATGGACCCGAAAAACAACCTAGCCTCATCTACACAGTGCTAGAGTTGGGCTCACTAGTATATTTAACTCCCATTGCACTCAACTGCACGTTGCCACTGAACATGTAAGTGGCCGGCCGGTGGTGCAGTGGTGAGGTCCGCACCTCCTGGGTCTGTGGCCCAGTATGGGCTGGGTGGAATCCTCGGTTTGGGCCTCCTCACCACTGCTTCAGTTGTTCTGGTGCAGGCGTCCGAGGTAGAGTAGAGGCAGATGGGATGGGACGTTGGACAGGGCCAGACTTCCACAGCAAATACAGGAGCATTGCCAGCAGATGTGAGCACAGCAATGCACTTGTGCCAAAACAAAACCAATTAAAAGTTGCAAAGAATAGAAAAACTGAAGCTAAGGAAAAAAAAAAAAACAAAAAAACAGGAGCTTGCCATTACGAAGAATAGGATCTCTGTGAATAACCTTAGCAAAACAGGTGAATTCTATGTTAATTCAAAAACTAGCAAACCTTTGGGGAAAGAAACTCAAGAAGACACAAGAAAAAAAAAGATATCGAGGGATCTAGGAATGGAAGGATTAACACACTTGAAAGGTTCATACCGCAGTAAGGAATCTCTGGATTCCATGCAATCCCAGTCAAAGTTGCAGCAGTATTTGCCACAGAGAAGAAGAGAGAATCCTAAAGTTTCTAGCCAGCAACACGAGACCCTGACTAGGCAAAGGAATCCTCAGGAAAACGAACAAAGCAGCACGTGTCACAATTTCTGATTTCAACATAGAGGACGAAGCGCTAGGTACCGAAACGGCACAGTCTGGGCCCCAAAACAGGCATGAAGACCCATGCAAAACAATTGAGAGCCCAGAGCCCAACTCAAACTTACATGGACAGCCCATTTTGGACCAGGGAGCCAAGTGGAGACAGCGGAGAAAGGAGAGTCTCTACAATAAACGGTGCTGGGAAGCCTGCACAGCCACATGGAACACAACGAGAGTACACCATGCTGTTACACCTGGCACACACACCACCTGACATGGATTAAAGCCTTGAATGGCAGACTTGAAACCGTGAACCTTGTAGGAGAAGACCTAGGCAGAGTGCTCTTTGCCATCTGTCTGAGCCGCCTATTGGGAAGAAGCATGTCTGACTGGGCAAGGGCAACAAAGGAAACAAGAAACAAACGGGACCACATCAAATGCACACACTTCTGCCAGTCAAGGAAACCATCAACTGAATACTAAGACACCACAACAATTGGGAGAGGATGTTTGCAAACCACACATCGGACAAGGGGTGAAAAGCCCAAAGATACAATCAACTCGCACGTCTCCACAAGAAAAAAAACAAGCCAATGAAAACCTGGTCAAAAGATGGAAGCAGAGATTTCTCCGAAGAAGACAGAAAGAGGGCCAGTAGGTGCATGAAAACTTGTTCACCATCATTAAGTCTCAGGAAAATGCAAATCCAAACTGCAAGGACATGGCAGCTCACTGTGGTCAGCATGGCTAGAAGGAAGCAGACAGGAAATAACAAGTGTCAGAGAGGAGGTGGAGAGAAGGGAAGCCTCCTGCACTGCTGGTGGGAGTGTAACCCGGTGCAGCCACGATGCCAAAGGTGTGCAACTGCCTCAGAAATTTAAGCATCCATGTCCCGTATGACCCAGCTATTAACCTGCCGCTTGTTTATCCAAAAAAGTCAGAAAGACTACCGCATGAAGACATGTGCATGGCTGTGTTCACCACAGTCTTACTCCTGATATCCAAGGCTTGGAAAGCACCCTGGTGTCCAGCAAGGGATGATTGGAGAAGGAAGATGGGCTATAGCCACACAATGGTATACCACTCAGCCGGAACAAATGATGCAATCCAGCCATTTGTGACCACCAGAATGGCTGTGAGGGTTTTAGGGGAAGTGTAACAAGCCCCAGTGAGAAATTCAAATACCATAGAATCTCACTTACAAGGAGAAGAAAAAGCAAGCACTAACCAACAGGTGGCACTGAACATTTGTATGCGGGCTCCCAGAGGCAAAGAGGGGCGGTGACGGAGGGTGAAAGAGAAGATTAGGCACAAGTGTGTGGTGAGGGCCTGTGATTAGTCTTACACTGGTGAAGATGATGTAAGCTACACAGAAGTCTAAAGCAATGAGGATGTGAATCTGGAAGTTATAGTACGTTCTAAGGCAGGGTCATGGCTATAAATTCACCTCAAATCAAAAATCCAAAAAGGGGTCCAGAATGATGTCATAAAGCTTTGGGGGCGGAAAGAGTTTACAGAAGGTGAACTTCCAAGGATGGAAAATCACCTCCAAATGCTTACAGATGCTACAGAAAGGCAGACCATTCCCAATAGGTGAAGAGGAATACTACGAAGAGAACATGATCAGTCCTAAACCCATGAACGAACGGAAAATGTTACCGTCCATGATGTTATTACTAATCACCTTCACGAATAATCCAAACAGGCCCACGTCTTCCCAAGTTCAGGCAAAAGGTTGGTCCAAAAGTACAATTCAGGGCCGGCCCTGTGGTGGAGCAGGGAAGTGCCCACATTCCGCTTGGGCGGCCCGGGCCTCACTGTTTCACATTACGAGTGCATATCACATTAGTAGTGTTAGGAAATATAGATTTCATGGTATGGTGCGGGCAGAGATCATAAATAAGCAGCAATTGTGAGGATACGTTATCAATACGCACAAGAAAAGGAACCATAAGAATATTACAATCTATGGAAGTATCTGGTACACTTCCCAAAGGCAGAAGGAAGGAAAACTTGTGACCTGCCAAGGTGGAATTGGCAGAGTGCCACGAGATGACACCATCATTGTGCGTCAGAACATTCCCTGGGCAACTTCAACTTGTGAGGGAGTCCAGGACTTTTTCTGGGTAAGGTCCACCCATTTTGCCATCTACCCAAGATATAAGAGATAAAACCCAGGATAATCTTACAGGAGTGAAACCAGTGTCTAGAGAGAATGTAGGAGCCCTTTCGAAGTTCAAGGAGAAAGATAGAAACTGACAACAATTGCAGAAAAAGGAAAACTATCCTACCTAGACAGGGTGAGGAGTCAGACTGGTCTGAGATGGCTGTGAAACTCTGTGTGCACGGAGGTTGTCAGGACAACTTCGAATTTTGAGGTCGCTTATGACATCACGGTGACCATGCCCCCCAGGGTGGCCGCATGGTTACAGTCTGAGGATTGGCCTAGGCTAGGCTATTAAAGGGACAGATACCCAGAAACAGGTTTGGCAAACAGAAAGCAGGCACAGAAACTAGAAGAGATAAAACAGAGTCTGATGCAAGGGATAAGAAAGGAACCCTAGGCCACAAGTGAGAATAGAGGGACAAGCACGGAGAGGAGAACATTGTCATCTATTCAAGTCTATGGGGAGGTCATGCTGATTCAAGCTTGCAACTTCATTGGAAACAAGTGGCCGGACTTGGGGTTCATCACACCTACAGTGCCCTTGTGCCTTAAGCATAATGCAAAGTCAAGAAAGATGTCTTGAGGACATTGAAGAGAAGAATCGATGCCTCCTTTCCAAGGCCCATAGCATTCTTTGAAGGTCAGTCTCTTTTTCCGAAGCTCTGGTGTCACGTGGGCCCACTGGGCACATGGTAATGTGTCCCAAGAGATGTCTTGGAAGCCTTGAAGGAATGGAGCCCTGTCACGCTTGGGGTATGTCTCTTTGTTTGGAAGTGCTCTACAAGGGTGCTGAAAAGCACCCTCTTCCACACGGCTTCGTTCCTTCGTGAAGGCTGCCCTCCCAGGCTAGTGTGCTCTGTTTGCCTCCATCGAAATTCTCTCCCCCTACCTCTTGCCGTAGAAGGATTATTGATTATGTGTTTTGACACCATATGTAAGGAAGTTGCACGAAAATTAGAACTTTACAGTTGTGTTTCAAGAAAAATACACAGGCCAGGGTAGAGGATGTAGGGCAAACAAATGGCCCACCCTATAAAAATTAAGTAAGCCCGTATCTGGACGGAATCTAGGGGAACGTTCAAGGATCAGGGGTCAAGTTCGAAACTTCCCAAATCCGGAAAAGAGACAGAAAAATCTCTTTCCTGGAGAGTGGAATTCATCCGATTTGTCTAAGTTGTCTTGGAAACATTGTGTCCGTGAAGGGGGTTGCCAGGACCACCTCGAATTTGGAGTTTCTGATCTCAGGATGTCAAACCAACCCACATGACCACGTGTTCTCAGTGCTTAGTTTGACCCAGGCTAGGATAGCCAAGAGTCCTACAAGTGACCGGTGCAAATTCAAGGACAACAACCAAGAGTCACGAAAGCACTCACACCTCACCCTAGAGAACATACAGCGATTAAAGAAATACAAACTAATCACTTGGAATGAAGGAGAACGGACTGATAAGCATGTCTAAGGGAGATAGCTGAGAAAGACCATGACGAGTATACTATGGAAAAGAAAAAGAGGACCCAGAAAATGGAAGGTGAACAGAAATCACACCTGAATTATCCACAATGAAAGATGATGTCCGTCTTTAGACAGACTCTGCTGGAACGTTTGAAAGTCAGAGAAATTCACAAGCCAAAAAACGGCAGCGAAGGTCAAGCATGGGCTAACTGGGAAGGGTGAGTTATGAGACTGCTCCAAGCAGGCTCTGAAACCTGTATCCATGAAGCATGCTGGACCTCAGAGACACACTTATGACAAATCCTCTGACATCACAATGGACCCGAAAAACAACCTAGCCTCATCTACACAGTGCTAGAGTTGGGCTCACTAGTATATTTAACTCCCATTGCACTCAACTGCACGTTGCCACTGAACATGTAAGTGGCCGGCCGGTGGTGCAGTGGTGAGGTCCGCACCTCCTGGGTCTGTGGCCCAGTATGGGCTGGGTGGAATCCTCGGTTTGGGCCTCCTCACCACTGCTTCAGTTGTTCTGGTGCAGGCGTCCGAGGTAGACTAGAGGCAGATGGGATGGGACGTTGGACAGGGCCAGACTTCCACAGCAAATACAGGAGCATTGCCAGCAGATGTGAGCACAGCAATGCACTTGTGCCAAAACAAAACCAATTAAAAGTTGCAAAGAATAGAAAAACTGAAGCTAAGGAAAAAAAAAAAAAACAAAAAAACAGGAGCTTGCCATTACGAAGAATAGGATCTCTGTGAATAACCTTAGCAAAACAGGTGAATTCTATGTTAATTCAAAAACTAGCAAACCTTTGGGGAAAGAAACTCAAGAAGACACAAGAAAAAAAAAGATATCGAGGGATCTAGGAATGGAAGGATTAACACACTTGAAAGGTTCATACCGCAGTAAGGAATCTCTGGATTCCATGCAATCCCAGTCAAAGTTGCAGCAGTATTTGCCACAGAGAAGAAGAGAGAATCCTAAAGTTTCTAGCCAGCAACACGAGACCCTGACTAGGCAAAGGAATCCTCAGGAAAACGAACAAAGCAGCACGTGTCACAATTTCTGATTTCAACATAGAGGACGAAGCGCTAGGTACCGAAACGGCACAGTCTGGGCCCCAAAACAGGCATGAAGACCCATGCAAAACAATTGAGAGCCCAGAGCCCAACTCAAACTTACATGGACAGCCCATTTTGGACCAGGGAGCCAAGTGGAGACAGCGGAGAAAGGAGAGTCTCTACAATAAACGGTGCTGGGAAGCCTGCACAGCCACATGGAACACAACGAGAGTACACCATGCTGTTACACCTGGCACACACACCACCTGAAATGGATTAAAGCCTTGAATGGCAGACTTGAAACCGAGAACCTTGTAGGAGAAGACCTAGGCAGAGTGCTCTTTGCCATCTGTCTGAGCCGCCTATTGGGAAGAAGCATGTCTGACTGGGCAAGGGCAACAAAGGAAACAAGAAACAAACGGGACCACATCAAATGCACACACTTCTGCCAGTCAAGGAAACCATCAACTGAATACTAAGACACCACAACAATTGGGAGAGGATGTTTGCAAACCACACATCGGACAAGGGGTGAAAAGCCCAAAGATACAATCAACTCGCACGTCTCCACAAGAAAAAAAACAAGCCAATGAAAACCTGGTCAAAAGATGGAAGCAGAGATTTCTCCGAAGAAGACAGAAAGAGGGCCAGTAGGTGCATGAAAACTTGTTCACCATCATTAAGTCTCAGGAAAATGCAAATCCAAACTGCAAGGACATGGCAGCTCACTGTGGTCAGCATGGCTAGAAGGAAGCAGACAGGAAATAACAAGTGTCAGAGAGGAGGTGGAGAGAAGGGAAGCCTCCTGCACTGCTGGTGGGAGTGTAACCCGGTGCAGCCACGATGCCAAAGGTGTGCAACTGCCTCAGAAATTTAAGCATCCATGTCCCGTATGACCCAGCTATTAACCTGCCGCTTGTTTATCCAAAAAAGTCAGAAAGACTACCGCATGAAGACATGTGCATGGCTGTGTTCACCACAGTCTTACTCCTGATATCCAAGGCTTGGAAAGCACCCTGGTGTCCAGCAAGGGATGATTGGAGAAGGAAGATGGGCTATAGCCACACAATGGTATACCACTCAGCCGGAACAAATGATGCAATCCAGCCATTTGTGACCACCAGAATGGCTGTGAGGGTTTTAGGGGAAGTGTAACAAGCCCCAGTGAGAAATTCAAATACCATAGAATCTCACTTACAAGGAGAAGAAAAAGCAAGCACTAACCAACAGGTGGCACTGAACATTTGTATGCGGGCTCCCAGAGGCAAAGAGGGGCGGTGACGGAGGGTGAAAGAGAAGATTAGGCACAAGTGTGTGGTGAGGGCCTGTGATTAGTCTTACACTGGTGAAGATGATGTAAGCTACACAGAAGTCTAAAGCAATGAGGATGTGAATCTGGAAGTTATAGTACGTTCTAAGGCAGGGTCATGGCTATAAATTCACCTCAAATCAAAAATCCAAAAAGGGGTCCAGAATGATGTCATAAAGCTTTGGGGGCGGAAAGAGTTTACAGAAGGTGAACTTCCAAGGATGGAAAATCACCTCCAAATGCTTACAGATGCTACAGAAAGGCAGACCATTCCAAATAGGTGAAGAGGAATACTACGAAGAGAACATGATCAGTCCTAAACCCATGAACGAACGGAAAATGTTACCGTCCATGATGTTATTACTAATCACCTTCACGAATAATCCAAACAGGCCCACGTCTTCCCAAGTTCAGGCAAAAGGTTGGTCCAAAAGTACAATTCAGGGCCGGCCCTGTGGTGGAGCAGGGAAGTGCCCACATTCCGCTTGGGCGGCCCGGGCCTCACTGTTTCACATTACGAGTGCATATCACATTAGTAGTGTTAGGAAATATAGATTTCATGGTATGGTGCGGGCAGAGATCATAAATAAGCAGCAATTGTGAGGATACGTTATCAATACGCACAAGAAAAGGAACCATAAGAATATTACAATCTATGGAAGTATCTGGTACACTTCCCAAAGGCAGAAGGAAGGAAAACTTGTGACCTGACAAGGTGGAATTGGCAGAGTGCCACGAGATGACACCATCATTGTGCGTCAGAACATTCCCTGGGCAACTTCAACTTGTGAGGGAGTCCAGGACTTTTTCTGGGTAAGGTCCACCCATTTTGCCATCTACCCAAGATATAAGAGATAAAACCCAGGATAATCTTACAGGAGTGAAACCAGTGTCTAGAGAGAATGTAGGAGCCCTTTCGAAGTTCAAGGAGAAAGATAGAAACTGACAACAATTGCAGAAAAAGGAAAACTATCCTACCTAGACAGGGTGAGGAGTCAGACTGGTCTGAGATGGCTGTGAAACTCTGTGTGCACGGAGGTTGTCAGGACAACTTCGAATTTTGAGGTCGCTTATGACATCACGGTGACCATGCCCCCCAGGGTGGCCGCATGGTTACAGTCTGAGGATTGGCCTAGGCTAGGCTATTAAAGGGACAGATACCCAGAAACAGGTTTGGCAAACAGAAAGCAGGCACAGAAACTAGAAGAGATAAAACAGAGTCTGATGCAAGGGATAAGAAAGGAACCCTAGGCCACAAGTGAGAATAGAGGGACAAGCACGGAGAGGAGAACATTGTCATCTATTCAAGTCTATGGGGAGGTCATGCTGATTCAAGCTTGCAACTTCATTGGAAACAAGTGGCCGGACTTGGGGTTCATCACACCTACAGTGCCCTTGTGCCTTAAGCATAATGCAAAGTCAAGAAAGATGTCTTGAGGACATTGAAGAGAAGAATCGATGCCTCCTTTCCAAGGCCCATAGCATTCTTTGAAGGTCAGTCTCTTTTTCCGAAGCTCTGGTGTCACGTGGGCCCACTGGGCACATGGTAATGTGTCCCAAGAGATGTCTTGGAAGCCTTGAAGGAATGGAGCCCTGTCACGCTTGGGGTATGTCTCTTTGTTTGGAAGTGCTCTACAAGGGTGCTGAAAAGCACCCTCTTCCACAGGGCTTCGTTCCTTCGTGAAGGCTGCCCTCCCAGGCTAGTGTGCTCTGTTTGCCTCCATCGAAATTCTCTCCCCCTACCTCTTGCCGTAGAAGGATTATTGATTATGTGTTTTGACACCATATGTAAGGAAGTTGCACGAAAATTAGAACTTTACAGTTGTGTTTCAAGAAAAATACACAGGCCAGGGTAGAGGATGTAGGGCAAACAAATGGCCCACCCTATAAAAATTAAGTAAGCCCGTATCTGGACGGAATCTAGGGGAACGTTCAAGGATCAGGGGTCAAGTTCGAAACTTCCCAAATCCGGAAAAGAGACAGAAAAATCTCTTTCCTGGAGAGTGGAATTCATCCGATTTGTCTAAGTTGTCTTGGAAACATTGTGTCCGTGAAGGGGGTTGCCAGGACCACCTCGAATTTGGAGTTTCTGATCTCAGGATGTCAAACCAACCCACATGACCACGTGTTCTCAGTGCTTAGTTTGACCCAGGCTAGGATAGCCAAGAGTCCTACAAGTGACCGGTGCAAATTCAAGGACAACAACCAAGAGTCACGAAAGCACTCACACCTCACCCTAGAGAACATACAGCGATTAAAGAAATACAAACTAATCACTTGGAATGAAGGAGAACGGACTGAGAAGCATGTCTAAGGGAGATAGCTGAGAAAGACCATGACGAGTATACTATGGAAAAGAAAAAGAGGACCCAGAAAATGGAAGGTGAACAGAAATCACACCTGAATTATCCACAATGAAAGATGATGTCCGTCTTTAGACAGACTCTGCTGGAACGTTTGAAAGTCAGAGAAATTCACAAGCCAAAAAACGGCAGCGAAGGTCAAGCATGGGCTAACTGGGAAGGGTGAGTTATGAGACTGCTCCAAGCAGGCTCTGAAACCTGTATCCATGAAGCATGCTGGACCTCAGAGACACACTTATGACAAATCCTCTGACATCACAATGGACCCGAAAAACAACCTAGCCTCATCTACACAGTGCTAGAGTTGGGCTCACTAGTATATTTAACTCCCATTGCACTCAACTGCACGTTGCCACTGAACATGTAAGTGGCCGGCCGGTGGTGCAGTGGTGAGGTCCGCACCTCCTGGGTCTGTGGCCCAGTATGGGCTGGGTGGAATCCTCGGTTTGGGCCTCCTCACCACTGCTTCAGTTGTTCTGGTGCAGGCGTCCGAGGTAGACTAGAGGCAGATGGGATGGGACGTTGGACAGGGCCAGACTTCCACAGCAAATACAGGAGCATTGCCAGCAGATGTGAGCACAGCAATGCACTTGTGCCAAAACAAAACCAATTAAAAGTTGCAAAGAATAGAAAAACTGAAGCTAAGGAAAAAAAAAAAAACAAAAAAACAGGAGCTTGCCATTACGAAGAATAGGATCTCTGTGAATAACCTTAGCAAAACAGGTGAATTCTATGTTAATTCAAAAACTAGCAAACCTTTGGGGAAAGAAACTCAAGAAGACACAAGAAAAAAAAAGATATCGAGGGATCTAGGAATGGAAGGATTAACACACTTGAAAGGTTCATACCGCAGTAAGGAATCTCTGGATTCCATGCAATCCCAGTCAAAGTTGCAGCAGTATTTGCCACAGAGAAGAAGAGAGAATCCTAAAGTTTCTAGCCAGCAACACGAGACCCTGACTAGGCAAAGGAATCCTCAGGAAAACGAACAAAGCAGCACGTGTCACAATTTCTGATTTCAACATAGAGGACGAAGCGCTAGGTACCGAAACGGCACAGTCTGGGCCCCAAAACAGGCATGAAGACCCATGCAAAACAATTGAGAGCCCAGAGCCCAACTCAAACTTACATGGACAGCCCATTTTGGACCAGGGAGCCAAGTGGAGACAGCGGAGAAAGGAGAGTCTCTACAATAAACGGTGCTGGGAAGCCTGCACAGCCACATGGAACACAACGAGAGTACACCATGCTGTTACACCTGGCACACACACCACCTGAAATGGATTAAAGCCTTGAATGGCAGACTTGAAACCGTGAACCTTGTAGGAGAAGACCTAGGCAGAGTGCTCTTTGCCATCTGTCTGAGCCGCCTATTGGGAAGAAGCATGTCTGACTGGGCAAGGGCAACAAAGGAAACAAGAAACAAACGGGACCACATCAAATGCACACACTTCTGCCAGTCAAGGAAACCATCAACTGAATACTAAGACACCACAACAATTGGGAGAGGATGTTTGCAAACCACACATCGGACAAGGGGTGAAAAGCCCAAAGATACAATCAACTCGCACGTCTCCACAAGAAAAAAAACAAGCCAATGAAAACCTGGTCAAAAGATGGAAGCAGAGATTTCTCCGAAGAAGACAGAAAGAGGGCCAGTAGGTGCATGAAAACTTGTTCACCATCATTAAGTCTCAGGAAAATGCAAATCCAAACTGCAAGGACATGGCAGCTCACTGTGGTCAGCATGGCTAGAAGGAAGCAGACAGGAAATAACAAGTGTCAGAGAGGAGGTGGAGAGAAGGGAAGCCTCCTGCACTGCTGGTGGGAGTGTAACCCGGTGCAGCCACGATGCCAAAGGTGTGCAACTGCCTCAGAAATTTAAGCATCCATGTCCCGTATGACCCAGCTATTAACCTGCCGCTTGTTTATCCAAAAAAGTCAGAAAGACTACCGCATGAAGACATGTGCATGGCTGTGTTCACCACAGTCTTACTCCTGATATCCAAGGCTTGGAAAGCACCCTGGTGTCCAGCAAGGGATGATTGGAGAAGGAAGATGGGCTATAGCCACACAATGGTATACCACTCAGCCGGAACAAATGATGCAATCCAGCCATTTGTGACCACCAGAATGGCTGTGAGGGTTTTAGGGGAAGTGTAACAAGCCCCAGTGAGAAATTCAAATACCATAGAATCTCACTTACAAGGAGAAGAAAAAGCAAGCACTAACCAACAGGTGGCACTGAACATTTGTATGCGGGCTCCCAGAGGCAAAGAGGGGCGGTGACGGAGGGTGAAAGAGAAGATTAGGCACAAGTGTGTGGTGAGGGCCTGTGATTAGTCTTACACTGGTGAAGATGATGTAAGCTACACAGAAGTCTAAAGCAATGAGGATGTGAATCTGGAAGTTATAGTACGTTCTAAGGCAGGGTCATGGCTATAAATTCACCTCAAATCAAAAATCCAAAAAGGGGTCCAGAATGATGTCATAAAGCTTTGGGGGCGGAAAGAGTTTACAGAAGGTGAACTTCCAAGGATGGAAAATCACCTCCAAATGCTTACAGATGCTACAGAAAGGCAGACCATTCCAAATAGGTGAAGAGGAATACTACGAAGAGAACATGATCAGTCCTAAACCCATGAACGAACGGAAAATGTTACCGTCCATGATGTTATTACTAATCACCTTCACGAATAATCCAAACAGGCCCACGTCTTCCCAAGTTCAGGCAAAAGGTTGGTCCAAAAGTACAATTCAGGGCCGGCCCTGTGGTGGAGCAGGGAAGTGCCCACATTCCGCTTGGGCGGCCCGGGCCTCACTGTTTCACATTACGAGTGCATATCACATTAGTAGTGTTAGGAAATATAGATTTCATGGTATGGTGCGGGCAGAGATCATAAATAAGCAGCAATTGTGAGGATACGTTATCAATACGCACAAGAAAAGGAACCATAAGAATATTGCAATCTATGGAAGTATCTGGTACACTTCCCAAAGGCAGAAGGAAGGAAAACTTGTGACCTGCCAAGGTGGAATTGGCAGAGTGCCACGAGATGACACCATCATTGTGCGTCAGAACATTCCCTGGGCAACTTCAACTTGTGAGGGAGTCCAGGACTTTTTCTGGGTAAGGTCCACCCATTTTGCCATCTACCCAAGATATAAGAGATAAAACCCAGGATAATCTTACAGGAGTGAAACCAGTGTCTAGAGAGAATGTAGGAGCCCTTTCGAAGTTCAAGGAGAAAGATAGAAACTGACAACAATTGCAGAAAAAGGAAAACTATCCTACCTAGACAGGGTGAGGAGTCAGACTGGTCTGAGATGGCTGTGAAACTCTGTGTGCACGGAGGTTGTCAGGACAACTTCGAATTTTGAGGTCGCTTATGACATCACGGTGAACATGTCCCCCAGGGTGGCCGCATGGTTACAGTCTGAGGATTGGCCTAGGCTAGGCTATTAAAGGGACAGATACCCAGAAACAGGTTTGGCAAACAGAAAGCAGGCACAGAAACTAGAAGAGATAAAACAGAGTCTGATGCAAGGGATAAGAAAGGAACCCTAGGCCACAAGTGAGAATAGAGGGACAAGCACGGAGAGGAGAACATTGTCATCTATTCAAGTCTATGGGGAGGTCATGCTGATTCAAGCTTGCAACTTCATTGGAAACAAGTGGCCGGACTTGGGGTTCATCACACCTACAGTGCCCTTGTGCCTTAAGCATAATGCAAAGTCAAGAAAGATGTCTTGAGGACATTGAAGAGAAGAATCGATGCCTCCTTTCCAAGGCCCATAGCATTCTTTGAAGGTCAGTCTCTTTTTCCGAAGCTCTGGTGTCACGTGGGCCCACTGGGCACATGGTAATGTGTCCCAAGAGATGTCTTGGAAGCCTTGAAGGAATGGAGCCCTGTCACGCTTGGGGTATGTCTCTTTGTTTGGAAGTGCTCTACAAGGGTGCTGAAAAGCACCCTCTTCCACAGGGCTTCGTTCCTTCGTGAAGGCTGCCCTCCCAGGCTAGTGTGCTCTGTTTGCCTCCATCGAAATTCTCTCCCCCTACCTCTTGCCGTAGAAGGATTATTGATTATGTGTTTTGACACCATATGTAAGGAAGTTGCACGAAAATTAGAACTTTACAGTTGTGTTTCAAGAAAAATACACAGGCCAGGGTAGAGGATGTAGGGCAAACAAATGGCCCACCCTATAAAAATTAAGTAAGCCCGTATCTGGACGGAATCTAGGGGAACGTTCAAGGATCAGGGGTCAAGTTCGAAACTTCCCAAATCCGGAAAAGAGACAGAAAAATCTCTTTCCTGGAGAGTGGAATTCATCCGATTTGTCTAAGTTGTCTTGGAAACATTGTGTCCGTGAAGGGGGTTGCCAGGACCACCTCGAATTTGGAGTTTCTGATCTCAGGATGTCAAACCAACCCACATGACCACGTGTTCTCAGTGCTTAGTTTGACCCAGGCTAGGATAGCCAAGAGTCCTACAAGTGACCGGTGCAAATTCAAGGACAACAACCAAGAGTCACGAAAGCACTCACACCTCACCCTAGAGAACATACAGCGATTAAAGAAATACAAACTAATCACTTGGAATGAAGGAGAACGGACTGATAAGCATGTCTAAGGGAGATAGCTGAGAAAGACCATGACGAGTATACTATGGAAAAGAAAAAGAGGACCCAGAAAATGGAAGGTGAACAGAAATCACACCTGAATTATCCACAATGAAAGATGATGTCCGTCTTTAGACAGACTCTGCTGGAACGTTTGAAAGTCAGAGAAATTCACAAGCCAAAAAACGGCAGCGAAGGTCAAGCATGGGCTAACTGGGAAGGGTGAGTTATGAGACTGCTCCAAGCAGGCTCTGAAACCTGTATCCATGAAGCATGCTGGACCTCAGAGACACACTTATGACAAATCCTCTGACATCACAATGGACCCGAAAAACAACCTAGCCTCATCTACACAGTGCTAGAGTTGGGCTCACTAGTATATTTAACTCCCATTGCACTCAACTGCACGTTGCCACTGAACATGTAAGTGGCCGGCCGGTGGTGCAGTGGTGAGGTCCGCACCTCCTGGGTCTGTGGCCCAGTATGGGCTGGGTGGAATCCTCGGTTTGGGCCTCCTCACCACTGCTTCAGTTGTTCTGGTGCAGGCGTCCGAGGTAGAGTAGAGGCAGATGGGATGGGACGTTGGACAGGGCCAGACTTCCACAGCAAATACAGGAGCATTGCCAGCAGATGTGAGCACAGCAATGCACTTGTGCCAAAACAAAACCAATTAAAAGTTGCAAAGAATAGAAAAACTGAAGCTAAGGAAAAAAAAAAAACAAAAAAACAGGAGCTTGCCATTACGAAGAATAGGATCTCTGTGAATAACCTTAGCAAAACAGGTGAATTCTATGTTAATTCAAAAACTAGCAAACCTTTGGGGAAAGAAACTCAAGAAGACACAAGAAAAAAAAAGATATCGAGGGATCTAGGAATGGAAGGATTAACACACTTGAAAGGTTCATACCGCAGTAAGGAATCTCTGGATTCCATGCAATCCCAGTCAAAGTTGCAGCAGTATTTGCCACAGAGAAGAAGAGAGAATCCTAAAGTTTCTAGCCAGCAACACGAGACCCTGACTAGGCAAAGGAATCCTCAGGAAAACGAACAAAGCAGCACGTGTCACAATTTCTGATTTCAACATAGAGGACGAAGCGCTAGGTACCGAAACGGCACAGTCTGGGCCCCAAAACAGGCATGAAGACCCATGCAAAACAATTGAGAGCCCAGAGCCCAACTCAAACTTACATGGACAGCCCATTTTGGACCAGGGAGCCAAGTGGAGACAGCGGAGAAAGGAGAGTCTCTACAATAAACGGTGCTGGGAAGCCTGCACAGCCACATGGAACACAACGAGAGTACACCATGCTGTTACACCTGGCACACACACCACCTGAAATGGATTAAAGCCTTGAATGGCAGACTTGAAACCGAGAACCTTGTAGGAGAAGACCTAGGCAGAGTGCTCTTTGCCATCTGTCTGAGCCGCCTATTGGGAAGAAGCATGTCTGACTGGGCAAGGGCAACAAAGGAAACAAGAAACAAACGGGACCACATCAAATGCACACACTTCTGCCAGTCAAGGAAACCATCAACTGAATACTAAGACACCACAACAATTGGGAGAGGATGTTTGCAAACCACACATCGGACAAGGGGTGAAAAGCCCAAAGATACAATCAACTCGCACGTCTCCACAAGAAAAAAAACAAGCCAATGAAAACCTGGTCAAAAGATGGAAGCAGAGATTTCTCCGAAGAAGACAGAAAGAGGGCCAGTAGGTGCATGAAAACTTGTTCACCATCATTAAGTCTCAGGAAAATGCAAATCCAAACTGCAAGCACATGGCAGCTCACTGTGGTCAGCATGGCTAGAAGGAAGCAGACAGGAAATAACAAGTGTCAGAGAGGAGGTGGAGAGAAGGGAAGCCTCCTGCACTGCTGGTGGGAGTGTAACCCGGTGCAGCCACGATGCCAAAGGTGTGCAACTGCCTCAGAAATTTAAGCATCCATGTCCCGTATGACCCAGCTATTAACCTGCCGCTTGTTTATCCAAAAAAGTCAGAAAGACTACCGCATAAAGACATGTGCATGGCTGTGTTCACCACAGTCTTACTCCTGATATCCAAGGCTTGGAAAGCACCCTGGTGTCCAGCAAGGGATGATTGGAGAAGGAAGATGGGCTATAGCCACACAATGGTATACCACTCAGCCGGAACAAATGATGCAATCCAGCCATTTGTGACCACCAGAATGGCTGTGAGGGTTTTAGGGGAAGTGTAACAAGCCCCAGTGAGAAATTCAAATACCATAGAATCTCACTTACAAGGAGAAGAAAAAGCAAGCACTAACCAACAGGTGGCACTGAACATTTGTATGCGGGCTCCCAGAGGCAAAGAGGGGCGGTGACGGAGGGTGAAAGAGAAGATTAGGCACAAGTGTGTGGTGAGGGCCTGTGATTAGTCTTACACTGGTGAAGATGATGTAAGCTACACAGAAGTCTAAAGCAATGAGGATGTGAATCTGGAAGTTATAGTACGTTCTAAGGCAGGGTCATGGCTATAAATTCACCTCAAATCAAAAATCCACAAAGGGGTCCAGAATGATGTCATAAAGCTTTGGGGGCGGAAAGAGTTTACAGAAGGTGAACTTCCAAGGATGGAAAATCACCTCCAAATGCTTACAGATGCTACAGAAAGGCAGACCATTCCAAATAGGTGAAGAGGAATACTACGAAGAGAACATGATCAGTCCTAAACCCATGAACGAACGGAAAATGTTACCGTCCATGATGTTATTACTAATCACCTTCACGAATAATCCAAACAGGCCCACGTCTTCCCAAGTTCAGGCAAAAGGTTGGTCCAAAAGTACAATTCAGGGCCGGCCCTGTGGTGGAGCAGGGAAGTGCCCACATTCCGCTTGGGCGGCCCGGGCCTCACTGTTTCACATTACGAGTGCATATCACATTAGTAGTGTTAGGAAATATAGATTTCATGGTATGGTGCGGGCAGAGATCATAAATAAGCAGCAATTGTGAGGATACGTTATCAATACGCACAAGAAAAGGAACCATAAGAATATTACAATCTATGGAAGTATCTGGTACACTTCCCAAAGGCAGAAGGAAGGAAAACTTGTGACCTGCCAAGGTGGATTTGGCAGAGTGCCACGAGATGACACCATCATTGTGCGTCAGAACATTCCCTGGGCAACTTCAACTTGTGAGGGAGTCCAGGACTTTTTCTGGGTAAGGTCCACCCATTTTGCCATCTACCCAAGATATAAGAGATAAAACCCAGGATAATCTTACAGGAGTGAAACCAGTGTCTAGAGAGAATGTAGGAGCCCTTTCGAAGTTCAAGGAGAAAGATAGAAACTGACAACAATTGCAGAAAAAGGAAAACTATCCTACCTAGACAGGGTGAGGAGTCAGACTGGTCTGAGATGGCTGTGAAACTCTGTGTGCACGGAGGTTGTCAGGACAACTTCGAATTTTGAGGTCGCTTATGACATCACGGTGACCATGCCCCCCAGGGTGGCCGCATGGTTACAGTCTGAGGATTGGCCTAGGCTAGGCTATTAAAGGGACAGATACCCAGAAACAGGTTTGGCAAACAGAAAGCAGGCACAGAAACTAGAAGAGATAAAACAGAGTCTGATGCAAGGGATAAGAAAGGAACCCTAGGCCACAAGTGAGAATAGAGGGACAAGCACGGAGAGGAGAACATTGTCATCTATTCAAGTCTATGGGGAGGTCATGCTGATTCAAGCTTGCAACTTCATTGGAAACAAGTGGCCGGACTTGGGGTTCATCACACCTACAGTGCCCTTGTGCCTTAAGCATAATGCAAAGTCAAGAAAGATGTCTTGAGGACATTGAAGAGAAGAATCGATGCCTCCTTTCCAAGGCCCATAGCATTCTTTGAAGGTCAGTCTCTTTTTCCGAAGCTCTGGTGTCACATGGGCCCACTGGGCACATGGTAATGTGTCCCAAGAGATGTCTAGGAAGCCTTGAAGGAATGGAGCCCTGTCATGCTTGGGGTATGTCTCTTTGTTTGGAAGTGCTCTACAAGGGTGCTGAAAAGCACCCTCTTCCACAGGGCTTCGTTCCTTCGTGAAGGCTGCCCTCCCAGGCTAGTGTGCTCTGTTTGCCTCCATCGAAATTCTCTCCCCCTACCTCTTGCCGTAGAAGGATTATTGATTATGTGTTTTGACACCATATGTAAGGAAGTTGCACGAAAATTAGAACTTTACAGTTGTGTTTCAAGAAAAATACACAGGCCAGGGTAGAGGATGTAGGGCAAACAAATGGCCCACCCTATAAAAATTAAGTAAGCCCGTATCTGGACGGAATCTAGGGGAACGTTCAAGGATCAGGGGTCAAGTTCGAAACTTCCCAAATCCGGAAAAGAGACAGAAAAATCTCTTTCCTGGAGAGTGGAATTCATCCGATTTGTCTAAGTTGTCTTGGAAACATTGTGTCCGTGAAGGGGGTTGCCAGGACCACCTCGAATTTGGAGTTTCTGATCTCAGGATGTCAAACCAACCCACATGACCACGTGTTCTCAGTGCTTAGTTTGACCCAGGCTAGGATAGCCAAGAGTCCTACAAGTGACCGGTGCAAATTCAAGGACAACAACCAAGAGTCACGAAAGCACTCACACCTCACCCTAGAGAACATACAGCGATTAAAGAAATACAAACTAATCACTTGGAATGAAGGAGAACGGACTGAGAAGCATGTCTAAGGGAGATAGCTGAGAAAGACCATGACGAGTATACTATGGAAAAGAAAAAGAGGACCCAGAAAATGGAAGGTGAACAGAAATCACACCTGAATTATCCACAATGAAAGATGATGTCCGTCTTTAGACAGACTCTGCTGGAACGTTTGAAAGTCAGAGAAATTCACAAGCCAAAAAACGGCAGCGAAGGTCAAGCATGGGCTAACTGGGAAGGGTGAGTTATGAGACTGCTCCAAGCAGGCTCTGAAACCTGTATCCATGAAGCATGCTGGACCTCAGAGACACACTTATGACAAATCCTCTGACATCACAATGGACCCGAAAAACAACCTAGCCTCATCTACACAGTGCTAGAGTTGGGCTCACTAGTATATTTAACTCCCATTGCACTCAACTGCACGTTGCCACTGAACATGTAAGTGGCCGGCCGGTGGTGCAGTGGTGAGGTCCGCACCTCCTGGGTCTGTGGCCCAGTATGGGCTGGGTGGAATCCTCGGTTTGGGCCTCCTCACCACTGCTTCAGTTGTTCTGGTGCAGGCGTCCGAGGTAGAGTAGAGGCAGATGGGATGGGACGTTGGACAGGGCCAGACTTCCACAGCAAATACAGGAGCATTGCCAGCAGATGTGAGCACAGCAATGCACTTGTGCCAAAACAAAACCAATTAAAAGTTGCAAAGAATAGAAAAACTGAAGCTAAGGAAAAAAAAAAAAAACAAAAAAACAGGAGCTTGCCATTACGAAGAATAGGATCTCTGTGAATAACCTTAGCAAAACAGGTGAATTCTATGTTAATTCAAAAACTAGCAAACCTTTGGGGAAAGAAACTCAAGAAGACACAAGAAAAAAAAAGATATCGAGGGATCTAGGAATGGAAGGATTAACACACTTGAAAGGTTCATACCGCAGTAAGGAATCTCTGGATTCCATGCAATCCCAGTCAAAGTTGCAGCAGTATTTGCCACAGAGAAGAAGAGAGAATCCTAAAGTTTCTAGCCAGCAACACGAGACCCTGACTAGGCAAAGGAATCCTCAGGAAAACGAACAAAGCAGCACGTGTCACAATTTCTGATTTCAACATAGAGGACGAAGCGCTAGGTACCGAAACGGCACAGTCTGGGCCCCAAAACAGGCATGAAGACCCATGCAAAACAATTGAGAGCCCAGAGCCCAACTCAAACTTACATGGACAGCCCATTTTGGACCAGGGAGCCAAGTGGAGACAGCGGAGAAAGGAGAGTCTCTACAATAAACGGTGCTGGGAAGCCTGCGCAGCCACATGGAACACAACGAGAGTACACCATGCTGTTACACCTGGCACACACACCACCTGAAATGGATTAAAGCCTTGAATGGCAGACTTGAAACCGAGAACCTTGTAGGAGAAGACCTAGGCAGAGTGCTCTTTGCCATCTGTCTGAGCCGCCTATTGGGAAGAAGCATGTCTGACTGGGCAAGGGCAACAAAGGAAACAAGAAACAAACGGGACCACATCAAATGCACACACTTCTGCCAGTCAAGGAAACCATCAACTGAATACTAAGACACCACAACAATTGGGAGAGGATGTTTGCAAACCACACATCGGACAAGGGGTGAAAAGCCCAAAGATACAATCAACTCGCACGTCTCCACAAGAAAAAAAACAAGCCAATGAAAACCTGGTCAAAAGATGGAAGCAGAGATTTCTCCGAAGAAGACAGAAAGAGGGCCAGTAGGTGCATGAAAACTTGTTCACCATCATTAAGTCTCAGGAAAATGCAAATCCAAACTGCAAGGACATGGCAGCTCACTGTGGTCAGCATGGCTAGAAGGAAGCAGACAGGAAATAACAAGTGTCAGAGAGGAGGTGGAGAGAAGGGAAGCCTCCTGCACTGCTGGTGGGAGTGTAACCCGGTGCAGCCACGATGCCAAAGGTGTGCAACTGCCTCAGAAATTTAAGCATCCATGTCCCGTATGACCCAGCTATTAACCTGCCGCTTGTTTATCCAAAAAAGTCAGAAAGACTACCGCATGAAGACATGTGCATGGCTGTGTTCACCACAGTCTTACTCCTGATATCCAAGGCTTGGAAAGCACCCTGGTGTCCAGCAAGGGATGATTGGAGAAGGAAGATGGGCTATAGCCACACAATGGTATACCACTCAGCCGGAACAAATGATGCAATCCAGCCATTTGTGACCACCAGAATGGCTGTGAGGGTTTTAGGGGAAGTGTAACAAGCCCCAGTGAGAAATTCAAATACCATAGAATCTCACTTACAAGGAGAAGAAAAAGCAAGCACTAACCAACAGGTGGCACTGAACATTTGTATGCGGGCTCCCAGAGGCAAAGAGGGGCGGTGACGGAGGGTGAAAGAGAAGATTAGGCACAAGTGTGTGGTGAGGGCCTGTGATTAGTCTTACACTGGTGAAGATGATGTAAGCTACACAGAAGTCTAAAGCAATGAGGATGTGAATCTGGAAGTTATAGTACGTTCTAAGGCAGGGTCATGGCTATAAATTCACCTCAAATCAAAAATCCAAAAAGGGGTCCAGAATGATGTCATAAAGCTTTGGGGGCGGAAAGAGTTTACAGAAGGTGAACTTCCAAGGATGGAAAATCACCTCCAAATGCTTACAGATGCTACAGAAAGGCAGACCATTCCAAATAGGTGAAGAGGAATACTACGAAGAGAACATGATCAGTCCTAAACCCATGAACGAACGGAAAATGTTACCGTCCATGATGTTATTACTAATCACCTTCACGAATAATCCAAACAGGCCCACGTCTTCCCAAGTTCAGGCAAAAGGTTGGTCCAAAAGTACAATTCAGGGCCGGCCCTGTGGTGGAGCAGGGAAGTGCCCACATTCCGCTTGGGCGGCCCGGGCCTCACTGTTTCACATTACGAGTGCATATCACATTAGTAGTGTTAGGAAATATAGATTTCATGGTATGGTGCGGGCAGAGATCATAAATAAGCAGCAATTGTGAGGATACGTTATCAATACGCACAAGAAAAGGAACCATAAGAATATTGCAATCTATGGAAGTATCTGGTACACTTCCCAAAGGCAGAAGGAAGGAAAACTTGTGACCTGCCAAGGTGGAATTGGCAGAGTGCCACGAGATGACACCATCATTGTGCGTCAGAACATTCCCTGGGCAACTTCAACTTGTGAGGGAGTCCAGGACTTTTTCTGGGTAAGGTCCACCCATTTTGCCATCTACCCAAGATATAAGAGATAAAACCCAGGATAATCTTACAGGAGTGAAACCAGTGTCTAGAGAGAATGTAGGAGCCCTTTCGAAGTTCAAGGAGAAAGATAGAAACTGACAACAATTGCAGAAAAAGGAAAACTATCCTACCTAGACAGGGTGAGGAGTCAGACTGGTCTGAGATGGCTGTGAAACTCTGTGTGCACGGAGGTTGTCAGGACAACTTCGAATTTTGAGGTCGCTTATGACATCACGGTGAACATGCCCCCCAGGGTGGCCGCATGGTTACAGTCTGAGGATTGGCCTAGGCTAGGCTATTAAAGGGACAGATACCCAGAAACAGGTTTGGCAAACAGAAAGCAGGCACAGAAACTAGAAGAGATAAAACAGAGTCTGATGCAAGGGATAAGAAAGGAACCCTAGGCCACAAGTGAGAATAGAGGGACAAGCACGGAGAGGAGAACATTGTCATCTATTCAAGTCTATGGGGAGGTCATGCTGATTCAAGCTTGCAACTTCATTGGAAACAAGTGGCCGGACTTGGGGTTCATCACACCTACAGTGCCCTTGTGCCTTAAGCATAATGCAAAGTCAAGAAAGATGTCTTGAGGACATTGAAGAGAAGAATCGATGCCTCCTTTCCAAGGCCCATAGCATTCTTTGAAGGTCAGTCTCTTTTTCCGAAGCTCTGGTGTCACGTGGGCCCACTGGGCACATGGTAATGTGTCCCAAGAGATGTCTAGGAAGCCTTGAAGGAATGGAGCCCTGTCACGCTTGGGGTATGTCTCTTTGTTTGGAAGTGCTCTACAAGGGTGCTGAAAAGCACCCTCTTCCACAGGGCTTCGTTCCTTCGTGAAGGCTGCCCTCCCAGGCTAGTGTGCTCTGTTTGCCTCCATCGAAATTCTCTCCCCCTACCTCTTGCCGTAGAAGGATTATTGATTATGTGTTTTGACACCATATGTAAGGAAGTTGCACGAAAATTAGAACTTTACAGTTGTGTTTCAAGAAAAATACACAGGCCAGGGTAGAGGATGTAGGGCAAACAAATGGCCCACCCTATAAAAATTAAGTAAGCCCGTATCTGGACGGAATCTAGGGGAACGTTCAAGGATCAGGGGTCAAGTTCGAAACTTCCCAAATCCGGAAAAGAGACAGAAAAATCTCTTTCCTGGAGAGTGGAATTCATCCGATTTGTCTAAGTTGTCTTGGAAACATTGTGTCCGTGAAGGGGGTTGCCAGGACCACCTCGAATTTGGAGTTTCTGATCTCAGGATGTCAAACCAACCCACATGACCACGTGTTCTCAGTGCTTAGTTTGACCCAGGCTAGGATAGCCAAGAGTCCTACAAGTGACCGGTGCAAATTCAAGGACAACAACCAAGAGTCACGAAAGCACTCACACCTCACCCTAGAGAACATACAGCGATTAAAGAAATACAAACTAATCACTTGGAATGAAGGAGAACGGACTGATAAGCATGTCTAAGGGAGATAGCTGAGAAAGACCATGACGAGTATACTATGGAAAAGAAAAAGAGGACCCAGAAAATGGAAGGTGAACAGAAATCACACCTGAATTATCCACAATGAAAGATGATGTCCGTCTTTAGACAGACTCTGCTGGAACGTTTGAAAGTCAGAGAAATTCACAAGCCAAAAAACGGCAGCGAAGGTCAAGCATGGGCTAACTGGGAAGGGTGAGTTATGAGACTGCTCCAAGCAGGCTCTGAAACCTGTATCCATGAAGCTGGCTGGACCTCAGAGACACACTTATGACAAATCCTCTGACATCACAATGGACCCGAAAAACAACCTAGCCTCATCTACACAGTGCTAGAGTTGGGCTCACTAGTATATTTAACTCCCATTGCACTCAACTGCACGTTGCCACTGAACATGTAAGTGGCCGGCCGGTGGTGCAGTGGTGAGGTCCGCACCTCCTGGGTCTGTGGCCCAGTATGGGCTGGGTGGAATCCTCGGTTTGGGCCTCCTCACCACTGCTTCAGTTGTTCTGGTGCAGGCGTCCGAGGTAGAGTAGAGGCAGATGGGATGGGACGTTGGACAGGGCCAGACTTCCACAGCAAATACAGGAGCATTGCCAGCAGATGTGAGCACAGCAATGCACTTGTGCCAAAACAAAACCAATTAAAAGTTGCAAAGAATAGAAAAACTGAAGCTAAGGAAAAAAAAAAAACAAAAAAACAGGAGCTTGCCATTACGAAGAATAGGATCTCTGTGAATAACCTTAGCAAAACAGGTGAATTCTATGTTAATTCAAAAACTAGCAAACCTTTGGGGAAAGAAACTCAAGAAGACACAAGAAAAAAAAAGATATCGAGGGATCTAGGAATGGAAGGATTAACACACTTGAAAGGTTCATACCGCAGTAAGGAATCTCTGGATTCCATGCAATCCCAGTCAAAGTTGCAGCAGTATTTGCCACAGAGAAGAAGAGAGAATCCTAAAGTTTCTAGCCAGCAACACGAGACCCTGACTAGGCAAAGGAATCCTCAGGAAAACGAACAAAGCAGCACGTGTCACAATTTCTGATTTCAACATAGAGGACGAAGCGCTAGGTACCGAAACGGCACAGTCTGGGCCCCAAAACAGGCATGAAGACCCATGCAAAACAATTGAGAGCCCAGAGCCCAACTCAAACTTACATGGACAGCCCATTTTGGACCAGGGAGCCAAGTGGAGACAGCGGAGAAAGGAGAGTCTCTACAATAAACGGTGCTGGGAAGCCTGCACAGCCACATGGAACACAACGAGAGTACACCATGCTGTTACACCTGGCACACACACCACCTGAAATGGATTAAAGCCTTGAATGGCAGACTTGAAACCGAGAACCTTGTAGGAGAAGACCTAGGCAGAGTGCTCTTTGCCATCTGTCTGAGCCGCCTATTGGGAAGAAGCATGTCTGACTGGGCAAGGGCAACAAAGGAAACAAGAAACAAACGGGACCACATCAAATGCACACACTTCTGCCAGTCAAGGAAACCATCAACTGAATACTAAGACACCACAACAATTGGGAGAGGATGTTTGCAAACCACACATCGGACAAGGGGTGAAAAGCCCAAAGATACAATCAACTCGCACGTCTCCACAAGAAAAAAAACAAGCCAATGAAAACCTGGTCAAAAGATGGAAGCAGAGATTTCTCCGAAGAAGACAGAAAGAGGGCCAGTAGGTGCATGAAAACTTGTTCACCATCATTAAGTCTCAGGAAAATGCAAATCCAAACTGCAAGCACATGGCAGCTCACTGTGGTCAGCATGGCTAGAAGGAAGCAGACAGGAAATAACAAGTGTCAGAGAGGAGGTGGAGAGAAGGGAAGCCTCCTGCACTGCTGGTGGGAGTGTAACCCGGTGCAGCCACGATGCCAAAGGTGTGCAACTGCCTCAGAAATTTAAGCATCCATGTCCCGTATGACCCAGCTATTAACCTGCCGCTTGTTTATCCAAAAAAGTCAGAAAGACTACCGCATGAAGACATGTGCATGGCTGTGTTCACCACAGTCTTACTCCTGATATCCAAGGCTTGGAAAGCACCCTGGTGTCCAGCAAGGGATGATTGGAGAAGGAAGATGGGCTATAGCCACACAATGGTATACCACTCAGCCGGAACAAATGATGCAATCCAGCCATTTGTGACCACCAGAATGGCTGTGAGGGTTTTAGGGGAAGTGTAACAAGCCCCAGTGAGAAATTCAAATACCATAGAATCTCACTTACAAGGAGAAGAAAAAGCAAGCACTAACCAACAGGTGGCACTGAACATTTGTATGCGGGCTCCCAGAGGCAAAGAGGGGCGGTGACGGAGGGTGAAAGAGAAGATTAGGCACAAGTGTGTGGTGAGGGCCTGTGATTAGTCTTACACTGGTGAAGATGATGTAAGCTACACAGAAGTCTAAAGCAATGAGGATGTGAATCTGGAAGTTATAGTACGTTCTAAGGCAGGGTCATGGCTATAAATTCACCTCAAATCAAAAATCCAAAAAGGGGTCCAGAATGATGTCATAAAGCTTTGGGGGCGGAAAGAGTTTACAGAAGGTGAACTTCCAAGGATGGAAAATCACCTCCAAATGCTTACAGATGCTACAGAAAGGCAGACCATTCCAAATAGGTGAAGAGGAATACTACGAAGAGAACATGATCAGTCCTAAACCCATGAACGAACGGAAAATGTTACCGTCCATGATGTTATTACTAATCACCTTCACGAATAATCCAAACAGGCCCACGTCTTCCCAAGTTCAGGCAAAAGGTTGGTCCAAAAGTACAATTCAGGGCCGACCCAGTGGTGGAGCAGGGAAGTGCCCACATTCCGCTTGGGCGGCCCGGGCCTCACTGTTTCACATTACGAGTGCATATCACATTAGTAGTGTTAGGAAATATAGATTTCATGGTATGGTGCGGGCAGAGATCATAAATAAGCAGCAATTGTGAGGATACGTTATCAATACGCACAAGAAAAGGAACCATAAGAATATTGCAATCTATGGAAGTATCTGGTACACTTCCCAAAGGCAGAAGGAAGGAAAACTTGTGACCTGCCAAGGTGGAATTGGCAGAGTGCCACGAGATGACACCATCATTGTGCGTCAGAACATTCCCTGGGCAACTTCAACTTGTGAGGGAGTCCAGGACTTTTTCTGGGTAAGGTCCACCCATTTTGCCATCTACCCAAGATATAAGAGATAAAACCCAGGATAATCTTACAGGAGTGAAACCAGTGTCTAGAGAGAATGTAGGAGCCCTTTCGAAGTTCAAGGAGAAAGATAGAAACTGACAACAATTGCAGAAAAAGGAAAACTATCCTACCTAGACAGGGTGAGGAGTCAGACTGGTCTGAGATGGCTGTGAAACTCTGTGTGCACGGAGGTTGTCAGGACAACTTCGAATTTTGAGGTCGCTTATGACATCACGGTGAACATGCCCCCCAGGGTGGCCGCATGGTTACAGTCTGAGGATTGGCCTAGGCTAGGCTATTAAAGGGACAGATACCCAGAAACAGGTTTGGCAAACAGAAAGCAGGCACAGAAACTAGAAGAGATAAAACAGAGTCTGATGCAAGGGATAAGAAAGGAACCCTAGGCCACAAGTGAGAATAGAGGGACAAGCACGGAGAGGAGAACATTGTCATCTATTCAAGTCTATGGGGAGGTCATGCTGATTCAAGCTTGCAACTTCATTGGAAACAAGTGGCCGGACTTGGGGTTCATCACACCTACAGTGCCCTTGTGCCTTAAGCATAATGCAAAGTCAAGAAAGATGTCTTGAGGACATTGAAGAGAAGAATCGATGCCTCCTTTCCAAGGCCCATAGCATTCTTTGAAGGTCAGTCTCTTTTTCCGAAGCTCTGGTGTCACGTGGGCCCACTGGGCACATGGTAATGTGTCCCAAGAGATGTCTAGGAAGCCTTGAAGGAATGGAGCCCTGTCACGCTTGGGGTATGTCTCTTTGTTTGGAAGTGCTCTACAAGGGTGCTGAAAAGCACCCTCTTCCACAGGGCTTCGTTCCTTCGTGAAGGCTGCCCTCCCAGGCTAGTGTGCTCTGTTTGCCTCCATCGAAATTCTCTCCCCCTACCTCTTGCCGTAGAAGGATTATTGATTATGTGTTTTGACACCATATGTAAGGAAGTTGCACGAAAATTAGAACTTTACAGTTGTGTTTCAAGAAAAATACACAGGCCAGGGTAGAGGATGTAGGGCAAACAAATGGCCCACCCTATAAAAATTAAGTAAGCCCGTATCTGGACGGAATCTAGGGGAACGTTCAAGGATCAGGGGTCAAGTTCGAAACTTCCCAAATCCGGAAAAGAGACAGAAAAATCTCTTTCCTGGAGAGTGGAATTCATCCGATTTGTCTAAGTTGTCTTGGAAACATTGTGTCCGTGAAGGGGGTTGCCAGGACCACCTCGAATTTGGAGTTTCTGATCTCAGGATGTCAAACCAACCCACATGACCACGTGTTCTCAGGGCTTAGTTTGACCCAGGCTAGGATAGCCAAGAGTCCTACAAGTGACCGGTGCAAATTCAAGGACAACAACCAAGAGTCACGAAAGCACTCACACCTCACCCTAGAGAACATACAGCGATTAAAGAAATACAAACTAATCACTTGGAATGAAGGAGAACGGACTGATAAGCATGTCTAAGGGAGATAGCTGAGAAAGACCATGACGAGTATACTATGGAAAAGAAAAAGAGGACCCAGAAAATGGAAGGTGAACAGAAATCACACCTGAATTATCCACAATGAAAGATGATGTCCGTCTTTAGACAGACTCTGCTGGAACGTTTGAAAGTCAGAGAAATTCACAAGCCAAAAAACGGCAGCGAAGGTCAAGCATGGGCTAACTGGGAAGGGTGAGTTATGAGACTGCTCCAAGCAGGCTCTGAAACCTGTATCCATGAAGCATGCTGGACCTCAGAGACACACTTATGACAAATCCTCTGACATCACAATGGACCCGAAAAACAACCTAGCCTCATCTACACAGTGCTAGAGTTGGGCTCACTAGTATATTTAACTCCCATTGCACTCAACTGCACGTTGCCACTGAACATGTAAGTGGCCGGCCGGTGGTGCAGTGGTGAGGTCCGCACCTCCTGGGTCTGTGGCCCAGTATGGGCTGGGTGGAATCCTCGGTTTGGGCCTCCTCACCACTGCTTCAGTTGTTCTGGTGCAGGCGTCCGAGGTAGAGTAGAGGCAGATGGGATGGGACGTTGGACAGGGCCAGACTTCCACAGCAAATACAGGAGCATTGCCAGCAGATGTGAGCACAGCAATGCACTTGTGCCAAAACAAAACCAATTAAAAGTTGCAAAGAATAGAAAAACTGAAGCTAAGGAAAAAAAAAAAACAAAAAAACAGGAGCTTGCCATTACGAAGAATAGGATCTCTGTGAATAACCTTAGCAAAACAGGTGAATTCTATGTTAATTCAAAAACTAGCAAACCTTTGGGGAAAGAAACTCAAGAAGACACAAGAAAAAAAAAGATATCGAGGGATCTAGGAATGGAAGGATTAACACACTTGAAAGGTTCATACCGCAGTAAGGAATCTCTGGATTGCATGCAATCCCAGTCAAAGTTGCAGCAGTATTTGCCACAGAGAAGAAGAGAGAATCCTAAAGTTTCTAGCCAGCAACACGAGACCCTGACTAGGCAAAGGAATCCTCAGGAAAACGAACAAAGCAGCACGTGTCACAATTTCTGATTTCAACATAGAGGACGAAGCGCTAGGTACCGAAACGGCACAGTCTGGGCCCCAAAACAGGCATGAAGACCCATGCAAAACAATTGAGAGCCCAGAGCCCAACTCAAACTTACATGGACAGCCCATTTTGGACCAGGGAGCCAAGTGGAGACAGCGGAGAAAGGAGAGTCTCTACAATAAACGGTGCTGGGAAGCCTGCACAGCCACATGGAACACAACGAGAGTACACCATGCTGTTACACCTGGCACACACACCACCTGAAATGGATTAAAGCCTTGAATGGCAGACTTGAAACCGAGAACCTTGTAGGAGAAGACCTAGGCAGAGTGCTCTTTGCCATCTGTCTGAGCCGCCTATTGGGAAGAAGCATGTCTGACTGGGCAAGGGCAACAAAGGAAACAAGAAACAAACGGGACCACATCAAATGCACACACTTCTGCCAGTCAAGGAAACCATCAACTGAATACTAAGACACCACAACAATTGGGAGAGGATGTTTGCAAACCACACATCGGACAAGGGGTGAAAAGCCCAAAGATACAATCAACTCGCACGTCTCCACAAGAAAAAAAACAAGCCAATGAAAACCTGGTCAAAAGATGGAAGCAGAGATTTCTCCGAAGAAGACAGAAAGAGGGCCAGTAGGTGCATGAAAACTTGTTCACCATCATTAAGTCTCAGGAAAATGCAAATCCAAACTGCAAGCACATGGCAGCTCACTGTGGTCAGCATGGCTAGAAGGAAGCAGACAGGAAATAACAAGTGTCAGAGAGGAGGTGGAGAGAAGGGAAGCCTCCTGCACTGCTGGTGGGAGTGTAACCCGGTGCAGCCACGATGCCAAAGGTGTGGAACTGCCTCAGAAATTTAAGCATCCATGTCCCGTATGACCCAGCTATTAACCTGCCGCTTGTTTATCCAAAAAAGTCAGAAAGACTACCGCATGAAGACATGTGCATGGCTGTGTTCACCACAGTCTTACTCCTGATATCCAAGGCTTGGAAAGCACCCTGGTGTCCAGCAAGGGATGATTGGAGAAGGAAGATGGGCTATAGCCACACAATGGTATACCACTCAGCCGGAACAAATGATGCAATCCAGCCATTTGTGACCACCAGAATGGCTGTGAGGGTTTTAGGGGAAGTGTAACAAGCCCCAGTGAGAAATTCAAATACCATAGAATCTCACTTACAAGGAGAAGAAAAAGCAAGCACTAACCAACAGGTGGCACTGAACATTTGTATGCGGGCTCCCAGAGGCAAAGAGGGGCGGTGACGGAGGGTGAAAGAGAAGATTAGGCACAAGTGTGTGGTGAGGGCCTGTGATTAGTCTTACACTGGTGAAGATGATGTAAGCTACACAGAAGTCTAAAGCAATGAGGATGTGAATCTGGAAGTTATAGTACGTTCTAAGGCAGGGTCATGGCTATAAATTCACCTCAAATCAAAAATCCACAAAGGGGTCCAGAATGATGTCATAAAGCTTTGGGGGCGGAAAGAGTTTACAGAAGGTGAACTTCCAAGGATGGAAAATCACCTCCAAATGCTTACAGATGCTACAGAAAGGCAGACCATTCCAAATAGGTGAAGAGGAATACTACGAAGAGAACATGATCAGTCCTAAACCCATGAACGAACGGAAAATGTTACCGTCCATGATGTTATTACTAATCACCTTCACGAATAATCCAAACAGGCCCACGTCTTCCCAAGTTCAGGCAAAAGGTTGGTCCAAAAGTACAATTCAGGGCCGGCCCTGTGGTGGAGCAGGGAAGTGCCCACATTCCGCTTGGGCGGCCCGGGCCTCACTGTTTCACATTACGAGTGCATATCACATTAGTAGTGTTAGGAAATATAGATTTCATGGTATGGTGCGGGCAGAGATCATAAATAAGCAGCAATTGTGAGGATACGTTATCAATACGCACAAGAAAAGGAACCATAAGAATATTGCAATCTATGGAAGTATCTGGTACACTTCCCAAAGGCAGAAGGAAGGAAAACTTGTGACCTGCCAAGGTGGAATTGGCAGAGTGCCACGAGATGACACCATCATTGTGCGTCAGAACATTCCCTGGGCAACTTCAACTTGTGAGGGAGTCCAGGACTTTTTCTGGGTAAGGTCCACCCATTTTGCCATCTACCCAAGATATAAGAGATAAAACCCAGGATAATCTTACAGGAGTGAAACCAGTGTCTAGAGAGAATGTAGGAGCCCTTTCGAAGTTCAAGGAGAAAGATAGAAACTGACAACAATTGCAGAAAAAGGAAAACTATCCTACCTAGACAGGGTGAGGAGTCAGACTGGTCTGAGATGGCTGTGAAACTCTGTGTGCACGGAGGTTGTCAGGACAACTTCGAATTTTGAGGTCGCTTATGACATCACGGTGAACATGCCCCCCAGGGTGGCCGCATGGTTACAGTCTGAGGATTGGCCTAGGCTAGGCTATTAAAGGGACAGATACCCAGAAACAGGTTTGGCAAACAGAAAGCAGGCACAGAAACTAGAAGAGATAAAACAGAGTCTGATGCAAGGGATAAGAAAGGAACCCTAGGCCACAAGTGAGAATAGAGGGACAAGCACGGAGAGGAGAACATTGTCATCTATTCAAGTCTATGGGGAGGTCATGCTGATTCAAGCTTGCAACTTCATTGGAAACAAGTGGCCGGACTTGGGGTTCATCACACCTACAGTGCCCTTGTGCCTTAAGCATAATGCAAAGTCAAGAAAGATGTCTTGAGGACATTGAAGAGAAGAATCGATGCCTCCTTTCCAAGGCCCATAGCATTCTTTGAAGGTCAGTCTCTTTTTCCGAAGCTCTGGTGTCACGTGGGCCCACTGGGCACATGGTAATGTGTCCCAAGAGATGTCTAGGAAGCCTTGAAGGAATGGAGCCCTGTCACGCTTGGGGTATGTCTCTTTGTTTGGAAGTGCTCTACAAGGGTGCTGAAAAGCACCCTCTTCCACAGGGCTTCGTTCCTTCGTGAAGGCTGCCCTCCCAGGCTAGTGTGCTCTGTTTGCCTCCATCGAAATTCTCTCCCCCTACCTCTTGCCGTAGAAGGATTATTGATTATGTGTTTTGACACCATATGTAAGGACGTTGCACGAAAATTAGAACTTTACAGTTGTGTTTCAAGAAAAATACACAGGCCAGGGTAGAGGATGTAGGGCAAACAAATGGCCCACCCTATAAAAATTAAGTAAGCCCGTATCTGGACGGAATCTAGGGGAACGTTCAAGGATCAGGGGTCAAGTTCGAAACTTCCCAAATCCGGAAAAGAGACAGAAAAATCTCTTTCCTGGAGAGTGGAATTCATCCGATTTGTCTAAGTTGTCTTGGAAACATTGTGTCCGTGAAGGGGGTTGCCAGGACCACCTCGAATTTGGAGTTTCTGATCTCAGGATGTCAAACCAACCCACATGACCACGTGTTCTCAGGGCTTAGTTTGACCCAGGCTAGGATAGCCAAGAGTCCTACAAGTGACCGGTGCAAATTCAAGGACAACAACCAAGAGTCACGAAAGCACTCACACCTCACCCTAGAGAACATACAGCGATTAAAGAAATACAAACTAATCACTTGGAATGAAGGAGAACGGACTGAGAAGCATGTCTAAGGGAGATAGCTGAGAAAGACCATGACGAGTATACTATGGAAAAGAAAAAGAGGACCCAGAAAATGGAAGGTGAACAGAAATCACACCTGAATTATCCACAATGAAAGATGATGTCCGTCTTTAGACAGACTCTGCTGGAACGTTTGAAAGTCAGAGAAATTCACAAGCCAAAAAACGGCAGCGAAGGTCAAGCATGGGCTAACTGGGAAGGGTGAGTTATGAGACTGCTCCAAGCAGGCTCTGAAACCTGTATCCATGAAGCATGCTGGACCTCAGAGACACACTTATGACAAATCCTCTGACATCACAATGGACCCGAAAAACAACCTAGCCTCATCTACACAGTGCTAGAGTTGGGCTCACTAGTATATTTAACTCCCATTGCACTCAACTGCACGTTGCCACTGAACATGTAAGTGGCCGGCCGGTGGTGCAGTGGTGAGGTCCGCACCTCCTGGGTCTGTGGCCCAGTATGGGCTGGGTGGAATCCTCGGTTTGGGCCTCCTCACCACTGCTTCAGTTGTTCTGGTGCAGGCGTCCGAGGTAGAGTAGAGGCAGATGGGATGGGACGTTGGACAGGGCCAGACTTCCACAGCAAATACAGGAGCATTGCCAGCAGATGTGAGCACAGCAATGCACTTGTGCCAAAACAAAACCAATTAAAAGTTGCAAAGAATAGAAAAACTGAAGCTAAGGAAAAAAAAAAAAACAAAAAAACAGGAGCTTGCCATTACGAAGAATAGGATCTCTGTGAATAACCTTAGCAAAACAGGTGAATTCTATGTTAAGTCAAAAACTAGCAAACCTTTGGGGAAAGAAACTCAAGAAGACACAAGAAAAAAAAAGATATCGAGGGATCTAGGAATGGAAGGATTAACACACTTGAAAGGTTCATACCGCAGTAAGGAATCTCTGGATTCCATGCAATCCCAGTCAAAGTTGCAGCAGTATTTGCCACAGAGAAGAAGAGAGAATCCTAAAGTTTCTAGCCAGCAACACGAGACCCTGACTAGGCAAAGGAATCCTCAGGAAAACGAACAAAGCAGCACGTGTCACAATTTCTGATTTCAACATAGAGGACGAAGCGCTAGGTACCGAAACGGCACAGTCTGGGCCCCAAAACAGGCATGAAGACCCATGCAAAACAATTGAGAGCCCAGAGCCCAACTCAAACTTACATGGACAGCCCATTTTGGACCAGGGAGCCAAGTGGAGACAGCGGAGAAAGGAGAGTCTCTACAATAAACGGTGCTGGGAAGCCTGCACAGCCACATGGAACACAACGAGAGTACACCATGCTGTTACACCTGGCACACACACCACCTGAAATGGATTAAAGCCTTGAATGGCAGACTTGAAACCGAGAACCTTGTAGGAGAAGACCTAGGCAGAGTGCTCTTTGCCATCTGTCTGAGCCGCCTATTGGGAAGAAGCATGTCTGACTGGGCAAGGGCAACAAAGGAAACAAGAAACAAACGGGACCACATCAAATGCACACACTTCTGCCAGTCAAGGAAACCATCAACTGAATACTAAGACACCACAACAATTGGGAGAGGATGTTTGCAAACCACACATCGGACAAGGGGTGAAAAGCCCAAAGATACAATCAACTCGCACGTCTCCACAAGAAAAAAAACAAGCCAATGAAAACCTGGTCAAAAGATGGAAGCAGAGATTTCTCCGAAGAAGACAGAAAGAGGGCCAGTAGGTGCATGAAAACTTGTTCACCATCATTAAGTCTCAGGAAAATGCAAATCCAAACTGCAAGGACATGGCAGCTCACTGTGGTCAGCATGGCTAGAAGGAAGCAGACAGGAAATAACAAGTGTCAGAGAGGAGGTGGAGAGAAGGGAAGCCTCCTGCACTGCTGGTGGGAGTGTAACCCGGTGCAGCCACGATGCCAAAGGTGTGCAACTGCCTCAGAAATTTAAGCATCCATGTCCCGTATGACCCAGCTATTAACCTGCCGCTTGTTTATCCAAAAAAGTCAGAAAGACTACCGCATGAAGACATGTGCATGGCTGTGTTCACCACAGTCTTACTCCTGATATCCAAGGCTTGGAAAGCACCCTGGTGTCCAGCAAGGGATGATTGGAGAAGGAAGATGGGCTATAGCCACACAATGGTATACCACTCAGCCGGAACAAATGATGCAATCCAGCCATTTGTGACCACCAGAATGGCTGTGAGGGTTTTAGGGGAAGTGTAAGAAGCCCCAGTGAGAAATTCAAATACCATAGAATCTCACTTACAAGGAGAAGAAAAAGCAAGCACTAACCAACAGGTGGCACTGAACATTTGTATGCGGGCTCCCAGAGGCAAAGAGGGGCGGTGACGGAGGGTGAAAGAGAAGATTAGGCACAAGTGTGTGGTGAGGGCCTGTGATTAGTCTTACACTGGTGAAGATGATGTAAGCTACACAGAAGTCTAAAGCAATGAGGATGTGAATCTGGAAGTTATAGTACGTTCTAAGGCAGGGTCATGGCTATAAATTCACCTCAAATCAAAAATCCACAAAGGGGTCCAGAATGATGTCATAAAGCTTTGGGGGCGGAAAGAGTTTACAGAAGGTGAACTTCCAAGGATGGAAAATCACCTCCAAATGCTTACAGATGCTACAGAAAGGCAGACCATTCCCAATAGGTGAAGAGGAATACTACGAAGAGAACATGATCAGTCCTAAACCCATGAACGAACGGAAAATGTTACCGTCCATGATGTTATTACTAATCACCTTCACGAATAATCCAAACAGGCCCACGTCTTCCCAAGTTCAGGCAAAAGGTTGGTCCAAAAGTACAATTCAGGGCCGGCCCTGTGGTGGAGCAGGGAAGTGCCCACATTCCGCTTGGGCGGCCCGGGCCTCACTGTTTCACATTACGAGTGCATATCACATTAGTAGTGTTAGGAAATATAGATTTCATGGTATGGTGCGGGCAGAGATCATAAATAAGCAGCAATTGTGAGGATACGTTATCAATACGCACAAGAAAAGGAACCATAAGAATATTGCAATCTATGGAAGTATCTGGTACACTTCCCAAAGGCAGAAGGAAGGAAAACATGTGACCTGCCAAGGTGGAATTGGCAGAGTGCCACGAGATGACACCATCATTGTGCGTCAGAACATTCCCTGGGCAACTTCAACTTGTGAGGGAGTCCAGGACTTTTTCTGGGTAAGGTCCACCCATTTTGCCATCTACCCAAGATATAAGAGATAAAACCCAGGATAATCTTACAGGAGTGAAACCAGTGTCTAGAGAGAATGTAGGAGCCCTTTTGAAGTTCAAGGAGAAAGATAGAAACTGACAACAATTGCAGAAAAAGGAAAACTATCCTACCTAGACAGGGTGAGGAGTCAGACTGGTCTGAGATGGCTGTGAAACTCTGTGTGCACGGAGGTTGTCAGGACAACTTCGAATTTTGAGGTCGCTTATGACATCACGGTGAACATGCCCCCCAGGGTGGCCGCATGGTTACAGTGTGAGGATTGGCCTAGGCTAGGCTATTAAAGGGACAGATACCCAGAAACAGGTTTGGCAAACAGAAAGCAGGCACAGAAACTAGAAGAGATAAAACAGAGTCTGATGCAAGGGATAAGAAAGGAACCCTAGGCCACAAGTGAGAATAGAGGGACAAGCACGGAGAGGAGAACATTGTCATCTATTCAAGTCTATGGGGAGGTCATGCTGATTCAAGCTTGCAACTTCATTGGAAACAAGTGGCCGGACTTGGGGTTCATCACACCTACAGTGCCCTTGTGCCTTAAGCATAATGCAAAGTCAAGAAAGATGTCTTGAGGACATTGAAGAGAAGAATCGATGCCTCCTTTCCAAGGCCCATAGCATTCTTTGAAGGTCAGTCTCTTTTTCCGAAGCTCTGGTGTCACGTGGGCCCACTGGGCACATGGTAATGTGTCCCAAGAGATGTCTAGGAAGCCTTGAAGGAATGGAGCCCTGTCACGCTTGGGGTATGTCTCTTTGTTTGGAAGTGCTCTACAAGGGTGCTGAAAAGCACCCTCTTCCACAGGGCTTCGTTCCTTCGTGAAGGCTGCCCTCCCAGGCTAGTGTGCTCTGTTTGCCTCCATCGAAATTCTCTCCCCCTACCTCTTGCCGTAGAAGGATTATTGATTATGTGTTTTGACACCATATGTAAGGAAGTTGCACGAAAATTAGAACTTTACAGTTGTGTTTCAAGAAAAATACACAGGCCAGGGTAGAGGATGTAGGGCAAACAAATGGCCCACCCTATAAAAATTAAGTAAGCCCGTATCTGGACGGAATCTAGGGGAACGTTCAAGGATCAGGGGTCAAGTTCGAAACTTCCCAAATCCGGAAAAGAGACAGAAAAATCTCTTTCCTGGAGAGTGGAATTCATCCGATTTGTCTAAGTTGTCTTGGAAACATTGTGTCCGTGAAGGGGGTTGCCAGGACCACCTCGAATTTGGAGTTTCTGATCTCAGGATGTCAAACCAACCCACATGACCACGTGTTCTCAGGGCTTAGTTTGACCCAGGCTAGGATAGCCAAGAGTCCTACAAGTGACCGGTGCAAATTCAAGGACAACAACCAAGAGTCACGAAAGCACTCACACCTCACCCTAGAGAACATACAGCGATTAAAGAAATACAAACTAATCACTTGGAATGAAGGAGAACGGACTGAGAAGCATGTCTAAGGGAGATAGCTGAGAAAGACCATGACGAGTATACTATGGAAAAGAAAAAGAGGACCCAGAAAATGGAAGGTGAACAGAAATCACACCTGAATTATCCACAATGAAAGATGATGTCCGTCTTTAGACAGACTCTGCTGGAACGTTTGAAAGTCAGAGAAATTCACAAGCCAAAAAACGGCAGCGAAGGTCAAGCATGGGCTAACTGGGAAGGGTGAGTTATGAGACTGCTCCAAGCAGGCTCTGAAACCTGTATCCATGAAGCATGCTGGACCTCAGAGACACACTTATGACAAATCCTCTGACATCACAATGGACCCGAAAAACAACCTAGCCTCATCTACACAGTGCTAGAGTTGGGCTCACTAGTATATTTAACTCCCATTGCACTCAACTGCACGTTGCCACTGAACATGTAAGTGGCCGGCCGGTGGTGCAGTGGTGAGGTCCGCACCTCCTGGGTCTGTGGCCCAGTATGGGCTGGGTGGAATCCTCGGTTTGGGCCTCCTCACCACTGCTTCAGTTGTTCTGGTGCAGGCGTCCGAGGTAGAGTAGAGGCAGATGGGATGGGACGTTGGACAGGGCCAGACTTCCACAGCAAATACAGGAGCATTGCCAGCAGATGTGAGCACAGCAATGCACTTGTGCCAAAACAAAACCAATTAAAAGTTGCAAAGAATAGAAAAACTGAAGCTAAGGAAAAAAAAAAAAACAAAAAAACAGGAGCTTGCCATTACGAAGAATAGGATCTCTGTGAATAACCTTAGCAAAACAGGTGAATTCTATGTTAAGTCAAAAACTAGCAAACCTTTGGGGAAAGAAACTCAAGAAGACACAAGAAAAAAAAAGATATCGAGGGATCTAGGAATGGAAGGATTAACACACTTGAAAGGTTCATACCGCAGTAAGGAATCTCTGGATTCCATGCAATCCCAGTCAAAGTTGCAGCAGTATTTGCCACAGAGAAGAAGAGAGAATCCTAAAGTTTCTAGCCAGCAACACGAGACCCTGACTAGGCAAAGGAATCCTCAGGAAAACGAACAAAGCAGCACGTGTCACAATTTCTGATTTCAACATAGAGGACGAAGCGCTAGGTACCGAAACGGCACAGTCTGGGCCCCAAAACAGGCATGAAGACCCATGCAAAACAATTGAGAGCCCAGAGCCCAACTCAAACTTACATGGACAGCCCATTTTGGACCAGGGAGCCAAGTGGAGACAGCGGAGAAAGGAGAGTCTCTACAATAAACGGTGCTGGGAAGCCTGCACAGCCACATGGAACACAACGAGAGTACACCATGCTGTTACACCTGGCACACACACCACCTGAAATGGATTAAAGCCTTGAATGGCAGACTTGAAACCGAGAACCTTGTAGGAGAAGACCTAGGCAGAGTGCTCTTTGCCATCTGTCTGAGCCGCCTATTGGGAAGAAGCATGTCTGACTGGGCAAGGGCAACAAAGGAAACAAGAAACAAACGGGACCACATCAAATGCACACACTTCTGCCAGTCAAGGAAACCATCAACTGAATACTAAGACACCACAACAATTGGGAGAGGATGTTTGCAAACCACACATCGGACAAGGGGTGAAAAGCCCAAAGATACAATCAACTCGCACGTCTCCACAAGAAAAAAAACAAGCCAATGAAAACCTGGTCAAAAGATGGAAGCAGAGATTTCTCCGAAGAAGACAGAAAGAGGGCCAGTAGGTGCATGAAAACTTGTTCACCATCATTAAGTCTCAGGAAAATGCAAATCCAAACTGCAAGGACATGGCAGCTCACTGTGGTCAGCATGGCTAGAAGGAAGCAGACAGGAAATAACAAGTGTCAGAGAGGAGGTGGAGAGAAGGGAAGCCTCCTGCACTGCTGGTGGGAGTGTAACCCGGTGCAGCCACGATGCCAAAGGTGTGCAACTGCCTCAGAAATTTAAGCATCCATGTCCCGTATGACCCAGCTATTAACCTGCCGCTTGTTTATCCAAAAAAGTCAGAAAGACTACCGCATGAAGACATGTGCATGGCTGTGTTCACCACAGTCTTACTCCTGATATCCAAGGCTTGGAAAGCACCCTGGTGTCCAGCAAGGGATGATTGGAGAAGGAAGATGGGCTATAGCCACACAATGGTATACCACTCAGCCGGAACAAATGATGCAATCCAGCCATTTGTGACCACCAGAATGGCTGTGAGGGTTTTAGGGGAAGTGTAAGAAGCCCCAGTGAGAAATTCAAATACCATAGAATCTCACTTACAAGGAGAAGAAAAAGCAAGCACTAACCAACAGGTGGCACTGAACATTTGTATGCGGGCTCCCAGAGGCAAAGAGGGGCGGTGACGGAGGGTGAAAGAGAAGATTAGGCACAAGTGTGTGGTGAGGGCCTGTGATTAGTCTTACACTGGTGAAGATGATGTAAGCTACACAGAAGTCTAAAGCAATGAGGATGTGAATCTGGAAGTTATAGTACGTTCTAAGGCAGGGTCATGGCTATAAATTCACCTCAAATCAAAAATCCAAAAAGGGGTCCAGAATGATGTCATAAAGCTTTGGGGGCGGAAAGAGTTTACAGAAGGTGAACTTCCAAGGATGGAAAATCACCTCCAAATGCTTACAGATGCTACAGAAAGGCAGACCATTCCAAATAGGTGAAGAGGAATACTACGAAGAGAACATGATCAGTCCTAAACCCATGAACGAACGGAAAATGTTACCGTCCATGATGTTATTACTAATCACCTTCACGAATAATCCAAACAGGCCCACGTCTTCCCAAGTTCAGGCAAAAGGTTGGTCCAAAAGTACAATTCAGGGCCGGCCCTGTGGTGGAGCAGGGAAGTGCCCACATTCCGCTTGGGCGGCCCGGGCCTCACTGTTTCACATTACGAGTGCATATCACATTAGTAGTGTTAGGAAATATAGATTTCATGGTATGGTGCGGGCAGAGATCATAAATAAGCAGCAATTGTGAGGATACATTATCAATACGCACAAGAAAAGGAACCATAAGAATATTGCAATCTATGGAAGTATCTGGTACACTTCCCAAAGGCAGAAGGAAGGAAAACATGTGACCTGCCAAGGTGGAATTGGCAGAGTGCCACGAGATGACACCATCATTGTGCGTCAGAACATTCCCTGGGCAACTTCAACTTGTGAGGGAGTCCAGGACTTTTTCTGGGTAAGGTCCACCCATTTTGCCATCTACCCAAGATATAAGAGATAAAACCCAGGATAATCTTACAGGAGTGAAACCAGTGTCTAGAGAGAATGTAGGAGCCCTTTCGAAGTTCAAGGAGAAAGATAGAAACTGACAACAATTGCAGAAAAAGGAAAACTATCCTACCTAGACAGGGTGAGGAGTCAGACTGGTCTGAGATGGCTGTGAAACTCTGTGTGCACGGAGGTTGTCAGGACAACTTCGAATTTTGAGGTCGCTTATGACATCACGGTGAACATGCCCCCCAGGGTGGCCGCATGGTTACAGTCTGAGGATTGGCCTAGGCTAGGCTATTAAAGGGACAGATACCCAGAAACAGGTTTGGCAAACAGAAAGCAGGCACAGAAACTAGAAGAGATAAAACAGAGTCTGATGCAAGGGATAAGAAAGGAACCCTAGGCCACAAGTGAGAACAGAGGGACAAGCACGGAGAGGAGAACATTGTCATCTATTCAAGTCTATGGGGAGGTCATGCTGATTCAAGCTTGCAACTTCATTGGAAACAAGTGGCCGGACTTGGGGTTCATCACACCTACAGTGCCCTTGTGCCTTAAGCATAATGCAAAGTCAAGAAAGATGTCTTGAGGACATTGAAGAGAGGAATCGATGCCTCCTTTCCAAGGCCCATAGCATTCTTTGAAGGTCAGTCTCTTTTTCCGAAGCTCTGGTGTCACGTGGGCCCACTGGGCACATGGTAATGTGTCCCAAGAGATGTCTTGGAAGCCTTGAAGGAATGGAGCCCTGTCACGCTTGGGGTATGTCTCTTTGTTTGGAAGTGCTCTACAAGGGTGCTGAAAAGCACCCTCTTCCACAGGGCTTCGTTCCTTCGTGAAGGCTGCCCTCCCAGGCTAGTGTGCTCTGTTTGCCTCCATCGAAATTCTCTCCCCCTACCTCTTGCCGTAGAAGGATTATTGATTATGTGTTTTGACACCATATGTAAGGAAGTTGCACGAAAATTAGAACTTTACAGTTGTGTTTCAAGAAAAATACACAGGCCAGGGTAGAGGATGTAGGGCAAACAAATGGCCCACCCTATAAAAATTAAGTAAGCCCGTATCTGGACGGAATCTAGGGGAACGTTCAAGGATCAGGGGTCAAGTTCGAAACTTCCCAAATCCGGAAAAGAGACAGAAAAATCTCTTTCCTGGAGAGTGGAATTCATCCGATTTGTCTAAGTTGTCTTGGAAACATTGTGTCCGTGAAGGGGGTTGCCAGGACCACCTCGAATTTGGAGTTTCTGATCTCAGGATGTCAAACCAACCCACATGACCACGTGTTCTCAGTGCTTAGTTTGACCCAGGCTAGGATAGCCAAGAGTCCTACAAGTGACCGGTGCAAATTCAAGGACAACAACCAAGAGTCACGAAAGCACTCACACCTCACCCTAGAGAACATACAGCGATTAAAGAAATACAAACTAATCACTTGGAATGAAGGAGAACGGACTGAGAAGCATGTCTAAGGGAGATAGCTGAGAAAGACCATGACGAGTATACTATGGAAAAGAAAAAGAGGACCCAGAAAATGGAAGGTGAACAGAAATCACACCTGAATTATCCACAATGAAAGATGATGTCCGTCTTTAGACAGACTCTGCTGGAACGTTTGAAAGTCAGAGAAATTCACAAGCCAAAAAACGGCAGCGAAGGTCAAGCATGGGCTAACTGGGAAGGGTGAGTTATGAGACTGCTCCAAGCGGCTCTGAAACCTGTATCCATGAAGCATGCTGGACCTCAGAGACACAATTATGACAAATCCTCTGACATCACAATGGACCCGAAAAACAACCTAGCCTCATCTACACAGTGCTAGAGTTGGGCTCACTAGTATATTTAACTCCCATTGCACTCAACTGCACGTTGCCACTGAACATGTAAGTGGCCGGCCGGTGGTGCAGTGGTGAGGTCCGCACCTCCTGGGTCTGTGGCCCAGTATGGGCTGGGTGGAATCCTCGGTTTGGGCCTCCTCACCACTGCTTCAGTTGTTCTGGTGCAGGCGTCCGAGGTAGAGTAGAGGCAGATGGGATGGGACGTTGGACAGGGCCAGACTTCCACAGCAAATACAGGAGCATTGCCAGCAGATGTGAGCACAGCAATGCACTTGTGCCAAAACAAAACCAATTAAAAGTTGCAAAGAATAGAAAAACTGAAGCTAAGGAAAAAAAAAAAAACAAAAAAACAGGAGCTTGCCATTACGAAGAATAGGATCTCTGTGAATAACCTTAGCAAAACAGGTGAATTCTATGTTAAGTCAAAAACTAGCAAACCTTTGGGGAAAGAAACTCAAGAAGACACAAGAAAAAAAAAGATATCGAGGGATCTAGGAATGGAAGGATTAACACACTTGAAAGGTTCATACCGCAGTAAGGAATCTCTGGATTCCATGCAATCCCAGTCAAAGTTGCAGCAGTATTTGCCACAGAGAAGAAGAGAGAATCCTAAAGTTTCTAGCCAGCAACACGAGACCCTGACTAGGCAAAGGAATCCTCAGGAAAACGAACAAAGCAGCACGTGTCACAATTTCTGATTTCAACATAGAGGACGAAGCGCTAGGTACCGAAACGGCACAGTCTGGGCCCCAAAACAGGCATGAAGACCCATGCAAAACAATTGAGAGCCCAGAGCCCAACTCAAACTTACATGGACAGCCCATTTTGGACCAGGGAGCCAAGTGGAGACAGCGGAGAAAGGAGAGTCTCTACAATAAACGGTGCTGGGAAGCCTGCACAGCCACATGGAACACAACGAGAGTACACCATGCTGTTACACCTGGCACACACACCACCTGAAATGGATTAAAGCCTTGAATGGCAGACTTGAAACCGAGAACCTTGTAGGAGAAGACCTAGGCAGAGTGCTCTTCGCCATCTGTCTGAGCCGCCTATTGGGAAGAAGCATGTCTGACTGGGCAAGGGCAACAAAGGAAACAAGAAACAAACGGGACCACATCAAATGCACACACTTCTGCCAGTCAAGGAAACCATCAACTGAATACTAAGACACCACAACAATTGGGAGAGGATGTTTGCAAACCACACATCGGACAAGGGGTGAAAAGCCCAAAGATACAATCAACTCGCACGTCTCCACAAGAAAAAAAACAAGCCAATGAAAACCTGGTCAAAAGATGGAAGCAGAGATTTCTCCGAAGAAGACAGAAAGAGGGCCAGTAGGTGCATGAAAACTTGTTCACCATCATTAAGTCTCAGGAAAATGCAAATCCAAACTGCAAGGACATGGCAGCTCACTGTGGTCAGCATGGCTAGAAGGAAGCAGACAGGAAATAACAAGTGTCAGAGAGGAGGTGGAGAGAAGGGAAGCCTCCTGCACTGCTGGTGGGAGTGTAACCCGGTGCAGCCACGATGCCAAAGGTGTGGAACTGCCTCAGAAATTTAAGCATCCATGTCCCGTATGACCCAGCTATTAATCTGCCGCTTGTTTATCCAAAAAAGTCAGAAAGACTACCGCATAAAGACATGTGCATGGCTGTGTTCACCACAGTCTTACTCCTGATATCCAAGGCTTGGAAAGCACCCTGGTGTCCAGCAAGGGATGATTGGAGAAGGAAGATGGGCTATAGCCACACAATGGTATACCACTCAGCCGGAACAAATGATGCAATCCAGCCATTTGTGACCACCAGAATGGCTGTGAGGGTTTTAGGGGAAGTGTAAGAAGCCCCAGTGAGAAATTCAAATACCATAGAATCTCACTTACAAGGAGAAGAAAAAGCAAGCACTAACCAACAGGTGGCACTGAACATTTGTATGCGGGCTCCCAGAGGCAAAGAGGGGCGGTGACGGAGGGTGAAAGAGAAGATTAGGCACAAGTGTGTGGTGAGGGCCTGTGATTAGTCTTACACTGGTGAAGATGATGTAAGCTACACAGAAGTCTAAAGCAATGAGGATGTGAATCTGGAAGTTATAGTACGTTCTAAGGCAGGGTCATGGCTATAAATTCACCTCAAATCAAAAATCCAAAAAGGGGTCCAGAATGAAGTCATAAAGCTTTGGGGGCGGAAAGAGTTTACAGAAGGTGAACTTCCAAGGATGGAAAATCACCTCCAAATGCTTACAGATGCTACAGAAAGGCAGACCATTCCAAATAGGTGAAGAGGAATACTACGAAGAGAACATGATCAGTCCTAAACCCATGAACGAACGGAAAATGTTACCGTCCATGATGTTATTACTAATCACCTTCAGGAATAATCCAAACAGGCCCACGTCTTCCCAAGTTCAGGCAAAAGGTTGGTCCAAAAGTACAATTCAGGGCCGGCCCTGTGGTGGAGCAGGGAAGTGCCCACATTCCGCTTGGGCGGCCCGGGCCTCACTGTTTCACATTACGAGTGCATATCACATTAGTAGTGTTAGGAAATATAGATTTCATGGTATGGTGCGGGCAGAGATCATAAATAAGCAGCAATTGTGAGGATACGTTATCAATACGCACAAGAAAAGGAAGCATAAGAATATTGCAATCTATGGAAGTATCTGGTACACTTCCCAAAGGCAGAAGGAAGGAAAACTTGTGACCTGCCAAGGTGGAATTGGCAGAGTGCCACGAGATGACACCATCATTGTGCGTCAGAACATTCCCTGGGCAACTTCAACTTGTGAGGGAGTCCAGGACTTTTTCTGGGTAAGGTCCACCCATTTTGCCATCTACCCAAGATATAAGAGATAAAACCCAGGATAATCTTACAGGAGTGAAACCAGTGTCTAGAGAGAATGTAGGAGCCCTTTCGAAGTTCAAGGAGAAAGATAGAAACTGACAACAATTGCAGAAAAAGGAAAACTATCCTACCTAGACAGGGTGAGGAGTCAGACTGGTCTGAGATGGCTGTGAAACTCTGTGTGCACGGAGGTTGTCAGGACAACTTCGAATTTTGAGGTCGCTTATGACATCACGGTGAACATGCCCCCCAGGGTGGCCGCATGGTTACAGTCTGAGGATTGGCCTAGGCTAGGCTATTAAAGGGACAGATACCCAGAAACAGGTTTGGCAAACAGAAAGCAGGCACAGAAACTAGAAGAGATAAAACAGAGTCTGATGCAAGGGATAAGAAAGGAACCCTAGGCCACAAGTGAGAATAGAGGGACAAGCACGGAGAGGAGAACATTGTCATCTATTCAAGTCTATGGGGAGGTCATGCTGATTCAAGCTTGCAACTTCATTGGAAACAAGTGGCCGGACTTGGGGTTCATCACACCTACAGTGCCCTTGTGCCTTAAGCATAATGCAAAGTCAAGAAAGATGTCTTGAGGACATTGAAGAGAAGAATCGATGCCTCCTTTCCAAGGCCCATAGCATTCTTTGAAGGTCAGTCTCTTTTTCCGAAGCTCTGGTGTCACGTGGGCCCACTGGGCACATGGTAATGTGTCCCAAGAGATGTCTAGGAAGCCTTGAAGGAATGGAGCCCTGTCACGCTTGGGGTATGTCTCTTTGTTTGGAAGTGCTCTACAAGGGTGCTGAAAAGCACCCTCTTCCACAGGGCTTCGTTCCTTCGTGAAGGCTGCCCTCCCAGGCTAGTGTGCTCTGTTTGCCTCCATCGAAATTCTCTCCCCCTACCTCTTGCCGTAGAAGGATTATTGATTATGTGTTTTGACACCATATGTAAGGAAGTTGCATGAAAATTAGAACTTTACAGTTGTGTTTCAAGAAAAATACACAGGCCAGGGTAGAGGATGTAGGGCAAACAAATGGCCCACCCTATAAAAATTAAGTAAGCCCGTATCTGGACGGAATCTAGGGGAACGTTCAAGGATCAGGGGTCAAGTTCGAAACTTCCCAAATCCGGAAAAGAGACAGAAAAATCTCTTTCCTGGAGAGTGGAATTCATCCGATTTGTCTAAGTTGTCTTGGAAACATTGTGTCCGTGAAGGGGGTTGCCAGGACCACCTCGAATTTGGAGTTTCTGATCTCAGGATGTCAAACCAACCCACATGACCACGTGTTCTCAGTGCTTAGTTTGACCCAGGCTAGGATAGCCAAGAGTCCTACAAGTGACCGGTGCAAATTCAAGGACAACAACCAAGAGTCACGAAAGCACTCACACCTCACCCTAGAGAACATACAGCGATTAAAGAAATACAAACTAATCACTTGGAATGAAGGAGAATGGACTGATAAGCATGTCTAAGGGAGATAGCTGAGAAAGACCATGACGAGTATACTATGGAAAAGAAAAAGAGGACCCAGAAAATGGAAGGTGAACAGAAATCACACCTGAATTATCCACAATGAAAGATGATGTCCGTCTTTAGACAGACTCTGCTGGAACGTTTGAAAGTCAGAGAAATTCACAAGCCAAAAAACGGCAGCGAAGGTCAAGCATGGGCTAACTGGGAAGGGTGAGTTATGAGACTGCTCCAAGCAGGCTCTGAAACCTGTATCCATGAAGCATGCTGGACCTCAGAGACACAATTATGACAAATCCTCTGACATCACAATGGACCCGAAAAACAACCTAGCCTCATCTACACAGTGCTAGAGTTGGGCTCACTAGTATATTTAACTCCCATTGCACTCAACTGCACGTTGCCACTGAACATGTAAGTGGCCGGCCGGTGGTGCAGTGGTGAGGTCCGCACCTCCTGGGTCTGTGGCCCAGTATGGGCTGGGTGGAATCCTCGGTTTGGGCCTCCTCACCACTGCTTCAGTTGTTCTGGTGCAGGCGTCCGAGGTAGAGTAGAGGCAGATGGGATGGGACGTTGGACAGGGCCAGACTTCCACAGCAAATACAGAAGCATTGCCAGCAGATGTGAGCACAGCAATGCACTTGTGCCAAAACAAAACCAATTAAAAGTTGCAAAGAATAGAAAAACTGAAGCTAAGGAAAAAAAAAAAAACAAAAAAACAGGAGCTTGCCATTACGAAGAATAGGATCTCTGTGAATAACCTTAGCAAAACAGGTGAATTCTATGTTAAGTCAAAAACTAGCAAACCTTTGGGGAAAGAAACTCAAGAAGACACAAGAAAAAAAAAGATATCGAGGGATCTAGGAATGGAAGGATTAACACACTTGAAAGGTTCATACCGCAGTAAGGAATCTCTGGATTCCATGCAATCCCAGTCAAAGTTGCAGCAGTATTTGCCACAGAGAAGAAGAGAGAATCCTAAAGTTTCTAGCCAGCAACACGAGACCCTGACTAGGCAAAGGAATCCTCAGGAAAACGAACAAAGCAGCACGTGTCACAATTTCTGATTTCAACATAGAGGACGAAGCGCTAGGTACCGAAACGGCACAGTCTGGGCCCCAAAACAGGCATGAAGACCCATGCAAAACAATTGAGAGCCCAGAGCCCAACTCAAACTTACATGGACAGCCCATTTTGGACCAGGGAGCCAAGTGGAGACAGCGGAGAAAGGAGAGTCTCTACAATAAACGGTGCTGGGAAGCCTGCACAGCCACATGGAACACAACGAGAGTACACCATGCTGTTACACCTGGCACACACACCACCTGAAATGGATTAAAGCCTTGAATGGCAGACTTGAAACCGAGAACCTTGTAGGAGAAGACCTAGGCAGAGTGCTCTTTGCCATCTGTCTGAGCCGCCTATTGGGAAGAAGCATGTCTGACTGGGCAAGGGCAACAAAGGAAACAAGAAACAAACGGGACCACATCAAATGCACACACTTCTGCCAGTCAAGGAAACCATCAACTGAATACTAAGACACCACAACAATTGGGAGAGGATGTTTGCAAACCACACATCGGACAAGGGGTGAAAAGCCCAAAGATACAATCAACTCGCACGTCTCCACAAGAAAAAAAACAAGCCAATGAAAACCTGGTCAAAAGATGGAAGCAGAGATTTCTCCGAAGAAGACAGAAAGAGGGCCAGTAGGTGCATGAAAACTTGTTCACCATCATTAAGTCTCAGGAAAATGCAAATCCAAACTGCAAGGACATGGCAGCTCACTGTGGTCAGCATGGCTAGAAGGAAGCAGACAGGAAATAACAAGTGTCAGAGAGGAGGTGGAGAGAAGGGAAGCCTCCTGCACTGCTGGTGGGAGTGTAACCCGGTGCAGCCACGATGCCAAAGGTGTGCAACTGCCTCAGAAATTTAAGCATCCATGTCCCGTATGACCCAGCTATTAACCTGCCGCTTGTTTATCCAAAAAAGTCAGAAAGACTACCGCATGAAGACATGTGCATGGCTGTGTTCACCACAGTCTTACTCCTGATATCCAAGGCTTGGAAAGCACCCTGGTGTCCAGCAAGGGATGATTGGAGAAGGAAGATGGGCTATAGCCACACAATGGTATACCACTCAGCCGGAACAAATGATGCAATCCAGCCATTTGTGACCACCAGAATGGCTGTGAGGGTTTTAGGGGAAGTGTAAGAAGCCCCAGTGAGAAATTCAAATACCATAGAATCTCACTTACAAGGAGAAGAAAAAGCAAGCACTAACCAACAGGTGGCACTGAACATTTGTATGCGGGCTCCCAGAGGCAAAGAGGGGCGGTGACGGAGGGTGAAAGAGAAGATTAGGCACAAGTGTGTGGTGAGGGCCTGTGATTAGTCTTACACTGGTGAAGATGATGTAAGCTACACAGAAGTCTAAAGCAATGAGGATGTGAATCTGGAAGTTATAGTACGTTCTAAGGCAGGGTCATGGCTATAAATTCACCTCAAATCAAAAATCCAAAAAGGGGTCCAGAATGAAGTCATAAAGCTTTGGGGGCGGAAAGAGTTTACAGAAGGTGAACTTCCAAGGATGGAAAATCACCTCCAAATGCTTACAGATGCTACAGAAAGGCAGACCATTCCAAATAGGTGAAGAGGAATACTACGAAGAGAACATGATCAGTCCTAAACCCATGAACGAACGGAAAATGTTACCGTCCATGATGTTATTACTAATCACCTTCACGAATAATCCAAACAGGCCCACGTCTTCCCAAGTTCAGGCAAAAGGTTGGTCCAAAAGTACAATTCAGGGCCGGCCCTGTGGTGGAGCAGGGAAGTGCCCACATTCCGCTTGGGCGGCCCGGGCCTCACTGTTTCACATTACGAGTGCATATCACATTAGTAGTGTTAGGAAATATAGATTTCATGGTATGGTGCGGGCAGAGATCATAAATAAGCAGCAATTGTGAGGATACGTTATCAATACGCACAAGAAAAGGAACCATAAGAATATTACAATCTATGGAAGTATCTGGTACACTTCCCAAAGGCAGAAGGAAGGAAAACTTGTGACCTGCCAAGGTGGAATTGGCAGAGTGCCACGAGATGACACCATCATTGTGCGTCAGAACATTCCCTGGGCAACTTCAACTTGTGAGGGAGTCCAGGACTTTTTCTGGGTAAGGTCCACCCATTTTGCCATCTACCCAAGATATAAGAGATAAAACCCAGGATAATCTTACAGGAGTGAAACCAGTGTCTAGAGAGAATGTAGGAGCCCTTTCGAAGTTCAAGGAGAAAGATAGAAACTGACAACAATTGCAGAAAAAGGAAAACTATCCTACCTAGACAGGGTGAGGAGTCAGACTGGTCTGAGATGGCTGTGAAACTCTGTGTGCACGGAGGTTGTCAGGACAACTTCGAATTTTGAGGTCGCTTATGACATCACGGTGAACATGCCCCCCAGGGTGGCCGCATGGTTACAGTCTGAGGATTGGCCTAGGCTAGGCTATTAAAGGGACAGATACCCAGAAACAGGTTTGGCAAACAGAAAGCAGGCACAGAAACTAGAAGAGATAAAACAGAGTCTGATGCAAGGGATAAGAAAGGAACCCTAGGCCACAAGTGAGAACAGAGGGACAAGCACGGAGAGGAGAACATTGTCATCTATTCAAGTCTATGGGGAGGTCATGCTGATTCAAGCTTGCAACTTCATTGGAAACAAGTGGCCGGACTTGGGGTTCATCACACCTACAGTGCCCTTGTGCCTTAAGCATAATGCAAAGTCAAGAAAGATGTCTTGAGGACATTGAAGAGAGGAATCGATGCCTCCTTTCCAAGGCCCATAGCATTCTTTGAAGGTCAGTCTCTTTTTCCGAAGCTCTGGTGTCACGTGGGCCCACTGGGCACATGGTAATGTGTCCCAAGAGATGTCTTGGAAGCCTTGAAGGAATGGAGCCCTGTCACGCTTGGGGTATGTCTCTTTGTTTGGAAGTGCTCTACAAGGGTGCTGAAAAGCACCCTCTTCCACAGGGCTTCGTTCCTTCGTGAAGGCTGCCCTCCCAGGCTAGTGTGCTCTGTTTGCCTCCATCGAAATTCTCTCCCCCTACCTCTTGCCGTAGAAGGATTATTGATTATGTGTTTTGACACCATATGTAAGGAAGTTGCACGAAAATTAGAACTTTACAGTTGTGTTTCAAGAAAAATACACAGGCCAGGGTAGAGGATGTAGGGCAAACAAATGGCCCACCCTATAAAAATTAAGTAAGCCCGTATCTGGACGGAATCTAGGGGAACGTTCAAGGATCAGGGGTCAAGTTCGAAACTTCCCAAATCCGGAAAAGAGACAGAAAAATCTCTTTCCTGGAGAGTGGAATTCATCCGATTTGTCTAAGTTGTCTTGGAAACATTGTGTCCGTGAAGGGGGTTGCCAGGACCACCTCGAATTTGGAGTTTCTGATCTCAGGATGTCAAACCAACCCACATGACCACGTGTTCTCAGTGCTTAGTTTGACCCAGGCTAGGATAGCCAAGAGTCCTACAAGTGACCGGTGCAAATTCAAGGACAACAACCAAGAGTCACGAAAGCACTCACACCTCACCCTAGAGAACATACAGCGATTAAAGAAATACAAACTAATCACTTGGAATGAAGGAGAACGGACTGATAAGCATGTCTAAGGGAGATAGCTGAGAAAGACCATGACGAGTATACTATGGAAAAGAAAAAGAGGACCCAGAAAATGGAAGGTGAACAGAAATCACACCTGAATTATCCACAATGAAAGATGATGTCCGTCTTTAGACAGACTCTGCTGGAACGTTTGAAAGTCAGAGAAATTCACAAGCCAAAAAACGGCAGCGAAGGTCAAGCATGGGCTAACTGGGAAGGGTGAGTTATGAGACTGCTCCAAGCAGGCTCTGAAACCTGTATCCATGAAGCATGCTGGACCTCAGAGACACACTTATGACAAATCCTCTGACATCACAATGGACCCGAAAAACAACCTAGCCTCATCTACACAGTGCTAGAGTTGGGCTCACTAGTATATTTAACTCCCATTGCACTCAACTGCACGTTGCCACTGAACATGTAAGTGGCCGGCCGGTGGTGCAGTGGTGAGGTCCGCACCTCCTGGGTCTGTGGCCCAGTATGGGCTGGGTGGAATCCTCGGTTTGGGCCTCCTCACCACTGCTTCAGTTGTTCTGGTGCAGGCGTCCGAGGTAGAGTAGAGGCAGATGGGATGGGACGTTGGACAGGGCCAGACTTCCACAGCAAATACAGGAGCATTGCCAGCAGATGTGAGCACAGCAATGCACTTGTGCCAAAACAAAACCAATTAAAAGTTGCAAAGAATAGAAAAACTGAAGCTAAGGAAAAAAAAAAAACAAAAAAACAGGAGCTTGCCATTACGAAGAATAGGATCTCTGTGAATAACCTTAGCAAAACAGGTGAATTCTATGTTAATTCAAAAACTAGCAAACCTTTGGGGAAAGAAACTCAAGAAGACACAAGAAAAAAAAAGATATCGAGGGATCTAGGAATGGAAGGATTAACACACTTGAAAGGTTCATACCGCAGTAAGGAATCTCTGGATTCCATGCAATCCCAGTCAAAGTTGCAGCAGTATTTGCCACAGAGAAGAAGAGAGAATCCTAAAGTTTCTAGCCAGCAACACGAGACCCTGACTAGGCAAAGGAATCCTCAGGAAAACGAACAAAGCAGCACGTGTCACAATTTCTGATTTCAACATAGAGGACGAAGCGCTAGGTACCGAAACGGCACAGTCTGGGCCCCAAAACAGGCATGAAGACCCATGCAAAACAATTGAGAGCCCAGAGCCCAACTCAAACTTACATGGACAGCCCATTTTGGACCAGGGAGCCAAGTGGAGACAGCGGAGAAAGGAGAGTCTCTACAATAAACGGTGCTGGGAAGCCTGCACAGCCACATGGAACACAACGAGAGTACACCATGCTGTTACACCTGGCACACACACCACCTGAAATGGATTAAAGCCTTGAATGGCAGACTTGAAACCGAGAACCTTGTAGGAGAAGACCTAGGCAGAGTGCTCTTCGCCATCTGTCTGAGCCGCCTATTGGGAAGAAGCATGTCTGACTGGGCAAGGGCAACAAAGGAAACAAGAAACAAACGGGACCACATCAAATGCACACACTTCTGCCAGTCAAGGAAACCATCAACTGAATACTAAGACACCACAACAATTGGGAGAGGATGTTTGCAAACCACACATCGGACAAGGGGTGAAAAGCCCAAAGATACAATCAACTCGCACGTCTCCACAAGAAAAAAAACAAGCCAATGAAAACCTGGTCAAAAGATGGAAGCAGAGATTTCTCCGAAGAAGACAGAAAGAGGGCCAGTAGGTGCATGAAAACTTGTTCACCATCATTAAGTCTCAGGAAAATGCAAATCCAAACTGCAAGGACATGGCAGCTCACTGTGGTCAGCATGGCTAGAAGGAAGCAGACAGGAAATAACAAGTGTCAGAGAGGAGGTGGAGAGAAGGGAAGCCTCCTGCACTGCTGGTGGGAGTGTAACCCGGTGCAGCCACGATGCCAAAGGTGTGGAACTGCCTCAGAAATTTAAGCATCCATGTCCCGTATGACCCAGCTATTAATCTGCCGCTTGTTTATCCAAAAAAGTCAGAAAGACTACCGCATAAAGACATGTGCATGGCTGTGTTCACCACAGTCTTACTCCTGATATCCAAGGCTTGGAAAGCACCCTGGTGTCCAGCAAGGGATGATTGGAGAAGGAAGATGGGCTATAGCCACACAATGGTATACCACTCAGCCGGAACAAATGATGCAATCCAGCCATTTGTGACCACCAGAATGGCTGTGAGGGTTTTAGGGGAAGTGTAAGAAGCCCCAGTGAGAAATTCAAATACCATAGAATCTCACTTACAAGGAGAAGAAAAAGCAAGCACTAATCAACAGGTGGCACTGAACATTTGTATGCGGGCTCCCAGAGGCAAAGAGGGGCGGTGACGGAGGGTGAAAGAGAAGATTAGGCACAAGTGTGTGGTGAGGGCCTGTGATTAGTCTTACACTGGTGAAGATGATGTAAGCTACACAGAAGTCTAAAGCAATGAGGATGTGAATCTGGAAGTTATAGTACGTTCTAAGGCAGGGTCATGGCTATAAATTCACCTCAAATCAAAAATCCAAAAAGGGGTCCAGAATGAAGTCATAAAGCTTTGGGGGCGGAAAGAGTTTACAGAAGGTGAACTTCCAAGGATGGAAAATCACCTCCAAATGCTTACAGATGCTACAGAAAGGCAGACCATTCCAAATAGGTGAAGAGGAATACTACGAAGAGAACATGATCAGTCCTAAACCCATGAACGAACGGAAAATGTTACCGTCCATGATGTTATTACTAATCACCTTCACGAATAATCCAAACAGGCCCACGTCTTCCCAAGTTCAGGCAAAAGGTTGGTCCAAAAGTACAATTCAGGGCCGGCCCTGTGGTGGAGCAGGGAAGTGCCCACATTCGGCTTGGGCGGCCCGGGCCTCACTGTTTCACATTACGAGTGCATATCACATTAGTAGTGTTAGGAAATATAGATTTCATGGTATGGTGCGGGCAGAGATCATAAATAAGCAGCAATTGTGAGGATACGTTATCAATACGCACAAGAAAAGGAAGCATAAGAATATTGCAATCTATGGAAGTATCTGGTACACTTCCCAAAGGCAGAAGGAAGGAAAACTTGTGACCTGCCAAGGTGGAATTGGCAGAGTGCCACAAGATGACACCATCATTGTGCGTCAGAACATTCCCTGGGCAACTTCAACTTGTGAGGGAGTCCAGGACTTTTTCTGGGTAAGGTCCACCCATTTTGCCATCTACCCAAGATATAAGAGATAAAACCCAGGATAATCTTACAGGAGTGAAACCAGTGTCTAGAGAGAATGTAGGAGCCCTTTCGAAGTTCAAGGAGAAAGATAGAAACTGACAACAATTGCAGAAAAAGGAAAACTATCCTACCTAGACAGGGTGAGGAGTCAGACTGGTCTGAGATGGCTGTGAAACTCTGTGTGCACGGAGGTTGTCAGGACAACTTCGAATTTTGAGGTCGCTTATGACATCACGGTGAACATGCCCCCCAGGGTGGCCGCATGGTTACAGTCTGACGATAGGCCTAGGCTAGGCTATTAAAGGGACAGATACCCAGAAACAGGTTTGGCAAACAGAAAGCAGGCACAGAAACTAGAAGAGATAAAACAGAGTCTGATGCAAGGGATAAGAAAGGAACCCTAGGCCACAAGTGAGAATAGAGGGACAAGCACGGAGAGGAGAACATTGTCATCTATTCAAGTCTATGGGGAGGTCATGCTGATTCAAGCTTGCAACTTCATTGGAAACAAGTGGCCGGACTTGGGGTTCATCACACCTACAGTGCCCTTGTGCCTTAAGCATAATGCAAAGTCAAGAAAGATGTCTTGAGGACATTGAAGAGAAGAATCGATGCCTCCTTTCCAAGGCCCATAGCATTCTTTGAAGGTCAGTCTCTTTTTCCGAAGCTCTGGTGTCACGTGGGCCCACTGGGCACATGGTAATGTGTCCCAAGAGATGTCTAGGAAGCCTTGAAGGAATGGAGCCCTGTCACGCTTGGGGTATGTCTCTTTGTTTGGAAGTGCTCTACAAGGGTGCTGAAAAGCACCCTCTTCCACAGGGCTTCGTTCCTTCGTGAAGGCTGCCCTCCCAGGCTAGTGTGCTCTGTTTGCCTCCATCGAAATTCTCTCCCCCTACCTCTTGCCGTAGAAGGATTATTGATTATGTGTTTTGACACCATATGTAAGGAAGTTGCACGAAAATTAGAACTTTACAGTTGTGTTTCAAGAAAAATACACAGGCCAGGGTAGAGGATGTAGGGCAAACAAATGGCCCACCCTATAAAAATTAAGTAAGCCCGTATCTGGACGGAATCTAGGGGAACGTTCAAGGATCAGGGGTCAAGTTCGAAACTTCCCAAATCCGGAAAAGAGACAGAAAAATCTCTTTCCTGGAGAGTGGAATTCATCCGATTTGTCTAAGTTGTCTTGGAAACATTGTGTCCGTGAAGGGGGTTGCCAGGACCACCTCGAATTTGGAGTTTCTGATCTCAGGATGTCAAACCAACCCACATGACCACGTGTTCTCAGTGCTTAGTTTGACCCAGGCTAGGATAGCCAAGAGTCCTACAAGTGACCGGTGCAAATTCAAGGACAACAACCAAGAGTCACGAAAGCACTCACACCTCACCCTAGAGAACATACAGCGATTAAAGAAATACAAACTAATCACTTGGAATGAAGGAGAACGGACTGAGAAGCATGTCTAAGGGAGATAGCTGAGAAAGACCATGACGAGTATACTATGGAAAAGAAAAAGAGGACCCAGAAAATGGAAGGTGAACAGAAATCACACCTGAATTATCCACAATGAAAGATGATGTCCGTCTTTAGACAGACTCTGCTGGAACGTTTGAAAGTCAGAGAAATTCACAAGCCAAAAAACGGCAGCGAAGGTCAAGCATGGGCTAACTGGGAAGGGTGAGTTATGAGACTGCTCCAAGCAGGCTCTGAAACCTGTATCCATGAAGCATGCTGGACCTCAGAGACACACTTATGACAAATCCTCTGACATCACAATGGACCCGAAAAACAACCTAGCCTCATCTACACAGTGCTAGAGTTGGGCTCACTAGTATATTTAACTCCCATTGCACTCAACTGCACGTTGCCACTGAACATGTAAGTGGCCGGCCGGTGGTGCAGTGGTGAGGTCCGCACCTCCTGGGTCTGTGGCCCAGTATGGGCTGGGTGGAATCCTCGGTTTGGGCCTCCTCACCACTGCTTCAGTTGTTCTGGTGCAGGCGTCCGAGGTAGAGTAGAGGCAGATGGGATGGGACGTTGGACAGGGCCAGACTTCCACAGCAAATACAGGAGCATTGCCAGCAGATGTGAGCACAGCAATGCACTTGTGCCAAAACAAAACCAATTAAAAGTTGCAAAGAATAGAAAAACTGAAGCTAAGGAAAAAAAAAAAAAAAAAACAGGAGCTTGCCATTACGAAGAATAGGATCTCTGTGAATAACCTTAGCAAAACAGGTGAATTCTATGTTAATTCAAAAACTAGCAAACCTTTGGGGAAAGAAACTCAAGAAGACACAAGAAAAAAAAAGATATCGAGGGATCTAGGAATGGAAGGATTAACACACTTGAAAGGTTCATACCGCAGTAAGGAATCTCTGGATTCCATGCAATCCCAGTCAAAGTTGCAGCAGTATTTGCCACAGAGAAGAAGAGAGAATCCTAAAGTTTCTAGCCAGCAACACGAGACCCTGACTAGGCAAAGGAATCCTCAGGAAAACGAACAAAGCAGCACGTGTCACAATTTCTGATTTCAACATAGAGGACGAAGCGCTAGGTACCGAAACGGCACAGTCTGGGCCCCAAAACAGGCATGAAGACCCATGCAAAACAATTGAGAGCCCAGAGCCCAACTCAAACTTACATGGACAGCCCATTTTGGACCAGGGAGCCAAGTGGAGACAGCGGAGAAAGGAGAGTCTCTACAATAAACGGTGCTGGGAAGCCTGCACAGCCACATGGAACACAACGAGAGTACACCATGCTGTTACACCTGGCACACACACCACCTGAAATGGATTAAAGCCTTGAATGGCAGACTTGAAACCGAGAACCTTGTAGGAGAAGACCTAGGCAGAGTGCTCTTTGCCATCTGTCTGAGCCGCCTATTGGGAAGAAGCATGTCTGACTGGGCAAGGGCAACAAAGGAAACAAGAAACAAACGGGACCACATCAAATGCACACACTTCTGCCAGTCAAGGAAACCATCAACTGAATACTAAGACACCACAACAATTGGGAGAGGATGTTTGCAAACCACACATCGGACAAGGGGTGAAAAGCCCAAAGATACAATCAACTCGCACGTCTCCACAAGAAAAAAAACAAGCCAATGAAAACCTGGTCAAAAGATGGAAGCAGAGATTTCTCCGAAGAAGACAGAAAGAGGGCCAGTAGGTGCATGAAAACTTGTTCACCATCATTAAGTCTCAGGAAAATGCAAATCCAAACTGCAAGGACATGGCAGCTCACTGTGGTCAGCATGGCTAGAAGGAAGCAGACAGGAAATAACAAGTGTCAGAGAGGAGGTGGAGAGAAGGGAAGCCTCCTGCACTGCTGGTGGGAGTGTAACCCGGTGCAGCCACGATGCCAAAGGTGTGCAACTGCCTCAGAAATTTAAGCATCCATGTCCCGTATGACCCAGCTATTAACCTGCCGCTTGTTTATCCAAAAAAGTCAGAAAGACTACCGCATGAAGACATGTGCATGGCTGTGTTCACCACAGTCTTACTCCTGATATCCAAGGCTTGGAAAGCACCCTGGTGTCCAGCAAGGGATGATTGGAGAAGGAAGATGGGCTATAGCCACACAATGGTATACCACTCAGCCGGAACAAATGATGCAATCCAGCCATTTGTGACCACCAGAATGGCTGTGAGGGTTTTAGGGGAAGTGTAAGAAGCCCCAGTGAGAAATTCAAATACCATAGAATCTCACTTACAAGGAGAAGAAAAAGCAAGCACTAACCAACAGGTGGCACTGAACATTTGTATGCGGGCTCCCAGAGGCAAAGAGGGGCGGTGACGGAGGGTGAAAGAGAAGATTAGGCACAAGTGTGTGGTGAGGGCCTGTGATTAGTCTTACACTGGTGAAGATGATGTAAGCTACACAGAAGTCTAAAGCAATGAGGATGTGAATCTGGAAGTTATAGTACGTTCTAAGGCAGGGTCATGGCTATAAATTCACCTCAAATCAAAAATCCAAAAAGGGGTCCAGAATGAAGTCATAAAGCTTTGGGGGCGGAAAGAGTTTACAGAAGGTGAACTTCCAAGGATGGAAAATCACCTCCAAATGCTTACAGATGCTACAGAAAGGCAGACCATTCCAAATAGGTGAAGAGGAATACTACGAAGAGAACATGATCAGTCCTAAACCCATGAACGAACGGAAAATGTTACCGTCCATGATGTTATTACTAATCACCTTCAAGAATAATCCAAACAGGCCCACGTCTTCCCAAGTTCAGGCAAAAGGTTGGTCCAAAAGTACAATTCAGGGCCGGCCCTGTGGTGGAGCAGGGAAGTGCCCACATTCCGCTTGGGCGGCCCGGGCCTCACTGTTTCACATTACGAGTGCATATCACATTAGTAGTGTTAGGAAATATAGATTTCATGGTATGGTGCGGGCAGAGATCATAAATAAGCAGCAATTGTGAGGATACATTATCAATACGCACAAGAAAAGGAAGCATAAGAATATTGCAATCTATGGAAGTATCTGGTACACTTCCCAAAGGCAGAAGGAAGGAAAACATGTGACCTGCCAAGGTGGAATTGGCAGAGTGCCACGAGATGACACCATCATTGTGCGTCAGAACATTCCCTGGGCAACTTCAACTTGTGAGGGAGTCCAGGACTTTTTCTGGGTAAGGTCCACCCATTTTGCCATCTACCCAAGATATAAGAGATAAAACCCAGGATAATCTTACAGGAGTGAAACCAGTGTCTAGAGAGAATGTAGGAGCCCTTTCGAAGTTCAAGGAGAAAGATAGAAACTGACAACAATTGCAGAAAAAGGAAAACTATCCTACCTAGACAGGGTGAGGAGTCAGACTGGTCTGAGATGGCTGTGAAACTCTGTGTGCACGGAGGTTGTCAGGACAACTTCGAATTTTGAGGTCGCTTATGACATCACGGTGAACATGCCCCCCAGGGTGGCCGCATGGTTACAGTCTGAGGATTGGCCTAGGCTAGGCTATTAAAGGGACAGATACCCAGAAACAGGTTTGGCAAACAGAAAGCAGGCACAGAAACTAGAAGAGATAAAACAGAGTCTGATGCAAGGGATAAGAAAGGAACCCTAGGCCACAAGTGAGAACAGAGGGACAAGCACGGAGAGGAGAACATTGTCATCTATTCAAGTCTATGGGGAGGTCATGCTGATTCAAGCTTGCAACTTCATTGGAAACAAGTGGCCGGACTTGGGGTTCATCACACCTACAGTGCCCTTGTGCCTTAAGCATAATGCAAAGTCAAGAAAGATGTCTTGAGGACATTGAAGAGAGGAATCGATGCCTCCTTTCCAAGGCCCATAGCATTCTTTGAAGGTCAGTCTCTTTTTCCGAAGCTCTGGTGTCACGTGGGCCCACTGGGCACATGGTAATGTGTCCCAAGAGATGTCTTGGAAGCCTTGAAGGAATGGAGCCCTGTCACGCTTGGGGTATGTCTCTTTGTTTGGAAGTGCTCTACAAGGGTGCTGAAAAGCACCCTCTTCCACAGGGCTTCGTTCCTTCGTGAAGGCTGCCCTCCCAGGCTAGTGTGCTCTGTTTGCCTCCATCGAAATTCTCTCCCCCTACCTCTTGCCGTAGAAGGATTATTGATTATGTGTTTTGACACCATATGTAAGGAAGTTGCACGAAAATTAGAACTTTACAGTTGTGTTTCAAGAAAAATACACAGGCCAGGGTAGAGGATGTAGGGCAAACAAATGGCCCACCCTATAAAAATTAAGTAAGCCCGTATCTGGACGGAATCTAGGGGAACGTTCAAGGATCAGGGGTCAAGTTCGAAACTTCCCAAATCCGGAAAAGAGACAGAAAAATCTCTTTCCTGGAGAGTGGAATTCATCCGATTTGTCTAAGTTGTCTTGGAAACATTGTGTCCGTGAAGGGGGTTGCCAGGACCACCTCGAATTTGGAGTTTCTGATCTCAGGATGTCAAACCAACCCACATGACCACGTGTTCTCAGTGCTTAGTTTGACCCAGGCTAGGATAGCCAAGAGTCCTACAAGTGACCGGTGCAAATTCAAGGACAACAACCAAGAGTCACGAAAGCACTCACACCTCACCCTAGAGAACATACAGCGATTAAAGAAATACAAACTAATCACTTGGAATGAAGGAGAACGGACTGATAAGCATGTCTAAGGGAGATAGCTGAGAAAGACCATGACGAGTATACTATGGAAAAGAAAAAGAGGACCCAGAAAATGGAAGGTGAACAGAAATCACACCTGAATTATCCACAATGAAAGATGATGTCCGTCTTTAGACAGACTCTGCTGGAACGTTTGAAAGTCAGAGAAATTCACAAGCCAAAAAACGGCAGCGAAGGTCAAGCATGGGCTAACTGGGAAGGGTGAGTTATGAGACTGCTCCAAGCAGGCTCTGAAACCTGTATCCATGAAGCATGCTGGACCTCAGAGACACACTTATGACAAATCCTCTGACATCACAATGGACCCGAAAAACAACCTAGCCTCATCTACACAGTGCTAGAGTTGGGCTCACTAGTATATTTAACTCCCATTGCACTCAACTGCACGTTGCCACTGAACATGTAAGTGGCCGGCCGGTGGTGCAGTGGTGAGGTCCGCACCTCCTGGGTCTGTGGCCCAGTATGGGCTGGGTGGAATCCTCGGTTTGGGCCTCCTCACCACTGCTTCAGTTGTTCTGGTGCAGGCGTCCGAGGTAGAGTAGAGGCAGATGGGATGGGACGTTGGACAGGGCCAGACTTCCACAGCAAATACAGGAGCATTGCCAGCAGATGTGAGCACAGCAATGCACTTGTGCCAAAACAAAACCAATTAAAAGTTGCAAAGAATAGAAAAACTGAAGCTAAGGAAAAAAAAAAAAGAAAAAAACAGGAGCTTGCCATTACGAAGAATAGGATCTCTGTGAATAACCTTAGCAAAACAGGTGAATTCTATGTTAATTCAAAAACTAGCAAACCTTTGGGGAAAGAAACTCAAGAAGACACAAGAAAAAAAAAGATATCGAGGGATCTAGGAATGGAAGGATTAACACACTTGAAAGGTTCATACCGCAGTAAGGAATCTCTGGATTCCATGCAATCCCAGTCAAAGTTGCAGCAGTATTTGCCACAGAGAAGAAGAGAGAATCCTAAAGTTTCTAGCCAGCAACACGAGACCCTGACTAGGCAAAGGAATCCTCAGGAAAACGAACAAAGCAGCACGTGTCACAATTTCTGATTTCAACATAGAGGACGAAGCGCTAGGTACCGAAACGGCACAGTCTGGGCCCCAAAACAGGCATGAAGACCCATGCAAAACAATTGAGAGCCCAGAGCCCAACTCAAACTTACATGGACAGCCCATTTTGGACCAGGGAGCCAAGTGGAGACAGCGGAGAAAGGAGAGTCTCTACAATAAACGGTGCTGGGAAGCCTGCACAGCCACATGGAACACAACGAGAGTACACCATGCTGTTACACCTGGCACACACACCACCTGAAATGGATTAAAGCCTTGAATGGCAGACTTGAAACCGTGAACCTTGTAGGAGAAGACCTAGGCAGAGTGCTCTTTGCCATCTGTCTGAGCCGCCTATTGGGAAGAAGCATGTCTGACTGGGCAAGGGCAACAAAGGAAACAAGAAACAAACGGGACCACATCAAATGCACACACTTCTGCCAGTCAAGGAAACCATCAACTGAATACTAAGACACCACAACAATTGGGAGAGGATGTTTGCAAACCACACATCGGACAAGGGGTGAAAAGCCCAAAGATACAATCAACTCGCACGTCTCCACAAGAAAAAAAACAAGCCAATGAAAACCTGGTCAAAAGATGGAAGCAGAGATTTCTCCGAAGAAGACAGAAAGAGGGCCAGTAGGTGCATGAAAACTTGTTCACCATCATTAAGTCTCAGGAAAATGCAAATCCAAACTGCAAGGACATGGCAGCTCACTGTGGTCAGCATGGCTAGAAGGAAGCAGACAGGAAATAACAAGTGTCAGAGAGGAGGTGGAGAGAAGGGAAGCCTCCTGCACTGCTGGTGGGAGTGTAACCCGGTGCAGCCACGATGCCAAAGGTGTGCAACTGCCTCAGAAATTTAAGCATCCATGTCCCGTATGACCCAGCTATTAACCTGCCGCTTGTTTATCCAAAAAAGTCAGAAAGACTACCGCATGAAGACATGTGCATGGCTGTGTTCACCACAGTCTTACTCCTGATATCCAAGGCTTGGAAAGCACCCTGGTGTCCAGCAAGGGATGATTGGAGAAGGAAGATGGGCTATAGCCACACAATGGTATACCACTCAGCCGGAACAAATGATGCAATCCAGCCATTTGTGACCACCAGAATGGCTGTGAGGGTTTTAGGGGAAGTGTAAGAAGCCCCAGTGAGAAATTCAAATACCATAGAATCTCACTTACAAGGAGAAGAAAAAGCAAGCACTAACCAACAGGTGGCACTGAACATTTGTATGCGGGCTCCCAGAGGCAAAGAGGGGCGGTGACGGAGGGTGAAAGAGAAGATTAGGCACAAGTGTGTGGTGAGGGCCTGTGATTAGTCTTACACTGGTGAAGATGATGTAAGCTACACAGAAGTCTAAAGCAATGAGGATGTGAATCTGGAAGTTATAGTACGTTCTAAGGCAGGGTCATGGCTATAAATTCACCTCAAATCAAAAATCCAAAAAGGGGTCCAGAATGAAGTCATAAAGCTTTGGGGGCGGAAAGAGTTTACAGAAGGTGAACTTCCAAGGATGGAAAATCACCTCCAAATGCTTACAGATGCTACAGAAAGGCAGACCATTCCAAATAGGTGAAGAGGAATACTACGAAGAGAACATGATCAGTCCTAAACCCATGAACGAACGGAAAATGTTACCGTCCATGATGTTATTACTAATCACCTTCACGAATAATCCAAACAGGCCCACGTCTTCCCAAGTTCAGGCAAAAGGTTGGTCCAAAAGTACAATTCAGGGCCGGCCCTGTGGTGGAGCAGGGAACTGCCCACATTCCGCTTGGGCGGCCCGGGCCTCACTGTTTCACATTACGAGTGCATATCACATTAGTAGTGTTAGGAAATATAGATTTCATGGTATGGTGCGGGCAGAGATCATAAATAAGCAGCAATTGTGAGGATACGTTATCAATACGCACAAGAAAAGGAACCATAAGAATATTGCAATCTATGGAAGTATCTGGTACACTTCCCAAAGGCAGAAGGAAGGAAAACTTGTGACCTGCCAAGGTGGAATTGGCAGAGTGCCACGAGATGACACCATCATTGTGCGTCAGAACATTCCCTGGGCAACTTCAACTTGTGAGGGAGTCCAGGACTTTTTCTGGGTAAGGTCCACCCATTTTGCCATCTACCCAAGATATAAGTGATAAAACCCAGGATAATCTTACAGGAGTGAAACCAGTGTCTAGAGAGAATGTAGGAGCCCTTTCGAAGTTCAAGGAGAAAGATAGAAACTGACAACAATTGCAGAAAAAGGAAAACTATCCTACCTAGACAGGGTGAGGAGTCAGACTGGTCTGAGATGGCTGTGAAACTCTGTGTGCACGGAGGTTGTCAGGACAACTTCGAATTTTGAGGTCGCTTATGACATCACGGTGAACATGTCCCCCAGGGTGGCCGCATGGTTACAGTCTGACGATAGGCCTAGGCTAGGCTATTAAAGGGACAGATACCCAGAAACAGGTTTGGCAAACAGAAAGCAGGCACAGAAACTAGAAGAGATAAAACAGAGTCTGATGCAAGGGATAAGAAAGGAACCCTAGGCCACAAGTGAGAATAGAGGGACAAGCACGGAGAGGAGAACATTGTCATCTATTCAAGTCTATGGGGAGGTCATGCTGATTCAAGCTTGCAACTTCATTGGAAACAAGTGGCCGGACTTGGGGTTCATCACACCTACAGTGCCCTTGTGCCTTAAGCATAATGCAAAGTCAAGAAAGATGTCTTGAGGACATTGAAGAGAAGAATCGATGCCTCCTTTCCAAGGCCCATAGCATTCTTTGAAGGTCAGTCTCTTTTTCCGAAGCTCTGGTGTCACGTGGGCCCACTGGGCACATGGTAATGTGTCCCAAGAGATGTCTAGGAAGCCTTGAAGGAATGGAGCCCTGTCACGCTTGGGGTATGTCTCTTTGTTTGGAAGTGCTCTACAAGGGTGCTGAAAAGCACCCTCTTCCACAGGGCTTCGTTCCTTCGTGAAGGCTGCCCTCCCAGGCTAGTGTGCTCTGTTTGCCTCCATCGAAATTCTCTCCCCCTACCTCTTGCCGTAGAAGGATTATTGATTATGTGTTTTGACACCATATGTAAGGACGTTGCACGAAAATTAGAACTTTACAGTTGTGTTTCAAGAAAAATACACAGGCCAGGGTAGAGGATGTAGGGCAAACAAATGGCCCACCCTATAAAAATTAAGTAAGCCCGTATCTGGACGGAATCTAGGGGAACGTTCAAGGATCAGGGGTCAAGTTCGAAACTTCCCAAATCCGGAAAAGAGACAGAAAAATCTCTTTCCTGGAGAGTGGAATTCATCCGATTTGTCTAAGTTGTCTTGGAAACATTGTGTCCGTGAAGGGGGTTGCCAGGACCACCTCGAATTTGGAGTTTCTGATCTCAGGATGTCAAACCAACCCACATGACCACGTGTTCTCAGTGCTTAGTTTGACCCAGGCTAGGATAGCCAAGAGTCCTACAAGTGACCGGTGCAAATTCAAGGACAACAACCAAGAGTCACGAAAGCACTCACACCTCACCCTAGAGAACATACAGCGATTAAAGAAATACAAACTAATCACTTGGAATGAAGGAGAACGGACTGAGAAGCATGTCTAAGGGAGATAGCTGAGAAAGACCATGACGAGTATACTATGGAAAAGAAAAAGAGGACCCAGAAAATGGAAGGTGAACAGAAATCACACCTGAATTATCCACAATGAAAGATGATGTCCGTCTTTAGACAGACTCTGCTGGAACGTTTGAAAGTCAGAGAAATTCACAAGCCAAAAAACGGCAGCGAAGGTCAAGCATGGGCTAACTGGGAAGGGTGAGTTATGAGACTGCTCCAAGCGGCTCTGAAACCTGTATCCATGAAGCATGCTGGACCTCAGAGACACAATTATGACAAATCCTCTGACATCACAATGGACCCGAAAAACAACCTAGCCTCATCTACACAGTGCTAGAGTTGGGCTCACTAGTATATTTAACTCCCATTGCACTCAACTGCACGTTGCCACTGAACATGTAAGTGGCCGGCCGGTGGTGCAGTGGTGAGGTCCGCACCTCCTGGGTCTGTGGCCCAGTATGGGCTGGGTGGAATCCTCGGTTTGGGCCTCCTCACCACTGCTTCAGTTGTTCTGGTGCAGGCGTCCGAGGTAGAGTAGAGGCAGATGGGATGGGACGTTGGACAGGGCCAGACTTCCACAGCAAATACAGGAGCATTGCCAGCAGATGTGAGCACAGCAATGCACTTGTGCCAAAACAAAACCAATTAAAAGTTGCAAAGAATAGAAAAACTGAAGCTAAGGAAAAAAAAAAAAAAAAAAAAACAGGAGCTTGCCATTACGAAGAATAGGATCTCTGTGAATAACCTTAGCAAAACAGGTGAATTCTATGTTAAGTCAAAAACTAGCAAACCTTTGGGGAAAGAAACTCAAGAAGACACAAGAAAAAAAAAGATATCGAGGGATCTAGGAATGGAAGGATTAACACACTTGAAAGGTTCATACCGCAGTAAGGAATCTCTGGATTCCATGCAATCCCAGTCAAAGTTGCAGCAGTATTTGCCACAGAGAAGAAGAGAGAATCCTAAAGTTTCTAGCCAGCAACACGAGACCCTGACTAGGCAAAGGAATCCTCAGGAAAACGAACAAAGCAGCACGTGTCACAATTTCTGATTTCAACATAGAGGACGAAGCGCTAGGTACCGAAACGGCACAGTCTGGGCCCCAAAACAGGCATGAAGACCCATGCAAAACAATTGAGAGCCCAGAGCCCAACTCAAACTTACATGGACAGCCCATTTTGGACCAGGGAGCCAAGTGGAGACAGCGGAGAAAGGAGAGTCTCTACAATAAACGGTGCTGGGAAGCCTGCACAGCCACATGGAACACAACGAGAGTACACCATGCTGTTACACCTGGCACACACACCACCTGAAATGGATTAAAGCCTTGAATGGCAGACTTGAAACCGAGAACCTTGTAGGAGAAGACCTAGGCAGAGTGCTCTTCGCCATCTGTCTGAGCCGCCTATTGGGAAGAAGCATGTCTGACTGGGCAAGGGCAACAAAGGAAACAAGAAACAAACGGGACCACATCAAATGCACACACTTCTGCCAGTCAAGGAAACCATCAACTGAATACTAAGACACCACAACAATTGGGAGAGGATGTTTGCAAACCACACATCGGACAAGGGGTGAAAAGCCCAAAGATACAATCAACTCGCACGTCTCCACAAGAAAAAAAACAAGCCAATGAAAACCTGGTCAAAAGATGGAAGCAGAGATTTCTCCGAAGAAGACAGAAAGAGGGCCAGTAGGTGCATGAAAACTTGTTCACCATCATTAAGTCTCAGGAAAATGCAAATCCAAACTGCAAGGACATGGCAGCTCACTGTGGTCAGCATGGCTAGAAGGAAGCAGACAGGAAATAACAAGTGTCAGAGAGGAGGTGGAGAGAAGGGAAGCCTCCTGCACTGCTGGTGGGAGTGTAACCCGGTGCAGCCACGATGCCAAAGGTGTGGAACTGCCTCAGAAATTTAAGCATCCATGTCCCGTATGACCCAGCTATTAATCTGCCGCTTGTTTATCCAAAAAAGTCAGAAAGACTACCGCATAAAGACATGTGCATGGCTGTGTTCACCACAGTCTTACTCCTGATATCCAAGGCTTGGAAAGCACCCTGGTGTCCAGCAAGGGATGATTGGAGAAGGAAGATGGGCTATAGCCACACAATGGTATACCACTCAGCCGGAACAAATGATGCAATCCAGCCATTTGTGACCACCAGAATGGCTGTGAGGGTTTTAGGGGAAGTGTAACAAGCCCCAGTGAGAAATTCAAATACCATAGAATCTCACTTACAAGGAGAAGAAAAAGCAAGCACTAACCAACAGGTGGCACTGAACATTTGTATGCGGGCTCCCAGAGGCAAAGAGGGGCGGTGACGGAGGGTGAAAGAGAAGATTAGGCACAAGTGTGTGGTGAGGGCCTGTGATTAGTCTTACACTGGTGAAGATGATGTAAGCTACACAGAAGTCTAAAGCAATGAGGATGTGAATCTGGAAGTTATAGTACGTTCTAAGGCAGGGTCATGGCTATAAATTCACCTCAAATCAAAAATCCAAAAAGGGGTCCAGAATGAAGTCATAAAGCTTTGGGGGCGGAAAGAGTTTACAGAAGGTGAACTTCCAAGGATGGAAAATCACCTCCAAATGCTTACAGATGCTACAGAAAGGCAGACCATTCCCAATAGGTGAAGAGGAATACTACGAAGAGAACATGATCAGTCCTAAACCCATGAACGAACGGAAAATGTTACCGTCCATGATGTTATTACTAATCACCTTCACGAATAATCCAAACAGGCCCACGTCTTCCCAAGTTCAGGCAAAAGGTTGGTCCAAAAGTACAATTCAGGGCCGGCCCTGTGGTGGAGCAGGGAAGTGCCCACATTCCGCTTGGGCGGCCCGGGCCTCACTGTTTCACATTACGAGTGCATATCACATTAGTAGTGTTAGGAAATATAGATTTCATGGTATGGTGCGGGCAGAGATCATAAATAAGCAGCAATTGTGAGGATACGTTATCAATCGCACAAGAAAAGGAACCATAAGAATATTACAATCTATGGAAGTATCTGGTACACTTCCCAAAGGCAGAAGGAAGGAAAACTTGTGACCTGCCAAGGTGGAATTGGCAGAGTGCCACGAGATGACACCATCATTGTGCGTCAGAACATTCCCTGGGCAACTTCAACTTGTGAGGGAGTCCAGGACTTTTTCTGGGTAAGGTCCACCCATTTTGCCATCTACCCAAGATATAAGTGATAAAACCCAGGATAATCTTACAGGAGTGAAACCAGTGTCTAGAGAGAATGTAGGAGCCCTTTCGAAGTTCAAGGAGAAAGATAGAAACTGACAACAATTGCAGAAAAAGGAAAACTATCCTACCTAGACAGGGTGAGGAGTCAGACTGGTCTGAGATGGCTGTGAAACTCTGTGTGCACGGAGGTTGTCAGGACAACTTCGAATTTTGAGGTCGCTTATGACATCACGGTGAACATGTCCCCCAGGGTGGCCGCATGGTTACAGTCTGACGATAGGCCTAGGCTAGGCTATTAAAGGGACAGATACCCAGAAACAGGTTTGGCAAACAGAAAGCAGGCACAGAAACTAGAAGAGATAAAACAGAGTCTGATGCAAGGGATAAGAAAGGAACCCTAGGCCACAAGTGAGAATAGAGGGACAAGCACGGAGAGGAGAACATTGTCATCTATTCAAGTCTATGGGGAGGTCATGCTGATTCAAGCTTGCAACTTCATTGGAAACAAGTGGCCGGACTTGGGGTTCATCACACCTACAGTGCCCTTGTGCCTTAAGCATAATGCAAAGTCAAGAAAGATGTCTTGAGGACATTGAAGAGAAGAATCGATGCCTCCTTTCCAAGGCCCATAGCATTCTTTGAAGGTCAGTCTCTTTTTCCGAAGCTCTGGTGTCACGTGGGCCCACTGGGCACATGGTAATGTGTCCCAAGAGATGTCTAGGAAGCCTTGAAGGAATGGAGCCCTGTCACGCTTGGGGTATGTCTCTTTGTTTGGAAGTGCTCTACAAGGGTGCTGAAAAGCACCCTCTTCCACAGGGCTTCGTTCCTTCGTGAAGGCTGCCCTCCCAGGCTAGTGTGCTCTGTTTGCCTCCATCGAAATTCTCTCCCCCTACCTCTTGCCGTAGAAGGATTATTGATTATGTGTTTTGACACCATATGTAAGGACGTTGCACGAAAATTAGAACTTTACAGTTGTGTTTCAAGAAAAATACACAGGCCAGGGTAGAGGATGTAGGGCAAACAAATGGCCCACCCTATAAAAATTAAGTAAGCCCGTATCTGGACGGAATCTAGGGGAACGTTCAAGGATCAGGGGTCAAGTTCGAAACTTCCCAAATCCGGAAAAGAGACAGAAAAATCTCTTTCCTGGAGAGTGGAATTCATCCGATTTGTCTAAGTTGTCTTGGAAACATTGTGTCCGTGAAGGGGGTTGCCAGGACCACCTCGAATTTGGAGTTTCTGATCTCAGGATGTCAAACCAACCCACATGACCACGTGTTCTCAGTGCTTAGTTTGACCCAGGCTAGGATAGCCAAGAGTCCTACAAGTGACCGGTGCAAATTCAAGGACAACAACCAAGAGTCACGAAAGCACTCACACCTCACCCTAGAGAACATACAGCGATTAAAGAAATACAAACTAATCACTTGGAATGAAGGAGAACGGACTGAGAAGCATGTCTAAGGGAGATAGCTGAGAAAGACCATGACGAGTATACTATGGAAAAGAAAAAGAGGACCCAGAAAATGGAAGGTGAACAGAAATCACACCTGAATTATCCACAATGAAAGATGATGTCCGTCTTTAGACAGACTCTGCTGGAACGTTTGAAAGTCAGAGAAATTCACAAGCCAAAAAACGGCAGCGAAGGTCAAGCATGGGCTAACTGGGAAGGGTGAGTTATGAGACTGCTCCAAGCGGCTCTGAAACCTGTATCCATGAAGCATGCTGGACCTCAGAGACACAATTATGACAAATCCTCTGACATCACAATGGACCCGAAAAACAACCTAGCCTCATCTACACAGTGCTAGAGTTGGGCTCACTAGTATATTTAACTCCCATTGCACTCAACTGCACGTTGCCACTGAACATGTAAGTGGCCGGCCGGTGGTGCAGTGGTGAGGTCCGCACCTCCTGGGTCTGTGGCCCAGTATGGGCTGGGTGGAATCCTCGGTTTGGGCCTCCTCACCACTGCTTCAGTTGTTCTGGTGCAGGCGTCCGAGGTAGAGTAGAGGCAGATGGGATGGGACGTTGGACAGGGCCAGACTTCCACAGCAAATACAGGAGCATTGCCAGCAGATGTGAGCACAGCAATGCACTTGTGCCAAAACAAAACCAATTAAAAGTTGCAAAGAATAGAAAAACTGAAGCTAAGGAAAAAAAAAAAAACAAAAAAACAGGAGCTTGCCATTACGAAGAATAGGATCTCTGTGAATAACCTTAGCAAAACAGGTGAATTCTATGTTAAGTCAAAAACTAGCAAACCTTTGGGGAAAGAAACTCAAGAAGACACAAGAAAAAAAAAGATATCGAGGGATCTAGGAATGGAAGGATTAACACACTTGAAAGGTTCATACCGCAGTAAGGAATCTCTGGATTCCATGCAATCCCAGTCAAAGTTGCAGCAGTATTTGCCACAGAGAAGAAGAGAGAATCCTAAAGTTTCTAGCCAGCAACACGAGACCCTGACTAGGCAAAGGAATCCTCAGGAAAACGAACAAAGCAGCACGTGTCACAATTTCTGATTTCAACATAGAGGACGAAGCGCTAGGTACCGAAACGGCACAGTCTGGGCCCCAAAACAGGCATGAAGACCCATGCAAAACAATTGAGAGCCCAGAGCCCAACTCAAACTTACATGGACAGCCCATTTTGGACCAGGGAGCCAAGTGGAGACAGCGGAGAAAGGAGAGTCTCTACAATAAACGGTGCTGGGAAGCCTGCACAGCCACATGGAACACAACGAGAGTACACCATGCTGTTACACCTGGCACACACACCACCTGAAATGGATTAAAGCCTTGAATGGCAGACTTGAAACCGAGAACCTTGTAGGAGAAGACCTAGGCAGAGTGCTCTTTGCCATCTGTCTGAGCCGCCTATTGGGAAGAAGCATGTCTGACTGGGCAAGGGCAACAAAGGAAACAAGAAACAAACGGGACCACATCAAATGCACACACTTCTGCCAGTCAAGGAAACCATCAACTGAATACTAAGACACCACAACAATTGGGAGAGGATGTTTGCAAACCACACATCGGACAAGGGGTGAAAAGCCCAAAGATACAATCAACTCGCACGTCTCCACAAGAAAAAAAACAAGCCAATGAAAACCTGGTCAAAAGATGGAAGCAGAGATTTCTCCGAAGAAGACAGAAAGAGGGCCAGTAGGTGCATGAAAACTTGTTCACCATCATTAAGTCTCAGGAAAATGCAAATCCAAACTGCAAGGACATGGCAGCTCACTGTGGTCAGCATGGCTAGAAGGAAGCAGACAGGAAATAACAAGTGTCAGAGAGGAGGTGGAGAGAAGGGAAGCCTCCTGCACTGCTGGTGGGAGTGTAACCCGGTGCAGCCACGATGCCAAAGGTGTGGAACTGCCTCAGAAATTTAAGCATCCATGTCCCGTATGACCCAGCTATTAATCTGCCGCTTGTTTATCCAAAAAAGTCAGAAAGACTACCGCATAAAGACATGTGCATGGCTGTGTTCACCACAGTCTTACTCCTGATATCCAAGGCTTGGAAAGCACCCTGGTGTCCAGCAAGGGATGATTGGAGAAGGAAGATGGGCTATAGCCACACAATGGTATACCACTCAGCCGGAACAAATGATGCAATCCAGCCATTTGTGACCACCAGAATGGCTGTGAGGGTTTTAGGGGAAGTGTAACAAGCCCCAGTGAGAAATTCAAATACCATAGAATCTCACTTACAAGGAGAAGAAAAAGCAAGCACTAACCAACAGGTGGCACTGAACATTTGTATGCGGGCTCCCAGAGGCAAAGAGGGGCGGTGACGGAGGGTGAAAGAGAAGATTAGGCACAAGTGTGTGGTGAGGGCCTGTGATTAGTCTTACACTGGTGAAGATGATGTAAGCTACACAGAAGTCTAAAGCAATGAGGATGTGAATCTGGAAGTTATAGTACGTTCTAAGGCAGGGTCATGGCTATAAATTCACCTCAAATCAAAAATCCAAAAAGGGGTCCAGAATGAAGTCATAAAGCTTTGGGGGCGGAAAGAGTTTACAGAAGGTGAACTTCCAAGGATGGAAAATCACCTCCAAATGCTTACAGATGCTACAGAAAGGCAGACCATTCCCAATAGGTGAAGAGGAATACTACGAAGAGAACATGATCAGTCCTAAACCCATGAACGAACGGAAAATGTTACCGTCCATGATGTTATTACTAATCACCTTCACGAATAATCCAAACAGGCCCACGTCTTCCCAAGTTCAGGCAAAAGGTTGGTCCAAAAGTACAATTCAGGGCCGGCCCTGTGGTGGAGCAGGGAACTGCCCACATTCCGCTTGGGCGGCCCGGGCCTCACTGTTTCACATTACGAGTGCATATCACATTAGTAGTGTTAGGAAATATAGATTTCATGGTATGGTGCGGGCAGAGATCATAAATAAGCAGCAATTGTGAGGATACGTTATCAATCGCACAAGAAAAGGAACCATAAGAATATTACAATCTATGGAAGTATCTGGTACACTTCCCAAAGGCAGAAGGAAGGAAAACTTGTGACCTGCCAAGGTGGAATTGGCAGAGTGCCACGAGATGACACCATCATTGTGCGTCAGAACATTCCCTGGGCAACTTCAACTTGTGAGGGAGTCCAGGACTTTTTCTGGGTAAGGTCCACCCATTTTGCCATCTACCCAAGATATAAGAGATAAAACCCAGGATAATCTTACAGGAGTGAAACCAGTGTCTAGAGAGAATGTAGGAGCCCTTTCGAAGTTCAAGGAGAAAGATAGAAACTGACAACAATTGCAGAAAAAGGAAAACTATCCTACCTAGACAGGGTGAGGAGTCAGACTGGTCTGAGATGGCTGTGAAACTCTGTGTGCACGGAGGTTGTCAGGACAACTTCGAATTTTGAGGTCGCTTATGACATCACGGTGAACATGTCCCCCAGGGTGGCCGCATGGTTACAGTCTGAGGATTGGCCTAGGCTAGGCTATTAAAGGGACAGATACCCAGAAACAGGTTTGGCAAACAGAAAGCAGGCACAGAAACTAGAAGAGATAAAACAGAGTCTGATGCAAGGGATAAGAAAGGAACCCTAGGCCACAAGTGAGAATAGAGGGACAAGCACGGAGAGGAGAACATTGTCATCTATTCAAGTCTATGGGGAGGTCATGCTGATTCAAGCTTGCAACTTCATTGGAAACAAGTGGCCGGACTTGGGGTTCATCACACCTACAGTGCCCTTGTGCCTTAAGCATAATGCAAAGTCAAGAAAGATGTCTTGAGGACATTGAAGAGAAGAATCGATGCCTCCTTTCCAAGGCCCATAGCATTCTTTGAAGGTCAGTCTCTTTTTCCGAAGCTCTGGTGTCACGTGGGCCCACTGGGCACATGGTAATGTGTCCCAAGAGATGTCTAGGAAGCCTTGAAGGAATGGAGCCCTGTCACGCTTGGGGTATGTCTCTTTGTTTGGAAGTGCTCTACAAGGGTGCTGAAAAGCACCCTCTTCCACAGGGCTTCGTTCCTTCGTGAAGGCTGCCCTCCCAGGCTAGTGTGCTCTGTTTGCCTCCATCGAAATTCTCTCCCCCTACCTCTTGCCGTAGAAGGATTATTGATTATGTGTTTTGACACCATATGTAAGGAAGTTGCACGAAAATTAGAACTTTACAGTTGTGTTTCAAGAAAAATACACAGGCCAGGGTAGAGGATGTAGGGCAAACAAATGGCCCACCCTATAAAAATTAAGTAAGCCCGTATCTGGACGGAATCTAGGGGAACGTTCAAGGATCAGGGGTCAAGTTCGAAACTTCCCAAATCCGGAAAAGAGACAGAAAAATCTCTTTCCTGGAGAGTGGAATTCATCCGATTTGTCTAAGTTGTCTTGGAAACATTGTGTCCGTGAAGGGGGTTGCCAGGACCACATCGAATTTGGAGTTTCTGATCTCAGGATGTCAAACCAACCCACATGACCACGTGTTCTCAGTGCTTAGTTTGACCCAGGCTAGGATAGCCAAGAGTCCTACAAGTGACCGGTGCAAATTCAAGGACAACAACCAAGAGTCACGAAAGCACTCACACCTCACCCTAGAGAACATACAGCGATTAAAGAAATACAAACTAATCACTTGGAATGAAGGAGAACGGACTGATAAGCATGTCTAAGGGAGATAGCTGAGAAAGACCATGACGAGTATACTATGGAAAAGAAAAAGAGGACCCAGAAAATGGAAGGTGAACAGAAATCACACCTGAATTATCCACAATGAAAGATGATGTCCGTCTTTAGACAGACTCTGCTGGAACGTTTGAAAGTCAGAGAAATTCACAAGCCAAAAAACGGCAGCGAAGGTCAAGCATGGGCTAACTGGGAAGGGTGAGTTATGAGACTGCTCCAAGCAGGCTCTGAAACCTGTATCCATGAAGCATGCTGGACCTCAGAGACACAATTATGACAAATCCTCTGACATCACAATGGACCCGAAAAACAACCTAGCCTCATCTACACAGTGCTAGAGTTGGGCTCACTAGTATATTTAACTCCCATTGCACTCAACTGCACGTTGCCACTGAACATGTAAGTGGCCGGCCGGTGGTGCAGTGGTGAGGTCCGCACCTCCTGGGTCTGTGGCCCAGTATGGGCTGGGTGGAATCCTCGGTTTGGGCCTCCTCACCACTGCTTCAGTTGTTCTGGTGCAGGCGTCCGAGGTAGAGTAGAGGCAGATGGGATGGGACGTTGGACAGGGCCAGACTTCCACAGCAAATACAGGAGCATTGCCAGCAGATGTGAGCACAGCAATGCACTTGTGCCAAAACAAAACCAATTAAAAGTTGCAAAGAATAGAAAAACTGAAGCTAAGGAAAAAAAAAAAACAAAAAAACAGGAGCTTGCCATTACGAAGAATAGGATCTCTGTGAATAACCTTAGCAAAACAGGTGAATTCTATGTTAAGTCAAAAACTAGCAAACCTTTGGGGAAAGAAACTCAAGAAGACACAAGAAAAAAAAAGATATCGAGGGATCTAGGAATGGAAGGATTAACACACTTGAAAGGTTCATACCGCAGTAAGGAATCTCTGGATTCCATGCAATCCCAGTCAAAGTTGCAGCAGTATTTGCCACAGAGAAGAAGAGAGAATCCTAAAGTTTCTAGCCAGCAACACGAGACCCTGACTAGGCAAAGGAATCCTCAGGAAAACGAACAAAGCAGCACGTGTCACAATTTCTGATTTCAACATAGAGGACGAAGCGCTAGGTACCGAAACGGCACAGTCTGGGCCCCAAAACAGGCATGAAGACCCATGCAAAACAATTGAGAGCCCAGAGCCCAACTCAAACTTACATGGACAGCCCATTTTGGACCAGGGAGCCAAGTGGAGACAGCGGAGAAAGGAGAGTCTCTACAATAAACGGTGCTGGGAAGCCTGCACAGCCACATGGAACACAACGAGAGTACACCATGCTGTTACACCTGGCACACACACCACCTGAAATGGATTAAAGCCTTGAATGGCAGACTTGAAACCGAGAACCTTGTAGGAGAAGACCTAGGCAGAGTGCTCTTTGCCATCTGTCTGAGCCGCCTATTGGGAAGAAGCATGTCTGACTGGGCAAGGGCAACAAAGGAAACAAGAAACAAACGGGACCACATCAAATGCACACACTTCTGCCAGTCAAGGAAACCATCAACTGAATACTAAGACACCACAACAATTGGGAGAGGATGTTTGCAAACCACACATCGGACAAGGGGTGAAAAGCCCAAAGATACAATCAACTCGCACGTCTCCACAAGAAAAAAAACAAGCCAATGAAAACCTGGTCAAAAGATGGAAGCAGAGATTTCTCCGAAGAAGACAGAAAGAGGGCCAGTAGGTGCATGAAAACTTGTTCACCATCATTAAGTCTCAGGAAAATGCAAATCCAAACTGCAAGGACATGGCAGCTCACTGTGGTCAGCATGGCTAGAAGGAAGCAGACAGGAAATAACAAGTGTCAGAGAGGAGGTGGAGAGAAGGGAAGCCTCCTGCACTGCTGGTGGGAGTGTAACCCGGTGCAGCCACGATGCCAAAGGTGTGGAACTGCCTCAGAAATTTAAGCATCCATGTCCCGTATGACCCAGCTATTAATCTGCCGCTTGTTTATCCAAAAAAGTCAGAAAGACTACCGCATAAAGACATGTGCATGGCTGTGTTCACCACAGTCTTACTCCTGATATCCAAGGCTTGGAAAGCACCCTGGTGTCCAGCAAGGGATGATTGGAGAAGGAAGATGGGCTATAGCCACACAATGGTATACCACTCAGCCGGAACAAATGATGCAATCCAGCCATTTGTGACCACCAGAATGGCTGTGAGGGTTTTAGGGGAAGTGTAAGAAGCCCCAGTGAGAAATTCAAATACCATAGAATCTCACTTACAAGGAGAAGAAAAAGCAAGCACTAACCAACAGGTGGCACTGAACATTTGTATGCGGGCTCCCAGAGGCAAAGAGGGGCGGTGACGGAGGGTGAAAGAGAAGATTAGGCACAAGTGTGTGGTGAGGGCCTGTGATTAGTCTTACACTGGTGAAGATGATGTAAGCTACACAGAAGTCTAAAGCAATGAGGATGTGAATCTGGAAGTTATAGTACGTTCTAAGGCAGGGTCATGGCTATAAATTCACCTCAAATCAAAAATCCAAAAAGGGGTCCAGAATGAAGTCATAAAGCTTTGGGGGCGGAAAGAGTTTACAGAAGGTGAACTTCCAAGGATGGAAAATCACCTCCAAATGCTTACAGATGCTACAGAAAGGCAGACCATTCCCAATAGGTGAAGAGGAATACTACGAAGAGAACATGATCAGTCCTAAACCCATGAACGAACGGAAAATGTTACCGTCCATGATGTTATTACTAATCACCTTCACGAATAATCCAAACAGGCCCACGTCTTCCCAAGTTCAGGCAAAAGGTTGGTCCAAAAGTACAATTCAGGGCCGGCCCTGTGGTGGAGCAGGGAACTGCCCACATTCCGCTTGGGCGGCCCGGGCCTCACTGTTTCACATTACGAGTGCATATCACATTAGTAGTGTTAGGAAATATAGATTTCATGGTATGGTGCGGGCAGAGATCATAAATAAGCAGCAATTGTGAGGATACGTTATCAATACGCACAAGAAAAGGAACCATAAGAATATTACAATCTATGGAAGTATCTGGTACACTTCCCAAAGGCAGAAGGAAGGAAAACTTGTGACCTGCCAAGGTGGAATTGGCAGAGTGCCACGAGATGACACCATCATTGTGCGTCAGAACATTCCCTGGGCAACTTCAACTTGTGAGGGAGTCCAGGACTTTTTCTGGGTAAGGTCCACCCATTTTGCCATCTACCCAAGATATAAGAGATAAAACCCAGGATAATCTTACAGGAGTGAAACCAGTGTCTAGAGAGAATGTAGGAGCCCTTTCGAAGTTCAAGGAGAAAGATAGAAACTGACAACAATTGCAGAAAAAGGAAAACTATCCTACCTAGACAGGGTGAGGAGTCAGACTGGTCTGAGATGGCTGTGAAACTCTGTGTGCACGGAGGTTGTCAGGACAACTTCGAATTTTGAGGTCACTTATGACATCACGGTGAACATGTCCCCCAGGGTGGCCGCATGGTTACAGTCTGACGATTGGCCTAGGCTAGGCTATTAAAGGGACAGATACCCAGAAACAGGTTTGGCAAACAGAAAGCAGGCACAGAAACTAGAAGAGATAAAACAGAGTCTGATGCAAGGGATAAGAAAGGAACCCTAGGCCACAAGTGAGAATAGAGGGACAAGCACGGAGAGGAGAACATTGTCATCTATTCAAGTCTATGGGGAGGTCATGCTGATTCAAGCTTGCAACTTCATTGGAAACAAGTGGCCGGACTTGGGGTTCATCACACCTACAGTGCCCTTGTGCCTTAAGCATAATGCAAAGTCAAGAAAGATGTCTTGAGGACATTGAAGAGAGGAATCGATGCCTCCTTTCCAAGGCCCATAGCATTCTTTGAAGGTCAGTCTCTTTTTCCGAAGCTCTGGTGTCACGTGGGCCCACTGGGCACATGGTAATGTGTCCCAAGAGATGTCTTGGAAGCCTTGAAGGAATGGAGCCCTGTCACGCTTGGGGTATGTCTCTTTGTTTGGAAGTGCTCTACAAGGGTGCTGAAAAGCACCCTCTTCCACAGGGCTTCGTTCCTTCGTGAAGGCTGCCCTCCCAGGCTAGTGTGCTCTGTTTGCCTCCATCGAAATTCTCTCCCCCTACCTCTTGCCGTAGAAGGATTATTGATTATGTGTTTTGACACCATATGTAAGGACGTTGCACGAAAATTAGAACTTTACAGTTGTGTTTCAAGAAAAATACACAGGCCAGGGTAGAGGATGTAGGGCAAACAAATGGCCCACCCTATAAAAATTAAGTAAGCCCGTATCTGGACGGAATCTAGGGGAACGTTCAAGGATCAGGGGTCAAGTTCGAAACTTCCCAAATCCGGAAAAGAGACAGAAAAATCTCTTTCCTGGAGAGTGGAATTCATCCGATTTGTCTAAGTTGTCTTGGAAACATTGTGTCCGTGAAGGGGGTTGCCAGGACCACCTCGAATTTGGAGTTTCTGATCTCAGGATGTCAAACCAACCCACATGACCACGTGTTCTCAGTGCTTAGTTTGACCCAGGCTAGGATAGCCAAGAGTCCTACAAGTGACCGGTGCAAATTCAAGGACAACAACCAAGAGTCACGAAAGCACTCACACCTCACCCTAGAGAACATACAGCGATTAAAGAAATACAAACTAATCACTTGGAATGAAGGAGAACGGACTGATAAGCATGTCTAAGGGAGATAGCTGAGAAAGACCATGACGAGTATACTATGGAAAAGAAAAAGAGGACCCAGAAAATGGAAGGTGAACAGAAATCACACCTGAATTATCCACAATGAAAGATGATGTCCGTCTTTAGACAGACTCTGCTGGAACGTTTGAAAGTCAGAGAAATTCACAAGCCAAAAAACGGCAGCGAAGGTCAAGCATGGGCTAACTGGGAAGGGTGAGTTATGAGACTGCTCCAAGCAGGCTCTGAAACCTGTATCCATGAAGCATGCTGGACCTCAGAGACACAATTATGACAAATCCTCTGACATCACAATGGACCCGAAAAACAACCTAGCCTCATCTACACAGTGCTAGAGTTGGGCTCACTAGTATATTTAACTCCCATTGCACTCAACTGCACGTTGCCACTGAACATGTAAGTGGCCGGCCGGTGGTGCAGTGGTGAGGTCCGCACCTCCTGGGTCTGTGGCCCAGTATGGGCTGGGTGGAATCCTCGGTTTGGGCCTCCTCACCACTGCTTCAGTTGTTCTGGTGCAGGCGTCCGAGGTAGAGTAGAGGCAGATGGGATGGGACGTTGGACAGGGCCAGACTTCCACAGCAAATACAGGAGCATTGCCAGCAGATGTGAGCACAGCAATGCACTTGTGCCAAAACAAAACCAATTAAAAGTTGCAAAGAATAGAAAAACTGAAGCTAAGGAAAAAAAAAAAACAAAAAAACAGGAGCTTGCCATTACGAAGAATAGGATCTCTGTGAATAACCTTAGCAAAACAGGTGAATTCTATGTTAAGTCAAAAACTAGCAAACCTTTGGGGAAAGAAACTCAAGAAGACACAAGAAAAAAAAAGATATCGAGGGATCTAGGAATGGAAGGATTAACACACTTGAAAGGTTCATACCGCAGTAAGGAATCTCTGGATTCCATGCAATCCCAGTCAAAGTTGCAGCAGTATTTGCCACAGAGAAGAAGAGAGAATCCTAAAGTTTCTAGCCAGCAACACGAGACCCTGACTAGGCAAAGGAATCCTCAGGAAAACGAACAAAGCAGCACGTGTCACAATTTCTGATTTCAACATAGAGGACGAAGCGCTAGGTACCGAAACGGCACAGTCTGGGCCCCAAAACAGGCATGAAGACCCATGCAAAACAATTGAGAGCCCAGAGCCCAACTCAAACTTACATGGACAGCCCATTTTGGACCAGGGAGCCAAGTGGAGACAGCGGAGAAAGGAGAGTCTCTACAATAAACGGTGCTGGGAAGCCTGCACAGCCACATGGAACACAACGAGAGTACACCATGCTGTTACACCTGGCACACACACCACCTGAAATGGATTAAAGCCTTGAATGGCAGACTTGAAACCGAGAACCTTGTAGGAGAAGACCTAGGCAGAGTGCTCTTCGCCATCTGTCTGAGCCGCCTATTGGGAAGAAGCATGTCTGACTGGGCAAGGGCAACAAAGGAAACAAGAAACAAACGGGACCACATCAAATGCACACACTTCTGCCAGTCAAGGAAACCATCAACTGAATACTAAGACACCACAACAATTGGGAGAGGATGTTTGCAAACCACACATCGGACAAGGGGTGAAAAGCCCAAAGATACAATCAACTCGCACGTCTCCACAAGAAAAAAAACAAGCCAATGAAAACCTGGTCAAAAGATGGAAGCAGAGATTTCTCCGAAGAAGACAGAAAGAGGGCCAGTAGGTGCATGAAAACTTGTTCACCATCATTAAGTCTCAGGAAAATGCAAATCCAAACTGCAAGGACATGGCAGCTCACTGTGGTCAGCATGGCTAGAAGGAAGCAGACAGGAAATAACAAGTGTCAGAGAGGAGGTGGAGAGAAGGGAAGCCTCCTGCACTGCTGGTGGGAGTGTAACCCGGTGCAGCCACGATGCCAAAGGTGTGGAACTGCCTCAGAAATTTAAGCATCCATGTCCCGTATGACCCAGCTATTAATCTGCCGCTTGTTTATCCAAAAAAGTCAGAAAGACTACCGCATAAAGACATGTGCATGGCTGTGTTCACCACAGTCTTACTCCTGATATCCAAGGCTTGGAAAGCACCCTGGTGTCCAGCAAGGGATGATTGGAGAAGGAAGATGGGCTATAGCCACACAATGGTATACCACTCAGCCAGAACAAATGATGCAATCCAGCCATTTGTGACCACCAGAATGGCTGTGAGGGTTTTAGGGGAAGTGTAACAAGCCCCAGTGAGAAATTCAAATACCATAGAATCTCACTTACAAGGAGAAGAAAAAGCAAGCACTAACCAACAGGTGGCACTGAACATTTGTATGCGGGCTCCCAGAGGCAAAGAGGGGCGGTGACGGAGGGTGAAAGAGAAGATTAGGCACAAGTGTGTGGTGAGGGCCTGTGATTAGTCTTACACTGGTGAAGATGATGTAAGCTACACAGAAGTCTAAAGCAATGAGGATGTGAATCTGGAAGTTATAGTACGTTCTAAGGCAGGGTCATGGCTATAAATTCACCTCAAATCAAAAATCCAAAAAGGGGTCCAGAATGAAGTCATAAAGCTTTGGGGGCGGAAAGAGTTTACAGAAGGTGAACTTCCAAGGATGGAAAATCACCTCCAAATGCTTACAGATGCTACAGAAAGGCAGACCATTCCCAATAGGTGAAGAGGAATACTACGAAGAGAACATGATCAGTCCTAAACCCATGAACGAACGGAAAATGTTACCGTCCATGATGTTATTACTAATCACCTTCACGAATAATCCAAACAGGCCCACGTCTTCCCAAGTTCAGGCAAAAGGTTGGTCCAAAAGTACAATTCAGGGCCGGCCCTGTGGTGGAGCAGGGAACTGCCCACATTCCGCTTGGGCGGCCCGGGCCTCACTGTTTCACATTACGAGTGCATATCACATTAGTAGTGTTAGGAAATATAGATTTCATGGTATGGTGCGGGCAGAGATCATAAATAAGCAGCAATTGTGAGGATACGTTATCAATACGCACAAGAAAAGGAACCATAAGAATATTACAATCTATGGAAGTATCTGGTACACTTCCCAAAGGCAGAAGGAAGGAAAACTTGTGACCTGCCAAGGTGGAATTGGCAGAGTGCCACGAGATGACACCATCATTGTGCGTCAGAACATTCCCTGGGCAACTTCAACTTGTGAGGGAGTCCAGGACTTTTTCTGGGTAAGGTCCACCCATTTTGCCATCTACCCAAGATATAAGAGATAAAACCCAGGATAATCTTACAGGAGTGAAACCAGTGTCTAGAGAGAATGTAGGAGCCCTTTCGAAGTTCAAGGAGAAAGATAGAAACTGACAACAATTGCAGAAAAAGGAAAACTATCCTACCTAGACAGGGTGAGGAGTCAGACTGGTCTGAGATGGCTGTGAAACTCTGTGTGCACGGAGGTTGTCAGGACAACTTCGAATTTTGAGGTCGCTTATGACATCACGGTGACCATGTCCCCCAGGGTGGCCGCATGGTTACAGTCTGAGGATTGGCCTAGGCTAGGCTATTAAAGGGACAGATACCCAGAAACAGGTTTGGCAAACAGAAAGCAGGCACAGAAACTAGAAGAGATAAAACAGAGTCTGATGCAAGGGATAAGAAAGGAACCCTAGGCCACAAGTGAGAATAGAGGGACAAGCACGGAGAGGAGAACATTGTCATCTATTCAAGTCTATGGGGAGGTCATGCTGATTCAAGCTTGCAACTTCATTGGAAACAAGTGGCCGGACTTGGGGTTCATCACACCTACAGTGCCCTTGTGCCTTAAGCATAATGCAAAGTCAAGAAAGATGTCTTGAGGACATTGAAGAGAAGAATCGATGCCTCCTTTCCAAGGCCCATAGCATTCTTTGAAGGTCAGTCTCTTTTTCCGAAGCTCTGGTGTCACGTGGGCCCACTGGGCACATGGTAATGTGTCCCAAGAGATGTCTTGGAAGCCTTGAAGGAATGGAGCCCTGTCACGCTTGGGGTATGTCTCTTTGTTTGGAAGTGCTCTACAAGGGTGCTGAAAAGCACCCTCTTCCACAGGGCTTCGTTCCTTCGTGAAGGCTGCCCTCCCAGGCTAGTGTGCTCTGTTTGCCTCCATCGAAATTCTCTCCCCCTACCTCTTGCCGTAGAAGGATTATTGATTATGTGTTTTGACACCATATGTAAGGACGTTGCACGAAAATTAGAACTTTACAGTTGTGTTTCAAGAAAAATACACAGGCCAGGGTAGAGGATGTAGGGCAAACAAATGGCCCACCCTATAAAAATTAAGTAAGCCCGTATCTGGACGGAATCTAGGGGAACGTTCAAGGATCAGGGGTCAAGTTCGAAACTTCCCAAATCCGGAAAAGAGACAGAAAAATCTCTTTCCTGGAGAGTGGAATTCATCCGATTTGTCTAAGTTGTCTTGGAAACATTGTGTCCGTGAAGGGGGTTGCCAGGACCACCTCGAATTTGGAGTTTCTGATCTCAGGATGTCAAACCAACCCACATGACCACGTGTTCTCAGTGCTTAGTTTGACCCAGGCTAGGATAGCCAAGAGTCCTACAAGTGACCGGTGCAAATTCAAGGACAACAACCAAGAGTCACGAAAGCACTCACACCTCACCCTAGAGAACATACAGCGATTAAAGAAATACAAACTAATCACTTGGAATGAAGGAGAACGGACTGATAAGCATGTCTAAGGGAGATAGCTGAGAAAGACCATGACGAGTATACTATGGAAAAGAAAAAGAGGACCCAGAAAATGGAAGGTGAACAGAAATCACACCTGAATTATCCACAATGAAAGATGATGTCCGTCTTTAGACAGACTCTGCTGGAACGTTTGAAAGTCAGAGAAATTCACAAGCCAAAAAACGGCAGCGAAGGTCAAGCATGGGCTAACTGGGAAGGGTGAGTTATGAGACTGCTCCAAGCAGGCTCTGAAACCTGTATCCATGAAGCATGCTGGACCTCAGAGACACAATTATGACAAATCCTCTGACATCACAATGGACCCGAAAAACAACCTAGCCTCATCTACACAGTGCTAGAGTTGGGCTCACTAGTATATTTAACTCCCATTGCACTCAACTGCACGTTGCCACTGAACATGTAAGTGGCCGGCCGGTGGTGCAGTGGTGAGGTCCGCACCTCCTGGGTCTGTGGCCCAGTATGGGCTGGGTGGAATCCTCGGTTTGGGCCTCCTCACCACTGCTTCAGTTGTTCTGGTGCAGGCGTCCGAGGTAGAGTAGAGGCAGATGGGATGGGACGTTGGACAGGGCCAGACTTCCACAGCAAATACAGGAGCATTGCCAGCAGATGTGAGCACAGCAATGCACTTGTGCCAAAACAAAACCAATTAAAAGTTGCAAAGAATAGAAAAACTGAAGCTAAGGAAAAAAAAAAAACAAAAAAACAGGAGCTTGCCATTACGAAGAATAGGATCTCTGTGAATAACCTTAGCAAAACAGGTGAATTCTATGTTAATTCAAAAACTAGCAAACCTTTGGGGAAAGAAACTCAAGAAGACACAAGAAAAAAAAAGATATCGAGGGATCTAGGAATGGAAGGATTAACACACTTGAAAGGTTCATACCGCAGTAAGGAATCTCTGGATTCCATGCAATCCCAGTCAAAGTTGCAGCAGTATTTGCCACAGAGAAGAAGAGAGAATCCTAAAGTTTCTAGCCAGCAACACGAGACCCTGACTAGGCAAAGGAATCCTCAGGAAAACGAACAAAGCAGCACGTGTCACAATTTCTGATTTCAACATAGAGGACGAAGCGCTAGGTACCGAAACGGCACAGTCTGGGCCCCAAAACAGGCATGAAGACCCATGCAAAACAATTGAGAGCCCAGAGCCCAACTCAAACTTACATGGACAGCCCATTTTGGACCAGGGAGCCAAGTGGAGACAGCGGAGAAAGGAGAGTCTCTACAATAAACGGTGCTGGGAAGCCTGCACAGCCACATGGAACACAACGAGAGTACACCATGCTGTTACACCTGGCACACACACCACCTGAAATGGATTAAAGCCTTGAATGGCAGACTTGAAACCGAGAACCTTGTAGGAGAAGACCTAGGCAGAGTGCTCTTTGCCATCTGTCTGAGCCGCCTATTGGGAAGAAGCATGTCTGACTGGGCAAGGGCAACAAAGGAAACAAGAAACAAACGGGACCACATCAAATGCACACACTTCTGCCAGTCAAGGAAACCATCAACTGAATACTAAGACACCACAACAATTGGGAGAGGATGTTTGCAAACCACACATCGGACAAGGGGTGAAAAGCCCAAAGATACAATCAACTCGCACGTCTCCACAAGAAAAAAAACAAGCCAATGAAAACCTGGTCAAAAGATGGAAGCAGAGATTTCTCCGAAGAAGACAGAAAGAGGGCCAGTAGGTGCATGAAAACTTGTTCACCATCATTAAGTCTCAGGAAAATGCAAATCCAAACTGCAAGGACATGGCAGCTCACTGTGGTCAGCATGGCTAGAAGGAAGCAGACAGGAAATAACAAGTGTCAGAGAGGAGGTGGAGAGAAGGGAAGCCTCCTGCACTGCTGGTGGGAGTGTAACCCGGTGCAGCCACGATGCCAAAGGTGTGCAACTGCCTCAGAAATTTAAGCATCCATGTCCCGTATGACCCAGCTATTAACCTGCCGCTTGTTTATCCAAAAAAGTCAGAAAGACTACCGCATAAAGACATGTGCATGGCTGTGTTCACCACAGTCTTACTCCTGATATCCAAGGCTTGGAAAGCACCCTGGTGTCCAGCAAGGGATGATTGGAGAAGGAAGATGGGCTATAGCCACACAATGGTATACCACTCAGCCGGAACAAATGATGCAATCCAGCCATTTGTGACCACCAGAATGGCTGTGAGGGTTTTAGGGGAAGTGTAAGAAGCCCCAGTGAGAAATTCAAATACCATAGAATCTCACTTACAAGGAGAAGAAAAAGCAAGCACTAACCAACAGGTGGCACTGAACATTTGTATGCGGGCTCCCAGAGGCAAAGAGGGGCGGTGACGGAGGGTGAAAGAGAAGATTAGGCACAAGTGTGTGGTGAGGGCCTGTGATTAGTCTTACACTGGTGAAGATGATGTAAGCTACACAGAAGTCTAAAGCAATGAGGATGTGAATCTGGAAGTTATAGTACGTTCTAAGGCAGGGTCATGGCTATAAATTCACCTCAAATCAAAAATCCAAAAAGGGGTCCAGAATGAAGTCATAAAGCTTTGGGGGCGGAAAGAGTTTACAGAAGGTGAACTTCCAAGGATGGAAAATCACCTCCAAATGCTTACAGATGCTACAGAAAGGCAGACCATTCCAAATAGGTGAAGAGGAATACTACGAAGAGAACATGATCAGTCCTAAACCCATGAACGAACGGAAAATGTTACCGTCCATGATGTTATTACTAATCACCTTCACGAATAATCCAAACAGGCCCACGTCTTCCCAAGTTCAGGCAAAAGGTTGGTCCAAAAGTACAATTCAGGGCCGGCCCTGTGGTGGAGCAGGGAACTGCCCACATTCCGCTTGGGCGGCCCGGGCCTCACTGTTTCACATTACGAGTGCATATCACATTAGTAGTGTTAGGAAATATAGATTTCATGGTATGGTGCGGGCAGAGATCATAAATAAGCAGCAATTGTGAGGATACGTTATCAATACGCACAAGAAAAGGAACCATAAGAATATTACAATCTATGGAAGTATCTGGTACACTTCCCAAAGGCAGAAGGAAGGAAAACTTGTGACCTGCCAAGGTGGAATTGGCAGAGTGCCACGAGATGACACCATCATTGTGCGTCAGAACATTCCCTGGGCAACTTCAACTTGTGAGGGAGTCCAGGACTTTTTCTGGGTAAGGTCCACCCATTTTGCCATCTACCCAAGATATAAGAGATAAAACCCAGGATAATCTTACAGGAGTGAAACCAGTGTCTAGAGAGAATGTAGGAGCCCTTTCGAAGTTCAAGGAGAAAGATAGAAACTGACAACAATTGCAGAAAAAGGAAAACTATCCTACCTAGACAGGGTGAGGAGTCAGACTGGTCTGAGATGGCTGTGAAACTCTGTGTGCACGGAGGTTGTCAGGACAACTTCGAATTTTGAGGTCGCTTATGACATCACGGTGAACATGTCCCCCAGGGTGGCCGCATGGTTACAGTCTGACGATTGGCCTAGGCTAGGCTATTAAAGGGACAGATACCCAGAAACAGGTTTGGCAAACAGAAAGCAGGCACAGAAACTAGAAGAGATAAAACAGAGTCTGATGCAAGGGATAAGAAAGGAACCCTAGGCCACAAGTGAGAATAGAGGGACAAGCACGGAGAGGAGAACATTGTCATCTATTCAAGTCTATGGGGAGGTCATGCTGATTCAAGCTTGCAACTTCATTGGAAACAAGTGGCCGGACTTGGGGTTCATCACACCTACAGTGCCCTTGTGCCTTAAGCATAATGCAAAGTCAAGAAAGATGTCTTGAGGACATTGAAGAGAAGAATCGATGCCTCCTTTCCAAGGCCCATAGCATTCTTTGAAGGTCAGTCTCTTTTTCCGAAGCTCTGGTGTCACGTGGGCCCACTGGGCACATGGTAATGTGTCCCAAGAGATGTCTAGGAAGCCTTGAAGGAATGGAGCCCTGTCACGCTTGGGGTATGTCTCTTTGTTTGGAAGTGCTCTACAAGGGTGCTGAAAAGCACCCTCTTCCACAGGGCTTCGTTCCTTCGTGAAGGCTGCCCTCCCAGGCTAGTGTGCTCTGTTTGCCTCCATCGAAATTCTCTCCCCCTACCTCTTGCCGTAGAAGGATTATTGATTATGTGTTTTGACACCATATGTAAGGAAGTTGCACGAAAATTAGAACTTTACAGTTGTGTTTCAAGAAAAATACACAGGCCAGGGTAGAGGATGTAGGGCAAACAAATGGCCCACCCTATAAAAATTAAGTAAGCCCGTATCTGGACGGAATCTAGGGGAACGTTCAAGGATCAGGGGTCAAGTTCGAAACTTCCCAAATCCGGAAAAGAGACAGAAAAATCTCTTTCCTGGAGAGTGGAATTCATCCGATTTGTCTAAGTTGTCTTGGAAACATTGTGTCCGTGAAGGGGGTTGCCAGGACCACCTCGAATTTGGAGTTTCTGATCTCAGGATGTCAAACCAACCCACATGACCACGTGTTCTCAGTGCTTAGTTTGACCCAGGCTAGGATAGCCAAGAGTCCTACAAGTGACCGGTGCAAATTCAAGGACAACAACCAAGAGTCACGAAAGCACTCACACCTCACCCTAGAGAACATACAGCGATTAAAGAAATACAAACTAATCACTTGGAATGAAGGAGAACGGACTGATAAGCATGTCTAAGGGAGATAGCTGAGAAAGACCATGACGAGTATACTATGGAAAAGAAAAAGAGGACCCAGAAAATGGAAGGTGAACAGAAATCACACCTGAATTATCCACAATGAAAGATGATGTCCGTCTTTAGACAGACTCTGCTGGAACGTTTGAAAGTCAGAGAAATTCACAAGCCAAAAAACGGCAGCGAAGGTCAAGCATGGGCTAACTGGGAAGGGTGAGTTATGAGACTGCTCCAAGCAGGCTCTGAAACCTGTATCCATGAAGCATGCTGGACCTCAGAGACACAATTATGACAAATCCTCTGACATCACAATGGACCCGAAAAACAACCTAGCCTCATCTACACAGTGCTAGAGTTGGGCTCACTAGTATATTTAACTCCCATTGCACTCAACTGCACGTTGCCACTGAACATGTAAGTGGCCGGCCGGTGGTGCAGTGGTGAGGTCCGCACCTCCTGGGTCTGTGGCCCAGTATGGGCTGGGTGGAATCCTCGGTTTGGGCCTCCTCACCACTGCTTCAGTTGTTCTGGTGCAGGCGTCCGAGGTAGAGTAGAGGCAGATGGGATGGGACGTTGGACAGGGCCAGACTTCCACAGCAAATACAGGAGCATTGCCAGCAGATGTGAGCACAGCAATGCACTTGTGCCAAAACAAAACCAATTAAAAGTTGCAAAGAATAGAAAAACTGAAGCTAAGGAAAAAAAAAAAACAAAAAAACAGGAGCTTGCCATTACGAAGAATAGGATCTCTGTGAATAACCTTAGCAAAACAGGTGAATTCTATGTTAATTCAAAAACTAGCAAACCTTTGGGGAAAGAAACTCAAGAAGACACAAGAAAAAAAAAGATATCGAGGGATCTAGGAATGGAAGGATTAACACACTTGAAAGGTTCATACCGCAGTAAGGAATCTCTGGATTCCATGCAATCCCAGTCAAAGTTGCAGCAGTATTTGCCACAGAGAAGAAGAGAGAATCCTAAAGTTTCTAGCCAGCAACACGAGACCCTGACTAGGCAAAGGAATCCTCAGGAAAACGAACAAAGCAGCACGTGTCACAATTTCTGATTTCAACATAGAGGACGAAGCGCTAGGTACCGAAACGGCACAGTCTGGGCCCCAAAACAGGCATGAAGACCCATGCAAAACAATTGAGAGCCCAGAGCCCAACTCAAACTTACATGGACAGCCCATTTTGGACCAGGGAGCCAAGTGGAGACAGCGGAGAAAGGAGAGTCTCTACAATAAACGGTGCTGGGAAGCCTGCACAGCCACATGGAACACAACGAGAGTACACCATGCTGTTACACCTGGCACACACACCACCTGAAATGGATTAAAGCCTTGAATGGCAGACTTGAAACCGAGAACCTTGTAGGAGAAGACCTAGGCAGAGTGCTCTTTGCCATCTGTCTGAGCCGCCTATTGGGAAGAAGCATGTCTGACTGGGCAAGGGCAACAAAGGAAACAAGAAACAAACGGGACCACATCAAATGCACACACTTCTGCCAGTCAAGGAAACCATCAACTGAATACTAAGACACCACAACAATTGGGAGAGGATGTTTGCAAACCACACATCGGACAAGGGGTGAAAAGCCCAAAGATACAATCAACTCGCACGTCTCCACAAGAAAAAAAACAAGCCAATGAAAACCTGGTCAAAAGATGGAAGCAGAGATTTCTCCGAAGAAGACAGAAAGAGGGCCAGTAGGTGCATGAAAACTTGTTCACCATCATTAAGTCTCAGGAAAATGCAAATCCAAACTGCAAGGACATGGCAGCTCACTGTGGTCAGCATGGCTAGAAGGAAGCAGACAGGAAATAACAAGTGTCAGAGAGGAGGTGGAGAGAAGGGAAGCCTCCTGCACTGCTGGTGGGAGTGTAACCCGGTGCAGCCACGATGCCAAAGGTGTGGAACTGCCTCAGAAATTTAAGCATCCATGTCCCGTATGACCCAGCTATTAATCTGCCGCTTGTTTATCCAAAAAAGTCAGAAAGACTACCGCATAAAGACATGTGCATGGCTGTGTTCACCACAGTCTTACTCCTGATATCCAAGGCTTGGAAAGCACCCTGGTGTCCAGCAAGGGATGATTGGAGAAGGAAGATGGGCTATAGCCACACAATGGTATACCACTCAGCCGGAACAAATGATGCAATCCAGCCATTTGTGACCACCAGAATGGCTGTGAGGGTTTTAGGGGAAGTGTAAGAAGCCCCAGTGAGAAATTCAAATACCATAGAATCTCACTTACAAGGAGAAGAAAAAGCAAGCACTAACCAACAGGTGGCACTGAACATTTGTATGCGGGCTCCCAGAGGCAAAGAGGGGCGGTGACGGAGGGTGAAAGAGAAGATTAGGCACAAGTGTGTGGTGAGGGCCTGTGATTAGTCTTACACTGGTGAAGATGATGTAAGCTACACAGAAGTCTAAAGCAATGAGGATGTGAATCTGGAAGTTATAGTACGTTCTAAGGCAGGGTCATGGCTATAAATTCACCTCAAATCAAAAATCCAAAAAGGGGTCCAGAATGAAGTCATAAAGCTTTGGGGGCGGAAAGAGTTTACAGAAGGTGAACTTCCAAGGATGGAAAATCACCTCCAAATGCTTACAGATGCTACAGAAAGGCAGACCATTCCAAATAGGTGAAGAGGAATACTACGAAGAGAACATGATCAGTCCTAAACCCATGAACGAACGGAAAATGTTACCGTCCATGATGTTATTACTAATCACCTTCACGAATAATCCAAACAGGCCCACGTCTTCCCAAGTTCAGGCAAAAGGTTGGTCCAAAAGTACAATTCAGGGCCGGCCCTGTGGTGGAGCAGGGAACTGCCCACATTCCGCTTGGGCGGCCCGGGCCTCACTGTTTCACATTACGAGTGCATATCACATTAGTAGTGTTAGGAAATATAGATTTCATGGTATGGTGCGGGCAGAGATCATAAATAAGCAGCAATTGTGAGGATACGTTATCAATACGCACAAGAAAAGGAACCATAAGAATATTACAATCTATGGAAGTATCTGGTACACTTCCCAAAGGCAGAAGGAAGGAAAACTTGTGACCTGCCAAGGTGGAATTGGCAGAGTGCCACGAGATGACACCATCATTGTGCGTCAGAACATTCCCTGGGCAACTTCAACTTGTGAGGGAGTCCAGGACTTTTTCTGGGTAAGGTCCACCCATTTTGCCATCTACCCAAGATATAAGAGATAAAACCCAGGATAATCTTACAGGAGTGAAACCAGTGTCTAGAGAGAATGTAGGAGCCCTTTCGAAGTTCAAGGAGAAAGATAGAAACTGACAACAATTGCAGAAAAAGGAAAACTATCCTACCTAGACAGGGTGAGGAGTCAGACTGGTCTGAGATGGCTGTGAAACTCTGTGTGCACGGAGGTTGTCAGGACAACTTCGAATTTTGAGGTCGCTTATGACATCACGGTGACCATGTCCCCCAGGGTGGCCGCATGGTTACAGTCTGACGATTGGCCTAGGCTAGGCTATTAAAGGGACAGATACCCAGAAACAGGTTTGGCAAACAGAAAGCAGGCACAGAAACTAGAAGAGATAAAACAGAGTCTGATGCAAGGGATAAGAAAGGAACCCTAGGCCACAAGTGAGAATAGAGGGACAAGCACGGAGAGGAGAACATTGTCATCTATTCAAGTCTATGGGGAGGTCATGCTGATTCAAGCTTGCAACTTCATTGGAAACAAGTGGCCGGACTTGGGGTTCATCACACCTACAGTGCCCTTGTGCCTTAAGCATAATGCAAAGTCAAGAAAGATGTCTTGAGGACATTGAAGAGAAGAATCGATGCCTCCTTTCCAAGGCCCATAGCATTCTTTGAAGGTCAGTCTCTTTTTCCGAAGCTCTGGTGTCACGTGGGCCCACTGGGCACATGGTAATGTGTCCCAAGAGATGTCTAGGAAGCCTTGAAGGAATGGAGCCCTGTCACGCTTGGGGTATGTCTCTTTGTTTGGAAGTGCTCTACAAGGGTGCTGAAAAGCACCCTCTTCCACAGGGCTTCGTTCCTTCGTGAAGGCTGCCCTCCCAGGCTAGTGTGCTCTGTTTGCCTCCATCGAAATTCTCTCCCCCTACCTCTTGCCGTAGAAGGATTATTGATTATGTGTTTTGACACCATATGTAAGGAAGTTGCACGAAAATTAGAACTTTACAGTTGTGTTTCAAGAAAAATACACAGGCCAGGGTAGAGGATGTAGGGCAAACAAATGGCCCACCCTATAAAAATTAAGTAAGCCCGTATCTGGACGGAATCTAGGGGAACGTTCAAGGATCAGGGGTCAAGTTCGAAACTTCCCAAATCCGGAAAAGAGACAGAAAAATCTCTTTCCTGGAGAGTGGAATTCATCCGATTTGTCTAAGTTGTCTTGGAAACATTGTGTCCGTGAAGGGGGTTGCCAGGACCACATCGAATTTGGAGTTTCTGATCTCAGGATGTCAAACCAACCCACATGACCACGTGTTCTCAGTGCTTAGTTTGACCCAGGCTAGGATAGCCAAGAGTCCTACAAGTGACCGGTGCAAATTCAAGGACAACAACCAAGAGTCACGAAAGCACTCACACCTCACCCTAGAGAACATACAGCGATTAAAGAAATACAAACTAATCACTTGGAATGAAGGAGAACGGACTGATAAGCATGTCTAAGGGAGATAGCTGAGAAAGACCATGACGAGTATACTATGGAAAAGAAAAAGAGGACCCAGAAAATGGAAGGTGAACAGAAATCACACCTGAATTATCCACAATGAAAGATGATGTCCGTCTTTAGACAGACTCTGCTGGAACGTTTGAAAGTCAGAGAAATTCACAAGCCAAAAAACGGCAGCGAAGGTCAAGCATGGGCTAACTGGGAAGGGTGAGTTATGAGACTGCTCCAAGCAGGCTCTGAAACCTGTATCCATGAAGCATGCTGGACCTCAGAGACACAATTATGACAAATCCTCTGACATCACAATGGACCCGAAAAACAACCTAGCCTCATCTACACAGTGCTAGAGTTGGGCTCACTAGTATATTTAACTCCCATTGCACTCAACTGCACGTTGCCACTGAACATGTAAGTGGCCGGCCGGTGGTGCAGTGGTGAGGTCCGCACCTCCTGGGTCTGTGGCCCAGTATGGGCTGGGTGGAATCCTCGGTTTGGGCCTCCTCACCACTGCTTCAGTTGTTCTGGTGCAGGCGTCCGAGGTAGAGTAGAGGCAGATGGGATGGGACGTTGGACAGGGCCAGACTTCCACAGCAAATACAGGAGCATTGCCAGCAGATGTGAGCACAGCAATGCACTTGTGCCAAAACAAAACCAATTAAAAGTTGCAAAGAATAGAAAAACTGAAGCTAAGGAAAAAAAAAAAACAAAAAAACAGGAGCTTGCCATTACGAAGAATAGGATCTCTGTGAATAACCTTAGCAAAACAGGTGAATTCTATGTTAATTCAAAAACTAGCAAACCTTTGGGGAAAGAAACTCAAGAAGACACAAGAAAAAAAAAGATATCGAGGGATCTAGGAATGGAAGGATTAACACACTTGAAAGGTTCATACCGCAGTAAGGAATCTCTGGATTCCATGCAATCCCAGTCAAAGTTGCAGCAGTATTTGCCACAGAGAAGAAGAGAGAATCCTAAAGTTTCTAGCCAGCAACACGAGACCCTGACTAGGCAAAGGAATCCTCAGGAAAACGAACAAAGCAGCACGTGTCACAATTTCTGATTTCAACATAGAGGACGAAGCGCTAGGTACCGAAACGGCACAGTCTGGGCCCCAAAACAGGCATGAAGACCCATGCAAAACAATTGAGAGCCCAGAGCCCAACTCAAACTTACATGGACAGCCCATTTTGGACCAGGGAGCCAAGTGGAGACAGCGGAGAAAGGAGAGTCTCTACAATAAACGGTGCTGGGAAGCCTGCACAGCCACATGGAACACAACGAGAGTACACCATGCTGTTACACCTGGCACACACACCACCTGAAATGGATTAAAGCCTTGAATGGCAGACTTGAAACCGAGAACCTTGTAGGAGAAGACCTAGGCAGAGTGCTCTTTGCCATCTGTCTGAGCCGCCTATTGGGAAGAAGCATGTCTGACTGGGCAAGGGCAACAAAGGAAACAAGAAACAAACGGGACCACATCAAATGCACACACTTCTGCCAGTCAAGGAAACCATCAACTGAATACTAAGACACCACAACAATTGGGAGAGGATGTTTGCAAACCACACATCGGACAAGGGGTGAAAAGCCCAAAGATACAATCAACTCGCACGTCTCCACAAGAAAAAAAACAAGCCAATGAAAACCTGGTCAAAAGATGGAAGCAGAGATTTCTCCGAAGAAGACAGAAAGAGGGCCAGTAGGTGCATGAAAACTTGTTCACCATCATTAAGTCTCAGGAAAATGCAAATCCAAACTGCAAGGACATGGCAGCTCACTGTGGTCAGCATGGCTAGAAGGAAGCAGACAGGAAATAACAAGTGTCAGAGAGGAGGTGGAGAGAAGGGAAGCCTCCTGCACTGCTGGTGGGAGTGTAACCCGGTGCAGCCACGATGCCAAAGGTGTGGAACTGCCTCAGAAATTTAAGCATCCATGTCCCGTATGACCCAGCTATTAATCTGCCGCTTGTTTATCCAAAAAAGTCAGAAAGACTACCGCATAAAGACATGTGCATGGCTGTGTTCACCACAGTCTTACTCCTGATATCCAAGGCTTGGAAAGCACCCTGGTGTCCAGCAAGGGATGATTGGAGAAGGAAGATGGGCTATAGCCACACAATGGTATACCACTCAGCCGGAACAAATGATGCAATCCAGCCATTTGTGACCACCAGAATGGCTGTGAGGGTTTTAGGGGAAGTGTAAGAAGCCCCAGTGAGAAATTCAAATACCATAGAATCTCACTTACAAGGAGAAGAAAAAGCAAGCACTAACCAACAGGTGGCACTGAACATTTGTATGCGGGCTCCCAGAGGCAAAGAGGGGCGGTGACGGAGGGTGAAAGAGAAGATTAGGCACAAGTGTGTGGTGAGGGCCTGTGATTAGTCTTACACTGGTGAAGATGATGTAAGCTACACAGAAGTCTAAAGCAATGAGGATGTGAATCTGGAAGTTATAGTACGTTCTAAGGCAGGGTCATGGCTATAAATTCACCTCAAATCAAAAATCCAAAAAGGGGTCCAGAATGAAGTCATAAAGCTTTGGGGGCGGAAAGAGTTTACAGAAGGTGAACTTCCAAGGATGGAAAATCACCTCCAAATGCTTACAGATGCTACAGAAAGGCAGACCATTCCCAATAGGTGAAGAGGAATACTACGAAGAGAACATGATCAGTCCTAAACCCATGAACGAACGGAAAATGTTACCGTCCATGATGTTATTACTAATCACCTTCACGAATAATCCAAACAGGCCCACGTCTTCCCAAGTTCAGGCAAAAGGTTGGTCCAAAAGTACAATTCAGGGCCGGCCCTGTGGTGGAGCAGGGAACTGCCCACATTCCGCTTGGGCGGCCCGGGCCTCACTGTTTCACATTACGAGTGCATATCACATTAGTAGTGTTAGGAAATATAGATTTCATGGTATGGTGCGGGCAGAGATCATAAATAAGCAGCAATTTTGAGGATACGTTATCAATACGCACAAGAAAAGGAACCATAAGAATATTACAATCTATGGAAGTATCTGGTACACTTCCCAAAGGCAGAAGGAAGGAAAACTTGTGACCTGCCAAGGTGGAATTGGCAGAGTGCCACGAGATGACACCATCATTGTGCGTCAGAACATTCCCTGGGCAACTTCAACTTGTGAGGGAGTCCAGGACTTTTTCTGGGTAAGGTCCACCCATTTTGCCATCTACCCAAGATATAAGAGATAAAACCCAGGATAATCTTACAGGAGTGAAACCAGTGTCTAGAGAGAATGTAGGAGCCCTTTCGAAGTTCAAGGAGAAAGATAGAAACTGACAACAATTGCAGAAAAAGGAAAACTATCCTACCTAGACAGGGTGAGGAGTCAGACTGGTCTGAGATGGCTGTGAAACTCTGTGTGCACGGAGGTTGTCAGGACAACTTCGAATTTTGAGGTCGCTTATGACATCACGGTGAACATGTCCCCCAGGGTGGCCGCATGGTTACAGTCTGACGATTGGCCTAGGCTAGGCTATTAAAGGGACAGATACCCAGAAACAGGTTTGGCAAACAGAAAGCAGGCACAGAAACTAGAAGAGATAAAACAGAGTCTGATGCAAGGGATAAGAAAGGAACCCTAGGCCACAAGTGAGAATAGAGGGACAAGCACGGAGAGGAGAACATTGTCATCTATTCAAGTCTATGGGGAGGTCATGCTGATTCAAGCTTGCAACTTCATTGGAAACAAGTGGCCGGACTTGGGGTTCATCACACCTACAGTGCCCTTGTGCCTTAAGCATAATGCAAAGTCAAGAAAGATGTCTTGAGGACATTGAAGAGAAGAATCGATGCCTCCTTTCCAAGGCCCATAGCATTCTTTGAAGGTCAGTCTCTTTTTCCGAAGCTCTGGTGTCACGTGGGCCCACTGGGCACATGGTAATGTGTCCCAAGAGATGTCTAGGAAGCCTTGAAGGAATGGAGCCCTGTCACGCTTGGGGTATGTCTCTTTGTTTGGAAGTGCTCTACAAGGGTGCTGAAAAGCACCCTCTTCCACAGGGCTTCGTTCCTTCGTGAAGGCTGCCCTCCCAGGCTAGTGTGCTCTGTTTGCCTCCATCGAAATTCTCTCCCCCTACCTCTTGCCGTAGAAGGATTATTGATTATGTGTTTTGACACCATATGTAAGGAAGTTGCACGAAAATTAGAACTTTACAGTTGTGTTTCAAGAAAAATACACAGGCCAGGGTAGAGGATGTAGGGCAAACAAATCGCCCACCCTATAAAAATTAAGTAAGCCCATATCTGGACGGAATCTAGGGGAACGTTCAAGGATCAGGGGTCAAGTTCGAAACTTCCCAAATCCGGAAAAGAGACAGAAAAATCTCTTTCCTGGAGAGTGGAATTCATCCGATTTGTCTAAGTTGTCTTGGAAACATTGTGTCCGTGAAGGGGGTTGCCAGGACCACCTCGAATTTGGAGTTTCTGATCTCAGGATGTCAAACCAACCCACATGACCACGTGTTCTCAGTGCTTAGTTTGACCCAGGCTAGGATAGCCAAGAGTCCTACAAGTGACCGGTGCAAATTCAAGGACAACAACCAAGAGTCACGAAAGCACTCACACCTCACCCTAGAGAACATACAGCGATTAAAGAAATACAAACTAATCACTTGGAATGAAGGAGAACGGACTGAGAAGCATGTCTAAGGGAGATAGCTGAGAAAGACCATGACGAGTATACTATGGAAAAGAAAAAGAGGACCCAGAAAATGGAAGGTGAACAGAAATCACACCTGAATTATCCACAATGAAAGATGATGTCCGTCTTTAGACAGACTCTGCTGGAACGTTTGAAAGTCAGAGAAATTCACAAGCCAAAAAACGGCAGCGAAGGTCAAGCATGGGCTAACTGGGAAGGGTGAGTTATGAGACTGCTCCAAGCAGGCTCTGAAACCTGTATCCATGAAGCATGCTGGACCTCAGAGACACAATTATGACAAATCCTCTGACATCACAATGGACCCGAAAAACAACCTAGCCTCATCTACACAGTGCTAGAGTTGGGCTCACTAGTATATTTAACTCCCATTGCACTCAACTGCACGTTGCCACTGAACATGTAAGTGGCCGGCCGGTGGTGCAGTGGTGAGGTCCGCACCTCCTGGGTCTGTGGCCCAGTATGGGCTGGGTGGAATCCTCGGTTTGGGCCTCCTCACCACTGCTTCAGTTGTTCTGGTGCAGGCGTCCGAGGTAGAGTAGAGGCAGATGGGATGGGACGTTGGACAGGGCCAGACTTCCACAGCAAATACAGGAGCATTGCCAGCAGATGTGAGCACAGCAATGCACTTGTGCCAAAACAAAACCAATTAAAAGTTGCAAAGAATAGAAAAACTGAAGCTAAGGAAAAAAAAAAAACAAAAAAACAGGAGCTTGCCATTACGAAGAATAGGATCTCTGTGAATAACCTTAGCAAAACAGGTGAATTCTATGTTAATTCAAAAACTAGCAAACCTTTGGGGAAAGAAACTCAAGAAGACACAAGAAAAAAAAAGATATCGAGGGATCTAGGAATGGAAGGATTAACACACTTGAAAGGTTCATACCGCAGTAAGGAATCTCTGGATTCCATGCAATCCCAGTCAAAGTTGCAGCAGTATTTGCCACAGAGAAGAAGAGAGAATCCTAAAGTTTCTAGCCAGCAACACGAGACCCTGACTAGGCAAAGGAATCCTCAGGAAAACGAACAAAGCAGCACGTGTCACAATTTCTGATTTCAACATAGAGGACGAAGCGCTAGGTACCGAAACGGCACAGTCTGGGCCCCAAAACAGGCATGAAGACCCATGCAAAACAATTGAGAGCCCAGAGCCCAACTCAAACTTACATGGACAGCCCATTTTGGACCAGGGAGCCAAGTGGAGACAGCGGAGAAAGGAGAGTCTCTACAATAAACGGTGCTGGGAAGCCTGCACAGCCACATGGAACACAACGAGAGTACACCATGCTGTTACACCTGGCACACACACCACCTGAAATGGATTAAAGCCTTGAATGGCAGACTTGAAACCGAGAACCTTGTAGGAGAAGACCTAGGCAGAGTGCTCTTTGCCATCTGTCTGAGCCGCCTATTGGGAAGAAGCATGTCTGACTGGGCAAGGGCAACAAAGGAAACAAGAAACAAACGGGACCACATCAAATGCACACACTTCTGCCAGTCAAGGAAACCATCAACTGAATACTAAGACACCACAACAATTGGGAGAGGATGTTTGCAAACCACACATCGGACAAGGGGTGAAAAGCCCAAAGATACAATCAACTCGCACGTCTCCACAAGAAAAAAAACAAGCCAATGAAAACCTGGTCAAAAGATGGAAGCAGAGATTTCTCCGAAGAAGACAGAAAGAGGGCCAGTAGGTGCATGAAAACTTGTTCACCATCATTAAGTCTCAGGAAAATGCAAATCCAAACTGCAAGCACATGGCAGCTCACTGTGGTCAGCATGGCTAGAAGGAAGCAGACAGGAAATAACAAGTGTCAGAGAGGAGGTGGAGAGAAGGGAAGCCTCCTGCACTGCTGGTGGGAGTGTAACCCGGTGCAGCCACGATGCCAAAGGTGTGGAACTGCCTCAGAAATTTAAGCATCCATGTCCCGTATGACCCAGCTATTAATCTGCCGCTTGTTTATCCAAAAAAGTCAGAAAGACTACCGCATAAAGACATGTGCATGGCTGTGTTCACCACAGTCTTACTCCTGATATCCAAGGCTTGGAAAGCACCCTGGTGTCCAGCAAGGGATGATTGGAGAAGGAAGATGGGCTATAGCCACACAATGGTATACCACTCAGCCGGAACAAATGATGCAATCCAGCCATTTGTGACCACCAGAATGGCTGTGAGGGTTTTAGGGGAAATGTAAGAAGCCCCAGTGAGAAATTCAAATACCATAGAATCTCACTTACAAGGAGAAGAAAAAGCAAGCACTAACCAACAGGTGGCACTGAACATTTGTATGCGGGCTCCCAGAGGCAAAGAGGGGCGGTGACGGAGGGTGAAAGAGAAGATTAGGCACAAGTGTGTGGTGAGGGCCTGTGATTAGTCTTACACTGGTGAAGATGATGTAAGCTACACAGAAGTCTAAAGCAATGAGGATGTGAATCTGGAAGTTATAGTACGTTCTAAGGCAGGGTCATGGCTATAAATTCACCTCAAATCAAAAATCCAAAAAGGGGTCCAGAATGAAGTCATAAAGCTTTGGGGGCGGAAAGAGTTTACAGAAGGTGAACTTCCAAGGATGGAAAATCACCTCCAAATGCTTACAGATGCTACAGAAAGGCAGACCATTCCCAATAGGTGAAGAGGAATACTACGAAGAGAACATGATCAGTCCTAAACCCATGAACGAACGGAAAATGTTACCGTCCATGATGTTATTACTAATCACCTTCACGAATAATCCAAACAGGCCCACGTCTTCCCAAGTTCAGGCAAAAGGTTGGTCCAAAAGTACAATTCAGGGCCGGCCCTGTGGTGGAGCAGGGAAGTGCCCACATTCCGCTTGGGCGGCCCGGGCCTCACTGTTTCACATTACGAGTGCATATCACATTAGTAGTGTTAGGAAATATAGATTTCATGGTATGGTGCGGGCAGAGATCATAAATAAGCAGCAATTGTGAGGATACGTTATCAATACGCACAAGAAAAGGAACCATAAGAATATTACAATCTATGGAAGTATCTGGTACACTTCCCAAAGGCAGAAGGAAGGAAAACTTGTGACCTGCCAAGGTGGAATTGGCAGAGTGCCACGAGATGACACCATCATTGTGCGTCAGAACATTCCCTGGGCAACTTCAACTTGTGAGGGAGTCCAGGACTTTTTCTGGGTAAGGTCCACCCATTTTGCCATCTACCCAAGATATAAGAGATAAAACCCAGGATAATCTTACAGGAGTGAAACCAGTGTCTAGAGAGAATGTAGGAGCCCTTTCGAAGTTCAAGGAGAAAGATAGAAACTGACAACAATTGCAGAAAAAGGAAAACTATCCTACCTAGACAGGGTGAGGAGTCAGACTGGTCTGAGATGGCTGTGAAACTCTGTGTGCACGGAGGTTGTCAGGACAACTTCGAATTTTGAGGTCGCTTATGACATCACGGTGAACATGTCCCCCAGGGTGGCCGCATGGTTACAGTCTGACGATTGGCCTAGGCTAGGCTATTAAAGGGACAGATACCCAGAAACAGGTTTGGCAAACAGAAAGCAGGCACAGAAACTAGAAGAGATAAAACAGAGTCTGATGCAAGGGATAAGAAAGGAACCCTAGGCCACAAGTGAGAATAGAGGGACAAGCACGGAGAGGAGAACATTGTCATCTATTCAAGTCTATGGGGAGGTCATGCTGATTCAAGCTTGCAACTTCATTGGAAACAAGTGGCCGGACTTGGGGTTCATCACACCTACAGTGCCCTTGTGCCTTAAGCATAATGCAAAGTCAAGAAAGATGTCTTGAGGACATTGAAGAGAAGAATCGATGCCTCCTTTCCAAGGCCCATAGCATTCTTTGAAGGTCAGTCTCTTTTTCCGAAGCTCTGGTGTCACGTGGGCCCACTGGGCACATGGTAATGTGTCCCAAGAGATGTCTAGGAAGCCTTGAAGGAATGGAGCCCTGTCACGCTTGGGGTATGTCTCTTTGTTTGGAAGTGCTCTACAAGGGTGCTGAAAAGCACCCTCTTCCACAGGGCTTCGTTCCTTCGTGAAGGCTGCCCTCCCAGGCTAGTGTGCTCTGTTTGCCTCCATCGAAATTCTCTCCCCCTACCTCTTGCCGTAGAAGGATTATTGATTATGTGTTTTGACACCATATGTAAGGACGTTGCACGAAAATTAGAACTTTACAGTTGTGTTTCAAGAAAAATACACAGGCCAGGGTAGAGGATGTAGGGCAAACAAATGGCCCACCCTATAAAAATTAAGTAAGCCCGTATCTGGACGGAATCTAGGGGAACGTTCAAGGATCAGGGGTCAAGTTCGAAACTTCCCAAATCCGGAAAAGAGACAGAAAAATCTCTTTCCTGGAGAGTGGAATTCATCCGATTTGTCTAAGTTGTCTTGGAAACATTGTGTCCGTGAAGGGGGTTGCCAGGACCACCTCGAATTTGGAGTTTCTGATCTCAGGATGTCAAACCAACCCACATGACCACGTGTTCTCAGTGCTTAGTTTGACCCAGGCTAGGATAGCCAAGAGTCCTACAAGTGACCGGTGCAAATTCAAGGACAACAACCAAGAGTCACGAAAGCACTCACACCTCACCCTAGAGAACATACAGCGATTAAAGAAATACAAACTAATCACTTGGAATGAAGGAGAACGGACTGATAAGCATGTCTAAGGGAGATAGCTGAGAAAGACCATGACGAGTATACTATGGAAAAGAAAAAGAGGACCCAGAAAATGGAAGGTGAACAGAAATCACACCTGAATTATCCACAATGAAAGATGATGTCCGTCTTTAGACAGACTCTGCTGGAACGTTTGAAAGTCAGAGAAATTCACAAGCCAAAAAACGGCAGCGAAGGTCAAGCATGGGCTAACTGGGAAGGGTGAGTTATGAGACTGCTCCAAGCAGGCTCTGAAACCTGTATCCATGAAGCATGCTGGACCTCAGAGACACAATTATGACAAATCCTCTGACATCACAATGGACCCGAAAAACAACCTAGCCTCATCTACACAGTGCTAGAGTTGGGCTCACTAGTATATTTAACTCCCATTGCACTCAACTGCACGTTGCCACTGAACATGTAAGTGGCCGGCCGGTGGTGCAGTGGTGAGGTCCGCACCTCCTGGGTCTGTGGCCCAGTATGGGCTGGGTGGAATCCTCGGTTTGGGCCTCCTCACCACTGCTTCAGTTGTTCTGGTGCAGGCGTCCGAGGTAGAGTAGAGGCAGATGGGATGGGACGTTGGACAGGGCCAGACTTCCACAGCAAATACAGGAGCATTGCCAGCAGATGTGAGCACAGCAATGCACTTGTGCCAAAACAAAACCAATTAAAAGTTGCAAAGAATAGAAAAACTGAAGCTAAGGAAAAAAAAAAAAGAAAAAAACAGGAGCTTGCCATTACGAAGAATAGGATCTCTGTGAATAACCTTAGCAAAACAGGTGAATTCTATGTTAATTCAAAAACTAGCAAACCTTTGGGGAAAGAAACTCAAGAAGACACAAGAAAAAAAAAGATATCGAGGGATCTAGGAATGGAAGGATTAACACACTTGAAAGGTTCATACCGCAGTAAGGAATCTCTGGATTCCATGCAATCCCAGTCAAAGTTGCAGCAGTATTTGCCACAGAGAAGAAGAGAGAATCCTAAAGTTTCTAGCCAGCAACACGAGACCCTGACTAGGCAAAGGAATCCTCAGGAAAACGAACAAAGCAGCACGTGTCACAATTTCTGATTTCAACATAGAGGACGAAGCGCTAGGTACCGAAACGGCACAGTCTGGGCCCCAAAACAGGCATGAAGACCCATGCAAAACAATTGAGAGCCCAGAGCCCAACTCAAACTTACATGGACAGCCCATTTTGGACCAGGGAGCCAAGTGGAGACAGCGGAGAAAGGAGAGTCTCTACAATAAACGGTGCTGGGAAGCCTGCACAGCCACATGGAACACAACGAGAGTACACCATGCTGTTACACCTGGCACACACACCACCTGAAATGGATTAAAGCCTTGAATGGCAGACTTGAAACCGAGAACCTTGTAGGAGAAGACCTAGGCAGAGTGCTCTTTGCCATCTGTCTGAGCCGCCTATTGGGAAGAAGCATGTCTGACTGGGCAAGGGCAACAAAGGAAACAAGAAACAAACGGGACCACATCAAATGCACACACTTCTGCCAGTCAAGGAAACCATCAACTGAATACTAAGACACCACAACAATTGGGAGAGGATGTTTGCAAACCACACATCGGACAAGGGGTGAAAAGCCCAAAGATACAATCAACTCGCACGTCTCCACAAGAAAAAAAACAAGCCAATGAAAACCTGGTCAAAAGATGGAAGCAGAGATTTCTCCGAAGAAGACAGAAAGAGGGCCAGTAGGTGCATGAAAACTTGTTCACCATCATTAAGTCTCAGGAAAATGCAAATCCAAACTGCAAGCACATGGCAGCTCACTGTGGTCAGCATGGCTAGAAGGAAGCAGACAGGAAATAACAAGTGTCAGAGAGGAGGTGGAGAGAAGGGAAGCCTCCTGCACTGCTGGTGGGAGTGTAACCCGGTGCAGCCACGATGCCAAAGGTGTGCAACTGCCTCAGAAATTTAAGCATCCATGTCCCGTATGACCCAGCTATTAACCTGCCGCTTGTTTATCCAAAAAAGTCAGAAAGACTACCGCATGAAGACATGTGCATGGCTGTGTTCACCACAGTCTTACTCCTGATATCCAAGGCTTGGAAAGCACCCTGGTGTCCAGCAAGGGATGATTGGAGAAGGAAGATGGGCTATAGCCACACAATGGTATACCACTCAGCCGGAACAAATGATGCAATCCAGCCATTTGTGACCACCAGAATGGCTGTGAGGGTTTTAGGGGAAGTGTAACAAGCCCCAGTGAGAAATTCAAATACCATAGAATCTCACTTACAAGGAGAAGAAAAAGCAAGCACTAACCAACAGGTGGCACTGAACATTTGTATGCGGGCTCCCAGAGGCAAAGAGGGGCGGTGACGGAGGGTGAAAGAGAAGATTAGGCACAAGTGTGTGGTGAGGGCCTGTGATTAGTCTTACACTGGTGAAGATGATGTAAGCTACACAGAAGTCTAAAGCAATGAGGATGTGAATCTGGAAGTTATAGTACGTTCTAAGGCAGGGTCATGGCTATAAATTCACCTCAAATCAAAAATCCAAAAAGGGGTCCAGAATGATGTCATAAAGCTTTGGGGGCGGAAAGAGTTTACAGAAGGTGAACTTCCAAGGATGGAAAATCACCTCCAAATGCTTACAGATGCTACAGAAAGGCAGACCATTCCAAATAGGTGAAGAGGAATACTACGAAGAGAACATGATCAGTCCTAAACCCATGAACGAACGGAAAATGTTACCGTCCATGATGTTATTACTAATCACCTTCACGAATAATCCAAACAGGCCCACGTCTTCCCAAGTTCAGGCAAAAGGTTGGTCCAAAAGTACAATTCAGGGCCGGCCCTGTGGTGGAGCAGGGAACTGCCCACATTCCGCTTGGGCGGCCCGGGCCTCACTGTTTCACATTACGAGTGCATATCACATTAGTAGTGTTAGGAAATATAGATTTCATGGTATGGTGCGGGCAGAGATCATAAATAAGCAGCAATTGTGAGGATACGTTATCAATACGCACAAGAAAAGGAACCATAAGAATATTACAATCTATGGAAGTATCTGGTACACTTCCCAAAGGCAGAAGGAAGGAAAACTTGTGACCTGCCAAGGTGGAATTGGCAGAGTGCCACGAGATGACACCATCATTGTGCGTCAGAACATTCCCTGGGCAACTTCAACTTGTGAGGGAGTCCAGGACTTTTTCTGGGTAAGGTCCACCCATTTTGCCATCTACCCAAGATATAAGAGATAAAACCCAGGATAATCTTACAGGAGTGAAACCAGTGTCTAGAGAGAATGTAGGAGCCCTTTCGAAGTTCAAGGAGAAAGATAGAAACTGACAACAATTGCAGAAAAAGGAAAACTATCCTACCTAGACAGGGTGAGGAGTCAGACTGGTCTGAGATGGCTGTGAAACTCTGTGTGCACGGAGGTTGTCAGGACAACTTCGAATTTTGAGGTCGCTTATGACATCACGGTGAACATGTCCCCCAGGGTGGCCGCATGGTTACAGTCTGACGATTGGCCTAGGCTAGGCTATTAAAGGGACAGATACCCAGAAACAGGTTTGGCAAACAGAAAGCAGGCACAGAAACTAGAAGAGATAAAACAGAGTCTGATGCAAGGGATAAGAAAGGAACCCTAGGCCACAAGTGAGAATAGAGGGACAAGCACGGAGAGGAGAACATTGTCATCTATTCAAGTCTATGGGGAGGTCATGCTGATTCAAGCTTGCAACTTCATTGGAAACAAGTGGCCGGACTTGGGGTTCATCACACCTACAGTGCCCTTGTGCCTTAAGCATAATGCAAAGTCAAGAAAGATGTCTTGAGGACATTGAAGAGAAGAATCGATGCCTCCTTTCCAAGGCCCATAGCATTCTTTGAAGGTCAGTCTCTTTTTCCGAAGCTCTGGTGTCACGTGGGCCCACTGGGCACATGGTAATGTGTCCCAAGAGATGTCTAGGAAGCCTTGAAGGAATGGAGCCCTGTCACGCTTGGGGTATGTCTCTTTGTTTGGAAGTGCTCTACAAGGGTGCTGAAAAGCACCCTCTTCCACAGGGCTTCGTTCCTTCGTGAAGGCTGCCCTCCCAGGCTAGTGTGCTCTGTTTGCCTCCATCGAAATTCTCTCCCCCTACCTCTTGCCGTAGAAGGATTATTGATTATGTGTTTTGACACCATATGTAAGGAAGTTGCACGAAAATTAGAACTTTACAGTTGTGTTTCAAGAAAAATACACAGGCCAGGGTAGAGGATGTAGGGCAAACAAATGGCCCACCCTATAAAAATTAAGTAAGCCCGTATCTGGACGGAATCTAGGGGAACGTTCAAGGATCAGGGGTCAAGTTCGAAACTTCCCAAATCCGGAAAAGAGACAGAAAAATCTCTTTCCTGGAGAGTGGAATTCATCCGATTTGTCTAATTTGTCTTGGAAACATTGTGTCCGTGAAGGGGGTTGCCAGGACCACCTCGAATTTGGAGTTTCTGATCTCAGGATGTCAAACCAACCCACATGACCACGTGTTCTCAGTGCTTAGTTTGACCCAGGCTAGGATAGCCAAGAGTCCTACAAGTGACCGGTGCAAATTCAAGGACAACAACCAAGAGTCACGAAAGCACTCACACCTCACCCTAGAGAACATACAGCGATTAAAGAAATACAAACTAATCACTTGGAATGAAGGAGAACGGACTGATAAGCATGTCTAAGGGAGATAGCTGAGAAAGACCATGACGAGTATACTATGGAAAAGAAAAAGAGGACCCAGAAAATGGAAGGTGAACAGAAATCACACCTGAATTATCCACAATGAAAGATGATGTCCGTCTTTAGACAGACTCTGCTGGAACGTTTGAAAGTCAGAGAAATTCACAAGCCAAAAAACGGCAGCGAAGGTCAAGCATGGGCTAACTGGGAAGGGTGAGTTATGAGACTGCTCCAAGCAGGCTCTGAAACCTGTATCCATGAAGCTGGCTGGACCTCAGAGACACACTTATGACAAATCCTCTGACATCACAATGGACCCGAAAAACAACCTAGCCTCATCTACACAGTGCTAGAGTTGGGCTCACTAGTATATTTAACTCCCATTGCACTCAACTGCACGTTGCCACTGAACATGTAAGTGGCCGGCCGGTGGTGCAGTGGTGAGGTCCGCACCTCCTGGGTCTGTGGCCCAGTATGGGCTGGGTGGAATCCTCGGTTTGGGCCTCCTCACCACTGCTTCAGTTGTTCTGGTGCAGGCGTCCGAGGTAGAGTAGAGGCAGATGGGATGGGACGTTGGACAGGGCCAGACTTCCACAGCAAATACAGGAGCATTGCCAGCAGATGTGAGCACAGCAATGCACTTGTGCCAAAACAAAACCAATTAAAAGTTGCAAAGAATAGAAAAACTGAAGCTAAGAAAAAAAAAAAACAAAAAAACAGGAGCTTGCCATTACGAAGAATAGGATCTCTGTGAATAACCTTAGCAAAACAGGTGAATTCTATGTTAAGTCAAAAACTAGCAAACCTTTGGGGAAAGAAACTCAAGAAGACACAAGAAAAAAAAAGATATCGAGGGATCTAGGAATGGAAGGATTAACACACTTGAAAGGTTCATACCGCAGTAAGGAATCTCTGGATTCCATGCAATCCCAGTCAAAGTTGCAGCAGTATTTGCCACAGAGAAGAAGAGAGAATCCTAAAGTTTCTAGCCAGCAACACGAGACCCTGACTAGGCAAAGGAATCCTCAGGAAAACGAACAAAGCAGCACGTGTCACAATTTCTGATTTCAACATAGAGGACGAAGCGCTAGGTACCGAAACGGCACAGTCTGGGCCCCAAAACAGGCATGAAGACCCATGCAAAACAATTGAGAGCCCAGAGCCCAACTCAAACTTACATGGACAGCCCATTTTGGACCAGGGAGCCAAGTGGAGACAGCGGAGAAAGGAGAGTCTCTACAATAAACGGTGCTGGGAAGCCTGCACAGCCACATGGAACACAACGAGAGTACACCATGCTGTTACACCTGGCACACACACCACCTGAAATGGATTAAAGCCTTGAATGGCAGACTTGAAACCGTGAACCTTGTAGGAGAAGACCTAGGCAGAGTGCTCTTTGCCATCTGTCTGAGCCGCCTATTGGGAAGAAGCATGTCTGACTGGGCAAGGGCAACAAAGGAAACAAGAAACAAACGGGACCACATCAAATGCACACACTTCTGCCAGTCAAGGAAACCATCAACTGAATACTAAGACACCACAACAATTGGGAGAGGATGTTTGCAAACCACACATCGGACAAGGGGTGAAAAGCCCAAAGATACAATCAACTCGCACGTCTCCACAAGAAAAAAAACAAGCCAATGAAAACCTGGTCAAAAGATGGAAGCAGAGATTTCTCCGAAGAAGACAGAAAGAGGGCCAGTAGGTGCATGAAAACTTGTTCACCATCATTAAGTCTCAGGAAAATGCAAATCCAAACTGCAAGCACATGGCAGCTCACTGTGGTCAGCATGGCTAGAAGGAAGCAGACAGGAAATAACAAGTGTCAGAGAGGAGGTGGAGAGAAGGGAAGCCTCCTGCACTGCTGGTGGGAGTGTAACCCGGTGCAGCCACGATGCCAAAGGTGTGGAACTGCCTCAGAAATTTAAGCATCCATGTCCCGTATGACCCAGCTATTAATCTGCCGCTTGTTTATCCAAAAAAGTCAGAAAGACTACCGCATAAAGACATGTGCATGGCTGTGTTCACCACAGTCTTACTCCTGATATCCAAGGCTTGGAAAGCACCCTGGTGTCCAGCAAGGGATGATTGGAGAAGGAAGATGGGCTATAGCCACACAATGGTATACCACTCAGCCGGAACAAATGATGCAATCCAGCCATTTGTGACCACCAGAATGGCTGTGAGGGTTTTAGGGGAAGTGTAACAAGCCCCAGTGAGAAATTCAAATACCATAGAATCTCACTTACAAGGAGAAGAAAAAGCAAGCACTAACCAACAGGTGGCACTGAACATTTGTATGCGGGCTCCCAGAGGCAAAGAGGGGCGGTGACGGAGGGTGAAAGAGAAGATTAGGCACAAGTGTGTGGTGAGGGCCTGTGATTAGTCTTACACTGGTGAAGATGATGTAAGCTACACAGAAGTCTAAAGCAATGAGGATGTGAATCTGGAAGTTATAGTACGTTCTAAGGCAGGGTCATGGCTATAAATTCACCTCAAATCAAAAATCCAAAAAGGGGTCCAGAATGAAGTCATAAAGCTTTGGGGGCGGAAAGAGTTTACAGAAGGTGAACTTCCAAGGATGGAAAATCACCTCCAAATGCTTACAGATGCTACAGAAAGGCAGACCATTCCAAATAGGTGAAGAGGAATACTACGAAGAGAACATGATCAGTCCTAAACCCATGAACGAACGGAAAATGTTACCGTCCATGATGTTATTACTAATCACCTTCACGAATAATCCAAACAGGCCCACGTCTTCCCAAGTTCAGGCAAAAGGTTGGTCCAAAAGTACAATTCAGGGCCGACCCAGTGGTGGAGCAGGGAAGTGCCCACATTCCGCTTGGGCGGCCCGGGCCTCACTGTTTCACATTACGAGTGCATATCACATTAGTAGTGTTAGGAAATATAGATTTCATGGTATGGTGCGGGCAGAGATCATAAATAAGCAGCAATTGTGAGGATACGTTATCAATACGCACAAGAAAAGGAAGCATAAGAATATTGCAATCTATGGAAGTATCTGGTACACTTCCCAAAGGCAGAAGGAAGGAAAACTTGTGACCTGCCAAGGTGGAATTGGCAGAGTGCCACGAGATGACACCATCATTGTGCGTCAGAACATTCCCTGGGCAACTTCAACTTGTGAGGGAGTCCAGGACTTTTTCTGGGTAAGGTCCACCCATTTTGCCATCTACCCAAGATATAAGAGATAAAACCCAGGATAATCTTACAGGAGTGAAACCAGTGTCTAGAGAGAATGTAGGAGCCCTTTCGAAGTTCAAGGAGAAAGATAGAAACTGACAACAATTGCAGAAAAAGGAAAACTATCCTACCTAGACAGGGTGAGGAGTCAGACTGGTCTGAGATGGCTGTGAAACTCTGTGTGCACGGAGGTTGTCAGGACAACTTCGAATTTTGAGGTCGCTTGTGACATCACGGTGAACATGTCCCCCAGGGTGGCCGCATGGTTACAGTCTGACGATTGGCCTAGGCTAGGCTATTAAAGGGACAGATACCCAGAAACAGGTTTGGCAAACAGAAAGCAGGCACAGAAACTAGAAGAGATAAAACAGAGTCTGATGCAAGGGATAAGAAAGGAACCCTAGGCCACAAGTGAGAATAGAGGGACAAGCACGGAGAGGAGAACATTGTCATCTATTCAAGTCTATGGGGAGGTCATGCTGATTCAAGCTTGCAACTTCATTGGAAACAAGTGGCCGGACTTGGGGTTCATCACACCTACAGTGCCCTTGTGCCTTAAGCATAATGCAAAGTCAAGAAAGATGTCTTGAGGACATTGAAGAGAAGAATCGATGCCTCCTTTCCAAGGCCCATAGCATTCTTTGAAGATCAGTCTCTTTTGCCGAAGCTCTGGTGTCACCTGGGCCCACTGGGCACATGGTAATGTGTCCCAAGAGATGTCTAGGAAGCCTTGAAGGAATGGAGCCCTGTCACGCTTGGGGTATGTCTCTTTGTTTGGAAGTGCTCTACAAGGGTGCTGAAAAGCACCCTCTTCCACAGGGCTTCGTTCCTTCGTGAAGGCTGCCCTCCCAGGCTAGTGTGCTCTGTTTGCCTCCATCGAAATTCTCTCCCCCTACCTCTTGCCGTAGAAGGATTATTGATTATGTGTTTTGACACCATATGTAAGGAAGTTGCACGAAAATTAGAACTTTACAGTTGTGTTTCAAGAAAAATACACAGGCCAGGGTAGAGGATGTAGGGCAAACAAATGGCCCACCCTATAAAAATTAAGTAAGCCCGTATCTGGACGGAATCTAGGGGAACGTTCAAGGATCAGGGGTCAAGTTCGAAACTTCCCAAATCCGGAAAAGAGACAGAAAAATCTCTTTCCTGGAGAGTGGAATTCATCCGATTTGTCTAAGTTGTCTTGGAAACATTGTGTCCGTGAAGGGGGTTGCCAGGACCACCTCGAATTTGGAGTTTCTGATCTCAGGATGTCAAACCAACCCACATGACCACGTGTTCTCAGTGCTTAGTTTGACCCAGGCTAGGATAGCCAAGAGTCCTACAAGTGACCGGTGCAAATTCAAGGACAACAACCAAGAGTCACGAAAGCACTCACACCTCACCCTAGAGAACATACAGCGATTAAAGAAATACAAACTAATCACTTGGAATGAAGGAGAACGGACTGAGAAGCATGTCTAAGGGAGATAGCTGAGAAAGACCATGACGAGTATACTATGGAAAAGAAAAAGAGGACCCAGAAAATGGAAGGTGAACAGAAATCACACCTGAATTATCCACAATGAAAGATGATGTCCGTCTTTAGACAGACTCTGCTGGAACGTTTGAAAGTCAGAGAAATTCACAAGCCAAAAAACGGCAGCGAAGGTCAAGCATGGGCTAACTGGGAAGGGTGAGTTATGAGACTGCTCCAAGCAGGCTCTGAAACCTGTATCCATGAAGCATGCTGGACCTCAGAGACACAATTATGACAAATCCTCTGACATCACAATGGACCCGAAAAACAACCTAGCCTCATCTACACAGTGCTAGAGTTGGGCTCACTAGTATATTTAACTCCCATTGCACTCAACTGCACGTTGCCACTGAACATGTAAGTGGCCGGCCGGTGGTGCAGTGGTGAGGTCCGCACCTCCTGGGTCTGTGGCCCAGTATGGGCTGGGTGGAATCCTCGGTTTGGGCCTCCTCACCACTGCTTCAGTTGTTCTGGTGCAGGCGTCCGAGGTAGAGTAGAGGCAGATGGGATGGGACGTTGGACAGGGCCAGACTTCCACAGCAAATACAGGAGCATTGCCAGCAGATGTGAGCACAGCAATGCACTTGTGCCAAAACAAAACCAATTAAAAGTTGCAAAGAATAGAAAAACTGAAGCTAAGAAAAAAAAAAAACAAAAAAACAGGAGCTTGCCATTACGAAGAATAGGATCTCTGTGAATAACCTTAGCAAAACAGGTGAATTCTATGTTAAGTCAAAAACTAGCAAACCTTTGGGGAAAGAAACTCAAGAAGACACAAGAAAAAAAAAGATATCGAGGGATCTAGGAATGGAAGGATTAACACACTTGAAAGGTTCATACCGCAGTAAGGAATCTCTGGATTCCATGCAATCCCAGTCAAAGTTGCAGCAGTATTTGCCACAGAGAAGAAGAGAGAATCCTAAAGTTTCTAGCCAGCAACACGAGACCCTGACTAGGCAAAGGAATCCTCAGGAAAACGAACAAAGCAGCACGTGTCACAATTTCTGATTTCAACATAGAGGACGAAGCGCTAGGTACCGAAACGGCACAGTCTGGGCCCCAAAACAGGCATGAAGACCCATGCAAAACAATTGAGAGCCCAGAGCCCAACTCAAACTTACATGGACAGCCCATTTTGGACCAGGGAGCCAAGTGGAGACAGCGGAGAAAGGAGAGTCTCTACAATAAACGGTGCTGGGAAGCCTGCACAGCCACATGGAACACAACGAGAGTACACCATGCTGTTACACCTGGCACACACACCACCTGAAATGGATTAAAGCCTTGAATGGCAGACTTGAAACCGAGAACCTTGTAGGAGAAGACCTAGGCAGAGTGCTCTTTGCCATCTGTCTGAGCCGCCTATTGGGAAGAAGCATGTCTGACTGGGCAAGGGCAACAAAGGAAACAAGAAACAAACGGGACCACATCAAATGCACACACTTCTGCCAGTCAAGGAAACCATCAACTGAATACTAAGACACCACAACAATTGGGAGAGGATGTTTGCAAACCACACATCGGACAAGGGGTGAAAAGCCCAAAGATACAATCAACTCGCACGTCTCCACAAGAAAAAAAACAAGCCAATGAAAACCTGGTCAAAAGATGGAAGCAGAGATTTCTCCGAAGAAGACAGAAAGAGGGCCAGTAGGTGCATGAAAACTTGTTCACCATCATTAAGTCTCAGGAAAATGCAAATCCAAACTGCAAGGACATGGCAGCTCACTGTGGTCAGCATGGCTAGAAGGAAGCAGACAGGAAATAACAAGTGTCAGAGAGGAGGTGGAGAGAAGGGAAGCCTCCTGCACTGCTGGTGGGAGTGTAACCCGGTGCAGCCACGATGCCAAAGGTGTGGAACTGCCTCAGAAATTTAAGCATCCATGTCCCGTATGACCCAGCTATTAATCTGCCGCTTGTTTATCCAAAAAAGTCAGAAAGACTACCGCATAAAGACATGTGCATGGCTGTGTTCACCACAGTCTTACTCCTGATATCCAAGGCTTGGAAAGCACCCTGGTGTCCAGCAAGGGATGATTGGAGAAGGAAGATGGGCTATAGCCACACAATGGTATACCACTCAGCCGGAACAAATGATGCAATCCAGCCATTTGTGACCACCAGAATGGCTGTGAGGGTTTTAGGGGAAGTGTAACAAGCCCCAGTGAGAAATTCAAATACCATAGAATCTCACTTACAAGGAGAAGAAAAAGCAAGCACTAACCAACAGGTGGCACTGAACATTTGTATGCGGGCTCCCAGAGGCAAAGAGGGGCGGTGACGGAGGGTGAAAGAGAAGATTAGGCACAAGTGTGTGGTGAGGGCCTGTGATTAGTCTTACACTGGTGAAGATGATGTAAGCTACACAGAAGTCTAAAGCAATGAGGATGTGAATCTGGAAGTTATAGTACGTTCTAAGGCAGGGTCATGGCTATAAATTCACCTCAAATCAAAAATCCAAAAAGGGGTCCAGAATGAAGTCATAAAGCTTTGGGGGCGGAAAGAGTTTACAGAAGGTGAACTTCCAAGGATGGAAAATCACCTCCAAATGCTTACAGATGCTACAGAAAGGCAGACCATTCCAAATAGGTGAAGAGGAATACTACGAAGAGAACATGATCAGTCCTAAACCCATGAACGAACGGAAAATGTTACCGTCCATGATGTTATTACTAATCACCTTCACGAATAATCCAAACAGGCCCACGTCTTCCCAAGTTCAGGCAAAAGGTTGGTCCAAAAGTACAATTCAGGGCCGACCCAGTGGTGGAGCAGGGAAGTGCCCACATTCCGCTTGGGCGGCCCGGGCCTCACTGTTTCACATTACGAGTGCATATCACATTAGTAGTGTTAGGAAATATAGATTTCATGGTATGGTGCGGGCAGAGATCATAAATAAGCAGCAATTGTGAGGATACGTTATCAATACGCACAAGAAAAGGAAGCATAAGAATATTGCAATCTATGGAAGTATCTGGTACACTTCCCAAAGGCAGAAGGAAGGAAAACTTGTGACCTGCCAAGGTGGAATTGGCAGAGTGCCACGAGATGACACCATCATTGTGCGTCAGAACATTCCCTGGGCAACTTCAACTTGTGAGGGAGTCCAGGACTTTTTCTGGGTAAGGTCCACCCATTTTGCCATCTACCCAAGATATAAGAGATAAAACCCAGGATAATCTTACAGGAGTGAAACCAGTGTCTAGAGAGAATGTAGGAGCCCTTTCGAAGTTCAAGGAGAAAGATAGAAACTGACAACAATTGCAGAAAAAGGAAAACTATCCTACCTAGACAGGGTGAGGAGTCAGACTGGTCTGAGATGGCTGTGAAACTCTGTGTGCACGGAGGTTGTCAGGACAACTTCGAATTTTGAGGTCGCTTGTGACATCACGGTGAACATGTCCCCCAGGGTGGCCGCATGGTTACAGTCTGACGATTGGCCTAGGCTAGGCTATTAAAGGGACAGATACCCAGAAACAGGTTTGGCAAACAGAAAGCAGGCACAGAAACTAGAAGAGATAAAACAGAGTCTGATGCAAGGGATAAGAAAGGAACCCTAGGCCACAAGTGAGAATAGAGGGACAAGCACGGAGAGGAGAACATTGTCATCTATTCAAGTCTATGGGGAGGTCATGCTGATTCAAGCTTGCAACTTCATTGGAAACAAGTGGCCGGACTTGGGGTTCATCACACGTACAGTGCCCTTGTGCCTTAAGCATAATGCAAAGTCAAGAAAGATGTCTTGAGGACATTGAAGAGAAGAATCGATGCCTCCTTTCCAAGGCCCATAGCATTCTTTGAAGATCAGTCTCTTTTGCCGAAGCTCTGGTGTCACCTGGGCCCACTGGGCACATGGTAATGTGTCCCAAGAGATGTTTAGGAAGCCTTGAAGGAATGGAGCCCTGTCACGCTTGGGGTATGTCTCTTTGTTTGGAAGTGCTCTACAAGGGTGCTGAAAAGCACCCTCTTCCACAGGGCTTCGTTCCTTCGTGAAGGCTGCCCTCCCAGGCTAGTGTGCTCTGTTTGCCTCCATCGAAATTCTCTCCCCCTACCTCTTGCCGTAGAAGGATTATTGATTATGTGTTTTGACACCATATGTAAGGAAGTTGCACGAAAATTAGAACTTTACAGTTGTGTTTCAAGAAAAATACACAGGCCAGGGTAGAGGATGTAGGGCAAACAAATGGCCCACCCTATAAAAATTAAGTAAGCCCGTATCTGGACGGAATCTAGGGGAACGTTCAAGGATCAGGGGTCAAGTTCGAAACTTCCCAAATCCGGAAAAGAGACAGAAAAATCTCTTTCCTGGAGAGTGGAATTCATCCGATTTGTCTAAGTTGTCTTGGAAACATTGTGTCCGTGAAGGGGGTTGCCAGGACCACCTCGAATTTGGAGTTTCTGATCTCAGGATGTCAAACCAACCCACATGACCACGTGTTCTCAGTGCTTAGTTTGACCCAGGCTAGGATAGCCAAGAGTCCTACAAGTGACCGGTGCAAATTCAAGGACAACAACCAAGAGTCACGAAAGCACTCACACCTCACCCTAGAGAACATACAGCGATTAAAGAAATACAAACTAATCACTTGGAATGAAGGAGAACGGACTGAGAAGCATGTCTAAGGGAGATAGCTGAGAAAGACCATGACGAGTATACTATGGAAAAGAAAAAGAGGACCCAGAAAATGGAAGGTGAACAGAAATCACACCTGAATTATCCACAATGAAAGATGATGTCCGTCTTTAGACAGACTCTGCTGGAACGTTTGAAAGTCAGAGAAATTCACAAGCCAAAAAACGGCAGCGAAGGTCAAGCATGGGCTAACTGGGAAGGGTGAGTTATGAGACTGCTCCAAGCAGGCTCTGAAACCTGTATCCATGAAGCATGCTGGACCTCAGAGACACAATTATGACAAATCCTCTGACATCACAATGGACCCGAAAAACAACCTAGCCTCATCTACACAGTGCTAGAGTTGGGCTCACTAGTATATTTAACTCCCATTGCACTCAACTGCACGTTGCCACTGAACATGTAAGTGGCCGGCCGGTGGTGCAGTGGTGAGGTCCGCACCTCCTGGGTCTGTGGCCCAGTATGGGCTGGGTGGAATCCTCGGTTTGGGCCTCCTCACCACTGCTTCAGTTGTTCTGGTGCAGGCGTCCGAGGTAGAGTAGAGGCAGATGGGATGGGACGTTGGACAGGGCCAGACTTCCACAGCAAATACAGGAGCATTGCCAGCAGATGTGAGCACAGCAATGCACTTGTGCCAAAACAAAACCAATTAAAAGTTGCAAAGAATAGAAAAACTGAAGCTAAGAAAAAAAAAAAACAAAAAAACAGGAGCTTGCCATTACGAAGAATAGGATCTCTGTGAATAACCTTAGCAAAACAGGTGAATTCTATGTTAAGTCAAAAACTAGCAAACCTTTGGGGAAAGAAACTCAAGAAGACACAAGAAAAAAAAAGATATCGAGGGATCTAGGAATGGAAGGATTAACACACTTGAAAGGTTCATACCGCAGTAAGGAATCTCTGGATTCCATGCAATCCCAGTCAAAGTTGCAGCAGTATTTGCCACAGAGAAGAAGAGAGAATCCTAAAGTTTCTAGCCAGCAACACGAGACCCTGACTAGGCAAAGGAATCCTCAGGAAAACGAACAAAGCAGCACGTGTCACAATTTCTGATTTCAACATAGAGGACGAAGCGCTAGGTACCGAAACGGCACAGTCTGGGCCCCAAAACAGGCATGAAGACCCATGCAAAACAATTGAGAGCCCAGAGCCCAACTCAAACTTACATGGACAGCCCATTTTGGACCAGGGAGCCAAGTGGAGACAGCGGAGAAAGGAGAGTCTCTACAATAAACGGTGCTGGGAAGCCTGCACAGCCACATGGAACACAACGAGAGTACACCATGCTGTTACACCTGGCACACACACCACCTGAAATGGATTAAAGCCTTGAATGGCAGACTTGAAACCGAGAACCTTGTAGGAGAAGACCTAGGCAGAGTGCTCTTTGCCATCTGTCTGAGCCGCCTATTGGGAAGAAGCATGTCTGACTGGGCAAGGGCAACAAAGGAAACAAGAAACAAACGGGACCACATCAAATGCACACACTTCTGCCAGTCAAGGAAACCATCAACTGAATACTAAGACACCACAACAATTGGGAGAGGATGTTTGCAAACCACACATCGGACAAGGGGTGAAAAGCCCAAAGATACAATCAACTCGCACGTCTCCACAAGAAAAAAAACAAGCCAATGAAAACCTGGTCAAAAGATGGAAGCAGAGATTTCTCCGAAGAAGACAGAAAGAGGGCCAGTAGGTGCATGAAAACTTGTTCACCATCATTAAGTCTCAGGAAAATGCAAATCCAAACTGCAAGGACATGGCAGCTCACTGTGGTCAGCATGGCTAGAAGGAAGCAGACAGGAAATAACAAGTGTCAGAGAGGAGGTGGAGAGAAGGGAAGCCTCCTGCACTGCTGGTGGGAGTGTAACCCGGTGCAGCCACGATGCCAAAGGTGTGGAACTGCCTCAGAAATTTAAGCATCCATGTCCCGTATGACCCAGCTATTAATCTGCCGCTTGTTTATCCAAAAAAGTCAGAAAGACTACCGCATAAAGACATGTGCATGGCTGTGTTCACCACAGTCTTACTCCTGATATCCAAGGCTTGGAAAGCACCCTGGTGTCCAGCAAGGGATGATTGGAGAAGGAAGATGGGCTATAGCCACACAATGGTATACCACTCAGCCGGAACAAATGATGCAATCCAGCCATTTGTGACCACCAGAATGGCTGTGAGGGTTTTAGGGGAAGTGTAACAAGCCCCAGTGAGAAATTCAAATACCATAGAATCTCACTTACAAGGAGAAGAAAAAGCAAGCACTAACCAACAGGTGGCACTGAACATTTGTATGCGGGCTCCCAGAGGCAAAGAGGGGCGGTGACGGAGGGTGAAAGAGAAGATTAGGCACAAGTGTGTGGTGAGGGCCTGTGATTAGTCTTACACTGGTGAAGATGATGTAAGCTACACAGAAGTCTAAAGCAATGAGGATGTGAATCTGGAAGTTATAGTACGTTCTAAGGCAGGGTCATGGCTATAAATTCACCTCAAATCAAAAATCCAAAAAGGGGTCCAGAATGATGTCATAAAGCTTTGGGGGCGGAAAGAGTTTACAGAAGGTGAACTTCCAAGGATGGAAAATCACCTCCAAATGCTTACAGATGCTACAGAAAGGCAGACCATTCCAAATAGGTGAAGAGGAATACTACGAAGAGAACATGATCAGTCCTAAACCCATGAACGAACGGAAAATGTTACCGTCCATGATGTTATTACTAATCACCTTCACGAATAATCCAAACAGGCCCACGTCTTCCCAAGTTCAGGCAAAAGGTTGGTCCAAAAGTACAATTCAGGGCCGACCCAGTGGTGGAGCAGGGAAGTGCCCACATTCCGCTTGGGCGGCCCGGGCCTCACTGTTTCACATTACGAGTGCATATCACATTAGTAGTGTTAGGAAATATAGATTTCATGGTATGGTGCGGGCAGAGATCATAAATAAGCAGCAATTGTGAGGATACGTTATCAATACGCACAAGAAAAGGAAGCATAAGAATATTGCAATCTATGGAAGTATCTGGTACACTTCCCAAAGGCAGAAGGAAGGAAAACTTGTGACCTGCCAAGGTGGAATTGGCAGAGTGCCACGAGATGACACCATCATTGTGCGTCAGAACATTCCCTGGGCAACTTCAACTTGTGAGGGAGTCCAGGACTTTTTCTGGGTAAGGTCCACCCATTTTGCCATCTACCCAAGATATAAGAGATAAAACCCAGGATAATCTTACAGGAGTGAAACCAGTGTCTAGAGAGAATGTAGGAGCCCTTTCGAAGTTCAAGGAGAAAGATAGAAACTGACAACAATTGCAGAAAAAGGAAAACTATCCTACCTAGACAGGGTGAGGAGTCAGACTGGTCTGAGATGGCTGTGAAACTCTGTGTGCACGGAGGTTGTCAGGACAACTTCGAATTTTGAGGTCGCTTGTGACATCACGGTGAACATGTCCCCCAGGGTGGCCGCATGGTTACAGTCTGACGATTGGCCTAGGCTAGGCTATTAAAGGGACAGATACCCAGAAACAGGTTTGGCAAACAGAAAGCAGGCACAGAAACTAGAAGAGATAAAACAGAGTCTGATGCAAGGGATAAGAAAGGAACCCTAGGCCACAAGTGAGAATAGAGGGACAAGCACGGAGAGGAGAACATTGTCATCTATTCAAGTCTATGGGGAGGTCATGCTGATTCAAGCTTGCAACTTCATTGGAAACAAGTGGCCGGACTTGGGGTTCATCACACCTACAGTGCCCTTGTGCCTTAAGCATAATGCAAAGTCAAGAAAGATGTCTTGAGGACATTGAAGAGAAGAATCGATGCCTCCTTTCCAAGGCCCATAGCATTCTTTGAAGATCAGTCTCTTTTGCCGAAGCTCTGGTGTCACCTGGGCCCACTGGGCACATGGTAATGTGTCCCAAGAGATGTCTAGGAAGCCTTGAAGGAATGGAGCCCTGTCACGCTTGGGGTATGTCTCTTTGTTTGGAAGTGCTCTACAAGGGTGCTGAAAAGCACCCTCTTCCACAGGGCTTCGTTCCTTCGTGAAGGCTGCCCTCCCAGGCTAGTGTGCTCTGTTTGCCTCCATCGAAATTCTCTCCCCCTACCTCTTGCCGTAGAAGGATTATTGATTATGTGTTTTGACACCATATGTAAGGAAGTTGCACGAAAATTAGAACTTTACAGTTGTGTTTCAAGAAAAATACACAGGCCAGGGTAGAGGATGTAGGGCAAACAAATGGCCCACCCTATAAAAATTAAGTAAGCCCGTATCTGGACGGAATCTAGGGGAACGTTCAAGGATCAGGGGTCAAGTTCGAAACTTCCCAAATCCGGAAAAGAGACAGAAAAATCTCTTTCCTGGAGAGTGGAATTCATCCGATTTGTCTAAGTTGTCTTGGAAACATTGTGTCCGTGAAGGGGGTTGCCAGGACCACCTCGAATTTGGAGTTTCTGATCTCAGGATGTCAAACCAACCCACATGACCACGTGTTCTCAGTGCTTAGTTTGACCCAGGCTAGGATAGCCAAGAGTCCTACAAGTGACCGGTGCAAATTCAAGGACAACAACCAAGAGTCACGAAAGCACTCACACCTCACCCTAGAGAACATACAGCGATTAAAGAAATACAAACTAATCACTTGGAATGAAGGAGAACGGACTGATAAGCATGTCTAAGGGAGATAGCTGAGAAAGACCATGACGAGTATACTATGGAAAAGAAAAAGAGGACCCAGAAAATGGAAGGTGAACAGAAATCACACCTGAATTATCCACAATGAAAGATGATGTCCGTCTTTAGACAGACTCTGCTGGAACGTTTGAAAGTCAGAGAAATTCACAAGCCAAAAAACGGCAGCGAAGGTCAAGCATGGGCTAACTGGGAAGGGTGAGTTATGAGACTGCTCCAAGCAGGCTCTGAAACCTGTATCCATGAAGCATGCTGGACCTCAGAGACACAATTATGACAAATCCTCTGACATCACAATGGACCCGAAAAACAACCTAGCCTCATCTACACAGTGCTAGAGTTGGGCTCACTAGTATATTTAACTCCCATTGCACTCAACTGCACGTTGCCACTGAACATGTAAGTGGCCGGCCGGTGGTGCAGTGGTGAGGTCCGCACCTCCTGGGTCTGTGGCCCAGTATGGGCTGGGTGGAATCCTCGGTTTGGGCCTCCTCACCACTGCTTCAGTTGTTCTGGTGCAGGCGTCCGAGGTAGAGTAGAGGCAGATGGGATGGGACGTTGGACAGGGCCAGACTTCCACAGCAAATACAGGAGCATTGCCAGCAGATGTGAGCACAGCAATGCACTTGTGCCAAAACAAAACCAATTAAAAGTTGCAAAGAATAGAAAAACTGAAGCTAAGAAAAAAAAAAAACAAAAAAACAGGAGCTTGCCATTACGAAGAATAGGATCTCTGTGAATAACCTTAGCAAAACAGGTGAATTCTATGTTAATTCAAAAACTAGCAAACCTTTGGGGAAAGAAACTCAAGAAGACACAAGAAAAAAAAAGATATCGAGGGATCTAGGAATGGAAGGATTAACACACTTGAAAGGTTCATACCGCAGTAAGGAATCTCTGGATTCCATGCAATCCCAGTCAAAGTTGCAGCAGTATTTGCCACAGAGAAGAAGAGAGAATCCTAAAGTTTCCAGCCAGCAACACGAGACCCTGACTAGGCAAAGGAATCCTCAGGAAAACGAACAAAGCAGCACGTGTCACAATTTCTGATTTCAACATAGAGGACGAAGCGCTAGGTACCGAAACGGCACAGTCTGGGCCCCAAAACAGGCATGAAGACCCATGCAAAACAATTGAGAGCCCAGAGCCCAACTCAAACTTACATGGACAGCCCATTTTGGACCAGGGAGCCAAGTGGAGACAGCGGAGAAAGGAGAGTCTCTACAATAAACGGTGCTGGGAAGCCTGCACAGCCACATGGAACACAACGAGAGTACACCATGCTGTTACACCTGGCACACACACCACCTGAAATGGATTAAAGCCTTGAATGGCAGACTTGAAACCGAGAACCTTGTAGGAGAAGACCTAGGCAGAGTGCTCTTTGCCATCTGTCTGAGCCGCCTATTGGGAAGAAGCATGTCTGACTGGGCAAGGGCAACAAAGGAAACAAGAAACAAACGGGACCACATCAAATGCACACACTTCTGCCAGTCAAGGAAACCATCAACTGAATACTAAGACACCACAACAATTGGGAGAGGATGTTTGCAAACCACACATCGGACAAGGGGTGAAAAGCCCAAAGATACAATCAACTCGCACGTCTCCACAAGAAAAAAAACAAGCCAATGAAAACCTGGTCAAAAGATGGAAGCAGAGATTTCTCCGAAGAAGACAGAAAGAGGGCCAGTAGGTGCATGAAAACTTGTTCACCATCATTAAGTCTCAGGAAAATGCAAATCCAAACTGCAAGCACATGGCAGCTCACTGTGGTCAGCATGGCTAGAAGGAAGCAGACAGGAAATAACAAGTGTCAGAGAGGAGGTGGAGAGAAGGGAAGCCTCCTGCACTGCTGGTGGGAGTGTAACCCGGTGCAGCCACGATGCCAAAGGTGTGGAACTGCCTCAGAAATTTAAGCATCCATGTCCCGTATGACCCAGCTATTAATCTGCCGCTTGTTTATCCAAAAAAGTCAGAAAGACTACCGCATAAAGACATGTGCATGGCTGTGTTCACCACAGTCTTACTCCTGATATCCAAGGCTTGGAAAGCACCCTGGTGTCCAGCAAGGGATGATTGGAGAAGGAAGATGGGCTATAGCCACACAATGGTATACCACTCAGCCGGAACAAATGATGCAATCCAGCCATTTGTGACCACCAGAATGGCTGTGAGGGTTTTAGGGGAAGTGTAACAAGCCCCAGTGAGAAATTCAAATACCATAGAATCTCACTTACAAGGAGAAGAAAAAGCAAGCACTAACCAACAGGTGGCACTGAACATTTGTATGCGGGCTCCCAGAGGCAAAGAGGGGCGGTGACGGAGGGTGAAAGAGAAGATTAGGCACAAGTGTGTGGTGAGGGCCTGTGATTAGTCTTACACTGGTGAAGATGATGTAAGCTACACAGAAGTCTAAAGCAATGAGGATGTGAATCTGGAAGTTATAGTACGTTCTAAGGCAGGGTCATGGCTATAAATTCACCTCAAATCAAAAATCCAAAAAGGGGTCCAGAATGATGTCATAAAGCTTTGGGGGCGGAAAGAGTTTACAGAAGGTGAACTTCCAAGGATGGAAAATCACCTCCAAATGCTTACAGATGCTACAGAAAGGCAGACCATTCCAAATAGGTGAAGAGGAATACTACGAAGAGAACATGATCAGTCCTAAACCCATGAACGAACGGAAAATGTTACCGTCCATGATGTTATTACTAATCACCTTCACGAATAATCCAAACAGGCCCACGTCTTCCCAAGTTCAGGCAAAAGGTTGGTCCAAAAGTACAATTCAGGGCCGGCCCTGTGGTGGAGCAGGTAAGTGCCCACATTCCGCTTGGGCGGCCCGGGCCTCACTGTTTCACATTACGAGTGCATATCACATTAGTAGTGTTAGGAAATATAGATTTCATGGTATGGTGCGGGCAGAGATCATAAATAAGCAGCAATTGTGAGGATACGTTATCAATACGCACAAGAAAAGGAAGCATAAGAATATTACAATCTATGGAAGTATCTGGTACACTTCCCAAAGGCAGAAGGAAGGAAAACTTGTGACCTGCCAAGGTGGAATTGGCAGAGTGCCACGAGATGACACCATCATTGTGCGTCAGAACATTCCCTGGGCAACTTCAACTTGTGAGGGAGTCCAGGACTTTTTCTGGGTAAGGTCCACCCATTTTGCCATCTACCCAAGATATAAGAGATAAAACCCAGGATAATCTTACAGGAGTGAAACCAGTGTCTAGAGAGAATGTAGGAGCCCTTTCGAAGTTCAAGGAGAAAGATAGAAACTGACAACAATTGCAGAAAAAGGAAAACTATCCTACCTAGACAGGGTGAGGAGTCAGACTGGTCTGAGATGGCTGTGAAACTCTGTGTGCACGGAGGTTGTCAGGACAACTTCGAATTTTGAGGTCGCTTATGACATCACGGTGACCATGTCCCCCAGGGTGGCCGCATGGTTACAGTCTGAGGATTGGCCTAGGCTAGGCTATTAAAGGGACAGATACCCAGAAACAGGTTTGGCAAACAGAAAGCAGGCACAGAAACTAGAAGAGATAAAACAGAGTCTGATGCAAGGGATAAGAAAGGAACCCTAGGCCACAAGTTAGAATAGAGGGACAAGCACGGAGAGGAGAACATTGTCATCTATTCAAGTCTATGGGGAGGTCATGCTGATTCAAGCTTGCAACTTCATTGGAAACAAGTGGCCGGACTTGGGGTTCATCACACCTACAGTGCCCTTGTGCCTTAAGCATAATGCAAAGTCAAGAAAGATGTCTTGAGGACATTGAAGAGAGGAATCGATGCCTCCTTTCCAAGGCCCATAGCATTCTTTGAAGGTCAGTCTCTTTTTCCGAAGCTCTGGTGTCACGTGGGCCCACTGGGCACATGGTAATGTGTCCCAAGAGATGTCTTGGAAGCCTTGAAGGAATGGAGCCCTGTCACGCTTGGGGTATGTCTCTTTGTTTGGAAGTGCTCTACAAGGGTGCTGAAAAGCACCCTCTTCCACAGGGCTTCGTTCCTTCGTGAAGGCTGCCCTCCCAGGCTAGTGTGCTCTGTTTGCCTCCATCGAAATTCTCTCCCCCTACCTCTTGCCGTAGAAGGATTATTGATTATGTGTTTTGACACCATATGTAAGGAAGTTGCACGAAAATTAGAACTTTACAGTTGTGTTTCAAGAAAAATACACAGGCCAGGGTAGAGGATGTAGGGCAAACAAATGGCCCACCCTATAAAAATTAAGTAAGCCCGTATCTGGACGGAATCTAGGGGAACGTTCAAGGATCAGGGGTCAAGTTCGAAACTTCCCAAATCCGGAAAAGAGACAGAAAAATCTCTTTCCTGGAGAGTGGAATTCATCCGATTTGTCTAAGTTGTCTTGGAAACATTGTGTCCGTGAAGGGGGTTGCCAGGACCACCTCGAATTTGGAGTTTCTGATCTCAGGATGTCAAACCAACCCACATGACCACGTGTTCTCAGTGCTTAGTTTGACCCAGGCTAGGATAGCCAAGAGTCCTACAAGTGACCGGTGCAAATTCAAGGACAACAACCAAGAGTCACGAAAGCACTCACACCTCACCCTAGAGAACATACAGCGATTAAAGAAATACAAACTAATCACTTGGAATGAAGGAGAACGGACTGATAAGCATGTCTAAGGGAGATAGCTGAGAAAGACCATGACGAGTATACTATGGAAAAGAAAAAGAGGACCCAGAAAATGGAAGGTGAACAGAAATCACACCTGAATTATCCACAATGAAAGATGATGTCCGTCTTTAGACAGACTCTGCTGGAACGTTTGAAAGTCAGAGAAATTCACAAGCCAAAAAACGGCAGCGAAGGTCAAGCATGGGCTAACTGGGAAGGGTGAGTTATGAGACTGCTCCAAGCAGGCTCTGAAACCTGTATCCATGAAGCATGCTGGACCTCAGAGACACAATTATGACAAATCCTCTGACATCACAATGGACCCGAAAAACAACCTAGCCTCATCTACACAGTGCTAGAGTTGGGCTCACTAGTATATTTAACTCCCATTGCACTCAACTGCACGTTGCCACTGAACATGTAAGTGGCCGGCCGGTGGTGCAGTGGTGAGGTCCGCACCTCCTGGGTCTGTGGCCCAGTATGGGCTGGGTGGAATCCTCGGTTTGGGCCTCCTCACCACTGCTTCAGTTGTTCTGGTGCAGGCGTCCGAGGTAGAGTAGAGGCAGATGGGATGGGACGTTGGACAGGGCCAGACTTCCACAGCAAATACAGGAGCATTGCCAGCAGATGTGAGCACAGCAATGCACTTGTGCCAAAACAAAACCAATTAAAAGTTGCAAAGAATAGAAAAACTGAAGCTAAGAAAAAAAAAAAACAAAAAAACAGGAGCTTGCCATTACGAAGAATAGGATCTCTGTGAATAACCTTAGCAAAACAGGTGAATTCTATGTTAAGTCAAAAACTAGCAAACCTTTGGGGAAAGAAACTCAAGAAGACACAAGAAAAAAAAAGATATCGAGGGATCTAGGAATGGAAGGATTAACACACTTGAAAGGTTCATACCGCAGTAAGGAATCTCTGGATTCCATGCAATCCCAGTCAAAGTTGCAGCAGTATTTGCCACAGAGAAGAAGAGAGAATCCTAAAGTTTCTAGCCAGCAACACGAGACCCTGACTAGGCAAAGGAATCCTCAGGAAAACGAACAAAGCAGCACGTGTCACAATTTCTGATTTCAACATAGAGGACGAAGCGCTAGGTACCGAAACGGCACAGTCTGGGCCCCAAAACAGGCATGAAGACCCATGCAAAACAATTGAGAGCCCAGAGCCCAACTCAAACTTACATGGACAGCCCATTTTGGACCAGGGAGCCAAGTGGAGACAGCGGAGAAAGGAGAGTCTCTACAATAAACGGTGCTGGGAAGCCTGCACAGCCACATGGAACACAACGAGAGTACACCATGCTGTTACACCTGGCACACACACCACCTGAAATGGATTAAAGCCTTGAATGGCAGACTTGAAACCGAGAACCTTGTAGGAGAAGACCTAGGCAGAGTGCTCTTTGCCATCTGTCTGAGCCGCCTATTGGGAAGAAGCATGTCTGACTGGGCAAGGGCAACAAAGGAAACAAGAAACAAACGGGACCACATCAAATGCACACACTTCTGCCAGTCAAGGAAACCATCAACTGAATACTAAGACACCACAACAATTGGGAGAGGATGTTTGCAAACCACACATCGGACAAGGGGTGAAAAGCCCAAAGATACAATCAACTCGCACGTCTCCACAAGAAAAAAAACAAGCCAATGAAAACCTGGTCAAAAGATGGAAGCAGAGATTTCTCCGAAGAAGACAGAAAGAGGGCCAGTAGGTGCATGAAAACTTGTTCACCATCATTAAGTCTCAGGAAAATGCAAATCCAAACTGCAAGCACATGGCAGCTCACTGTGGTCAGCATGGCTAGAAGGAAGCAGACAGGAAATAACAAGTGTCAGAGAGGAGGTGGAGAGAAGGGAAGCCTCCTGCACTGCTGGTGGGAGTGTAACCCGGTGCAGCCACGATGCCAAAGGTGTGGAACTGCCTCAGAAATTTAAGCATCCATGTCCCGTATGACCCAGCTATTAATCTGCCGCTTGTTTATCCAAAAAAGTCAGAAAGACTACCGCATGAAGACATGTGCATGGCTGTGTTCACCACAGTCTTACTCCTGATATCCAAGGCTTGGAAAGCACCCTGGTGTCCAGCAAGGGATGATTGGAGAAGGAAGATGGGCTATAGCCACACAATGGTATACCACTCAGCCGGAACAAATGATGCAATCCAGCCATTTGTGACCACCAGAATGGCTGTGAGGGTTTTAGGGGAAGTGTAACAAGCCCCAGTGAGAAATTCAAATACCATAGAATCTCACTTACAAGGAGAAGAAAAAGCAAGCACTAACCAACAGGTGGCACTGAACATTTGTATGCGGGCTCCCAGAGGCAAAGAGGGGCGGTGACGGAGGGTGAAAGAGAAGATTAGGCACAAGTGTGTGGTGAGGGCCTGTGATTAGTCTTACACTGGTGAAGATGATGTAAGCTACACAGAAGTCTAAAGCAATGAGGATGTGAATCTGGAAGTTATAGTACGTTCTAAGGCAGGGTCATGGCTATAAATTCACCTCAAATCAAAAATCCAAAAAGGGGTCCAGAATGATGTCATAAAGCTTTGGGGGCGGAAAGAGTTTACAGAAGGTGAACTTCCAAGGATGGAAAATCACCTCCAAATGCTTACAGATGCTACAGAAAGGCAGACCATTCCAAATAGGTGAAGAGGAATACTACGAAGAGAACATGATCAGTCCTAAACCCATGAACGAACGGAAAATGTTACCGTCCATGATGTTATTACTAATCACCTTCACGAATAATCCAAACAGGCCCACGTCTTCCCAAGTTCAGGCAAAAGGTTGGTCCAAAAGTACAATTCAGGGCCGACCCAGTGGTGGAGCAGGGAAGTGCCCACATTCCGCTTGGGCGGCCCGGGCCTCACTGTTTCACATTACGAGTGCATATCACATTAGTAGTGTTAGGAAATATAGATTTCATGGTATGGTGCGGGCAGAGATCATAAATAAGCAGCAATTGTGAGGATACGTTATCAATACGCACAAGAAAAGGAAGCATAAGAATATTGCAATCTATGGAAGTATCTGGTACACTTCCCAAAGGCAGAAGGAAGGAAAACTTGTGACCTGCCAAGGTGGAATTGGCAGAGTGCCACGAGATGACACCATCATTGTGCGTCAGAACATTCCCTGGGCAACTTCAACTTGTGAGGGAGTCCAGGACTTTTTCTGGGTAAGGTCCACCCATTTTGCCATCTACCCAAGATATAAGAGATAAAACCCAGGATAATCTTACAGGAGTGAAACCAGTGTCTAGAGAGAATGTAGGAGCCCTTTCGAAGTTCAAGGAGAAAGATAGAAACTGACAACAATTGCAGAAAAAGGAAAACTATCCTACCTAGACAGGGTGAGGAGTCAGACTGGTCTGAGATGGCTGTGAAACTCTGTGTGCACGGAGGTTGTCAGGACAACTTCGAATTTTGAGGTCGCTTGTGACATCACGGTGAACATGTCCCCCAGGATGGCCGCATGGTTACAGTCTGACGATTGGCCTAGGCTAGGCTATTAAAGGGACAGATACCCAGAAACAGGTTTGGCAAACAGAAAGCAGGCACAGAAACTAGAAGAGATAAAACAGAGTCTGATGCAAGGGATAAGAAAGGAACCCTAGGCCACAAGTGAGAATAGAGGGACAAGCACGGAGAGGAGAACATTGTCATCTATTCAAGTCTATGGGGAGGTCATGCTGATTCAAGCTTGCAACTTCATTGGAAACAAGTGGCCGGACTTGGGGTTCATCACACCTACAGTGCCCTTGTGCCTTAAGCATAATGCAAAGTCAAGAAAGATGTCTTGAGGACATTGAAGAGAAGAATCGATGCCTCCTTTCCAAGGCCCATAGCATTCTTTGAAGATCAGTCTCTTTTGCCGAAGCTCTGGTGTCACCTGGGCCCACTGGGCACATGGTAATGTGTCCCAAGAGATGTCTAGGAAGCCTTGAAGGAATGGAGCCCTGTCACGCTTGGGGTATGTCTCTTTGTTTGGAAGTGCTCTACAAGGGTGCTGAAAAGCACCCTCTTCCACAGGGCTTCGTTCCTTCGTGAAGGCTGCCCTCCCAGGCTAGTGTGCTCTGTTTGCCTCCATCGAAATTCTCTCCCCCTACCTCTTGCCGTAGAAGGATTATTGATTATGTGTTTTGACACCATATGTAAGGAAGTTGCACGAAAATTAGAACTTTACAGTTGTGTTTCAAGAAAAATACACAGGCCAGGGTAGAGGATGTAGGGCAAACAAATGGCCCACCCTATAAAAATTAAGTAAGCCCGTATCTGGACGGAATCTAGGGGAACGTTCAAGGATCAGGGGTCAAGTTCGAAACTTCCCAAATCCGGAAAAGAGACAGAAAAATCTCTTTCCTGGAGAGTGGAATTCATCCGATTTGTCTAAGTTGTCTTGGAAACATTGTGTCCGTGAAGGGGGTTGCCAGGACCACCTCGAATTTGGAGTTTCTGATCTCAGGATGTCAAACCAACCCACATGACCACGTGTTCTCAGTGCTTAGTTTGACCCAGGCTAGGATAGCCAAGAGTCCTACAAGTGACCGGTGCAAATTCAAGGACAACAACCAAGAGTCACGAAAGCACTCACACCTCACCCTAGAGAACATACAGCGGTTAAAGAAATACAAACTAATCACTTGGAATGAAGGAGAACGGACTGATAAGCATGTCTAAGGGAGATAGCTGAGAAAGACCATGACGAGTATACTATGGAAAAGAAAAAGAGGACCCAGAAAATGGAAGGTGAACAGAAATCACACCTGAATTATCCACAATGAAAGATGATGTCCGTCTTTAGACAGACTCTGCTGGAACGTTTGAAAGTCAGAGAAATTCACAAGCCAAAAAACGGCAGCGAAGGTCAAGCATGGGCTAACTGGGAAGGGTGAGTTATGAGACTGCTCCAAGCAGGCTCTGAAACCTGTATCCATGAAGCATGCTGGACCTCAGAGACACAATTATGACAAATCCTCTGACATCACAATGGACCCGAAAAACAACCTAGCCTCATCTACACAGTGCTAGAGTTGGGCTCACTAGTATATTTAACTCCCATTGCACTCAACTGCACGTTGCCACTGAACATGTAAGTGGCCGGCCGGTGGTGCAGTGGTGAGGTCCGCACCTCCTGGGTCTGTGGCCCAGTATGGGCTGGGTGGAATCCTCGGTTTGGGCCTCCTCACCACTGCTTCAGTTGTTCTGGTGCAGGCGTCCGAGGTAGAGTAGAGGCAGATGGGATGGGACGTTGGACAGGGCCAGACTTCCACAGCAAATACAGGAGCATTGCCAGCAGATGTGAGCACAGCAATGCACTTGTGCCAAAACAAAACCAATTAAAAGTTGCAAAGAATAGAAAAACTGAAGCTAAGAAAAAAAAAAAACAAAAAAACAGGAGCTTGCCATTACGAAGAATAGGATCTCTGTGAATAACCTTAGCAAAACAGGTGAATTCTATGTTAAGTCAAAAACTAGCAAACCTTTGGGGAAAGAAACTCAAGAAGACACAAGAAAAAAAAAGATATCGAGGGATCTAGGAATGGAAGGATTAACACACTTGAAAGGTTCATACCGCAGTAAGGAATCTCTGGATTCCATGCAATCCCAGTCAAAGTTGCAGCAGTATTTGCCACAGAGAAGAAGAGAGAATCCTAAAGTTTCTAGCCAGCAACACGAGACCCTGACTAGGCAAAGGAATCCTCAGGAAAACGAACAAAGCAGCACGTGTCACAATTTCTGATTTCAACATAGAGGACGAAGCGCTAGGTACCGAAACGGCACAGTCTGGGCCCCAAAACAGGCATGAAGACCCATGCAAAACAATTGAGAGCCCAGAGCCCAACTCAAACTTACATGGACAGCCCATTTTGGACCAGGGAGCCAAGTGGAGACAGCGGAGAAAGGAGAGTCTCTACAATAAACGGTGCTGGGAAGCCTGCACAGCCACATGGAACACAACGAGAGTACACCATGCTGTTACACCTGGCACACACACCACCTGAAATGGATTAAAGCCTTGAATGGCAGACTTGAAACCGAGAACCTTGTAGGAGAAGACCTAGGCAGAGTGCTCTTTGCCATCTGTCTGAGCCGCCTATTGGGAAGAAGCATGTCTGACTGGGCAAGGGCAACAAAGGAAACAAGAAACAAACGGGACCACATCAAATGCACACACTTCTGCCAGTCAAGGAAACCATCAACTGAATACTAAGACACCACAACAATTGGGAGAGGATGTTTGCAAACCACACATCGGACAAGGGGTGAAAAGCCCAAAGATACAATCAACTCGCACGTCTCCACAAGAAAAAAAACAAGCCAATGAAAACCTGGTCAAAAGATGGAAGCAGAGATTTCTCCGAAGAAGACAGAAAGAGGGCCAGTAGGTGCATGAAAACTTGTTCACCATCATTAAGTCTCAGGAAAATGCAAATCCAAACTGCAAGCACATGGCAGCTCACTGTGGTCAGCATGGCTAGAAGGAAGCAGACAGGAAATAACAAGTGTCAGAGAGGAGGTGGAGAGAAGGGAAGCCTCCTGCACTGCTGGTGGGAGTGTAACCCGGTGCAGCCACGATGCCAAAGGTGTGGAACTGCCTCAGAAATTTAAGCATCCATGTCCCGTATGACCCAGCTATTAATCTGCCGCTTGTTTATCCAAAAAAGTCAGAAAGACTACCGCATAAAGACATGTGCATGGCTGTGTTCACCACAGTCTTACTCCTGATATCCAAGGCTTGGAAAGCACCCTGGTGTCCAGCAAGGGATGATTGGAGAAGGAAGATGGGCTATAGCCACACAATGGTATACCACTCAGCCGGAACAAATGATGCAATCCAGCCATTTGTGACCACCAGAATGGCTGTGAGGGTTTTAGGGGAAGTGTAACAAGCCCCAGTGAGAAATTCAAATACCATAGAATCTCACTTACAAGGAGAAGAAAAAGCAAGCACTAACCAACAGGTGGCACTGAACATTTGTATGCGGGCTCCCAGAGGCAAAGAGGGGCGGTGACGGAGGGTGAAAGAGAAGATTAGGCACAAGTGTGTGGTGAGGGCCTGTGATTAGTCTTACACTGGTGAAGATGATGTAAGCTACACAGAAGTCTAAAGCAATGAGGATGTGAATCTGGAAGTTATAGTACGTTCTAAGGCAGGGTCATGGCTATAAATTCACCTCAAATCAAAAATCCAAAAAGGGGTCCAGAATGATGTCATAAAGCTTTGGGGGCGGAAAGAGTTTACAGAAGGTGAACTTCCAAGGATGGAAAATCACCTCCAAATGCTTACAGATGCTACAGAAAGGCAGACCATTCCAAATAGGTGAAGAGGAATACTACGAAGAGAACATGATCAGTCCTAAACCCATGAACGAACGGAAAATGTTACCGTCCATGATGTTATTACTAATCACCTTCACGAATAATCCAAACAGGCCCACGTCTTCCCAAGTTCAGGCAAAAGGTTGGTCCAAAAGTACAATTCAGGGCCGACCCAGTGGTGGAGCAGGGAAGTGCCCACATTCCGCTTGGGCGGCCCGGGCCTCACTGTTTCACATTACGAGTGCATATCACATTAGTAGTGTTAGGAAATATAGATTTCATGGTATGGTGCGGGCAGAGATCATAAATAAGCAGCAATTGTGAGGATACGTTATCAATACGCACAAGAAAAGGAAGCATAAGAATATTGCAATCTATGGAAGTATCTGGTACACTTCCCAAAGGCAGAAGGAAGGAAAACTTGTGACCTGCCAAGGTGGAATTGGCAGAGTGCCACGAGATGACACCATCATTGTGCGTCAGAACATTCCCTGGGCAACTTCAACTTGTGAGGGAGTCCAGGACTTTTTCTGGGTAAGGTCCACCCATTTTGCCATCTACCCAAGATATAAGAGATAAAACCCAGGATAATCTTACAGGAGTGAAACCAGTGTCTAGAGAGAATGTAGGAGCCCTTTCGAAGTTCAAGGAGAAAGATAGAAACTGACAACAATTGCAGAAAAAGGAAAACTATCCTACCTAGACAGGGTGAGGAGTCAGACTGGTCTGAGATGGCTGTGAAACTCTGTGTGCACGGAGGTTGTCAGGACAACTTCGAATTTTGAGGTCGCTTGTGACATCACGGTGAACATGTCCCCCAGGGTGGCCGCATGGTTACAGTCTGACGATTGGCCTAGGCTAGGCTATTAAAGGGACAGATACCCAGAAACAGGTTTGGCAAACAGAAAGCAGGCACAGAAACTAGAAGAGATAAAACAGAGTCTGATGCAAGGGATAAGAAAGGAACCCTAGGCCACAAGTGAGAATAGAGGGACAAGCACGGAGAGGAGAACATTGTCATCTATTCAAGTCTATGGGGAGGTCATGCTGATTCAAGCTTGCAACTTCATTGGAAACAAGTGGCCGGACTTGGGGTTCATCACACCTACAGTGCCCTTGTGCCTTAAGCATAATGCAAAGTCAAGAAAGATGTCTTGAGGACATTGAAGAGAAGAATCGATGCCTCCTTTCCAAGGCCCATAGCATTCTTTGAAGATCAGTCTCTTTTGCCGAAGCTCTGGTGTCACCTGGGCCCACTGGGCACATGGTAATGTGTCCCAAGAGATGTCTAGGAAGCCTTGAAGGAATGGAGCCCTGTCACGCTTGGGGTATGTCTCTTTGTTTGGAAGTGCTCTACAAGGGTGCTGAAAAGCACCCTCTTCCACAGGGCTTCGTTCCTTCGTGAAGGCTGCCCTCCCAGGCTAGTGTGCTCTGTTTGCCTCCATCGAAATTCTCTCCCCCTACCTCTTGCCGTAGAAGGATTATTGATTATGTGTTTTGACACCATATGTAAGGAAGTTGCACGAAAATTAGAACTTTACAGTTGTGTTTCAAGAAAAATACACAGGCCAGGGTAGAGGATGTAGGGCAAACAAATGGCCCACCCTATAAAAATTAAGTAAGCCCGTATCTGGACGGAATCTAGGGGAACGTTCAAGGATCAGGGGTCAAGTTCGAAACTTCCCAAATCCGGAAAAGAGACAGAAAAATCTCTTTCCTGGAGAGTGGAATTCATCCGATTTGTCTAAGTTGTCTTGGAAACATTGTGTCCGTGAAGGGGGTTGCCAGGACCACCTCGAATTTGGAGTTTCTGATCTCAGGATGTCAAACCAACCCACATGACCACGTGTTCTCAGTGCTTAGTTTGACCCAGGCTAGGATAGCCAAGAGTCCTACAAGTGACCGGTGCAAATTCAAGGACAACAACCAAGAGTCACGAAAGCACTCACACCTCACCCTAGAGAACATACAGCGATTAAAGAAATACAAACTAATCACTTGGAATGAAGGAGAACGGACTGATAAGCATGTCTAAGGGAGATAGCTGAGAAAGACCATGACGAGTATACTATGGAAAAGAAAAAGAGGACCCAGAAAATGGAAGGTGAACAGAAATCACACCTGAATTATCCACAATGAAAGATGATGTCCGTCTTTAGACAGACTCTGCTGGAACGTTTGAAAGTCAGAGAAATTCACAAGCCAAAAAACGGCAGCGAAGGTCAAGCATGGGCTAACTGGGAAGGGTGAGTTATGAGACTGCTCCAAGCAGGCTCTGAAACCTGTATCCATGAAGCATGCTGGACCTCAGAGACACACTTATGACAAATCCTCTGACATCACAATGGACCCGAAAAACAACCTAGCCTCATCTACACAGTGCTAGAGTTGGGCTCACTAGTATATTTAACTCCCATTGCACTCAACTGCACGTTGCCACTGAACATGTAAGTGGCCGGCCGGTGGTGCAGTGGTGAGGTCCGCACCTCCTGGGTCTGTGGCCCAGTATGGGCTGGGTGGAATCCTCGGTTTGGGCCTCCTCACCACTGCTTCAGTTGTTCTGGTGCAGGCGTCCGAGGTAGAGTAGAGGCAGATGGGATGGGACGTTGGACAGGGCCAGACTTCCACAGCAAATACAGGAGCATTGCCAGCAGATGTGAGCACAGCAATGCACTTGTGCCAAAACAAAACCAATTAAAAGTTGCAAAGAATAGAAAAACTGAAGCTAAGAAAAAAAAAAAACAAAAAAACAGGAGCTTGCCATTACGAAGAATAGGATCTCTGTGAATAACCTTAGCAAAACAGGTGAATTCTATGTTAAGTCAAAAACTAGCAAACCTTTGGGGAAAGAAACTCAAGAAGACACAAGAAAAAAAAAGATATCGAGGGATCTAGGAATGGAAGGATTAACACACTTGAAAGGTTCATACCGCAGTAAGGAATCTCTGGATTCCATGCAATCCCAGTCAAAGTTGCAGCAGTATTTGCCACAGAGAAGAAGAGAGAATCCTAAAGTTTCTAGCCAGCAACACGAGACCCTGACTAGGCAAAGGAATCCTCAGGAAAACGAACAAAGCAGCACGTGTCACAATTTCTGATTTCAACATAGAGGACGAAGCGCTAGGTACCGAAACGGCACAGTCTGGGCCCCAAAACAGGCATGAAGACCCATGCAAAACAATTGAGAGCCCAGAGCCCAACTCAAACTTACATGGACAGCCCATTTTGGACCAGGGAGCCAAGTGGAGACAGCGGAGAAAGGAGAGTCTCTACAATAAACGGTGCTGGGAAGCCTGCACAGCCACATGGAACACAACGAGAGTACACCATGCTGTTACACCTGGCACACACACCACCTGAAATGGATTAAAGCCTTGAATGGCAGACTTGAAACCGAGAACCTTGTAGGAGAAGACCTAGGCAGAGTGCTCTTTGCCATCTGTCTGAGCCGCCTATTGGGAAGAAGCATGTCTGACTGGGCAAGGGCAACAAAGGAAACAAGAAACAAACGGGACCACATCAAATGCACACACTTCTGCCAGTCAAGGAAACCATCAACTGAATACTAAGACACCACAACAATTGGGAGAGGATGTTTGCAAACCACACATCGGACAAGGGGTGAAAAGCCCAAAGATACAATCAACTCGCACGTCTCCACAAGAAAAAAAACAAGCCAATGAAAACCTGGTCAAAAGATGGAAGCAGAGATTTCTCCGAAGAAGACAGAAAGAGGGCCAGTAGGTGCATGAAAACTTGTTCACCATCATTAAGTCTCAGGAAAATGCAAATCCAAACTGCAAGGACATGGCAGCTCACTGTGGTCAGCATGGCTAGAAGGAAGCAGACAGGAAATAACAAGTGTCAGAGAGGAGGTGGAGAGAAGGGAAGCCTCCTGCACTGCTGGTGGGAGTGTAACCCGGTGCAGCCACGATGCCAAAGGTGTGCAACTGCCTCAGAAATTTAAGCATCCATGTCCCGTATGACCCAGCTATTAATCTGCCGCTTGTTTATCCAAAAAAGTCAGAAAGACTACCGCATAAAGACATGTGCATGGCTGTGTTCACCACAGTCTTACTCCTGATATCCAAGGCTTGGAAAGCACCCTGGTGTCCAGCAAGGGATGATTGGAGAAGGAAGATGGGCTATAGCCACACAATGGTATACCACTCAGCCGGAACAAATGATGCAATCCAGCCATTTGTGACCACCAGAATGGCTGTGAGGGTTTTAGGGGAAGTGTAACAAGCCCCAGTGAGAAATTCAAATACCATAGAATCTCACTTACAAGGAGAAGAAAAAGCAAGCACTAACCAACAGGTGGCACTGAACATTTGTATGCGGGCTCCCAGAGGCAAAGAGGGGCGGTGACGGAGGGTGAAAGAGAAGATTAGGCACAAGTGTGTGGTGAGGGCCTGTGATTAGTCTTACACTGGTGAAGATGATGTAAGCTACACAGAAGTCTAAAGCAATGAGGATGTGAATCTGGAAGTTATAGTACGTTCTAAGGCAGGGTCATGGCTATAAATTCACCTCAAATCAAAAATCCAAAAAGGGGTCCAGAATGATGTCATAAAGCTTTGGGGGCGGAAAGAGTTTACAGAAGGTGAACTTCCAAGGATGGAAAATCACCTCCAAATGCTTACAGATGCTACAGAAAGGCAGACCATTCCAAATAGGTGAAGAGGAATACTACGAAGAGAACATGATCAGTCCTAAACCCATGAACGAACGGAAAATGTTACCGTCCATGATGTTATTACTAATCACCTTCACGAATAATCCAAACAGGCCCACGTCTTCCCAAGTTCAGGCAAAAGGTTGGTCCAAAAGTACAATTCAGGGCCGACCCAGTGGTGGAGCAGGGAAGTGCCCACATTCCGCTTGGGCGGCCCGGGCCTCACTGTTTCACATTACGAGTGCATATCACATTAGTAGTGTTAGGAAATATAGATTTCATGGTATGGTGCGGGCAGAGATCATAAATAAGCAGCAATTGTGAGGATACGTTATCAATACGCACAAGAAAAGGAAGCATAAGAATATTGCAATCTATGGAAGTATCTGGTACACTTCCCAAAGGCAGAAGGAAGGAAAACTTGTGACCTGCCAAGGTGGAATTGGCAGAGTGCCACGAGATGACACCATCATTGTGCGTCAGAACATTCCCTGGGCAACTTCAACTTGTGAGGGAGTCCAGGACTTTTTCTGGGTAAGGTCCACCCATTTTGCCATCTACCCAAGATATAAGAGATAAAACCCAGGATAATCTTACAGGAGTGAAACCAGTGTCTAGAGAGAATGTAGGAGCCCTTTCGAAGTTCAAGGAGAAAGATAGAAACTGACAACAATTGCAGAAAAAGGAAAACTATCCTACCTAGACAGGGTGAGGAGTCAGACTGGTCTGAGATGGCTGTGAAACTCTGTGTGCACGGAGGTTGTCAGGACAACTTCGAATTTTGAGGTCGCTTGTGACATCACGGTGAACATGTCCCCCAGGGTGGCCGCATGGTTACAGTCTGACGATTGGCCTAGGCTAGGCTATTAAAGGGACAGATACCCAGAAACAGGTTTGGCAAACAGAAAGCAGGCACAGAAACTAGAAGAGATAAAACAGAGTCTGATGCAAGGGATAAGAAAGGAACCCTAGGCCACAAGTGAGAATAGAGGGACAAGCACGGAGAGGAGAACATTGTCATCTATTCAAGTCTATGGGGAGGTCATGCTGATTCAAGCTTGCAACTTCATTGGAAACAAGTGGCCGGACTTGGGGTTCATCACACCTACAGTGCCCTTGTGCCTTAAGCATAATGCAAAGTCAAGAAAGATGTCTTGAGGACATTGAAGAGAAGAATCGATGCCTCCTTTCCAAGGCCCATAGCATTCTTTGAAGATCAGTCTCTTTTGCCGAAGCTCTGGTGTCACCTGGGCCCACTGGGCACATGGTAATGTGTCCCAAGAGATGTCTAGGAAGCCTTGAAGGAATGGAGCCCTGTCACGCTTGGGGTATGTCTCTTTGTTTGGAAGTGCTCTACAAGGGTGCTGAAAAGCACCCTCTTCCACAGGGCTTCGTTCCTTCGTGAAGGCTGCCCTCCCAGGCTAGTGTGCTCTGTTTGCCTCCATCGAAATTCTCTCCCCCTACCTCTTGCCGTAGAAGGATTATTGATTATGTGTTTTGACACCATATGTAAGGAAGTTGCACGAAAATTAGAACTTTACAGTTGTGTTTCAAGAAAAATACACAGGCCAGGGTAGAGGATGTAGGGCAAACAAATGGCCCACCCTATAAAAATTAAGTAAGCCCGTATCTGGACGGAATCTAGGGGAACGTTCAAGGATCAGGGGTCAAGTTCGAAACTTCCCAAATCCGGAAAAGAGACAGAAAAATCTCTTTCCTGGAGAGTGGAATTCATCCGATTTGTCTAAGTTGTCTTGGAAACATTGTGTCCGTGAAGGGGGTTGCCAGGACCACCTCGAATTTGGAGTTTCTGATCTCAGGATGTCAAACCAACCCACATGACCACGTGTTCTCAGTGCTTAGTTTGACCCAGGCTAGGATAGCCAAGAGTCCTACAAGTGACCGGTGCAAATTCAAGGACAACAACCAAGAGTCACGAAAGCACTCACACCTCACCCTAGAGAACATACAGCGATTAAAGAAATACAAACTAATCACTTGGAATGAAGGAGAACGGACTGAGAAGCATGTCTAAGGGAGATAGCTGAGAAAGACCATGACGAGTATACTATGGAAAAGAAAAAGAGGACCCAGAAAATGGAAGGTGAACAGAAATCACACCTGAATTATCCACAATGAAAGATGATGTCCGTCTTTAGACAGACTCTGCTGGAACGTTTGAAAGTCAGAGAAATTCACAAGCCAAAAAACGGCAGCGAAGGTCAAGCATGGGCTAACTGGGAAGGGTGAGTTATGAGACTGCTCCAAGCAGGCTCTGAAACCTGTATCCATGAAGCATGCTGGACCTCAGAGACACAATTATGACAAATCCTCTGACATCACAATGGACCCGAAAAACAACCTAGCCTCATCTACACAGTGCTAGAGTTGGGCTCACTAGTATATTTAACTCCCATTGCACTCAACTGCACGTTGCCACTGAACATGTAAGTGGCCGGCCGGTGGTGCAGTGGTGAGGTCCGCACCTCCTGGGTCTGTGGCCCAGTATGGGCTGGGTGGAATCCTCGGTTTGGGCCTCCTCACCACTGCTTCAGTTGTTCTGGTGCAGGCGTCCGAGGTAGAGTAGAGGCAGATGGGATGGGACGTTGGACAGGGCCAGACTTCCACAGCAAATACAGGAGCATTGCCAGCAGATGTGAGCACAGCAATGCACTTGTGCCAAAACAAAACCAATTAAAAGTTGCAAAGAATAGAAAAACTGAAGCTAAGAAAAAAAAAAAACAAAAAAACAGGAGCTTGCCATTACGAAGAATAGGATCTCTGTGAATAACCTTAGCAAAACAGGTGAATTCTATGTTAAGTCAAAAACTAGCAAACCTTTGGGGAAAGAAACTCAAGAAGACACAAGAAAAAAAAAGATATCGAGGGATCTAGGAATGGAAGGATTAACACACTTGAAAGGTTCATACCGCAGTAAGGAATCTCTGGATTCCATGCAATCCCAGTCAAAGTTGCAGCAGTATTTGCCACAGAGAAGAAGAGAGAATCCTAAAGTTTCTAGCCAGCAACACGAGACCCTGACTAGGCAAAGGAATCCTCAGGAAAACGAACAAAGCAGCACGTGTCACAATTTCTGATTTCAACATAGAGGACGAAGCGCTAGGTACCGAAACGGCACAGTCTGGGCCCCAAAACAGGCATGAAGACCCATGCAAAACAATTGAGAGCCCAGAGCCCAACTCAAACTTACATGGACAGCCCATTTTGGACCAGGGAGCCAAGTGGAGACAGCGGAGAAAGGAGAGTCTCTACAATAAACGGTGCTGGGAAGCCTGCACAGCCACATGGAACACAACGAGAGTACACCATGCTGTTACACCTGGCACACACACCACCTGAAATGGATTAAAGCCTTGAATGGCAGACTTGAAACCGAGAACCTTGTAGGAGAAGACCTAGGCAGAGTGCTCTTTGCCATCTGTCTGAGCCGCCTATTGGGAAGAAGCATGTCTGACTGGGCAAGGGCAACAAAGGAAACAAGAAACAAACGGGACCACATCAAATGCACACACTTCTGCCAGTCAAGGAAACCATCAACTGAATACTAAGACACCACAACAATTGGGAGAGGATGTTTGCAAACCACACATCGGACAAGGGGTGAAAAGCCCAAAGATACAATCAACTCGCACGTCTCCACAAGAAAAAAAACAAGCCAATGAAAACCTGGTCAAAAGATGGAAGCAGAGATTTCTCCGAAGAAGACAGAAAGAGGGCCAGTAGGTGCATGAAAACTTGTTCACCATCATTAAGTCTCAGGAAAATGCAAATCCAAACTGCAAGGACATGGCAGCTCACTGTGGTCAGCATGGCTAGAAGGAAGCAGACAGGAAATAACAAGTGTCAGAGAGGAGGTGGAGAGAAGGGAAGCCTCCTGCACTGCTGGTGGGAGTGTAACCCGGTGCAGCCACGATGCCAAAGGTGTGGAACTGCCTCAGAAATTTAAGCATCCATGTCCCGTATGACCCAGCTATTAATCTGCCGCTTGTTTATCCAAAAAAGTCAGAAAGACTACCGCATAAAGACATGTGCATGGCTGTGTTCACCACAGTCTTACTCCTGATATCCAAGGCTTGGAAAGCACCCTGGTGTCCAGCAAGGGATGATTGGAGAAGGAAGATGGGCTATAGCCACACAATGGTATACCACTCAGCCGGAACAAATGATGCAATCCAGCCATTTGTGACCAGCAGAATGGCTGTGAGGGTTTTAGGGGAAGTGTAACAAGCCCCAGTGAGAAATTCAAATACCATAGAATCTCACTTACAAGGAGAAGAAAAAGCAAGCACTAACCAACAGGTGGCACTGAACATTTGTATGCGGGCTCCCAGAGGCAAAGAGGGGCGGTGACGGAGGGTGAAAGAGAAGATTAGGCACAAGTGTGTGGTGAGGGCCTGTGATTAGTCTTACACTGGTGAAGATGATGTAAGCTACACAGAAGTCTAAAGCAATGAGGATGTGAATCTGGAAGTTATAGTACGTTCTAAGGCAGGGTCATGGCTATAAATTCACCTCAAATCAAAAATCCAAAAAGGGGTCCAGAATGATGTCATAAAGCTTTGGGGGCGGAAAGAGTTTACAGAAGGTGAACTTCCAAGGATGGAAAATCACCTCCAAATGCTTACAGATGCTACAGAAAGGCAGACCATTCCAAATAGGTGAAGAGGAATACTACGAAGAGAACATGATCAGTCCTAAACCCATGAACGAACGGAAAATGTTACCGTCCATGATGTTATTACTAATCACCTTCACGAATAATCCAAACAGGCCCACGTCTTCCCAAGTTCAGGCAAAAGGTTGGTCCAAAAGTACAATTCAGGGCCGACCCAGTGGTGGAGCAGGGAAGTGCCCACATTCCGCTTGGGCGGCCCGGGCCTCACTGTTTCACATTACGAGTGCATATCACATTAGTAGTGTTAGGAAATATAGATTTCATGGTATGGTGCGGGCAGAGATCATAAATAAGCAGCAATTGTGAGGATACGTTATCAATACGCACAAGAAAAGGAAGCATAAGAATATTGCAATCTATGGAAGTATCTGGTACACTTCCCAAAGGCAGAAGGAAGGAAAACTTGTGACCTGCCAAGGTGGAATTGGCAGAGTGCCACGAGATGACACCATCATTGTGCGTCAGAACATTCCCTGGGCAACTTCAACTTGTGAGGGAGTCCAGGACTTTTTCTGGGTAAGGTCCACCCATTTTGCCATCTACCCAAGATATAAGAGATAAAACCCAGGATAATCTTACAGGAGTGAAACCAGTGTCTAGAGAGAATGTAGGAGCCCTTTCGAAGTTCAAGGAGAAAGATAGAAACTGACAACAATTGCAGAAAAAGGAAAACTATCCTACCTAGACAGGGTGAGGAGTCAGACTGGTCTGAGATGGCTGTGAAACTCTGTGTGCACGGAGGTTGTCAGGACAACTTCGAATTTTGAGGTCGCTTGTGACATCACGGTGAACATGTCCCCCAGGATGGCCGCATGGTTACAGTCTGACGATTGGCCTAGGCTAGGCTATTAAAGGGACAGATACCCAGAAACAGGTTTGGCAAACAGAAAGCAGGCACAGAAACTAGAAGAGATAAAACAGAGTCTGATGCAAGGGATAAGAAAGGAACCCTAGGCCACAAGTGAGAATAGAGGGACAAGCACGGAGAGGAGAACATTGTCATCTATTCAAGTCTATGGGGAGGTCATGCTGATTCAAGCTTGCAACTTCATTGGAAACAAGTGGCCGGACTTGGGGTTCATCACACCTACAGTGCCCTTGTGCCTTAAGCATAATGCAAAGTCAAGAAAGATGTCTTGAGGACATTGAAGAGAAGAATCGATGCCTCCTTTCCAAGGCCCATAGCATTCTTTGAAGATCAGTCTCTTTTGCCGAAGCTCTGGTGTCACCTGGGCCCACTGGGCACATGGTAATGTGTCCCAAGAGATGTCTAGGAAGCCTTGAAGGAATGGAGCCCTGTCACGCTTGGGGTATGTCTCTTTGTTTGGAAGTGCTCTACAAGGGTGCTGAAAAGCACCCTCTTCCACAGGGCTTCGTTCCTTCGTGAAGGCTGCCCTCCCAGGCTAGTGTGCTCTGTTTGCCTCCATCGAAATTCTCTCCCCCTACCTCTTGCCGTAGAAGGATTATTGATTATGTGTTTTGACACCATATGTAAGGAAGTTGCACGAAAATTAGAACTTTACAGTTGTGTTTCAAGAAAAATACACAGGCCAGGGTAGAGGATGTAGGGCAAACAAATGGCCCACCCTATAAAAATTAAGTAAGCCCGTATCTGGACGGAATCTAGGGGAACGTTCAAGGATCAGGGGTCAAGTTCGAAACTTCCCAAATCCGGAAAAGAGACAGAAAAATCTCTTTCCTGGAGAGTGGAATTCATCCGATTTGTCTAAGTTGTCTTGGAAACATTGTGTCCGTGAAGGGGGTTGCCAGGACCACCTCGAATTTGGAGTTTCTGATCTCAGGATGTCAAACCAACCCACATGACCACGTGTTCTCAGTGCTTAGTTTGACCCAGGCTAGGATAGCCAAGAGTCCTACAAGTGACCGGTGCAAATTCAAGGACAACAACCAAGAGTCACGAAAGCACTCACACCTCACCCTAGAGAACATACAGCGGTTAAAGAAATACAAACTAATCACTTGGAATGAAGGAGAACGGACTGATAAGCATGTCTAAGGGAGATAGCTGAGAAAGACCATGACGAGTATACTATGGAAAAGAAAAAGAGGACCCAGAAAATGGAAGGTGAACAGAAATCACACCTGAATTATCCACAATGAAAGATGATGTCCGTCTTTAGACAGACTCTGCTGGAACGTTTGAAAGTCAGAGAAATTCACAAGCCAAAAAACGGCAGCGAAGGTCAAGCATGGGCTAACTGGGAAGGGTGAGTTATGAGACTGCTCCAAGCAGGCTCTGAAACCTGTATCCATGAAGCATGCTGGACCTCAGAGACACAATTATGACAAATCCTCTGACATCACAATGGACCCGAAAAACAACCTAGCCTCATCTACACAGTGCTAGAGTTGGGCTCACTAGTATATTTAACTCCCATTGCACTCAACTGCACGTTGCCACTGAACATGTAAGTGGCCGGCCGGTGGTGCAGTGGTGAGGTCCGCACCTCCTGGGTCTGTGGCCCAGTATGGGCTGGGTGGAATCCTCGGTTTGGGCCTCCTCACCACTGCTTCAGTTGTTCTGGTGCAGGCGTCCGAGGTAGAGTAGAGGCAGATGGGATGGGACGTTGGACAGGGCCAGACTTCCACAGCAAATACAGGAGCATTGCCAGCAGATGTGAGCACAGCAATGCACTTGTGCCAAAACAAAACCAATTAAAAGTTGCAAAGAATAGAAAAACTGAAGCTAAGAAAAAAAAAAAACAAAAAAACAGGAGCTTGCCATTACGAAGAATAGGATCTCTGTGAATAACCTTAGCAAAACAGGTGAATTCTATGTTAAGTCAAAAACTAGCAAACCTTTGGGGAAAGAAACTCAAGAAGACACAAGAAAAAAAAAGATATCGAGGGATCTAGGAATGGAAGGATTAACACACTTGAAAGGTTCATACCGCAGTAAGGAATCTCTGGATTCCATGCAATCCCAGTCAAAGTTGCAGCAGTATTTGCCACAGAGAAGAAGAGAGAATCCTAAAGTTTCTAGCCAGCAACACGAGACCCTGACTAGGCAAAGGAATCCTCAGGAAAACGAACAAAGCAGCACGTGTCACAATTTCTGATTTCAACATAGAGGACGAAGCGCTAGGTACCGAAACGGCACAGTCTGGGCCCCAAAACAGGCATGAAGACCCATGCAAAACAATTGAGAGCCCAGAGCCCAACTCAAACTTACATGGACAGCCCATTTTGGACCAGGGAGCCAAGTGGAGACAGCGGAGAAAGGAGAGTCTCTACAATAAACGGTGCTGGGAAGCCTGCACAGCCACATGGAACACAACGAGAGTACACCATGCTGTTACACCTGGCACACACACCACCTGAAATGGATTAAAGCCTTGAATGGCAGACTTGAAACCGAGAACCTTGTAGGAGAAGACCTAGGCAGAGTGCTCTTTGCCATCTGTCTGAGCCGCCTATTGGGAAGAAGCATGTCTGACTGGGCAAGGGCAACAAAGGAAACAAGAAACAAACGGGACCACATCAAATGCACACACTTCTGCCAGTCAAGGAAACCATCAACTGAATACTAAGACACCACAACAATTGGGAGAGGATGTTTGCAAACCACACATCGGACAAGGGGTGAAAAGCCCAAAGATACAATCAACTCGCACGTCTCCACAAGAAAAAAAACAAGCCAATGAAAACCTGGTCAAAAGATGGAAGCAGAGATTTCTCCGAAGAAGACAGAAAGAGGGCCAGTAGGTGCATGAAAACTTGTTCACCATCATTAAGTCTCAGGAAAATGCAAATCCAAACTGCAAGCACATGGCAGCTCACTGTGGTCAGCATGGCTAGAAGGAAGCAGACAGGAAATAACAAGTGTCAGAGAGGAGGTGGAGAGAAGGGAAGCCTCCTGCACTGCTGGTGGGAGTGTAACCCGGTGCAGCCACGATGCCAAAGGTGTGGAACTGCCTCAGAAATTTAAGCATCCATGTCCCGTATGACCCAGCTATTAATCTGCCGCTTGTTTATCCAAAAAAGTCAGAAAGACTACCGCATAAAGACATGTGCATGGCTGTGTTCACCACAGTCTTACTCCTGATATCCAAGGCTTGGAAAGCACCCTGGTGTCCAGCAAGGGATGATTGGAGAAGGAAGATGGGCTATAGCCACACAATGGTATACCACTCAGCCGGAACAAATGATGCAATCCAGCCATTTGTGACCACCAGAATGGCTGTGAGGGTTTTAGGGGAAGTGTAACAAGCCCCAGTGAGAAATTCAAATACCATAGAATCTCACTTACAAGGAGAAGAAAAAGCAAGCACTAACCAACAGGTGGCACTGAACATTTGTATGCGGGCTCCCAGAGGCAAAGAGGGGCGGTGACGGAGGGTGAAAGAGAAGATTAGGCACAAGTGTGTGGTGAGGGCCTGTGATTAGTCTTACACTGGTGAAGATGATGTAAGCTACACAGAAGTCTAAAGCAATGAGGATGTGAATCTGGAAGTTATAGTACGTTCTAAGGCAGGGTCATGGCTATAAATTCACCTCAAATCAAAAATCCAAAAAGGGGTCCAGAATGATGTCATAAAGCTTTGGGGGCGGAAAGAGTTTACAGAAGGTGAACTTCCAAGGATGGAAAATCACCTCCAAATGCTTACAGATGCTACAGAAAGGCAGACCATTCCAAATAGGTGAAGAGGAATACTACGAAGAGAACATGATCAGTCCTAAACCCATGAACGAACGGAAAATGTTACCGTCCATGATGTTATTACTAATCACCTTCACGAATAATCCAAACAGGCCCACGTCTTCCCAAGTTCAGGCAAAAGGTTGGTCCAAAAGTACAATTCAGGGCCGACCCAGTGGTGGAGCAGGGAAGTGCCCACATTCCGCTTGGGCGGCCCGGGCCTCACTGTTTCACATTACGAGTGCATATCACATTAGTAGTGTTAGGAAATATAGATTTCATGGTATGGTGCGGGCAGAGATCATAAATAAGCAGCAATTGTGAGGATACGTTATCAATACGCACAAGAAAAGGAAGCATAAGAATATTGCAATCTATGGAAGTATCTGGTACACTTCCCAAAGGCAGAAGGAAGGAAAACTTGTGACCTGCCAAGGTGGAATTGGCAGAGTGCCACGAGATGACACCATCATTGTGCGTCAGAACATTCCCTGGGCAACTTCAACTTGTGAGGGAGTCCAGGACTTTTTCTGGGTAAGGTCCACCCATTTTGCCATCTACCCAAGATATAAGAGATAAAACCCAGGATAATCTTACAGGAGTGAAACCAGTGTCTAGAGAGAATGTAGGAGCCCTTTCGAAGTTCAAGGAGAAAGATAGAAACTGACAACAATTGCAGAAAAAGGAAAACTATCCTACCTAGACAGGGTGAGGAGTCAGACTGGTCTGAGATGGCTGTGAAACTCTGTGTGCACGGAGGTTGTCAGGACAACTTCGAATTTTGAGGTCGCTTGTGACATCACGGTGAACATGTCCCCCAGGGTGGCCGCATGGTTACAGTCTGACGATTGGCCTAGGCTAGGCTATTAAAGGGACAGATACCCAGAAACAGGTTTGGCAAACAGAAAGCAGGCACAGAAACTAGAAGAGATAAAACAGAGTCTGATGCAAGGGATAAGAAAGGAACCCTAGGCCACAAGTGAGAATAGAGGGACAAGCACGGAGAGGAGAACATTGTCATCTATTCAAGTCTATGGGGAGGTCATGCTGATTCAAGCTTGCAACTTCATTGGAAACAAGTGGCCGGACTTGGGGTTCATCACACCTACAGTGCCCTTGTGCCTTAAGCATAATGCAAAGTCAAGAAAGATGTCTTGAGGACATTGAAGAGAAGAATCGATGCCTCCTTTCCAAGGCCCATAGCATTCTTTGAAGATCAGTCTCTTTTGCCGAAGCTCTGGTGTCACCTGGGCCCACTGGGCACATGGTAATGTGTCCCAAGAGATGTCTAGGAAGCCTTGAAGGAATGGAGCCCTGTCACGCTTGGGGTATGTCTCTTTGTTTGGAAGTGCTCTACAAGGGTGCTGAAAAGCACCCTCTTCCACAGGGCTTCGTTCCTTCGTGAAGGCTGCCCTCCCAGGCTAGTGTGCTCTGTTTGCCTCCATCGAAATTCTCTCCCCCTACCTCTTGCCGTAGAAGGATTATTGATTATGTGTTTTGACACCATATGTAAGGAAGTTGCACGAAAATTAGAACTTTACAGTTGTGTTTCAAGAAAAATACACAGGCCAGGGTAGAGGATGTAGGGCAAACAAATGGCCCACCCTATAAAAATTAAGTAAGCCCGTATCTGGACGGAATCTAGGGGAACGTTCAAGGATCAGGGGTCAAGTTCGAAACTTCCCAAATCCGGAAAAGAGACAGAAAAATCTCTTTCCTGGAGAGTGGAATTCATCCGATTTGTCTAAGTTGTCTTGGAAACATTGTGTCCGTGAAGGGGGTTGCCAGGACCACCTCGAATTTGGAGTTTCTGATCTCAGGATGTCAAACCAACCCACATGACCACGTGTTCTCAGTGCTTAGTTTGACCCAGGCTAGGATAGCCAAGAGTCCTACAAGTGACCGGTGCAAATTCAAGGACAACAACCAAGAGTCACGAAAGCACTCACACCTCACCCTAGAGAACATACAGCGATTAAAGAAATACAAACTAATCACTTGGAATGAAGGAGAACGGACTGATAAGCATGTCTAAGGGAGATAGCTGAGAAAGACCATGACGAGTATACTATGGAAAAGAAAAAGAGGACCCAGAAAATGGAAGGTGAACAGAAATCACACCTGAATTATCCACAATGAAAGATGATGTCCGTCTTTAGACAGACTCTGCTGGAACGTTTGAAAGTCAGAGAAATTCACAAGCCAAAAAACGGCAGCGAAGGTCAAGCATGGGCTAACTGGGAAGGGTGAGTTATGAGACTGCTCCAAGCAGGCTCTGAAACCTGTATCCATGAAGCATGCTGGACCTCAGAGACACACTTATGACAAATCCTCTGACATCACAATGGACCCGAAAAACAACCTAGCCTCATCTACACAGTGCTAGAGTTGGGCTCACTAGTATATTTAACTCCCATTGCACTCAACTGCACGTTGCCACTGAACATGTAAGTGGCCGGCCGGTGGTGCAGTGGTGAGGTCCGCACCTCCTGGGTCTGTGGCCCAGTATGGGCTGGGTGGAATCCTCGGTTTGGGCCTCCTCACCACTGCTTCAGTTGTTCTGGTGCAGGCGTCCGAGGTAGAGTAGAGGCAGATGGGATGGGACGTTGGACAGGGCCAGACTTCCACAGCAAATACAGGAGCATTGCCAGCAGATGTGAGCACAGCAATGCACTTGTGCCAAAACAAAACCAATTAAAAGTTGCAAAGAATAGAAAAACTGAAGCTAAGAAAAAAAAAAAACAAAAAAACAGGAGCTTGCCATTACGAAGAATAGGATCTCTGTGAATAACCTTAGCAAAACAGGTGAATTCTATGTTAAGTCAAAAACTAGCAAACCTTTGGGGAAAGAAACTCAAGAAGACACAAGAAAAAAAAAGATATCGAGGGATCTAGGAATGGAAGGATTAACACACTTGAAAGGTTCATACCGCAGTAAGGAATCTCTGGATTCCATGCAATCCCAGTCAAAGTTGCAGCAGTATTTGCCACAGAGAAGAAGAGAGAATCCTAAAGTTTCTAGCCAGCAACACGAGACCCTGACTAGGCAAAGGAATCCTCAGGAAAACGAACAAAGCAGCACGTGTCACAATTTCTGATTTCAACATAGAGGACGAAGCGCTAGGTACCGAAACGGCACAGTCTGGGCCCCAAAACAGGCATGAAGACCCATGCAAAACAATTGAGAGCCCAGAGCCCAACTCAAACTTACATGGACAGCCCATTTTGGACCAGGGAGCCAAGTGGAGACAGCGGAGAAAGGAGAGTCTCTACAATAAACGGTGCTGGGAAGCCTGCACAGCCACATGGAACACAACGAGAGTACACCATGCTGTTACACCTGGCACACACACCACCTGAAATGGATTAAAGCCTTGAATGGCAGACTTGAAACCGAGAACCTTGTAGGAGAAGACCTAGGCAGAGTGCTCTTTGCCATCTGTCTGAGCCGCCTATTGGGAAGAAGCATGTCTGACTGGGCAAGGGCAACAAAGGAAACAAGAAACAAACGGGACCACATCAAATGCACACACTTCTGCCAGTCAAGGAAACCATCAACTGAATACTAAGACACCACAACAATTGGGAGAGGATGTTTGCAAACCACACATCGGACAAGGGGTGAAAAGCCCAAAGATACAATCAACTCGCACGTCTCCACAAGAAAAAAAACAAGCCAATGAAAACCTGGTCAAAAGATGGAAGCAGAGATTTCTCCGAAGAAGACAGAAAGAGGGCCAGTAGGTGCATGAAAACTTGTTCACCATCATTAAGTCTCAGGAAAATGCAAATCCAAACTGCAAGGACATGGCAGCTCACTGTGGTCAGCATGGCTAGAAGGAAGCAGACAGGAAATAACAAGTGTCAGAGAGGAGGTGGAGAGAAGGGAAGCCTCCTGCACTGCTGGTGGGAGTGTAACCCGGTGCAGCCACGATGCCAAAGGTGTGCAACTGCCTCAGAAATTTAAGCATCCATGTCCCGTATGACCCAGCTATTAATCTGCCGCTTGTTTATCCAAAAAAGTCAGAAAGACTACCGCATAAAGACATGTGCATGGCTGTGTTCACCACAGTCTTACTCCTGATATCCAAGGCTTGGAAAGCACCCTGGTGTCCAGCAAGGGATGATTGGAGAAGGAAGATGGGCTATAGCCACACAATGGTATACCACTCAGCCGGAACAAATGATGCAATCCAGCCATTTGTGACCACCAGAATGGCTGTGAGGGTTTTAGGGGAAGTGTAACAAGCCCCAGTGAGAAATTCAAATACCATAGAATCTCACTTACAAGGAGAAGAAAAAGCAAGCACTAACCAACAGGTGGCACTGAACATTTGTATGCGGGCTCCCAGAGGCAAAGAGGGGCGGTGACGGAGGGTGAAAGAGAAGATTAGGCACAAGTGTGTGGTGAGGGCCTGTGATTAGTCTTACACTGGTGAAGATGATGTAAGCTACACAGAAGTCTAAAGCAATGAGGATGTGAATCTGGAAGTTATAGTACGTTCTAAGGCAGGGTCATGGCTATAAATTCACCTCAAATCAAAAATCCAAAAAGGGGTCCAGAATGATGTCATAAAGCTTTGGGGGCGGAAAGAGTTTACAGAAGGTGAACTTCCAAGGATGGAAAATCACCTCCAAATGCTTACAGATGCTACAGAAAGGCAGACCATTCCAAATAGGTGAAGAGGAATACTACGAAGAGAACATGATCAGTCCTAAACCCATGAACGAACGGAAAATGTTACCGTCCATGATGTTATTACTAATCACCTTCACGAATAATCCAAACAGGCCCACGTCTTCCCAAGTTCAGGCAAAAGGTTGGTCCAAAAGTACAATTCAGGGCCGACCCAGTGGTGGAGCAGGGAAGTGCCCACATTCCGCTTGGGCGGCCCGGGCCTCACTGTTTCACATTACGAGTGCATATCACATTAGTAGTGTTAGGAAATATAGATTTCATGGTATGGTGCGGGCAGAGATCATAAATAAGCAGCAATTGTGAGGATACGTTATCAATACGCACAAGAAAAGGAAGCATAAGAATATTGCAATCTATGGAAGTATCTGGTACACTTCCCAAAGGCAGAAGGAAGGAAAACTTGTGACCTGCCAAGGTGGAATTGGCAGAGTGCCACGAGATGACACCATCATTGTGCGTCAGAACATTCCCTGGGCAACTTCAACTTGTGAGGGAGTCCAGGACTTTTTCTGGGTAAGGTCCACCCATTTTGCCATCTACCCAAGATATAAGAGATAAAACCCAGGATAATCTTACAGGAGTGAAACCAGTGTCTAGAGAGAATGTAGGAGCCCTTTCGAAGTTCAAGGAGAAAGATAGAAACTGACAACAATTGCAGAAAAAGGAAAACTATCCTACCTAGACAGGGTGAGGAGTCAGACTGGTCTGAGATGGCTGTGAAACTCTGTGTGCACGGAGGTTGTCAGGACAACTTCGAATTTTGAGGTCGCTTGTGACATCACGGTGAACATGTCCCCCAGGGTGGCCGCATGGTTACAGTCTGACGATTGGCCTAGGCTAGGCTATTAAAGGGACAGATACCCAGAAACAGGTTTGGCAAACAGAAAGCAGGCACAGAAACTAGAAGAGATAAAACAGAGTCTGATGCAAGGGATAAGAAAGGAACCCTAGGCCACAAGTGAGAATAGAGGGACAAGCACGGAGAGGAGAACATTGTCATCTATTCAAGTCTATGGGGAGGTCATGCTGATTCAAGCTTGCAACTTCATTGGAAACAAGTGGCCGGACTTGGGGTTCATCACACCTACAGTGCCCTTGTGCCTTAAGCATAATGCAAAGTCAAGAAAGATGTCTTGAGGACATTGAAGAGAAGAATCGATGCCTCCTTTCCAAGGCCCATAGCATTCTTTGAAGATCAGTCTCTTTTGCCGAAGCTCTGGTGTCACCTGGGCCCACTGGGCACATGGTAATGTGTCCCAAGAGATGTCTAGGAAGCCTTGAAGGAATGGAGCCCTGTCACGCTTGGGGTATGTCTCTTTGTTTGGAAGTGCTCTACAAGGGTGCTGAAAAGCACCCTCTTCCACAGGGCTTCGTTCCTTCGTGAAGGCTGCCCTCCCAGGCTAGTGTGCTCTGTTTGCCTCCATCGAAATTCTCTCCCCCTACCTCTTGCCGTAGAAGGATTATTGATTATGTGTTTTGACACCATATGTAAGGAAGTTGCACGAAAATTAGAACTTTACAGTTGTGTTTCAAGAAAAATACACAGGCCAGGGTAGAGGATGTAGGGCAAACAAATGGCCCACCCTATAAAAATTAAGTAAGCCCGTATCTGGACGGAATCTAGGGGAACGTTCAAGGATCAGGGGTCAAGTTCGAAACTTCCCAAATCCGGAAAAGAGACAGAAAAATCTCTTTCCTGGAGAGTGGAATTCATCCGATTTGTCTAAGTTGTCTTGGAAACATTGTGTCCGTGAAGGGGGTTGCCAGGACCACCTCGAATTTGGAGTTTCTGATCTCAGGATGTCAAACCAACCCACATGACCACGTGTTCTCAGTGCTTAGTTTGACCCAGGCTAGGATAGCCAAGAGTCCTACAAGTGACCAGTGCAAATTCAAGGACAACAACCAAGAGTCACGAAAGCACTCACACCTCACCCTAGAGAACATACAGCGATTAAAGAAATACAAACTAATCACTTGGAATGAAGGAGAACGGACTGAGAAGCATGTCTAAGGGAGATAGCTGAGAAAGACCATGACGAGTATACTATGGAAAAGAAAAAGAGGACCCAGAAAATGGAAGGTGAACAGAAATCACACCTGAATTATCCACAATGAAAGATGATGTCCGTCTTTAGACAGACTCTGCTGGAACGTTTGAAAGTCAGAGAAATTCACAAGCCAAAAAACGGCAGCGAAGGTCAAGCATGGGCTAACTGGGAAGGGTGAGTTATGAGACTGCTCCAAGCAGGCTCTGAAACCTGTATCCATGAAGCATGCTGGACCTCAGAGACACAATTATGACAAATCCTCTGACATCACAATGGACCCGAAAAACAACCTAGCCTCATCTACACAGTGCTAGAGTTGGGCTCACTAGTATATTTAACTCCCATTGCACTCAACTGCACGTTGCCACTGAACATGTAAGTGGCCGGCCGGTGGTGCAGTGGTGAGGTCCGCACCTCCTGGGTCTGTGGCCCAGTATGGGCTGGGTGGAATCCTCGGTTTGGGCCTCCTCACCACTGCTTCAGTTGTTCTGGTGCAGGCGTCCGAGGTAGAGTAGAGGCAGATGGGATGGGACGTTGGACAGGGCCAGACTTCCACAGCAAATACAGGAGCATTGCCAGCAGATGTGAGCACAGCAATGCACTTGTGCCAAAACAAAACCAATTAAAAGTTGCAAAGAATAGAAAAACTGAAGCTAAGAAAAAAAAAAAACAAAAAAACAGGAGCTTGCCATTACGAAGAATAGGATCTCTGTGAATAACCTTAGCAAAACAGGTGAATTCTATGTTAAGTCAAAAACTAGCAAACCTTTGGGGAAAGAAACTCAAGAAGACACAAGAAAAAAAAAGATATCGAGGGATCTAGGAATGGAAGGATTAACACACTTGAAAGGTTCATACCGCAGTAAGGAATCTCTGGATTCCATGCAATCCCAGTCAAAGTTGCAGCAGTATTTGCCACAGAGAAGAAGAGAGAATCCTAAAGTTTCTAGCCAGCAACACGAGACCCTGACTAGGCAAAGGAATCCTCAGGAAAACGAACAAAGCAGCACGTGTCACAATTTCTGATTTCAACATAGAGGACGAAGCGCTAGGTACCGAAACGGCACAGTCTGGGCCCCAAAACAGGCATGAAGACCCATGCAAAACAATTGAGAGCCCAGAGCCCAACTCAAACTTACATGGACAGCCCATTTTGGACCAGGGAGCCAAGTGGAGACAGCGGAGAAAGGAGAGTCTCTACAATAAACGGTGCTGGGAAGCCTGCACAGCCACATGGAACACAACGAGAGTACACCATGCTGTTACACCTGGCACACACACCACCTGAAATGGATTAAAGCCTTGAATGGCAGACTTGAAACCGAGAACCTTGTAGGAGAAGACCTAGGCAGAGTGCTCTTTGCCATCTGTCTGAGCCGCCTATTGGGAAGAAGCATGTCTGACTGGGCAAGGGCAACAAAGGAAACAAGAAACAAACGGGACCACATCAAATGCACACACTTCTGCCAGTCAAGGAAACCATCAACTGAATACTAAGACACCACAACAATTGGGAGAGGATGTTTGCAAACCACACATCGGACAAGGGGTGAAAAGCCCAAAGATACAATCAACTCGCACGTCTCCACAAGAAAAAAAACAAGCCAATGAAAACCTGGTCAAAAGATGGAAGCAGAGATTTCTCCGAAGAAGACAGAAAGAGGGCCAGTAGGTGCATGAAAACTTGTTCACCATCATTAAGTCTCAGGAAAATGCAAATCCAAACTGCAAGGACATGGCAGCTCACTGTGGTCAGCATGGCTAGAAGGAAGCAGACAGGAAATAACAAGTGTCAGAGAGGAGGTGGAGAGAAGGGAAGCCTCCTGCACTGCTGGTGGGAGTGTAACCCGGTGCAGCCACGATGCCAAAGGTGTGGAACTGCCTCAGAAATTTAAGCATCCATGTCCCGTATGACCCAGCTATTAATCTGCCGCTTGTTTATCCAAAAAAGTCAGAAAGACTACCGCATAAAGACATGTGCATGGCTGTGTTCACCACAGTCTTACTCCTGATATCCAAGGCTTGGAAAGCACCCTGGTGTCCAGCAAGGGATGATTGGAGAAGGAAGATGGGCTATAGCCACACAATGGTATACCACTCAGCCGGAACAAATGATGCAATCCAGCCATTTGTGACCACCAGAATGGCTGTGAGGGTTTTAGGGGAAGTGTAACAAGCCCCAGTGAGAAATTCAAATACCATAGAATCTCACTTACAAGGAGAAGAAAAAGCAAGCACTAACCAACAGGTGGCACTGAACATTTGTATGCGGGCTCCCAGAGGCAAAGAGGGGCGGTGACGGAGGGTGAAAGAGAAGATTAGGCACAAGTGTGTGGTGAGGGCCTGTGATTAGTCTTACACTGGTGAAGATGATGTAAGCTACACAGAAGTCTAAAGCAATGAGGATGTGAATCTGGAAGTTATAGTACGTTCTAAGGCAGGGTCATGGCTATAAATTCACCTCAAATCAAAAATCCAAAAAGGGGTCCAGAATGATGTCATAAAGCTTTGGGGGCGGAAAGAGTTTACAGAAGGTGAACTTCCAAGGATGGAAAATCACCTCCAAATGCTTACAGATGCTACAGAAAGGCAGACCATTCCAAATAGGTGAAGAGGAATACTACGAAGAGAACATGATCAGTCCTAAACCCATGAACGAACGGAAAATGTTACCGTCCATGATGTTATTACTAATCACCTTCACGAATAATCCAAACAGGCCCACGTCTTCCCAAGTTCAGGCAAAAGGTTGGTCCAAAAGTACAATTCAGGGCCGACCCAGTGGTGGAGCAGGGAAGTGCCCACATTCCGCTTGGGCGGCCCGGGCCTCACTGTTTCACATTACGAGTGCATATCACATTAGTAGTGTTAGGAAATATAGATTTCATGGTATGGTGCGGGCAGAGATCATAAATAAGCAGCAATTGTGAGGATACGTTATCAATACGCACAAGAAAAGGAAGCATAAGAATATTGCAATCTATGGAAGTATCTGGTACACTTCCCAAAGGCAGAAGGAAGGAAAACTTGTGACCTGCCAAGGTGGAATTGGCAGAGTGCCACGAGATGACACCATCATTGTGCGTCAGAACATTCCCTGGGCAACTTCAACTTGTGAGGGAGTCCAGGACTTTTTCTGGGTAAGGTCCACCCATTTTGCCATCTACCCAAGATATAAGAGATAAAACCCAGGATAATCTTACAGGAGTGAAACCAGTGTCTAGAGAGAATGTAGGAGCCCTTTCGAAGTTCAAGGAGAAAGATAGAAACTGACAACAATTGCAGAAAAAGGAAAACTATCCTACCTAGACAGGGTGAGGAGTCAGACTGGTCTGAGATGGCTGTGAAACTCTGTGTGCACGGAGGTTGTCAGGACAACTTCGAATTTTGAGGTCGCTTGTGACATCACGGTGAACATGTCCCCCAGGGTGGCCGCATGGTTACAGTCTGACGATTGGCCTAGGCTAGGCTATTAAAGGGACAGATACCCAGAAACAGGTTTGGCAAACAGAAAGCAGGCACAGAAACTAGAAGAGATAAAACAGAGTCTGATGCAAGGGATAAGAAAGGAACCCTAGGCCACAAGTGAGAATAGAGGGACAAGCACGGAGAGGAGAACATTGTCATCTATTCAAGTCTATGGGGAGGTCATGCTGATTCAAGCTTGCAACTTCATTGGAAACAAGTGGCCGGACTTGGGGTTCATCACACCTACAGTGCCCTTGTGCCTTAAGCATAATGCAAAGTCAAGAAAGATGTCTTGAGGACATTGAAGAGAAGAATCGATGCCTCCTTTCCAAGGCCCATAGCATTCTTTGAAGATCAGTCTCTTTTGCCGAAGCTCTGGTGTCACCTGGGCCCACTGGGCACATGGTAATGTGTCCCAAGAGATGTCTAGGAAGCCTTGAAGGAATGGAGCCCTGTCACGCTTGGGGTATGTCTCTTTGTTTGGAAGTGCTCTACAAGGGTGCTGAAAAGCACCCTCTTCCACAGGGCTTCGTTCCTTCGTGAAGGCTGCCCTCCCAGGCTAGTGTGCTCTGTTTGCCTCCATCGAAATTCTCTCCCCCTACCTCTTGCCGTAGAAGGATTATTGATTATGTGTTTTGACACCATATGTAAGGAAGTTGCACGAAAATTAGAACTTTACAGTTGTGTTTCAAGAAAAATACACAGGCCAGGGTAGAGGATGTAGGGCAAACAAATGGCCCACCCTATAAAAATTAAGTAAGCCCATATCTGGACGGAATCTAGGGGAACGTTCAAGGATCAGGGGTCAAGTTCGAAACTTCCCAAATCCGGAAAAGAGACAGAAAAATCTCTTTCCTGGAGAGTGGAATTCATCCGATTTGTCTAAGTTGTCTTGGAAACATTGTGTCCGTGAAGGGGGTTGCCAGGACCACCTCGAATTTGGAGTTTCTGATCTCAGGATGTCAAACCAACCCACATGACCACGTGTTCTCAGTGCTTAGTTTGACCCAGGCTAGGATAGCCAAGAGTCCTACAAGTGACCGGTGCAAATTCAAGGACAACAACCAAGAGTCACGAAAGCACTCACACCTCACCCTAGAGAACATACAGCGATTAAAGAAATACAAACTAATCACTTGGAATGAAGGAGAACGGACTGATAAGCATGTCTAAGGGAGATAGCTGAGAAAGACCATGACGAGTATACTATGGAAAAGAAAAAGAGGACCCAGAAAATGGAAGGTGAACAGAAATCACACCTGAATTATCCACAATGAAAGATGATGTCCGTCTTTAGACAGACTCTGCTGGAACGTTTGAAAGTCAGAGAAATTCACAAGCCAAAAAACGGCAGCGAAGGTCAAGCATGGGCTAACTGGGAAGGGTGAGTTATGAGACTGCTCCAAGCAGGCTCTGAAACCTGTATCCATGAAGCATGCTGGACCTCAGAGACACACTTATGACAAATCCTCTGACATCACAATGGACCCGAAAAACAACCTAGCCTCATCTACACAGTGCTAGAGTTGGGCTCACTAGTATATTTAACTCCCATTGCACTCAACTGCACGTTGCCACTGAACATGTAAGTGGCCGGCCGGTGGTGCAGTGGTGAGGTCCGCACCTCCTGGGTCTGTGGCCCAGTATGGGCTGGGTGGAATCCTCGGTTTGGGCCTCCTCACCACTGCTTCAGTTGTTCTGGTGCAGGCGTCCGAGGTAGAGTAGAGGCAGATGGGATGGGACGTTGGACAGGGCCAGACTTCCACAGCAAATACAGGAGCATTGCCAGCAGATGTGAGCACAGCAATGCACTTGTGCCAAAACAAAACCAATTAAAAGTTGCAAAGAATAGAAAAACTGAAGCTAAGAAAAAAAAAAAACAAAAAAACAGGAGCTTGCCATTACGAAGAATAGGATCTCTGTGAATAACCTTAGCAAAACAGGTGAATTCTATGTTAAGTCAAAAACTAGCAAACCTTTGGGGAAAGAAACTCAAGAAGACACAAGAAAAAAAAAGATATCGAGGGATCTAGGAATGGAAGGATTAACACACTTGAAAGGTTCATACCGCAGTAAGGAATCTCTGGATTCCATGCAATCCCAGTCAAAGTTGCAGCAGTATTTGCCACAGAGAAGAAGAGAGAATCCTAAAGTTTCTAGCCAGCAACACGAGACCCTGACTAGGCAAAGGAATCCTCAGGAAAACGAACAAAGCAGCACGTGTCACAATTTCTGATTTCAACATAGAGGACGAAGCGCTAGGTACCGAAACGGCACAGTCTGGGCCCCAAAACAGGCATGAAGACCCATGCAAAACAATTGAGAGCCCAGAGCCCAACTCAAACTTACATGGACAGCCCATTTTGGACCAGGGAGCCAAGTGGAGACAGCGGAGAAAGGAGAGTCTCTACAATAAACGGTGCTGGGAAGCCTGCACAGCCACATGGAACACAACGAGAGTACACCATGCTGTTACACCTGGCACACACACCACCTGAAATGGATTAAAGCCTTGAATGGCAGACTTGAAACCGAGAACCTTGTAGGAGAAGACCTAGGCAGAGTGCTCTTTGCCATCTGTCTGAGCCGCCTATTGGGAAGAAGCATGTCTGACTGGGCAAGGGCAACAAAGGAAACAAGAAACAAACGGGACCACATCAAATGCACACACTTCTGCCAGTCAAGGAAACCATCAACTGAATACTAAGACACCACAACAATTGGGAGAGGATGTTTGCAAACCACACATCGGACAAGGGGTGAAAAGCCCAAAGATACAATCAACTCGCACGTCTCCACAAGAAAAAAAACAAGCCAATGAAAACCTGGTCAAAAGATGGAAGCAGAGATTTCTCCGAAGAAGACAGAAAGAGGGCCAGTAGGTGCATGAAAACTTGTTCACCATCATTAAGTCTCAGGAAAATGCAAATCCAAACTGCAAGGACATGGCAGCTCACTGTGGTCAGCATGGCTAGAAGGAAGCAGACAGGAAATAACAAGTGTCAGAGAGGAGGTGGAGAGAAGGGAAGCCTCCTGCACTGCTGGTGGGAGTGTAACCCGGTGCAGCCACGATGCCAAAGGTGTGGAACTGCCTCAGAAATTTAAGCATCCATGTCCCGTATGACCCAGCTATTAATCTGCCGCTTGTTTATCCAAAAAAGTCAGAAAGACTACCGCATAAAGACATGTGCATGGCTGTGTTCACCACAGTCTTACTCCTGATATCCAAGGCTTGGAAAGCACCCTGGTGTCCAGCAAGGGATGATTGGAGAAGGAAGATGGGCTATAGCCACACAATGGTATACCACTCAGCCGGAACAAATGATGCAATCCAGCCATTTGTGACCACCAGAATGGCTGTGAGGGTTTTAGGGGAAGTGTAACAAGCCCCAGTGAGAAATTCAAATACCATAGAATCTCACTTACAAGGAGAAGAAAAAGCAAGCACTAACCAACAGGTGGCACTGAACATTTGTATGCGGGCTCCCAGAGGCAAAGAGGGGCGGTGACGGAGGGTGAAAGAGAAGATTAGGCACAAGTGTGTGGTGAGGGCCTGTGATTAGTCTTACACTGGTGAAGATGATGTAAGCTACACAGAAGTCTAAAGCAATGAGGATGTGAATCTGGAAGTTATAGTACGTTCTAAGGCAGGGTCATGGCTATAAATTCACCTCAAATCAAAAATCCAAAAAGGGGTCCAGAATGATGTCATAAAGCTTTGGGGGCGGAAAGAGTTTACAGAAGGTGAACTTCCAAGGATGGAAAATCACCTCCAAATGCTTACAGATGCTACAGAAAGGCAGACCATTCCAAATAGGTGAAGAGGAATACTACGAAGAGAACATGATCAGTCCTAAACCCATGAACGAACGGAAAATGTTACCGTCCATGATGTTATTACTAATCACCTTCACGAATAATCCAAACAGGCCCACGTCTTCCCAAGTTCAGGCAAAAGGTTGGTCCAAAAGTACAATTCAGGGCCGACCCAGTGGTGGAGCAGGGAAGTGCCCACATTCCGCTTGGGCGGCCCGGGCCTCACTGTTTCACATTACGAGTGCATATCACATTAGTAGTGTTAGGAAATATAGATTTCATGGTATGGTGCGGGCAGAGATCATAAATAAGCAGCAATTGTGAGGATACGTTATCAATACGCACAAGAAAAGGAAGCATAAGAATATTGCAATCTATGGAAGTATCTGGTACACTTCCCAAAGGCAGAAGGAAGGAAAACTTGTGACCTGCCAAGGTGGAATTGGCAGAGTGCCACGAGATGACACCATCATTGTGCGTCAGAACATTCCCTGGGCAACTTCAACTTGTGAGGGAGTCCAGGACTTTTTCTGGGTAAGGTCCACCCATTTTGCCATCTACCCAAGATATAAGAGATAAAACCCAGGATAATCTTACAGGAGTGAAACCAGTGTCTAGAGAGAATGTAGGAGCCCTTTCGAAGTTCAAGGAGAAAGATAGAAACTGACAACAATTGCAGAAAAAGGAAAACTATCCTACCTAGACAGGGTGAGGAGTCAGACTGGTCTGAGATGGCTGTGAAACTCTGTGTGCACGGAGGTTGTCAGGACAACTTCGAATTTTGAGGTCGCTTGTGACATCACGGTGAACATGTCCCCCAGGGTGGCCGCATGGTTACAGTCTGACGATTGGCCTAGGCTAGGCTATTAAAGGGACAGATACCCAGAAACAGGTTTGGCAAACAGAAAGCAGGCACAGAAACTAGAAGAGATAAAACAGAGTCTGATGCAAGGGATAAGAAAGGAACCCTAGGCCACAAGTGAGAATAGAGGGACAAGCACGGAGAGGAGAACATTGTCATCTATTCAAGTCTATGGGGAGGTCATGCTGATTCAAGCTTGCAACTTCATTGGAAACAAGTGGCCGGACTTGGGGTTCATCACACCTACAGTGCCCTTGTGCCTTAAGCATAATGCAAAGTCAAGAAAGATGTCTTGAGGACATTGAAGAGAAGAATCGATGCCTCCTTTCCAAGGCCCATAGCATTCTTTGAAGATCAGTCTCTTTTGCCGAAGCTCTGGTGTCACCTGGGCCCACTGGGCACATGGTAATGTGTCCCAAGAGATGTCTAGGAAGCCTTGAAGGAATGGAGCCCTGTCACGCTTGGGGTATGTCTCTTTGTTTGGAAGTGCTCTACAAGGGTGCTGAAAAGCACCCTCTTCCACAGGGCTTCGTTCCTTCGTGAAGGCTGCCCTCCCAGGCTAGTGTGCTCTGTTTGCCTCCATCGAAATTCTCTCCCCCTACCTCTTGCCGTAGAAGGATTATTGATTATGTGTTTTGACACCATATGTAAGGAAGTTGCACGAAAATTAGAACTTTACAGTTGTGTTTCAAGAAAAATACACAGGCCAGAGTAGAGGATGTAGGGCAAACAAATGGCCCACCCTATAAAAATTAAGTAAGCCCGTATCTGGACGGAATCTAGGGGAACGTTCAAGGATCAGGGGTCAAGTTCGAAACTTCCCAAATCCGGAAAAGAGACAGAAAAATCTCTTTCCTGGAGAGTGGAATTCATCCGATTTGTCTAAGTTGTCTTGGAAACATTGTGTCCGTGAAGGGGGTTGCCAGGACCACCTCGAATTTGGAGTTTCTGATCTCAGGATGTCAAACCAACCCACATGACCACGTGTTCTCAGTGCTTAGTTTGACCCAGGCTAGGATAGCCAAGAGTCCTACAAGTGACCGGTGCAAATTCAAGGACAACAACCAAGAGTCACGAAAGCACTCACACCTCACCCTAGAGAACATACAGCGATTAAAGAAATACAAACTAATCACTTGGAATGAAGGAGAACGGACTGATAAGCATGTCTAAGGGAGATAGCTGAGAAAGACCATGACGAGTATACTATGGAAAAGAAAAAGAGGACCCAGAAAATGGAAGGTGAACAGAAATCACACCTGAATTATCCACAATGAAAGATGATGTCCGTCTTTAGACAGACTCTGCTGGAACGTTTGAAAGTCAGAGAAATTCACAAGCCAAAAAACGGCAGCGAAGGTCAAGCATGGGCTAACTGGGAAGGGTGAGTTATGAGACTGCTCCAAGCAGGCTCTGAAACCTGTATCCATGAAGCATGCTGGACCTCAGAGACACAATTATGACAAATCCTCTGACATCACAATGGACCCGAAAAACAACCTAGCCTCATCTACACAGTGCTAGAGTTGGGCTCACTAGTATATTTAACTCCCATTGCACTCAACTGCACGTTGCCACTGAACATGTAAGTGGCCGGCCGGTGGTGCAGTGGTGAGGTCCGCACCTCCTGGGTCTGTGGCCCAGTATGGGCTGGGTGGAATCCTCGGTTTGGGCCTCCTCACCACTGCTTCAGTTGTTCTGGTGCAGGCGTCCGAGGTAGAGTAGAGGCAGATGGGATGGGACGTTGGACAGGGCCAGACTTCCACAGCAAATACAGGAGCATTGCCAGCAGATGTGAGCACAGCAATGCACTTGTGCCAAAACAAAACCAATTAAAAGTTGCAAAGAATAGAAAAACTGAAGCTAAGAAAAAAAAAAAACAAAAAAACAGGAGCTTGCCATTACGAAGAATAGGATCTCTGTGAATAACCTTAGCAAAACAGGTGAATTCTATGTTAAGTCAAAAACTAGCAAACCTTTGGGGAAAGAAACTCAAGAAGACACAAGAAAAAAAAAGATATCGAGGGATCTAGGAATGGAAGGATTAACACACTTGAAAGGTTCATACCGCAGTAAGGAATCTCTGGATTCCATGCAATCCCAGTCAAAGTTGCAGCAGTATTTGCCACAGAGAAGAAGAGAGAATCCTAAAGTTTCTAGCCAGCAACACGAGACCCTGACTAGGCAAAGGAATCCTCAGGAAAACGAACAAAGCAGCACGTGTCACAATTTCTGATTTCAACATAGAGGACGAAGCGCTAGGTACCGAAACGGCACAGTCTGGGCCCCAAAACAGGCATGAAGACCCATGCAAAACAATTGAGAGCCCAGAGCCCAACTCAAACTTACATGGACAGCCCATTTTGGACCAGGGAGCCAAGTGGAGACAGCGGAGAAAGGAGAGTCTCTACAATAAACGGTGCTGGGAAGCCTGCACAGCCACATGGAACACAACGAGAGTACACCATGCTGTTACACCTGGCACACACACCACCTGAAATGGATTAAAGCCTTGAATGGCAGACTTGAAACCGAGAACCTTGTAGGAGAAGACCTAGGCAGAGTGCTCTTTGCCATCTGTCTGAGCCGCCTATTGGGAAGAAGCATGTCTGACTGGGCAAGGGCAACAAAGGAAACAAGAAACAAACGGGACCACATCAAATGCACACACTTCTGCCAGTCAAGGAAACCATCAACTGAATACTAAGACACCACAACAATTGGGAGAGGATGTTTGCAAACCACACATCGGACAAGGGGTGAAAAGCCCAAAGATACAATCAACTCGCACGTCTCCACAAGAAAAAAAACAAGCCAATGAAAACCTGGTCAAAAGATGGAAGCAGAGATTTCTCCGAAGAAGACAGAAAGAGGGCCAGTAGGTGCATGAAAACTTGTTCACCATCATTAAGTCTCAGGAAAATGCAAATCCAAACTGCAAGCACATGGCAGCTCACTGTGGTCAGCATGGCTAGAAGGAAGCAGACAGGAAATAACAAGTGTCAGAGAGGAGGTGGAGAGAAGGGAAGCCTCCTGCACTGCTGGTGGGAGTGTAACCCGGTGCAGCCACGATGCCAAAGGTGTGGAACTGCCTCAGAAATTTAAGCATCCATGTCCCGTATGACCCAGCTATTAATCTGCCGCTTGTTTATCCAAAAAAGTCAGAAAGACTACCGCATAAAGACATGTGCATGGCTGTGTTCACCACAGTCTTACTCCTGATATCCAAGGCTTGGAAAGCACCCTGGTGTCCAGCAAGGGATGATTGGAGAAGGAAGATGGGCTATAGCCACACAATGGTATACCACTCAGCCGGAACAAATGATGCAATCCAGCCATTTGTGACCACCAGAATGGCTGTGAGGGTTTTAGGGGAAGTGTAACAAGCCCCAGTGAGAAATTCAAATACCATAGAATCTCACTTACAAGGAGAAGAAAAAGCAAGCACTAACCAACAGGTGGCACTGAACATTTGTATGCGGGCTCCCAGAGGCAAAGAGGGGCGGTGACGGAGGGTGAAAGAGAAGATTAGGCACAAGTGTGTGGTGAGGGCCTGTGATTAGTCTTACACTGGTGAAGATGATGTAAGCTACACAGAAGTCTAAAGCAATGAGGATGTGAATCTGGAAGTTATAGTACGTTCTAAGGCAGGGTCATGGCTATAAATTCACCTCAAATCAAAAATCCAAAAAGGGGTCCAGAATGATGTCATAAAGCTTTGGGGGCGGAAAGAGTTTACAGAAGGTGAACTTCCAAGGATGGAAAATCACCTCCAAATGCTTACAGATGCTACAGAAAGGCAGACCATTCCAAATAGGTGAAGAGGAATACTACGAAGAGAACATGATCAGTCCTAAACCCATGAACGAACGGAAAATGTTACCGTCCATGATGTTATTACTAATCACCTTCACGAATAATCCAAACAGGCCCACGTCTTCCCAAGTTCAGGCAAAAGGTTGGTCCAAAAGTACAATTCAGGGCCGGCCCTGTGGTGGAGCAGGTAAGTGCCCACATTCCGCTTGGGCGGCCCGGGCCTCACTGTTTCACATTACGAGTGCATATCACATTAGTAGTGTTAGGAAATATAGATTTCATGGTATGGTGCGGGCAGAGATCATAAATAAGCAGCAATTGTGAGGATACGTTATCAATACGCACAAGAAAAGGAAGCATAAGAATATTACAATCTATGGAAGTATCTGGTACACTTCCCAAAGGCAGAAGGAAGGAAAACTTGTGACCTGCCAAGGTGGAATTGGCAGAGTGCCACGAGATGACACCATCATTGTGCGTCAGAACATTCCCTGGGCAACTTCAACTTGTGAGGGAGTCCAGGACTTTTTCTGGGTAAGGTCCACCCATTTTGCCATCTACCCAAGATATAAGAGATAAAACCCAGGATAATCTTACAGGAGTGAAACCAGTGTCTAGAGAGAATGTAGGAGCCCTTTCGAAGTTCAAGGAGAAAGATAGAAACTGACAACAATTGCAGAAAAAGGAAAACTATCCTACCTAGACAGGGTGAGGAGTCAGACTGGTCTGAGATGGCTGTGAAACTCTGTGTGCACGGAGGTTGTCAGGACAACTTCGAATTTTGAGGTCGCTTATGACATCACGGTGACCATGTCCCCCAGGGTGGCCGCATGGTTACAGTCTGAGGATTGGCCTAGGCTAGGCTATTAAAGGGACAGATACCCAGAAACAGGTTTGGCAAACAGAAAGCAGGCACAGAAACTAGAAGAGATAAAACAGAGTCTGATGCAAGGGATAAGAAAGGAACCCTAGGCCACAAGTGAGAATAGAGGGACAAGCACGGAGAGGAGAACATTGTCATCTATTCAAGTCTATGGGGAGGTCATGCTGATTCAAGCTTGCAACTTCATTGGAAACAAGTGGCCGGACTTGGGGTTCATCACACCTACAGTGCCCTTGTGCCTTAAGCATAATGCAAAGTCAAGAAAGATGTCTTGAGGACATTGAAGAGAGGAATCGATGCCTCCTTTCCAAGGCCCATAGCATTCTTTGAAGGTCAGTCTCTTTTTCCGAAGCTCTGGTGTCACGTGGGCCCACTGGGCACATGGTAATGTGTCCCAAGAGATGTCTTGGAAGCCTTGAAGGAATGGAGCCCTGTCACGCTTGGGGTATGTCTCTTTGTTTGGAAGTGCTCTACAAGGGTGCTGAAAAGCACCCTCTTCCACAGGGCTTCGTTCCTTCGTGAAGGCTGCCCTCCCAGGCTAGTGTGCTCTGTTTGCCTCCATCGAAATTCTCTCCCCCTACCTCTTGCCGTAGAAGGATTATTGATTATGTGTTTTGACACCATATGTAAGGAAGTTGCACGAAAATTAGAACTTTACAGTTGTGTTTCAAGAAAAATACACAGGCCAGGGTAGAGGATGTAGGGCAAACAAATGGCCCACCCTATAAAAATTAAGTAAGCCCGTATCTGGACGGAATCTAGGGGAACGTTCAAGGATCAGGGGTCAAGTTCGAAACTTCCCAAATCCGGAAAAGAGACAGAAAAATCTCTTTCCTGGAGAGTGGAATTCATCCGATTTGTCTAAGTTGTCTTGGAAACATTGTGTCCGTGAAGGGGGTTGCCAGGACCACCTCGAATTTGGAGTTTCTGATCTCAGGATGTCAAACCAACCCACATGACCACGTGTTCTCAGTGCTTAGTTTGACCCAGGCTAGGATAGCCAAGAGTCCTACAAGTGACCGGTGCAAATTCAAGGACAACAACCAAGAGTCACGAAAGCACTCACACCTCACCCTAGAGAACATACAGCGATTAAAGAAATACAAACTAATCACTTGGAATGAAGGAGAACGGACTGATAAGCATGTCTAAGGGAGATAGCTGAGAAAGACCATGACGAGTATACTATGGAAAAGAAAAAGAGGACCCAGAAAATGGAAGGTGAACAGAAATCACACCTGAATTATCCACAATGAAAGATGATGTCCGTCTTTAGACAGACTCTGCTGGAACGTTTGAAAGTCAGAGAAATTCACAAGCCAAAAAACGGCAGCGAAGGTCAAGCATGGGCTAACTGGGAAGGGTGAGTTATGAGACTGCTCCAAGCAGGCTCTGAAACCTGTATCCATGAAGCATGCTGGACCTCAGAGACACAATTATGACAAATCCTCTGACATCACAATGGACCCGAAAAACAACCTAGCCTCATCTACACAGTGCTAGAGTTGGGCTCACTAGTATATTTAACTCCCATTGCACTCAACTGCACGTTGCCACTGAACATGTAAGTGGCCGGCCGGTGGTGCAGTGGTGAGGTCCGCACCTCCTGGGTCTGTGGCCCAGTATGGGCTGGGTGGAATCCTCGGTTTGGGCCTCCTCACCACTGCTTCAGTTGTTCTGGTGCAGGCGTCCGAGGTAGAGTAGAGGCAGATGGGATGGGACGTTGGACAGGGCCAGACTTCCACAGCAAATACAGGAGCATTGCCAGCAGATGTGAGCACAGCAATGCACTTGTGCCAAAACAAAACCAATTAAAAGTTGCAAAGAATAGAAAAACTGAAGCTAAGAAAAAAAAAAAACAAAAAAACAGGAGCTTGCCATTACGAAAAATAGGATCTCTGTGAATAACCTTAGCAAAACAGGTGAATTCTATGTTAATTCAAAAACTAGCAAACCTTTGGGGAAAGAAACTCAAGAAGACACAAGAAAAAAAAAGATATCGAGGGATCTAGGAATGGAAGGATTAACACACTTGAAAGGTTCATACCGCAGTAAGGAATCTCTGGATTCCATGCAATCCCAGTCAAAGTTGCAGCAGTATTTGCCACAGAGAAGAAGAGAGAATCCTAAAGTTTCTAGCCAGCAACACGAGACCCTGACTAGGCAAAGGAATCCTCAGGAAAACGAACAAAGCAGCACGTGTCACAATTTCTGATTTCAACATAGAGGACGAAGCGCTAGGTACCGAAACGGCACAGTCTGGGCCCCAAAACAGGCATGAAGACCCATGCAAAACAATTGAGAGCCCAGAGCCCAACTCAAACTTACATGGACAGCCCATTTTGGACCAGGGAGCCAAGTGGAGACAGCGGAGAAAGGAGAGTCTCTACAATAAACGGTGCTGGGAAGCCTGCACAGCCACATGGAACACAACGAGAGTACACCATGCTGTTACACCTGGCACACACACCACCTGAAATGGATTAAAGCCTTGAATGGCAGACTTGAAACCGAGAACCTTGTAGGAGAAGACCTAGGCAGAGTGCTCTTTGCCATCTGTCTGAGCCGCCTATTGGGAAGAAGCATGTCTGACTGGGCAAGGGCAACAAAGGAAACAAGAAACAAACGGGACCACATCAAATGCACACACTTCTGCCAGTCAAGGAAACCATCAACTGAATACTAAGACACCACAACAATTGGGAGAGGATGTTTGCAAACCACACATCGGACAAGGGGTGAAAAGCCCAAAGATACAATCAACTCGCACGTCTCCACAAGAAAAAAAACAAGCCAATGAAAACCTGGTCAAAAGATGGAAGCAGAGATTTCTCCGAAGAAGACAGAAAGAGGGCCAGTAGGTGCATGAAAACTTGTTCACCATCATTAAGTCTCAGGAAAATGCAAATCCAAACTGCAAGGACATGGCAGCTCACTGTGGTCAGCATGGCTAGAAGGAAGCAGACAGGAAATAACAAGTGTCAGAGAGGAGGTGGAGAGAAGGGAAGCCTCCTGCACTGCTGGTGGGAGTGTAACCCGGTGCAGCCACGATGCCAAAGGTGTGGAACTGCCTCAGAAATTTAAGCATCCATGTCCCGTATGACCCAGCTATTAATCTGCCGCTTGTTTATCCAAAAAAGTCAGAAAGACTACCGCATGAAGACATGTGCATGGCTGTGTTCACCACAGTCTTACTCCTGATATCCAAGGCTTGGAAAGCACCCTGGTGTCCAGCAAGGGATGATTGGAGAAGGAAGATGGGCTATAGCCACACAATGGTATACCACTCAGCCGGAACAAATGATGCAATCCAGCCATTTGTGACCACCAGAATGGCTGTGAGGGTTTTAGGGGAAGTGTAACAAGCCCCAGTGAGAAATTCAAATACCATAGAATCTCACTTACAAGGAGAAGAAAAAGCAAGCACTAACCAACAGGTGGCACTGAACATTTGTATGCGGGCTCCCAGAGGCAAAGAGGGGCGGTGACGGAGGGTGAAAGAGAAGATTAGGCACAAGTGTGTGGTGAGGGCCTGTGATTAGTCTTACACTGGTGAAGATGATGTAAGCTACACAGAAGTCTAAAGCAATGAGGATGTGAATCTGGAAGTTATAGTACGTTCTAAGGCAGGGTCATGGCTATAAATTCACCTCAAATCAAAAATCCAAAAAGGGGTCCAGAATGATGTCATAAAGCTTTGGGGGCGGAAAGAGTTTACAGAAGGTGAACTTCCAAGGATGGAAAATCACCTCCAAATGCTTACAGATGCTACAGAAAGGCAGACCATTCCAAATAGGTGAAGAGGAATACTACGAAGAGAACATGATCAGTCCTAAACCCATGAACGAACGGAAAATGTTACCGTCCATGATGTTATTACTAATCACCTTCACGAATAATCCAAACAGGCCCACGTCTTCCCAAGTTCAGGCAAAAGGTTGGTCCAAAAGTACAATTCAGGGCCGACCCAGTGGTGGAGCAGGGAAGTGCCCACATTCCGCTTGGGCGGCCCGGGCCTCACTGTTTCACATTACGAGTGCATATCACATTAGTAGTGTTAGGAAATATAGATTTCATGGTATGGTGCGGGCAGAGATCATAAATAAGCAGCAATTGTGAGGATACGTTATCAATACGCACAAGAAAAGGAAGCATAAGAATATTGCAATCTATGGAAGTATCTGGTACACTTCCCAAAGGCAGAAGGAAGGAAAACTTGTGACCTGCCAAGGTGGAATTGGCAGAGTGCCAGGAGATGACACCATCATTGTGCGTCAGAACATTCCCTGGGCAACTTCAACTTGTGAGGGAGTCCAGGACTTTTTCTGGGTAAGGTCCACCCATTTTGCCATCTACCCAAGATATAAGAGATAAAACCCAGGATAATCTTACAGGAGTGAAACCAGTGTCTAGAGAGAATGTAGGAGCCCTTTCGAAGTTCAAGGAGAAAGATAGAAACTGACAACAATTGCAGAAAAAGGAAAACTATCCTACCTAGACAGGGTGAGGAGTCAGACTGGTCTGAGATGGCTGTGAAACTCTGTGTGCACGGAGGTTGTCAGGACAACTTCGAATTTTGAGGTCGCTTGTGACATCACGGTGAACATGTCCCCCAGGGTGGCCGCATGGTTACAGTCTGAGGATTGGCCTAGGCTAGGCTATTAAAGGGACAGATACCCAGAAACAGGTTTGGCAAACAGAAAGCAGGCACAGAAACTAGAAGAGATAAAACAGAGTCTGATGCAAGGGATAAGAAAGGAACCCTAGGCCACAAGTGAGAATAGAGGGACAAGCACGGAGAGGAGAACATTGTCATCTATTCAAGTCTATGGGGAGGTCATGCTGATTCAAGCTTGCAACTTCATTGGAAACAAGTGGCCGGACTTGGGGTTCATCACACCTACAGTGCCCTTGTGCCTTAAGCATAATGCAAAGTCAAGAAAGATGTCTTGAGGACATTGAAGAGAAGAATCGATGCCTCCTTTCCAAGGCCCATAGCATTCTTTGAAGATCAGTCTCTTTTGCCGAAGCTCTGGTGTCACCTGGGCCCACTGGGCACATGGTAATGTGTCCCAAGAGATGTCTAGGAAGCCTTGAAGGAATGGAGCCCTGTCACGCTTGGGGTATGTCTCTTTGTTTGGAAGTGCTCTACAAGGGTGCTGAAAAGCACCCTCTTCCACAGGGCTTCGTTCCTTCGTGAAGGCTGCCCTCCCAGGCTAGTGTGCTCTGTTTGCCTCCATCGAAATTCTCTCCCCCTACCTCTTGCCGTAGAAGGATTATTGATTATGTGTTTTGACACCATATGTAAGGAAGTTGCACGAAAATTAGAACTTTACAGTTGTGTTTCAAGAAAAATACACAGGCCAGGGTAGAGGATGTAGGGCAAACAAATGGCCCACCCTATAAAAATTAAGTAAGCCCGTATCTGGACGGAATCTAGGGGAACGTTCAAGGATCAGGGGTCAAGTTCGAAACTTCCCAAATCCGGAAAAGAGACAGAAAAATCTCTTTCCTGGAGAGTGGAATTCATCCGATTTGTCTAAGTTGTCTTGGAAACATTGTGTCCGTGAAGGGGGTTGCCAGGACCACCTCGAATTTGGAGTTTCTGATCTCAGGATGTCAAACCAACCCACATGACCACGTGTTCTCAGTGCTTAGTTTGACCCAGGCTAGGATAGCCAAGAGTCCTACAAGTGACCGGTGCAAATTCAAGGACAACAACCAAGAGTCACGAAAGCACTCACACCTCACCCTAGAGAACATACAGCGGTTAAAGAAATACAAACTAATCACTTGGAATGAAGGAGAACGGACTGAGAAGCATGTCTAAGGGAGATAGCTGAGAAAGACCATGACGAGTATACTATGGAAAAGAAAAAGAGGACCCAGAAAATGGAAGGTGAACAGAAATCACACCTGAATTATCCACAATGAAAGATGATGTCCGTCTTTAGACAGACTCTGCTGGAACGTTTGAAAGTCAGAGAAATTCACAAGCCAAAAAACGGCAGCGAAGGTCAAGCATGGGCTAACTGGGAAGGGTGAGTTATGAGACTGCTCCAAGCAGGCTCTGAAACCTGTATCCATGAAGCATGCTGGACCTCAGAGACACAATTATGACAAATCCTCTGACATCACAATGGACCCGAAAAACAACCTAGCCTCATCTACACAGTGCTAGAGTTGGGCTCACTAGTATATTTAACTCCCATTGCACTCAACTGCACGTTGCCACTGAACATGTAAGTGGCCGGCCGGTGGTGCAGTGGTGAGGTCCGCACCTCCTGGGTCTGTGGCCCAGTATGGGCTGGGTGGAATCCTCGGTTTGGGCCTCCTCACCACTGCTTCAGTTGTTCTGGTGCAGGCGTCCGAGGTAGAGTAGAGGCAGATGGGATGGGACGTTGGACAGGGCCAGACTTCCACAGCAAATACAGGAGCATTGCCAGCAGATGTGAGCACAGCAATGCACTTGTGCCAAAACAAAACCAATTAAAAGTTGCAAAGAATAGAAAAACTGAAGCTAAGAAAAAAAAAAAACAAAAAAACAGGAGCTTGCCATTACGAAGAATAGGATCTCTGTGAATAACCTTAGCAAAACAGGTGAATTCTATGTTAAGTCAAAAACTAGCAAACCTTTGGGGAAAGAAACTCAAGAAGACACAAGAAAAAAAAAGATATCGAGGGATCTAGGAATGGAAGGATTAACACACTTGAAAGGTTCATACCGCAGTAAGGAATCTCTGGATTCCATGCAATCCCAGTCAAAGTTGCAGCAGTATTTGCCACAGAGAAGAAGAGAGAATCCTAAAGTTTCTAGCCAGCAACACGAGACCCTGACTAGGCAAAGGAATCCTCAGGAAAACGAACAAAGCAGCACGTGTCACAATTTCTGATTTCAACATAGAGGACGAAGCGCTAGGTACCGAAACGGCACAGTCTGGGCCCCAAAACAGGCATGAAGACCCATGCAAAACAATTGAGAGCCCAGAGCCCAACTCAAACTTACATGGACAGCCCATTTTGGACCAGGGAGCCAAGTGGAGACAGCGGAGAAAGGAGAGTCTCTACAATAAACGGTGCTGGGAAGCCTGCACAGCCACATGGAACACAACGAGAGTACACCATGCTGTTACACCTGGCACACACACCACCTGAAATGGATTAAAGCCTTGAATGGCAGACTTGAAACCGAGAACCTTGTAGGAGAAGACCTAGGCAGAGTGCTCTTTGCCATCTGTCTGAGCCGCCTATTGGGAAGAAGCATGTCTGACTGGGCAAGGGCAACAAAGGAAACAAGAAACAAACGGGACCACATCAAATGCACACACTTCTGCCAGTCAAGGAAACCATCAACTGAATACTAAGACACCACAACAATTGGGAGAGGATGTTTGCAAACCACACATCGGACAAGGGGTGAAAAGCCCAAAGATACAATCAACTCGCACGTCTCCACAAGAAAAAAAACAAGCCAATGAAAACCTGGTCAAAAGATGGAAGCAGAGATTTCTCCGAAGAAGACAGAAAGAGGGCCAGTAGGTGCATGAAAACTTGTTCACCATCATTAAGTCTCAGGAAAATGCAAATCCAAACTGCAAGCACATGGCAGCTCACTGTGGTCAGCATGGCTAGAAGGAAGCAGACAGGAAATAACAAGTGTCAGAGAGGAGGTGGAGAGAAGGGAAGCCTCCTGCACTGCTGGTGGGAGTGTAACCCGGTGCAGCCACGATGCCAAAGGTGTGGAACTGCCTCAGAAATTTAAGCATCCATGTCCCGTATGACCCAGCTATTAATCTGCCGCTTGTTTATCCAAAAAAGTCAGAAAGACTACCGCATAAAGACATGTGCATGGCTGTGTTCACCACAGTCTTACTCCTGATATCCAAGGCTTGGAAAGCACCCTGGTGTCCAGCAAGGGATGATTGGAGAAGGAAGATGGGCTATAGCCACACAATGGTATACCACTCAGCCGGAACAAATGATGCAATCCAGCCATTTGTGACCACCAGAATGGCTGTGAGGGTTTTAGGGGAAGTGTAACAAGCCCCAGTGAGAAATTCAAATACCATAGAATCTCACTTACAAGGAGAAGAAAAAGCAAGCACTAACCAACAGGTGGCACTGAACATTTGTATGCGGGCTCCCAGAGGCAAAGAGGGGCGGTGACGGAGGGTGAAAGAGAAGATTAGGCACAAGTGTGTGGTGAGGGCCTGTGATTAGTCTTACACTGGTGAAGATGATGTAAGCTACACAGAAGTCTAAAGCAATGAGGATGTGAATCTGGAAGTTATAGTACGTTCTAAGGCAGGGTCATGGCTATAAATTCACCTCAAATCAAAAATCCAAAAAGGGGTCCAGAATGATGTCATAAAGCTTTGGGGGCGGAAAGAGTTTACAGAAGGTGAACTTCCAAGGATGGAAAATCACCTCCAAATGCTTACAGATGCTACAGAAAGGCAGACCATTCCAAATAGGTGAAGAGGAATACTACGAAGAGAACATGATCAGTCCTAAACCCATGAACGAACGGAAAATGTTACCGTCCATGATGTTATTACTAATCACCTTCACGAATAATCCAAACAGGCCCACGTCTTCCCAAGTTCAGGCAAAAGGTTGGTCCAAAAGTACAATTCAGGGCCGACCCAGTGGTGGAGCAGGGAAGTGCCCACATTCCGCTTGGGCGGCCCGGGCCTCACTGTTTCACATTACGAGTGCATATCACATTAGTAGTGTTAGGAAATATAGATTTCATGGTATGGTGCGGGCAGAGATCATAAATAAGCAGCAATTGTGAGGATACGTTATCAATACGCACAAGAAAAGGAAGCATAAGAATATTGCAATCTATGGAAGTATCTGGTACACTTCCCAAAGGCAGAAGGAAGGAAAACTTGTGACCTGCCAAGGTGGAATTGGCAGAGTGCCACGAGATGACACCATCATTGTGCGTCAGAACATTCCCTGGGCAACTTCAACTTGTGAGGGAGTCCAGGACTTTTTCTGGGTAAGGTCCACCCATTTTGCCATCTACCCAAGATATAAGAGATAAAACCCAGGATAATCTTACAGGAGTGAAACCAGTGTCTAGAGAGAATGTAGGAGCCCTTTCGAAGTTCAAGGAGAAAGATAGAAACTGACAACAATTGCAGAAAAAGGAAAACTATCCTACCTAGACAGGGTGAGGAGTCAGACTGGTCTGAGATGGCTGTGAAACTCTGTGTGCACGGAGGTTGTCAGGACAACTTCGAATTTTGAGGTCGCTTGTGACATCACGATGAACATGTCCCCCAGGGTGGCCGCATGGTTACAGTCTGACGATTGGCCTAGGCTAGGCTATTAAAGGGACAGATACCCAGAAACAGGTTTGGCAAACAGAAAGCAGGCACAGAAACTAGAAGAGATAAAACAGAGTCTGATGCAAGGGATAAGAAAGGAACCCTAGGCCACAAGTGAGAATAGAGGGACAAGCACGGAGAGGAGAACATTGTCATCTATTCAAGTCTATGGGGAGGTCATGCTGATTCAAGCTTGCAACTTCATTGGAAACAAGTGGCCGGACTTGGGGTTCATCACACCTACAGTGCCCTTGTGCCTTAAGCATAATGCAAAGTCAAGAAAGATGTCTTGAGGACATTGAAGAGAAGAATCGATGCCTCCTTTCCAAGGCCCATAGCATTCTTTGAAGATCAGTCTCTTTTGCCGAAGCTCTGGTGTCACCTGGGCCCACTGGGCACATGGTAATGTGTCCCAAGAGATGTCTAGGAAGCCTTGAAGGAATGGAGCCCTGTCACGCTTGGGGTATGTCTCTTTGTTTGGAAGTGCTCTACAAGGGTGCTGAAAAGCACCCTCTTCCACAGGGCTTCGTTCCTTCGTGAAGGCTGCCCTCCCAGGCTAGTGTGCTCTGTTTGCCTCCATCGAAATTCTCTCCCCCTACCTCTTGCCGTAGAAGGATTATTGATTATGTGTTTTGACACCATATGTAAGGAAGTTGCACGAAAATTAGAACTTTACAGTTGTGTTTCAAGAAAAATACACAGGCCAGGGTAGAGGATGTAGGGCAAACAAATGGCCCACCCTATAAAAATTAAGTAAGCCCGTATCTGGACGGAATCTAGGGGAACGTTCAAGGATCAGGGGTCAAGTTCGAAACTTCCCAAATCCGGAAAAGAGACAGAAAAATCTCTTTCCTGGAGAGTGGAATTCATCCGATTTGTCTAAGTTGTCTTGGAAACATTGTGTCCGTGAAGGGGGTTGCCAGGACCACCTCGAATTTGGAGTTTCTGATCTCAGGATGTCAAACCAACCCACATGACCACGTGTTCTCAGTGCTTAGTTTGACCCAGGCTAGGATAGCCAAGAGTCCTACAAGTGACCGGTGCAAATTCAAGGACAACAACCAAGAGTCACGAAAGCACTCACACCTCACCCTAGAGAACATACAGCGGTTAAAGAAATACAAACTAATCACTTGGAATGAAGGAGAACGGACTGATAAGCATGTCTAAGGGAGATAGCTGAGAAAGACCATGACGAGTATACTATGGAAAAGAAAAAGAGGACCCAGAAAATGGAAGGTGAACAGAAATCACACCTGAATTATCCACAATGAAAGATGATGTCCGTCTTTAGACAGACTCTGCTGGAACGTTTGAAAGTCAGAGAAATTCACAAGCCAAAAAACGGCAGCGAAGGTCAAGCATGGGCTAACTGGGAAGGGTGAGTTATGAGACTGCTCCAAGCAGGCTCTGAAACCTGTATCCATGAAGCATGCTGGACCTCAGAGACACAATTATGACAAATCCTCTGACATCACAATGGACCCGAAAAACAACCTAGCCTCATCTACACAGTGCTAGAGTTGGGCTCACTAGTATATTTAACTCCCATTGCACTCAACTGCACGTTGCCACTGAACATGTAAGTGGCCGGCCGGTGGTGCAGTGGTGAGGTCCGCACCTCCTGGGTCTGTGGCCCAGTATGGGCTGGGTGGAATCCTCGGTTTGGGCCTCCTCACCACTGCTTCAGTTGTTCTGGTGCAGGCGTCCGAGGTAGAGTAGAGGCAGATGGGATGGGACGTTGGACAGGGCCAGACTTCCACAGCAAATACAGGAGCATTGCCAGCAGATGTGAGCACAGCAATGCACTTGTGCCAAAACAAAACCAATTAAAAGTTGCAAAGAATAGAAAAACTGAAGCTAAGAAAAAAAAAAAACAAAAAAACAGGAGCTTGCCATTACGAAGAATAGGATCTCTGTGAATAACCTTAGCAAAACAGGTGAATTCTATGTTAAGTCAAAAACTAGCAAACCTTTGGGGAAAGAAACTCAAGAAGACACAAGAAAAAAAAAGATATCGAGGGATCTAGGAATGGAAGGATTAACACACTTGAAAGGTTCATACCGCAGTAAGGAATCTCTGGATTCCATGCAATCCCAGTCAAAGTTGCAGCAGTATTTGCCACAGAGAAGAAGAGAGAATCCTAAAGTTTCTAGCCAGCAACACGAGACCCTGACTAGGCAAAGGAATCCTCAGGAAAACGAACAAAGCAGCACGTGTCACAATTTCTGATTTCAACATAGAGGACGAAGCGCTAGGTACCGAAACGGCACAGTCTGGGCCCCAAAACAGGCATGAAGACCCATGCAAAACAATTGAGAGCCCAGAGCCCAACTCAAACTTACATGGACAGCCCATTTTGGACCAGGGAGCCAAGTGGAGACAGCGGAGAAAGGAGAGTCTCTACAATAAACGGTGCTGGGAAGCCTGCACAGCCACATGGAACACAACGAGAGTACACCATGCTGTTACACCTGGCACACACACCACCTGAAATGGATTAAAGCCTTGAATGGCAGACTTGAAACCGAGAACCTTGTAGGAGAAGACCTAGGCAGAGTGCTCTTTGCCATCTGTCTGAGCCGCCTATTGGGAAGAAGCATGTCTGACTGGGCAAGGGCAACAAAGGAAACAAGAAACAAACGGGACCACATCAAATGCACACACTTCTGCCAGTCAAGGAAACCATCAACTGAATACTAAGACACCACAACAATTGGGAGAGGATGTTTGCAAACCACACATCGGACAAGGGGTGAAAAGCCCAAAGATACAATCAACTCGCACGTCTCCACAAGAAAAAAAACAAGCCAATGAAAACCTGGTCAAAAGATGGAAGCAGAGATTTCTCCGAAGAAGACAGAAAGAGGGCCAGTAGGTGCATGAAAACTTGTTCACCATCATTAAGTCTCAGGAAAATGCAAATCCAAACTGCAAGGACATGGCAGCTCACTGTGGTCAGCATGGCTAGAAGGAAGCAGACAGGAAATAACAAGTGTCAGAGAGGAGGTGGAGAGAAGGGAAGCCTCCTGCACTGCTGGTGGGAGTGTAACCCGGTGCAGCCACGATGCCAAAGGTGTGGAACTGCCTCAGAAATTTAAGCATCCATGTCCCGTATGACCCAGCTATTAACCTGCCGCTTGTTTATCCAAAAAAGTCAGAAAGACTACCGCATAAAGACATGTGCATGGCTGTGTTCACCACAGTCTTACTCCTGATATCCAAGGCTTGGAAAGCACCCTGGTGTCCAGCAAGGGATGATTGGAGAAGGAAGATGGGCTATAGCCACACAATGGTATACCACTCAGCCGGAACAAATGATGCAATCCAGCCATTTGTGACCACCAGAATGGCTGTGAGGGTTTTAGGGGAAGTGTAAGAAGCCCCAGTGAGAAATTCAAATACCATAGAATCTCACTTACAAGGAGAAGAAAAAGCAAGCACTAACCAACAGGTGGCACTGAACATTTGTATGCGGGCTCCCAGAGGCAAAGAGGGGCGGTGACGGAGGGTGAAAGAGAAGATTAGGCACAAGTGTGTGGTGAGGGCCTGTGATTAGTCTTACACTGGTGAAGATGATGTAAGCTACACAGAAGTCTAAAGCAATGAGGATGTGAATCTGGAAGTTATAGTACGTTCTAAGGCAGGGTCATGGCTATAAATTCACCTCAAATCAAAAATCCAAAAAGGGGTCCAGAATGATGTCATAAAGCTTTGGGGGCGGAAAGAGTTTACAGAAGGTGAACTTCCAAGGATGGAAAATCACCTCCAAATGCTTACAGATGCTACAGAAAGGCAGACCATTCCAAATAGGTGAAGAGGAATACTACGAAGAGAACATGATCAGTCCTAAACCCATGAACGAACGGAAAATGTTACCGTCCATGATGTTATTACTAATCACCTTCACGAATAATCCAAACAGGCCCACGTCTTCCCAAGTTCAGGCAAAAGGTTGGTCCAAAAGTACAATTCAGGGCCGACCCAGTGGTGGAGCAGGGAAGTGCCCACATTCCGCTTGGGCGGCCCGGGCCTCACTGTTTCACATTACGAGTGCATATCACATTAGTAGTGTTAGGAAATATAGATTTCATGGTATGGTGCGGGCAGAGATCATAAATAAGCAGCAATTGTGAGGATACGTTATCAATACGCACAAGAAAAGGAAGCATAAGAATATTGCAATCTATGGAAGTATCTGGTACACTTCCCAAAGGCAGAAGGAAGGAAAACTTGTGACCTGCCAAGGTGGAATTGGCAGAGTGCCACGAGATGACACCATCATTGTGCGTCAGAACATTCCCTGGGCAACTTCAACTTGTGAGGGAGTCCAGGACTTTTTCTGGGTAAGGTCCACCCATTTTGCCATCTACCCAAGATATAAGAGATAAAACCCAGGATAATCTTACAGGAGTGAAACCAGTGTCTAGAGAGAATGTAGGAGCCCTTTCGAAGTTCAAGGAGAAAGATAGAAACTGACAACAATTGCAGAAAAAGGAAAACTATCCTACCTAGACAGGGTGAGGAGTCAGACTGGTCTGAGATGGCTGTGAAACTCTGTGTGCACGGAGGTTGTCAGGACAACTTCGAATTTTGAGGTCGCTTGTGACATCACGGTGAACATGTCCCCCAGGGTGGCCGCATGGTTACAGTCTGACGATTGGCCTAGGCTAGGCTATTAAAGGGACAGATACCCAGAAACAGGTTTGGCAAACAGAAAGCAGGCACAGAAACTAGAAGAGATAAAACAGAGTCTGATGCAAGGGATAAGAAAGGAACCCTAGGCCACAAGTGAGAATAGAGGGACAAGCACGGAGAGGAGAACATTGTCATCTATTCAAGTCTATGGGGAGGTCATGCTGATTCAAGCTTGCAACTTCATTGGAAACAAGTGGCCGGACTTGGGGTTCATCACACCTACAGTGCCCTTGTGCCTTAAGCATAATGCAAAGTCAAGAAAGATGTCTTGAGGACATTGAAGAGAAGAATCGATGCCTCCTTTCCAAGGCCCATAGCATTCTTTGAAGATCAGTCTCTTTTGCCGAAGCTCTGGTGTCACCTGGGCCCACTGGGCACATGGTAATGTGTCCCAAGAGATGTCTAGGAAGCCTTGAAGGAATGGAGCCCTGTCACGCTTGGGGTATGTCTCTTTGTTTGGAAGTGCTCTACAAGGGTGCTGAAAAGCACCCTCTTCCACAGGGCTTCGTTCCTTCGTGAAGGCTGCCCTCCCAGGCTAGTGTGCTCTGTTTGCCTCCATCGAAATTCTCTCCCCCTACCTCTTGCCGTAGAAGGATTATTGATTATGTGTTTTGACACCATATGTAAGGAAGTTGCACGAAAATTAGAACTTTACAGTTGTGTTTCAAGAAAAATACACAGGCCAGGGTAGAGGATGTAGGGCAAACAAATGGCCCACCCTATAAAAATTAAGTAAGCCCGTATCTGGACGGAATCTAGGGGAACGTTCAAGGATCAGGGGTCAAGTTCGAAACTTCCCAAATCCGGAAAAGAGACAGAAAAATCTCTTTCCTGGAGAGTGGAATTCATCCGATTTGTCTAAGTTGTCTTGGAAACATTGTGTCCGTGAAGGGGGTTGCCAGGACCACCTCGAATTTGGAGTTTCTGATCTCAGGATGTCAAACCAACCCACATGACCACGTGTTCTCAGTGCTTAGTTTGACCCAGGCTAGGATAGCCAAGAGTCCTACAAGTGACCGGTGCAAATTCAAGGACAACAACCAAGAGTCACGAAAGCACTCACACCTCACCCTAGAGAACATACAGCGATTAAAGAAATACAAACTAATCACTTGGAATGAAGGAGAACGGACTGAGAAGCATGTCTAAGGGAGATAGCTGAGAAAGACCATGACGAGTATACTATGGAAAAGAAAAAGAGGACCCAGAAAATGGAAGGTGAACAGAAATCACACCTGAATTATCCACAATGAAAGATGATGTCCGTCTTTAGACAGACTCTGCTGGAACGTTTGAAAGTCAGAGAAATTCACAAGCCAAAAAACGGCAGCGAAGGTCAAGCATGGGCTAACTGGGAAGGGTGAGTTATGAGACTGCTCCAAGCAGGCTCTGAAACCTGTATCCATGAAGCATGCTGGACCTCAGAGACACAATTATGACAAATCCTCTGACATCACAATGGACCCGAAAAACAACCTAGCCTCATCTACACAGTGCTAGAGTTGGGCTCACTAGTATATTTAACTCCCATTGCACTCAACTGCACGTTGCCACTGAACATGTAAGTGGCCGGCCGGTGGTGCAGTGGTGAGGTCCGCACCTCCTGGGTCTGTGGCCCAGTATGGGCTGGGTGGAATCCTCGGTTTGGGCCTCCTCACCACTGCTTCAGTTGTTCTGGTGCAGGCGTCCGAGGTAGAGTAGAGGCAGATGGGATGGGACGTTGGACAGGGCCAGACTTCCACAGCAAATACAGGAGCATTGCCAGCAGATGTGAGCACAGCAATGCACTTGTGCCAAAACAAAACCAATTAAAAGTTGCAAAGAATAGAAAAACTGAAGCTAAGAAAAAAAAAAAACAAAAAAACAGGAGCTTGCCATTACGAAGAATAGGATCTCTGTGAATAACCTTAGCAAAACAGGTGAATTCTATGTTAAGTCAAAAACTAGCAAACCTTTGGGGAAAGAAACTCAAGAAGACACAAGAAAAAAAAAGATATCGAGGGATCTAGGAATGGAAGGATTAACACACTTGAAAGGTTCATACCGCAGTAAGGAATCTCTGGATTCCATGCAATCCCAGTCAAAGTTGCAGCAGTATTTGCCACAGAGAAGAAGAGAGAATCCTAAAGTTTCTAGCCAGCAACACGAGACCCTGACTAGGCAAAGGAATCCTCAGGAAAACGAACAAAGCAGCACGTGTCACAATTTCTGATTTCAACATAGAGGACGAAGCGCTAGGTACCGAAACGGCACAGTCTGGGCCCCAAAACAGGCATGAAGACCCATGCAAAACAATTGAGAGCCCAGAGCCCAACTCAAACTTACATGGACAGCCCATTTTGGACCAGGGAGCCAAGTGGAGACAGCGGAGAAAGGAGAGTCTCTACAATAAACGGTGCTGGGAAGCCTGCACAGCCACATGGAACACAACGAGAGTACACCATGCTGTTACACCTGGCACACACACCACCTGAAATGGATTAAAGCCTTGAATGGCAGACTTGAAACCGAGAACCTTGTAGGAGAAGACCTAGGCAGAGTGCTCTTTGCCATCTGTCTGAGCCGCCTATTGGGAAGAAGCATGTCTGACTGGGCAAGGGCAACAAAGGAAACAAGAAACAAACGGGACCACATCAAATGCACACACTTCTGCCAGTCAAGGAAACCATCAACTGAATACTAAGACACCACAACAATTGGGAGAGGATGTTTGCAAACCACACATCGGACAAGGGGTGAAAAGCCCAAAGATACAATCAACTCGCACGTCTCCACAAGAAAAAAAACAAGCCAATGAAAACCTGGTCAAAAGATGGAAGCAGAGATTTCTCCGAAGAAGACAGAAAGAGGGCCAGTAGGTGCATGAAAACTTGTTCACCATCATTAAGTCTCAGGAAAATGCAAATCCAAACTGCAAGGACATGGCAGCTCACTGTGGTCAGCATGGCTAGAAGGAAGCAGACAGGAAATAACAAGTGTCAGAGAGGAGGTGGAGAGAAGGGAAGCCTCCTGCACTGCTGGTGGGAGTGTAACCCGGTGCAGCCACGATGCCAAAGGTGTGGAACTGCCTCAGAAATTTAAGCATCCATGTCCCGTATGACCCAGCTATTAATCTGCCGCTTGTTTATCCAAAAAAGTCAGAAAGACTACCGCATAAAGACATGTGCATGGCTGTGTTCACCACAGTCTTACTCCTGATATCCAAGGCTTGGAAAGCACCCTGGTGTCCAGCAAGGGATGATTGGAGAAGGAAGATGGGCTATAGCCACACAATGGTATACCACTCAGCCGGAACAAATGATGCAATCCAGCCATTTGTGACCACCAGAATGGCTGTGAGGGTTTTAGGGGAAGTGTAACAAGCCCCAGTGAGAAATTCAAATACCATAGAATCTCACTTACAAGGAGAAGAAAAAGCAAGCACTAACCAACAGGTGGCACTGAACATTTGTATGCGGGCTCCCAGAGGCAAAGAGGGGCGGTGACGGAGGGTGAAAGAGAAGATTAGGCACAAGTGTGTGGTGAGGGCCTGTGATTAGTCTTACACTGGTGAAGATGATGTAAGCTACACAGAAGTCTAAAGCAATGAGGATGTGAATCTGGAAGTTATAGTACGTTCTAAGGCAGGGTCATGGCTATAAATTCACCTCAAATCAAAAATCCAAAAAGGGGTCCAGAATGATGTCATAAAGCTTTGGGGGCGGAAAGAGTTTACAGAAGGTGAACTTCCAAGGATGGAAAATCACCTCCAAATGCTTACAGATGCTACAGAAAGGCAGACCATTCCAAATAGGTGAAGAGGAATACTACGAAGAGAACATGATCAGTCCTAAACCCATGAACGAACGGAAAATGTTACCGTCCATGATGTTATTACTAATCACCTTCACGAATAATCCAAACAGGCCCACGTCTTCCCAAGTTCAGGCAAAAGGTTGGTCCAAAAGTACAATTCAGGGCCGACCCAGTGGTGGAGCAGGGAAGTGCCCACATTCCGCTTGGGCGGCCCGGGCCTCACTGTTTCACATTACGAGTGCATATCACATTAGTAGTGTTAGGAAATATAGATTTCATGGTATGGTGCGGGCAGAGATCATAAATAAGCAGCAATTGTGAGGATACGTTATCAATACGCACAAGAAAAGGAAGCATAAGAATATTGCAATCTATGGAAGTATCTGGTACACTTCCCAAAGGCAGAAGGAAGGAAAACTTGTGACCTGCCAAGGTGGAATTGGCAGAGTGCCACGAGATGACACCATCATTGTGCGTCAGAACATTCCCTGGGCAACTTCAACTTGTGAGGGAGTCCAGGACTTTTTCTGGGTAAGGTCCACCCATTTTGCCATCTACCCAAGATATAAGAGATAAAACCCAGGATAATCTTACAGGAGTGAAACCAGTGTCTAGAGAGAATGTAGGAGCCCTTTCGAAGTTCAAGGAGAAAGATAGAAACTGACAACAATTGCAGAAAAAGGAAAACTATCCTACCTAGACAGGGTGAGGAGTCAGACTGGTCTGAGATGGCTGTGAAACTCTGTGTGCACGGAGGTTGTCAGGACAACTTCGAATTTTGAGGTCGCTTGTGACATCACGGTGAACATGTCCCCCAGGGTGGCCGCATGGTTACAGTCTGACGATTGGCCTAGGCTAGGCTATTAAAGGGACAGATACCCAGAAACAGGTTTGGCAAACAGAAAGCAGGCACAGAAACTAGAAGAGATAAAACAGAGTCTGATGCAAGGGATAAGAAAGGAACCCTAGGCCACAAGTGAGAATAGAGGGACAAGCACGGAGAGGAGAACATTGTCATCTATTCAAGTCTATGGGGAGGTCATGCTGATTCAAGCTTGCAACTTCATTGGAAACAAGTGGCCGGACTTGGGGTTCATCACACCTACAGTGCCCTTGTGCCTTAAGCATAATGCAAAGTCAAGAAAGATGTCTTGAGGACATTGAAGAGAAGAATCGATGCCTCCTTTCCAAGGCCCATAGCATTCTTTGAAGATCAGTCTCTTTTGCCGAAGCTCTGGTGTCACCTGGGCCCACTGGGCACATGGTAATGTGTCCCAAGAGATGTCTAGGAAGCCTTGAAGGAATGGAGCCCTGTCACGCTTGGGGTATGTCTCTTTGTTTGGAAGTGCTCTACAAGGGTGCTGAAAAGCACCCTCTTCCACAGGGCTTCGTTCCTTCGTGAAGGCTGCCCTCCCAGGCTAGTGTGCTCTGTTTGCCTCCATCGAAATTCTCTCCCCCTACCTCTTGCCGTAGAAGGATTATTGATTATGTGTTTTGACACCATATGTAAGGAAGTTGCACGAAAATTAGAACTTTACAGTTGTGTTTCAAGAAAAATACACAGGCCAGGGTAGAGGATGTAGGGCAAACAAATGGCCCACCCTATAAAAATTAAGTAAGCCCATATCTGGACGGAATCTAGGGGAACGTTCAAGGATCAGGGGTCAAGTTCGAAACTTCCCAAATCCGGAAAAGAGACAGAAAAATCTCTTTCCTGGAGAGTGGAATTCATCCGATTTGTCTAAGTTGTCTTGGAAACATTGTGTCCGTGAAGGGGGTTGCCAGGACCACCTCGAATTTGGAGTTTCTGATCTCAGGATGTCAAACCAACCCACATGACCACGTGTTCTCAGTGCTTAGTTTGACCCAGGCTAGGATAGCCAAGAGTCCTACAAGTGACCGGTGCAAATTCAAGGACAACAACCAAGAGTCACGAAAGCACTCACACCTCACCCTAGAGAACATACAGCGATTAAAGAAATACAAACTAATCACTTGGAATGAAGGAGAACGGACTGATAAGCATGTCTAAGGGAGATAGCTGAGAAAGACCATGACGAGTATACTATGGAAAAGAAAAAGAGGACCCAGAAAATGGAAGGTGAACAGAAATCACACCTGAATTATCCACAATGAAAGATGATGTCCGTCTTTAGACAGACTCTGCTGGAACGTTTGAAAGTCAGAGAAATTCACAAGCCAAAAAACGGCAGCGAAGGTCAAGCATGGGCTAACTGGGAAGGGTGAGTTATGAGACTGCTCCAAGCAGGCTCTGAAACCTGTATCCATGAAGCATGCTGGACCTCAGAGACACACTTATGACAAATCCTCTGACATCACAATGGACCCGAAAAACAACCTAGCCTCATCTACACAGTGCTAGAGTTGGGCTCACTAGTATATTTAACTCCCATTGCACTCAACTGCACGTTGCCACTGAACATGTAAGTGGCCGGCCGGTGGTGCAGTGGTGAGGTCCGCACCTCCTGGGTCTGTGGCCCAGTATGGGCTGGGTGGAATCCTCGGTTTGGGCCTCCTCACCACTGCTTCAGTTGTTCTGGTGCAGGCGTCCGAGGTAGAGTAGAGGCAGATGGGATGGGACGTTGGACAGGGCCAGACTTCCACAGCAAATACAGGAGCATTGCCAGCAGATGTGAGCACAGCAATGCACTTGTGCCAAAACAAAACCAATTAAAAGTTGCAAAGAATAGAAAAACTGAAGCTAAGAAAAAAAAAAAACAAAAAAACAGGAGCTTGCCATTACGAAGAATAGGATCTCTGTGAATAACCTTAGCAAAACAGGTGAATTCTATGTTAAGTCAAAAACTAGCAAACCTTTGGGGAAAGAAACTCAAGAAGACACAAGAAAAAAAAAGATATCGAGGGATCTAGGAATGGAAGGATTAACACACTTGAAAGGTTCATACCGCAGTAAGGAATCTCTGGATTCCATGCAATCCCAGTCAAAGTTGCAGCAGTATTTGCCACAGAGAAGAAGAGAGAATCCTAAAGTTTCTAGCCAGCAACACGAGACCCTGACTAGGCAAAGGAATCCTCAGGAAAACGAACAAAGCAGCACGTGTCACAATTTCTGATTTCAACATAGAGGACGAAGCGCTAGGTACCGAAACGGCACAGTCTGGGCCCCAAAACAGGCATGAAGACCCATGCAAAACAATTGAGAGCCCAGAGCCCAACTCAAACTTACATGGACAGCCCATTTTGGACCAGGGAGCCAAGTGGAGACAGCGGAGAAAGGAGAGTCTCTACAATAAACGGTGCTGGGAAGCCTGCACAGCCACATGGAACACAACGAGAGTACACCATGCTGTTACACCTGGCACACACACCACCTGAAATGGATTAAAGCCTTGAATGGCAGACTTGAAACCGAGAACCTTGTAGGAGAAGACCTAGGCAGAGTGCTCTTTGCCATCTGTCTGAGCCGCCTATTGGGAAGAAGCATGTCTGACTGGGCAAGGGCAACAAAGGAAACAAGAAACAAACGGGACCACATCAAATGCACACACTTCTGCCAGTCAAGGAAACCATCAACTGAATACTAAGACACCACAACAATTGGGAGAGGATGTTTGCAAACCACACATCGGACAAGGGGTGAAAAGCCCAAAGATACAATCAACTCGCACGTCTCCACAAGAAAAAAAACAAGCCAATGAAAACCTGGTCAAAAGATGGAAGCAGAGATTTCTCCGAAGAAGACAGAAAGAGGGCCAGTAGGTGCATGAAAACTTGTTCACCATCATTAAGTCTCAGGAAAATGCAAATCCAAACTGCAAGCACATGGCAGCTCACTGTGGTCAGCATGGCTAGAAGGAAGCAGACAGGAAATAACAAGTGTCAGAGAGGAGGTGGAGAGAAGGGAAGCCTCCTGCACTGCTGGTGGGAGTGTAACCCGGTGCAGCCACGATGCCAAAGGTGTGCAACTGCCTCAGAAATTTAAGCATCCATGTCCCGTATGACCCAGCTATTAATCTGCCGCTTGTTTATCCAAAAAAGTCAGAAAGACTACCGCATAAAGACATGTGCATGGCTGTGTTCACCACAGTCTTACTCCTGATATCCAAGGCTTGGAAAGCACCCTGGTGTCCAGCAAGGGATGATTGGAGAAGGAAGATGGGCTATAGCCACACAATGGTATACCACTCAGCCGGAACAAATGATGCAATCCAGCCATTTGTGACCACCAGAATGGCTGTGAGGGTTTTAGGGGAAGTGTAACAAGCCCCAGTGAGAAATTCAAATACCATAGAATCTCACTTACAAGGAGAAGAAAAAGCAAGCACTAACCAACAGGTGGCACTGAACATTTGTATGCGGGCTCCCAGAGGCAAAGAGGGGCGGTGACGGAGGGTGAAAGAGAAGATTAGGCACAAGTGTGTGGTGAGGGCCTGTGATTAGTCTTACACTGGTGAAGATGATGTAAGCTACACAGAAGTCTAAAGCAATGAGGATGTGAATCTGGAAGTTATAGTACGTTCTAAGGCAGGGTCATGGCTATAAATTCACCTCAAATCAAAAATCCAAAAAGGGGTCCAGAATGATGTCATAAAGCTTTGGGGGCGGAAAGAGTTTACAGAAGGTGAACTTCCAAGGATGGAAAATCACCTCCAAATGCTTACAGATGCTACAGAAAGGCAGACCATTCCAAATAGGTGAAGAGGAATACTACGAAGAGAACATGATCAGTCCTAAACCCATGAACGAACGGAAAATGTTACCGTCCATGATGTTATTACTAATCACCTTCACGAATAATCCAAACAGGCCCACGTCTTCCCAAGTTCAGGCAAAAGGTTGGTCCAAAAGTACAATTCAGGGCCGACCCAGTGGTGGAGCAGGGAAGTGCCCACATTCCGCTTGGGCGGCCCGGGCCTCACTGTTTCACATTACGAGTGCATATCACATTAGTAGTGTTAGGAAATATAGATTTCATGGTATGGTGCGGGCAGAGATCATAAATAAGCAGCAATTGTGAGGATACGTTATCAATACGCACAAGAAAAGGAAGCATAAGAATATTGCAATCTATGGAAGTATCTGGTACACTTCCCAAAGGCAGAAGGAAGGAAAACTTGTGACCTGCCAAGGTGGAATTGGCAGAGTGCCACGAGATGACACCATCATTGTGCGTCAGAACATTCCCTGGGCAACTTCAACTTGTGAGGGAGTCCAGGACTTTTTCTGGGTAAGGTCCACCCATTTTGCCATCTACCCAAGATATAAGAGATAAAACCCAGGATAATCTTACAGGAGTGAAACCAGTGTCTAGAGAGAATGTAGGAGCCCTTTCGAAGTTCAAGGAGAAAGATAGAAACTGACAACAATTGCAGAAAAAGGAAAACTATCCTACCTAGACAGGGTGAGGAGTCAGACTGGTCTGAGATGGCTGTGAAACTCTGTGTGCACGGAGGTTGTCAGGACAACTTCGAATTTTGAGGTCGCTTGTGACATCACGGTGAACATGTCCCCCAGGGTGGCCGCATGGTTACAGTCTGACGATTGGCCTAGGCTAGGCTATTAAAGGGACAGATACCCAGAAACAGGTTTGGCAAACAGAAAGCAGGCACAGAAACTAGAAGAGATAAAACAGAGTCTGATGCAAGGGATAAGAAAGGAACCCTAGGCCACAAGTGAGAATAGAGGGACAAGCACGGAGAGGAGAACATTGTCATCTATTCAAGTCTATGGGGAGGTCATGCTGATTCAAGCTTGCAACTTCATTGGAAACAAGTGGCCGGACTTGGGGTTCATCACACCTACAGTGCCCTTGTGCCTTAAGCATAATGCAAAGTCAAGAAAGATGTCTTGAGGACATTGAAGAGAAGAATCGATGCCTCCTTTCCAAGGCCCATAGCATTCTTTGAAGATCAGTCTCTTTTGCCGAAGCTCTGGTGTCACCTGGGCCCACTGGGCACATGGTAATGTGTCCCAAGAGATGTCTAGGAAGCCTTGAAGGAATGGAGCCCTGTCACGCTTGGGGTATGTCTCTTTGTTTGGAAGTGCTCTACAAGGGTGCTGAAAAGCACCCTCTTCCACAGGGCTTCGTTCCTTCGTGAAGGCTGCCCTCCCAGGCTAGTGTGCTCTGTTTGCCTCCATCGAAATTCTCTCCCCCTACCTCTTGCCGTAGAAGGATTATTGATTATGTGTTTTGACACCATATGTAAGGAAGTTGCACGAAAATTAGAACTTTACAGTTGTGTTTCAAGAAAAATACACAGGCCAGGGTAGAGGATGTAGGGCAAACAAATGGCCCACCCTATAAAAATTAAGTAAGCCCATATCTGGACGGAATCTAGGGGAACGTTCAAGGATCAGGGGTCAAGTTCGAAACTTCCCAAATCCGGAAAAGAGACAGAAAAATCTCTTTCCTGGAGAGTGGAATTCATCCGATTTGTCTAAGTTGTCTTGGAAACATTGTGTCCGTGAAGGGGGTTGCCAGGACCACCTCGAATTTGGAGTTTCTGATCTCAGGATGTCAAACCAACCCACATGACCACGTGTTCTCAGTGCTTAGTTTGACCCAGGCTAGGATAGCCAAGAGTCCTACAAGTGACCGGTGCAAATTCAAGGACAACAACCAAGAGTCACGAAAGCACTCACACCTCACCCTAGAGAACATACAGCGATTAAAGAAATACAAACTAATCACTTGGAATGAAGGAGAACGGACTGATAAGCATGTCTAAGGGAGATAGCTGAGAAAGACCATGACGAGTATACTATGGAAAAGAAAAAGAGGACCCAGAAAATGGAAGGTGAACAGAAATCACACCTGAATTATCCACAATGAAAGATGATGTCCGTCTTTAGACAGACTCTGCTGGAACGTTTGAAAGTCAGAGAAATTCACAAGCCAAAAAACGGCAGCGAAGGTCAAGCATGGGCTAACTGGGAAGGGTGAGTTATGAGACTGCTCCAAGCAGGCTCTGAAACCTGTATCCATGAAGCATGCTGGACCTCAGAGACACACTTATGACAAATCCTCTGACATCACAATGGACCCGAAAAACAACCTAGCCTCATCTACACAGTGCTAGAGTTGGGCTCACTAGTATATTTAACTCCCATTGCACTCAACTGCACGTTGCCACTGAACATGTAAGTGGCCGGCCGGTGGTGCAGTGGTGAGGTCCGCACCTCCTGGGTCTGTGGCCCAGTATGGGCTGGGTGGAATCCTCGGTTTGGGCCTCCTCACCACTGCTTCAGTTGTTCTGGTGCAGGCGTCCGAGGTAGAGTAGAGGCAGATGGGATGGGACGTTGGACAGGGCCAGACTTCCACAGCAAATACAGGAGCATTGCCAGCAGATGTGAGCACAGCAATGCACTTGTGCCAAAACAAAACCAATTAAAAGTTGCAAAGAATAGAAAAACTGAAGCTAAGAAAAAAAAAAAACAAAAAAACAGGAGCTTGCCATTACGAAGAATAGGATCTCTGTGAATAACCTTAGCAAAACAGGTGAATTCTATGTTAAGTCAAAAACTAGCAAACCTTTGGGGAAAGAAACTCAAGAAGACACAAGAAAAAAAAAGATATCGAGGGATCTAGGAATGGAAGGATTAACACACTTGAAAGGTTCATACCGCAGTAAGGAATCTCTGGATTCCATGCAATCCCAGTCAAAGTTGCAGCAGTATTTGCCACAGAGAAGAAGAGAGAATCCTAAAGTTTCTAGCCAGCAACACGAGACCCTGACTAGGCAAAGGAATCCTCAGGAAAACGAACAAAGCAGCACGTGTCACAATTTCTGATTTCAACATAGAGGACGAAGCGCTAGGTACCGAAACGGCACAGTCTGGGCCCCAAAACAGGCATGAAGACCCATGCAAAACAATTGAGAGCCCAGAGCCCAACTCAAACTTACATGGACAGCCCATTTTGGACCAGGGAGCCAAGTGGAGACAGCGGAGAAAGGAGAGTCTCTACAATAAACGGTGCTGGGAAGCCTGCACAGCCACATGGAACACAACGAGAGTACACCATGCTGTTACACCTGGCACACACACCACCTGAAATGGATTAAAGCCTTGAATGGCAGACTTGAAACCGAGAACCTTGTAGGAGAAGACCTAGGCAGAGTGCTCTTTGCCATCTGTCTGAGCCGCCTATTGGGAAGAAGCATGTCTGACTGGGCAAGGGCAACAAAGGAAACAAGAAACAAACGGGACCACATCAAATGCACACACTTCTGCCAGTCAAGGAAACCATCAACTGAATACTAAGACACCACAACAATTGGGAGAGGATGTTTGCAAACCACACATCGGACAAGGGGTGAAAAGCCCAAAGATACAATCAACTCGCACGTCTCCACAAGAAAAAAAACAAGCCAATGAAAACCTGGTCAAAAGATGGAAGCAGAGATTTCTCCGAAGAAGACAGAAAGAGGGCCAGTAGGTGCATGAAAACTTGTTCACCATCATTAAGTCTCAGGAAAATGCAAATCCAAACTGCAAGCACATGGCAGCTCACTGTGGTCAGCATGGCTAGAAGGAAGCAGACAGGAAATAACAAGTGTCAGAGAGGAGGTGGAGAGAAGGGAAGCCTCCTGCACTGCTGGTGGGAGTGTAACCCGGTGCAGCCACGATGCCAAAGGTGTGCAACTGCCTCAGAAATTTAAGCATCCATGTCCCGTATGACCCAGCTATTAATCTGCCGCTTGTTTATCCAAAAAAGTCAGAAAGACTACCGCATAAAGACATGTGCATGGCTGTGTTCACCACAGTCTTACTCCTGATATCCAAGGCTTGGAAAGCACCCTGGTGTCCAGCAAGGGATGATTGGAGAAGGAAGATGGGCTATAGCCACACAATGGTATACCACTCAGCCGGAACAAATGATGCAATCCAGCCATTTGTGACCACCAGAATGGCTGTGAGGGTTTTAGGGGAAGTGTAACAAGCCCCAGTGAGAAATTCAAATACCATAGAATCTCACTTACAAGGAGAAGAAAAAGCAAGCACTAACCAACAGGTGGCACTGAACATTTGTATGCGGGCTCCCAGAGGCAAAGAGGGGCGGTGACGGAGGGTGAAAGAGAAGATTAGGCACAAGTGTGTGGTGAGGGCCTGTGATTAGTCTTACACTGGTGAAGATGATGTAAGCTACACAGAAGTCTAAAGCAATGAGGATGTGAATCTGGAAGTTATAGTACGTTCTAAGGCAGGGTCATGGCTATAAATTCACCTCAAATCAAAAATCCAAAAAGGGGTCCAGAATGATGTCATAAAGCTTTGGGGGCGGAAAGAGTTTACAGAAGGTGAACTTCCAAGGATGGAAAATCACCTCCAAATGCTTACAGATGCTACAGAAAGGCAGACCATTCCAAATAGGTGAAGAGGAATACTACGAAGAGAACATGATCAGTCCTAAACCCATGAACGAACGGAAAATGTTACCGTCCATGATGTTATTACTAATCACCTTCACGAATAATCCAAACAGGCCCACGTCTTCCCAAGTTCAGGCAAAAGGTTGGTCCAAAAGTACAATTCAGGGCCGACCCAGTGGTGGAGCAGGGAAGTGCCCACATTCCGCTTGGGCGGCCCGGGCCTCACTGTTTCACATTACGAGTGCATATCACATTAGTAGTGTTAGGAAATATAGATTTCATGGTATGGTGCGGGCAGAGATCATAAATAAGCAGCAATTGTGAGGATACGTTATCAATACGCACAAGAAAAGGAAGCATAAGAATATTGCAATCTATGGAAGTATCTGGTACACTTCCCAAAGGCAGAAGGAAGGAAAACTTGTGACCTGCCAAGGTGGAATTGGCAGAGTGCCACGAGATGACACCATCATTGTGCGTCAGAACATTCCCTGGGCAACTTCAACTTGTGAGGGAGTCCAGGACTTTTTCTGGGTAAGGTCCACCCATTTTGCCATCTACCCAAGATATAAGAGATAAAACCCAGGATAATCTTACAGGAGTGAAACCAGTGTCTAGAGAGAATGTAGGAGCCCTTTCGAAGTTCAAGGAGAAAGATAGAAACTGACAACAATTGCAGAAAAAGGAAAACTATCCTACCTAGACAGGGTGAGGAGTCAGACTGGTCTGAGATGGCTGTGAAACTCTGTGTGCACGGAGGTTGTCAGGACAACTTCGAATTTTGAGGTCGCTTGTGACATCACGGTGAACATGTCCCCCAGGGTGGCCGCATGGTTACAGTCTGACGATTGGCCTAGGCTAGGCTATTAAAGGGACAGATACCCAGAAACAGGTTTGGCAAACAGAAAGCAGGCACAGAAACTAGAAGAGATAAAACAGAGTCTGATGCAAGGGATAAGAAAGGAACCCTAGGCCACAAGTGAGAATAGAGGGACAAGCACGGAGAGGAGAACATTGTCATCTATTCAAGTCTATGGGGAGGTCATGCTGATTCAAGCTTGCAACTTCATTGGAAACAAGTGGCCGGACTTGGGGTTCATCACACCTACAGTGCCCTTGTGCCTTAAGCATAATGCAAAGTCAAGAAAGATGTCTTGAGGACATTGAAGAGAAGAATCGATGCCTCCTTTCCAAGGCCCATAGCATTCTTTGAAGATCAGTCTCTTTTGCCGAAGCTCTGGTGTCACCTGGGCCCACTGGGCACATGGTAATGTGTCCCAAGAGATGTCTAGGAAGCCTTGAAGGAATGGAGCCCTGTCACGCTTGGGGTATGTCTCTTTGTTTGGAAGTGCTCTACAAGGGTGCTGAAAAGCACCCTCTTCCACAGGGCTTCGTTCCTTCGTGAAGGCTGCCCTCCCAGGCTAGTGTGCTCTGTTTGCCTCCATCGAAATTCTCTCCCCCTACCTCTTGCCGTAGAAGGATTATTGATTATGTGTTTTGACACCATATGTAAGGAAGTTGCACGAAAATTAGAACTTTACAGTTGTGTTTCAAGAAAAATACACAGGCCAGGGTAGAGGATGTAGGGCAAACAAATGGCCCACCCTATAAAAATTAAGTAAGCCCGTATCTGGACGGAATCTAGGGGAACGTTCAAGGATCAGGGGTCAAGTTCGAAACTTCCCAAATCCGGAAAAGAGACAGAAAAATCTCTTTCCTGGAGAGTGGAATTCATCCGATTTGTCTAAGTTGTCTTGGAAACATTGTGTCCGTGAAGGGGGTTGCCAGGACCACCTCGAATTTGGAGTTTCTGATCTCAGGATGTCAAACCAACCCACATGACCACGTGTTCTCAGTGCTTAGTTTGACCCAGGCTAGGATAGCCAAGAGTCCTACAAGTGACCGGTGCAAATTCAAGGACAACAACCAAGAGTCACGAAAGCACTCACACCTCACCCTAGAGAACATACAGCGATTAAAGAAATACAAACTAATCACTTGGAATGAAGGAGAACGGACTGATAAGCATGTCTAAGGGAGATAGCTGAGAAAGACCATGACGAGTATACTATGGAAAAGAAAAAGAGGACCCAGAAAATGGAAGGTGAACAGAAATCACACCTGAATTATCCACAATGAAAGATGATGTCCGTCTTTAGACAGACTCTGCTGGAACGTTTGAAAGTCAGAGAAATTCACAAGCCAAAAAACGGCAGCGAAGGTCAAGCATGGGCTAACTGGGAAGGGTGAGTTATGAGACTGCTCCAAGCAGGCTCTGAAACCTGTATCCATGAAGCATGCTGGACCTCAGAGACACACTTATGACAAATCCTCTGACATCACAATGGACCCGAAAAACAACCTAGCCTCATCTACACAGTGCTAGAGTTGGGCTCACTAGTATATTTAACTCCCATTGCACTCAACTGCACGTTGCCACTGAACATGTAAGTGGCCGGCCGGTGGTGCAGTGGTGAGGTCCGCACCTCCTGGGTCTGTGGCCCAGTATGGGCTGGGTGGAATCCTCGGTTTGGGCCTCCTCACCACTGCTTCAGTTGTTCTGGTGCAGGCGTCCGAGGTAGAGTAGAGGCAGATGGGATGGGACGTTGGACAGGGCCAGACTTCCACAGCAAATACAGGAGCATTGCCAGCAGATGTGAGCACAGCAATGCACTTGTGCCAAAACAAAACCAATTAAAAGTTGCAAAGAATAGAAAAACTGAAGCTAAGAAAAAAAAAAAACAAAAAAACAGGAGCTTGCCATTACGAAGAATAGGATCTCTGTGAATAACCTTAGCAAAACAGGTGAATTCTATGTTAAGTCAAAAACTAGCAAACCTTTGGGGAAAGAAACTCAAGAAGACACAAGAAAAAAAAAGATATCGAGGGATCTAGGAATGGAAGGATTAACACACTTGAAAGGTTCATACCGCAGTAAGGAATCTCTGGATTCCATGCAATCCCAGTCAAAGTTGCAGCAGTATTTGCCACAGAGAAGAAGAGAGAATCCTAAAGTTTCTAGCCAGCAACACGAGACCCTGACTAGGCAAAGGAATCCTCAGGAAAACGAACAAAGCAGCACGTGTCACAATTTCTGATTTCAACATAGAGGACGAAGCGCTAGGTACCGAAACGGCACAGTCTGGGCCCCAAAACAGGCATGAAGACCCATGCAAAACAATTGAGAGCCCAGAGCCCAACTCAAACTTACATGGACAGCCCATTTTGGACCAGGGAGCCAAGTGGAGACAGCGGAGAAAGGAGAGTCTCTACAATAAACGGTGCTGGGAAGCCTGCACAGCCACATGGAACACAACGAGAGTACACCATGCTGTTACACCTGGCACACACACCACCTGAAATGGATTAAAGCCTTGAATGGCAGACTTGAAACCGAGAACCTTGTAGGAGAAGACCTAGGCAGAGTGCTCTTTGCCATCTGTCTGAGCCGCCTATTGGGAAGAAGCATGTCTGACTGGGCAAGGGCAACAAAGGAAACAAGAAACAAACGGGACCACATCAAATGCACACACTTCTGCCAGTCAAGGAAACCATCAACTGAATACTAAGACACCACAACAATTGGGAGAGGATGTTTGCAAACCACACATCGGACAAGGGGTGAAAAGCCCAAAGATACAATCAACTCGCACGTCTCCACAAGAAAAAAAACAAGCCAATGAAAACCTGGTCAAAAGATGGAAGCAGAGATTTCTCCGAAGAAGACAGAAAGAGGGCCAGTAGGTGCATGAAAACTTGTTCACCATCATTAAGTCTCAGGAAAATGCAAATCCAAACTGCAAGCACATGGCAGCTCACTGTGGTCAGCATGGCTAGAAGGAAGCAGACAGGAAATAACAAGTGTCAGAGAGGAGGTGGAGAGAAGGGAAGCCTCCTGCACTGCTGGTGGGAGTGTAACCCGGTGCAGCCACGATGCCAAAGGTGTGCAACTGCCTCAGAAATTTAAGCATCCATGTCCCGTATGACCCAGCTATTAATCTGCCGCTTGTTTATCCAAAAAAGTCAGAAAGACTACCGCATAAAGACATGTGCATGGCTGTGTTCACCACAGTCTTACTCCTGATATCCAAGGCTTGGAAAGCACCCTGGTGTCCAGCAAGGGATGATTGGAGAAGGAAGATGGGCTATAGCCACACAATGGTATACCACTCAGCCGGAACAAATGATGCAATCCAGCCATTTGTGACCACCAGAATGGCTGTGAGGGTTTTAGGGGAAGTGTAACAAGCCCCAGTGAGAAATTCAAATACCATAGAATCTCACTTACAAGGAGAAGAAAAAGCAAGCACTAACCAACAGGTGGCACTGAACATTTGTATGCGGGCTCCCAGAGGCAAAGAGGGGCGGTGACGGAGGGTGAAAGAGAAGATTAGGCACAAGTGTGTGGTGAGGGCCTGTGATTAGTCTTACACTGGTGAAGATGATGTAAGCTACACAGAAGTCTAAAGCAATGAGGATGTGAATCTGGAAGTTATAGTACGTTCTAAGGCAGGGTCATGGCTATAAATTCACCTCAAATCAAAAATCCAAAAAGGGGTCCAGAATGATGTCATAAAGCTTTGGGGGCGGAAAGAGTTTACAGAAGGTGAACTTCCAAGGATGGAAAATCACCTCCAAATGCTTACAGATGCTACAGAAAGGCAGACCATTCCAAATAGGTGAAGAGGAATACTACGAAGAGAACATGATCAGTCCTAAACCCATGAACGAACGGAAAATGTTACCGTCCATGATGTTATTACTAATCACCTTCACGAATAATCCAAACAGGCCCACGTCTTCCCAAGTTCAGGCAAAAGGTTGGTCCAAAAGTACAATTCAGGGCCGACCCAGTGGTGGAGCAGGGAAGTGCCCACATTCCGCTTGGGCGGCCCGGGCCTCACTGTTTCACATTACGAGTGCATATCACATTAGTAGTGTTAGGAAATATAGATTTCATGGTATGGTGCGGGCAGAGATCATAAATAAGCAGCAATTGTGAGGATACGTTATCAATACGCACAAGAAAAGGAAGCATAAGAATATTGCAATCTATGGAAGTATCTGGTACACTTCCCAAAGGCAGAAGGAAGGAAAACTTGTGACCTGCCAAGGTGGAATTGGCAGAGTGCCACGAGATGACACCATCATTGTGCGTCAGAACATTCCCTGGGCAACTTCAACTTGTGAGGGAGTCCAGGACTTTTTCTGGGTAAGGTCCACCCATTTTGCCATCTACCCAAGATATAAGAGATAAAACCCAGGATAATCTTACAGGAGTGAAACCAGTGTCTAGAGAGAATGTAGGAGCCCTTTCGAAGTTCAAGGAGAAAGATAGAAACTGACAACAATTGCAGAAAAAGGAAAACTATCCTACCTAGACAGGGTGAGGAGTCAGACTGGTCTGAGATGGCTGTGAAACTCTGTGTGCACGGAGGTTGTCAGGACAACTTCGAATTTTGAGGTCGCTTGTGACATCACGGTGAACATGTCCCCCAGGGTGGCCGCATGGTTACAGTCTGACGATTGGCCTAGGCTAGGCTATTAAAGGGACAGATACCCAGAAACAGGTTTGGCAAACAGAAAGCAGGCACAGAAACTAGAAGAGATAAAACAGAGTCTGATGCAAGGGATAAGAAAGGAACCCTAGGCCACAAGTGAGAATAGAGGGACAAGCACGGAGAGGAGAACATTGTCATCTATTCAAGTCTATGGGGAGGTCATGCTGATTCAAGCTTGCAACTTCATTGGAAACAAGTGGCCGGACTTGGGGTTCATCACACCTACAGTGCCCTTGTGCCTTAAGCATAATGCAAAGTCAAGAAAGATGTCTTGAGGACATTGAAGAGAAGAATCGATGCCTCCTTTCCAAGGCCCATAGCATTCTTTGAAGATCAGTCTCTTTTGCCGAAGCTCTGGTGTCACCTGGGCCCACTGGGCACATGGTAATGTGTCCCAAGAGATGTCTAGGAAGCCTTGAAGGAATGGAGCCCTGTCACGCTTGGGGTATGTCTCTTTGTTTGGAAGTGCTCTACAAGGGTGCTGAAAAGCACCCTCTTCCACAGGGCTTCGTTCCTTCGTGAAGGCTGCCCTCCCAGGCTAGTGTGCTCTGTTTGCCTCCATCGAAATTCTCTCCCCCTACCTCTTGCCGTAGAAGGATTATTGATTATGTGTTTTGACACCATATGTAAGGAAGTTGCACGAAAATTAGAACTTTACAGTTGTGTTTCAAGAAAAATACACAGGCCAGGGTAGAGGATGTAGGGCAAACAAATGGCCCACCCTATAAAAATTAAGTAAGCCCGTATCTGGACGGAATCTAGGGGAACGTTCAAGGATCAGGGGTCAAGTTCGAAACTTCCCAAATCCGGAAAAGAGACAGAAAAATCTCTTTCCTGGAGAGTGGAATTCATCCGATTTGTCTAAGTTGTCTTGGAAACATTGTGTCCGTGAAGGGGGTTGCCAGGACCACCTCGAATTTGGAGTTTCTGATCTCAGGATGTCAAACCAACCCACATGACCACGTGTTCTCAGTGCTTAGTTTGACCCAGGCTAGGATAGCCAAGAGTCCTACAAGTGACCGGTGCAAATTCAAGGACAACAACCAAGAGTCACGAAAGCACTCACACCTCACCCTAGAGAACATACAGCGATTAAAGAAATACAAACTAATCACTTGGAATGAAGGAGAACGGACTGATAAGCATGTCTAAGGGAGATAGCTGAGAAAGACCATGACGAGTATACTATGGAAAAGAAAAAGAGGACCCAGAAAATGGAAGGTGAACAGAAATCACACCTGAATTATCCACAATGAAAGATGATGTCCGTCTTTAGACAGACTCTGCTGGAACGTTTGAAAGTCAGAGAAATTCACAAGCCAAAAAACGGCAGCGAAGGTCAAGCATGGGCTAACTGGGAAGGGTGAGTTATGAGACTGCTCCAAGCAGGCTCTGAAACCTGTATCCATGAAGCATGCTGGACCTCAGAGACACAATTATGACAAATCCTCTGACATCACAATGGACCCGAAAAACAACCTAGCCTCATCTACACAGTGCTAGAGTTGGGCTCACTAGTATATTTAACTCCCATTGCACTCAACTGCACGTTGCCACTGAACATGTAAGTGGCCGGCCGGTGGTGCAGTGGTGAGGTCCGCACCTCCTGGGTCTGTGGCCCAGTATGGGCTGGGTGGAATCCTCGGTTTGGGCCTCCTCACCACTGCTTCAGTTGTTCTGGTGCAGGCGTCCGAGGTAGAGTAGAGGCAGATGGGATGGGACGTTGGACAGGGCCAGACTTCCACAGCAAATACAGGAGCATTGCCAGCAGATGTGAGCACAGCAATGCACTTGTGCCAAAACAAAACCAATTAAAAGTTGCAAAGAATAGAAAAACTGAAGCTAAGAAAAAAAAAAAACAAAAAAACAGGAGCTTGCCATTACGAAGAATAGGATCTCTGTGAATAACCTTAGCAAAACAGGTGAATTCTATGTTAAGTCAAAAACTAGCAAACCTTTGGGGAAAGAAACTCAAGAAGACACAAGAAAAAAAAAGATATCGAGGGATCTAGGAATGGAAGGATTAACACACTTGAAAGGTTCATACCGCAGTAAGGAATCTCTGGATTCCATGCAATCCCAGTCAAAGTTGCAGCAGTATTTGCCACAGAGAAGAAGAGAGAATCCTAAAGTTTCTAGCCAGCAACACGAGACCCTGACTAGGCAAAGGAATCCTCAGGAAAACGAACAAAGCAGCACGTGTCACAATTTCTGATTTCAACATAGAGGACGAAGCGCTAGGTACCGAAACGGCACAGTCTGGGCCCCAAAACAGGCATGAAGACCCATGCAAAACAATTGAGAGCCCAGAGCCCAACTCAAACTTACATGGACAGCCCATTTTGGACCAGGGAGCCAAGTGGAGACAGCGGAGAAAGGAGAGTCTCTACAATAAACGGTGCTGGGAAGCCTGCACAGCCACATGGAACACAACGAGAGTACACCATGCTGTTACACCTGGCACACACACCACCTGAAATGGATTAAAGCCTTGAATGGCAGACTTGAAACCGAGAACCTTGTAGGAGAAGACCTAGGCAGAGTGCTCTTTGCCATCTGTCTGAGCCGCCTATTGGGAAGAAGCATGTCTGACTGGGCAAGGGCAACAAAGGAAACAAGAAACAAACGGGACCACATCAAATGCACACACTTCTGCCAGTCAAGGAAACCATCAACTGAATACTAAGACACCACAACAATTGGGAGAGGATGTTTGCAAACCACACATCGGACAAGGGGTGAAAAGCCCAAAGATACAATCAACTCGCACGTCTCCACAAGAAAAAAAACAAGCCAATGAAAACCTGGTCAAAAGATGGAAGCAGAGATTTCTCCGAAGAAGACAGAAAGAGGGCCAGTAGGTGCATGAAAACTTGTTCACCATCATTAAGTCTCAGGAAAATGCAAATCCAAACTGCAAGCACATGGCAGCTCACTGTGGTCAGCATGGCTAGAAGGAAGCAGACAGGAAATAACAAGTGTCAGAGAGGAGGTGGAGAGAAGGGAAGCCTCCTGCACTGCTGGTGGGAGTGTAACCCGGTGCAGCCACGATGCCAAAGGTGTGGAACTGCCTCAGAAATTTAAGCATCCATGTCCCGTATGACCCAGCTATTAATCTGCCGCTTGTTTATCCAAAAAAGTCAGAAAGACTACCGCATAAAGACATGTGCATGGCTGTGTTCACCACAGTCTTACTCCTGATATCCAAGGCTTGGAAAGCACCCTGGTGTCCAGCAAGGGATGATTGGAGAAGGAAGATGGGCTATAGCCACACAATGGTATACCACTCAGCCGGAACAAATGATGCAATCCAGCCATTTGTGACCACCAGAATGGCTGTGAGGGTTTTAGGGGAAGTGTAACAAGCCCCAGTGAGAAATTCAAATACCATAGAATCTCACTTACAAGGAGAAGAAAAAGCAAGCACTAACCAACAGGTGGCACTGAACATTTGTATGCGGGCTCCCAGAGGCAAAGAGGGGCGGTGACGGAGGGTGAAAGAGAAGATTAGGCACAAGTGTGTGGTGAGGGCCTGTGATTAGTCTTACACTGGTGAAGATGATGTAAGCTACACAGAAGTCTAAAGCAATGAGGATGTGAATCTGGAAGTTATAGTACGTTCTAAGGCAGGGTCATGGCTATAAATTCACCTCAAATCAAAAATCCAAAAAGGGGTCCAGAATGATGTCATAAAGCTTTGGGGGCGGAAAGAGTTTACAGAAGGTGAACTTCCAAGGATGGAAAATCACCTCCAAATGCTTACAGATGCTACAGAAAGGCAGACCATTCCAAATAGGTGAAGAGGAATACTACGAAGAGAACATGATCAGTCCTAAACCCATGAACGAACGGAAAATGTTACCGTCCATGATGTTATTACTAATCACCTTCACGAATAATCCAAACAGGCCCACGTCTTCCCAAGTTCAGGCAAAAGGTTGGTCCAAAAGTACAATTCAGGGCCGGCCCTGTGGTGGAGCAGGTAAGTGCCCACATTCCGCTTGGGCGGCCCGGGCCTCACTGTTTCACATTACGAGTGCATATCACATTAGTAGTGTTAGGAAATATAGATTTCATGGTATGGTGCGGGCAGAGATCATAAATAAGCAGCAATTGTGAGGATACGTTATCAATACGCACAAGAAAAGGAAGCATAAGAATATTGCAATCTATGGAAGTATCTGGTACACTTCCCAAAGGCAGAAGGAAGGAAAACTTGTGACCTGCCAAGGTGGAATTGGCAGAGTGCCACGAGATGACACCATCATTGTGCGTCAGAACATTCCCTGGGCAACTTCAACTTGTGAGGGAGTCCAGGACTTTTTCTGGGTAAGGTCCACCCATTTTGCCATCTACCCAAGATATAAGAGATAAAACCCAGGATAATCTTACAGGAGTGAAACCAGTGTCTAGAGAGAATGTAGGAGCCCTTTCGAAGTTCAAGGAGAAAGATAGAAACTGACAACAATTGCAGAAAAAGCAAAACTATCCTACCTAGACAGGGTGAGGAGTCAGACTGGTCTGAGATGGCTGTGAAACTCTGTGTGCACGGAGGTTGTCAGGACAACTTCGAATTTTGAGGTCGCTTATGACATCACGGTGAACATGTCCCCCAGGGTGGCCGCATGGTTACAGTCTGAGGATTGGCCTAGGCTAGGCTATTAAAGGGACAGATACCCAGAAACAGGTTTGGCAAACAGAAAGCAGGCACAGAAACTAGAAGAGATAAAACAGAGTCTGATGCAAGGGATAAGAAAGGAACCCTAGGCCACAAGTGAGAATAGAGGGACAAGCACGGAGAGGAGAACATTGTCATCTATTCAAGTCTATGGGGAGGTCATGCTGATTCAAGCTTGCAACTTCATTGGAAACAAGTGGCCGGACTTGGGGTTCATCACACCTACAGTGCCCTTGTGCCTTAAGCATAATGCAAAGTCAAGAAAGATGTCTTGAGGACATTGAAGAGAGGAATCGATGCCTCCTTTCCAAGGCCCATAGCATTCTTTGAAGGTGAGTCTCTTTTTCCGAAGCTCTGGTGTCACGTGGGCCCACTGGGCACATGGTAATGTGTCCCAAGAGATGTCTTGGAAGCCTTGAAGGAATGGAGCCCTGTCACGCTTGGGGTATGTCTCTTTGTTTGGAAGTGCTCTACAAGGGTGCTGAAAAGCACCCTCTTCCACAGGGCTTCGTTCCTTCGTGAAGGCTGCCCTCCCAGGCTAGTGTGCTCTGTTTGCCTCCATCGAAATTCTCTCCCCCTACCTCTTGCCGTAGAAGGATTATTGATTATGTGTTTTGACACCATATGTAAGGAAGTTGCACGAAAATTAGAACTTTACAGTTGTGTTTCAAGAAAAATACACAGGCCAGGGTAGAGGATGTAGGGCAAACAAATGGCCCACCCTATAAAAATTAAGTAAGCCCGTATCTGGACGGAATCTAGGGGAACGTTCAAGGATCAGGGGTCAAGTTCGAAACTTCCCAAATCCGGAAAAGAGACAGAAAAATCTCTTTCCTGGAGAGTGGAATTCATCCGATTTGTCTAAGTTGTCTTGGAAACATTGTGTCCGTGAAGGGGGTTGCCAGGACCACCTCGAATTTGGAGTTTCTGATCTCAGGATGTCAAACCAACCCACATGACCACGTGTTCTCAGTGCTTAGTTTGACCCAGGCTAGGATAGCCAAGAGTCCTACAAGTGACCGGTGCAAATTCAAGGACAACAACCAAGAGTCACGAAAGCACTCACACCTCACCCTAGAGAACATACAGCGGTTAAAGAAATACAAACTAATCACTTGGAATGAAGGAGAACGGACTGATAAGCATGTCTAAGGGAGATAGCTGAGAAAGACCATGACGAGTATACTATGGAAAAGAAAAAGAGGACCCAGAAAATGGAAGGTGAACAGAAATCACACCTGAATTATCCACAATGAAAGATGATGTCCGTCTTTAGACAGACTCTGCTGGAACGTTTGAAAGTCAGAGAAATTCACAAGCCAAAAAACGGCAGCGAAGGTCAAGCATGGGCTAACTGGGAAGGGTGAGTTATGAGACTGCTCCAAGCAGGCTCTGAAACCTGTATCCATGAAGCATGCTGGACCTCAGAGACACAATTATGACAAATCCTCTGACATCACAATGGACCCGAAAAACAACCTAGCCTCATCTACACAGTGCTAGAGTTGGGCTCACTAGTATATTTAACTCCCATTGCACTCAACTGCACGTTGCCACTGAACATGTAAGTGGCCGGCCGGTGGTGCAGTGGTGAGGTCCGCACCTCCTGGGTCTGTGGCCCAGTATGGGCTGGGTGGAATCCTCGGTTTGGGCCTCCTCACCACTGCTTCAGTTGTTCTGGTGCAGGCGTCCGAGGTAGAGTAGAGGCAGATGGGATGGGACGTTGGACAGGGCCAGACTTCCACAGCAAATACAGGAGCATTGCCAGCAGATGTGAGCACAGCAATGCACTTGTGCCAAAACAAAACCAATTAAAAGTTGCAAAGAATAGAAAAACTGAAGCTAAGAAAAAAAAAAAACAAAAAAACAGGAGCTTGCCATTACGAAGAATAGGATCTCTGTGAATAACCTTAGCAAAACAGGTGAATTCTATGTTAAGTCAAAAACTAGCAAACCTTTGGGGAAAGAAACTCAAGAAGACACAAGAAAAAAAAAGATATCGAGGGATCTAGGAATGGAAGGATTAACACACTTGAAAGGTTCATACCGCAGTAAGGAATCTCTGGATTCCATGCAATCCCAGTCAAAGTTGCAGCAGTATTTGCCACAGAGAAGAAGAGAGAATCCTAAAGTTTCTAGCCAGCAACACGAGACCCTGACTAGGCAAAGGAATCCTCAGGAAAATGAACAAAGCAGCACGTGTCACAATTTCTGATTTCAACATAGAGGACGAAGCGCTAGGTACCGAAACGGCACAGTCTGGGCCCCAAAACAGGCATGAAGACCCATGCAAAACAATTGAGAGCCCAGAGCCCAACTCAAACTTACATGGACAGCCCATTTTGGACCAGGGAGCCAAGTGGAGACAGCGGAGAAAGGAGAGTCTCTACAATAAACGGTGCTGGGAAGCCTGCACAGCCACATGGAACACAACGAGAGTACACCATGCTGTTACACCTGGCACACACACCACCTGAAATGGATTAAAGCCTTGAATGGCAGACTTGAAACCGAGAACCTTGTAGGAGAAGACCTAGGCAGAGTGCTCTTTGCCATCTGTCTGAGCCGCCTATTGGGAAGAAGCATGTCTGACTGGGCAAGGGCAACAAAGGAAACAAGAAACAAACGGGACCACATCAAATGCACACACTTCTGCCAGTCAAGGAAACCATCAACTGAATACTAAGACACCACAACAATTGGGAGAGGATGTTTGCAAACCACACATCGGACAAGGGGTGAAAAGCCCAAAGATACAATCAACTCGCACGTCTCCACAAGAAAAAAAACAAGCCAATGAAAACCTGGTCAAAAGATGGAAGCAGAGATTTCTCCGAAGAAGACAGAAAGAGGGCCAGTAGGTGCATGAAAACTTGTTCACCATCATTAAGTCTCAGGAAAATGCAAATCCAAACTGCAAGCACATGGCAGCTCACTGTGGTCAGCATGGCTAGAAGGAAGCAGACAGGAAATAACAAGTGTCAGAGAGGAGGTGGAGAGAAGGGAAGCCTCCTGCACTGCTGGTGGGAGTGTAACCCGGTGCAGCCACGATGCCAAAGGTGTGGAACTGCCTCAGAAATTTAAGCATCCATGTCCCGTATGACCCAGCTATTAATCTGCCGCTTGTTTATCCAAAAAAGTCAGAAAGACTACCGCATAAAGACATGTGCATGGCTGTGTTCACCACAGTCTTACTCCTGATATCCAAGGCTTGGAAAGCACCCTGGTGTCCAGCAAGGGATGATTGGAGAAGGAAGATGGGCTATAGCCACACAATGGTATACCACTCAGCCGGAACAAATGATGCAATCCAGCCATTTGTGACCACCAGAATGGCTGTGAGGGTTTTAGGGGAAGTGTAACAAGCCCCAGTGAGAAATTCAAATACCATAGAATCTCACTTACAAGGAGAAGAAAAAGCAAGCACTAACCAACAGGTGGCACTGAACATTTGTATGCGGGCTCCCAGAGGCAAAGAGGGGCGGTGACGGAGGGTGAAAGAGAAGATTAGGCACAAGTGTGTGGTGAGGGCCTGTGATTAGTCTTACACTGGTGAAGATGATGTAAGCTACACAGAAGTCTAAAGCAATGAGGATGTGAATCTGGAAGTTATAGTACGTTCTAAGGCAGGGTCATGGCTATAAATTCACCTCAAATCAAAAATCCAAAAAGGGGTCCAGAATGATGTCATAAAGCTTTGGGGGCGGAAAGAGTTTACAGAAGGTGAACTTCCAAGGATGGAAAATCACCTCCAAATGCTTACAGATGCTACAGAAAGGCAGACCATTCCAAATAGGTGAAGAGGAATACTACGAAGAGAACATGATCAGTCCTAAACCCATGAACGAACGGAAAATGTTACCGTCCATGATGTTATTACTAATCACCTTCACGAATAATCCAAACAGGCCCACGTCTTCCCAAGTTCAGGCAAAAGGTTGGTCCAAAAGTACAATTCAGGGCCGACCCAGTGGTGGAGCAGGGAAGTGCCCACATTCCGCTTGGGCGGCCCGGGCCTCACTGTTTCACATTACGAGTGCATATCACATTAGTAGTGTTAGGAAATATAGATTTCATGGTATGGTGCGGGCAGAGATCATAAATAAGCAGCAATTGTGAGGATACGTTATCAATACGCACAAGAAAAGGAAGCATAAGAATATTGCAATCTATGGAAGTATCTGGTACACTTCCCAAAGGCAGAAGGAAGGAAAACTTGTGACCTGCCAAGGTGGAATTGGCAGAGTGCCACGAGATGACACCATCATTGTGCGTCAGAACATTCCCTGGGCAACTTCAACTTGTGAGGGAGTCCAGGACTTTTTCTGGGTAAGGTCCACCCATTTTGCCATCTACCCAAGATATAAGAGATAAAACCCAGGATAATCTTACAGGAGTGAAACCAGTGTCTAGAGAGAATGTAGGAGCCCTTTCGAAGTTCAAGGAGAAAGATAGAAACTGACAACAATTGCAGAAAAAGGAAAACTATCCTACCTAGACAGGGTGAGGAGTCAGACTGGTCTGAGATGGCTGTGAAACTCTGTGTGCACGGAGGTTGTCAGGACAACTTCGAATTTTGAGGTCGCTTGTGACATCACGATGAACATGTCCCCCAGGGTGGCCGCATGGTTACAGTCTGACGATTGGCCTAGGCTAGGCTATTAAAGGGACAGATACCCAGAAACAGGTTTGGCAAACAGAAAGCAGGCACAGAAACTAGAAGAGATAAAACAGAGTCTGATGCAAGGGATAAGAAAGGAACCCTAGGCCACAAGTGAGAATAGAGGGACAAGCACGGAGAGGAGAACATTGTCATCTATTCAAGTCTATGGGGAGGTCATGCTGATTCAAGCTTGCAACTTCATTGGAAACAAGTGGCCGGACTTGGGGTTCATCACACCTACAGTGCCCTTGTGCCTTAAGCATAATGCAAAGTCAAGAAAGATGTCTTGAGGACATTGAAGAGAAGAATCGATGCCTCCTTTCCAAGGCCCATAGCATTCTTTGAAGATCAGTCTCTTTTGCCGAAGCTCTGGTGTCACCTGGGCCCACTGGGCACATGGTAATGTGTCCCAAGAGATGTCTAGGAAGCCTTGAAGGAATGGAGCCCTGTCACGCTTGGGGTATGTCTCTTTGTTTGGAAGTGCTCTACAAGGGTGCTGAAAAGCACCCTCTTCCACAGGGCTTCGTTCCTTCGTGAAGGCTGCCCTCCCAGGCTAGTGTGCTCTGTTTGCCTCCATCGAAATTCTCTCCCCCTACCTCTTGCCGTAGAAGGATTATTGATTATGTGTTTTGACACCATATGTAAGGAAGTTGCACGAAAATTAGAACTTTACAGTTGTGTTTCAAGAAAAATACACAGGCCAGGGTAGAGGATGTAGGGCAAACAAATGGCCCACCCTATAAAAATTAAGTAAGCCCGTATCTGGACGGAATCTAGGGGAACGTTCAAGGATCAGGGGTCAAGTTCGAAACTTCCCAAATCCGGAAAAGAGACAGAAAAATCTCTTTCCTGGAGAGTGGAATTCATCCGATTTGTCTAAGTTGTCTTGGAAACATTGTGTCCGTGAAGGGGGTTGCCAGGACCACCTCGAATTTGGAGTTTCTGATCTCAGGATGTCAAACCAACCCACATGACCACGTGTTCTCAGTGCTTAGTTTGACCCAGGCTAGGATAGCCAAGAGTCCTACAAGTGACCGGTGCAAATTCAAGGACAACAACCAAGAGTCACGAAAGCACTCACACCTCACCCTAGAGAACATACAGCGATTAAAGAAATACAAACTAATCACTTGGAATGAAGGAGAACGGACTGATAAGCATGTCTAAGGGAGATAGCTGAGAAAGACCATGACGAGTATACTATGGAAAAGAAAAAGAGGACCCAGAAAATGGAAGGTGAACAGAAATCACACCTGAATTATCCACAATGAAAGATGATGTCCGTCTTTAGACAGACTCTGCTGGAACGTTTGAAAGTCAGAGAAATTCACAAGCCAAAAAACGGCAGCGAAGGTCAAGCATGGGCTAACTGGGAAGGGTGAGTTATGAGACTGCTCCAAGCAGGCTCTGAAACCTGTATCCATGAAGCATGCTGGACCTCAGAGACACAATTATGACAAATCCTCTGACATCACAATGGACCCGAAAAACAACCTAGCCTCATCTACACAGTGCTAGAGTTGGGCTCACTAGTATATTTAACTCCCATTGCACTCAACTGCACGTTGCCACTGAACATGTAAGTGGCCGGCCGGTGGTGCAGTGGTGAGGTCCGCACCTCCTGGGTCTGTGGCCCAGTATGGGCTGGGTGGAATCCTCGGTTTGGGCCTCCTCACCACTGCTTCAGTTGTTCTGGTGCAGGCGTCCGAGGTAGAGTAGAGGCAGATGGGATGGGACGTTGGACAGGGCCAGACTTCCACAGCAAATACAGGAGCATTGCCAGCAGATGTGAGCAAGCAATGCACTTGTGCCAAAACAAAACCAATTAAAAGTTGCAAAGAATAGAAAAACTGAAGCTAAGAAAAAAAAAAAACAAAAAAACAGGAGCTTGCCATTACGAAGAATAGGATCTCTGTGAATAACCTTAGCAAAACAGGTGAATTCTATGTTAATTCAAAAACTAGCAAACCTTTGGGGAAAGAAACTCAAGAAGACACAAGAAAAAAAAAGATATCGAGGGATCTAGGAATGGAAGGATTAACACACTTGAAAGGTTCATACCGCAGTAAGGAATCTCTGGATTCCATGCAATCCCAGTCAAAGTTGCAGCAGTATTTGCCACAGAGAAGAAGAGAGAATCCTAAAGTTTCTAGCCAGCAACACGAGACCCTGACTAGGCAAAGGAATCCTCAGGAAAACGAACAAAGCAGCACGTGTCACAATTTCTGATTTCAACATAGAGGACGAAGCGCTAGGTACCGAAACGGCACAGTCTGGGCCCCAAAACAGGCATGAAGACCCATGCAAAACAATTGAGAGCCCAGAGCCCAACTCAAACTTACATGGACAGCCCATTTTGGACCAGGGAGCCAAGTGGAGACAGCGGAGAAAGGAGAGTCTCTACAATAAACGGTGCTGGGAAGCCTGCACAGCCACATGGAACACAACGAGAGTACACCATGCTGTTACACCTGGCACACACACCACCTGAAATGGATTAAAGCCTTGAATGGCAGACTTGAAACCGAGAACCTTGTAGGAGAAGACCTAGGCAGAGTGCTCTTTGCCATCTGTCTGAGCCGCCTATTGGGAAGAAGCATGTCTGACTGGGCAAGGGCAACAAAGGAAACAAGAAACAAACGGGACCACATCAAATGCACACACTTCTGCCAGTCAAGGAAACCATCAACTGAATACTAAGACACCACAACAATTGGGAGAGGATGTTTGCAAACCACACATCGGACAAGGGGTGAAAAGCCCAAAGATACAATCAACTCGCACGTCTCCACAAGAAAAAAAACAAGCCAATGAAAACCTGGTCAAAAGATGGAAGCAGAGATTTCTCCGAAGAAGACAGAAAGAGGGCCAGTAGGTGCATGAAAACTTGTTCACCATCATTAAGTCTCAGGAAAATGCAAATCCAAACTGCAAGCACATGGCAGCTCACTGTGGTCAGCATGGCTAGAAGGAAGCAGACAGGAAATAACAAGTGTCAGAGAGGAGGTGGAGAGAAGGGAAGCCTCCTGCACTGCTGGTGGGAGTGTAACCCGGTGCAGCCACGATGCCAAAGGTGTGGAACTGCCTCAGAAATTTAAGCATCCATGTCCCGTATGACCCAGCTATTAATCTGCCGCTTGTTTATCCAAAAAAGTCAGAAAGACTACCGCATAAAGACATGTGCATGGCTGTGTTCACCACAGTCTTACTCCTGATATCCAAGGCTTGGAAAGCACCCTGGTGTCCAGCAAGGGATGATTGGAGAAGGAAGATGGGCTATAGCCACACAATGGTATACCACTCAGCCGGAACAAATGATGCAATCCAGCCATTTGTGACCACCAGAATGGCTGTGAGGGTTTTAGGGGAAGTGTAACAAGCCCCAGTGAGAAATTCAAATACCATAGAATCTCACTTACAAGGAGAAGAAAAAGCAAGCACTAACCAACAGGTGGCACTGAACATTTGTATGCGGGCTCCCAGAGGCAAAGAGGGGCGGTGACGGAGGGTGAAAGAGAAGATTAGGCACAAGTGTGTGGTGAGGGCCTGTGATTAGTCTTACACTGGTGAAGATGATGTAAGCTACACAGAAGTCTAAAGCAATGAGGATGTGAATCTGGAAGTTATAGTACGTTCTAAGGCAGGGTCATGGCTATAAATTCACCTCAAATCAAAAATCCAAAAAGGGGTCCAGAATGATGTCATAAAGCTTTGGGGGCGGAAAGAGTTTACAGAAGGTGAACTTCCAAGGATGGAAAATCACCTCCAAATGCTTACAGATGCTACAGAAAGGCAGACCATTCCAAATAGGTGAAGAGGAATACTACGAAGAGAACATGATCAGTCCTAAACCCATGAACGAACGGAAAATGTTACCGTCCATGATGTTATTACTAATCACCTTCACGAATAATCCAAACAGGCCCACGTCTTCCCAAGTTCAGGCAAAAGGTTGGTCCAAAAGTACAATTCAGGGCCGACCCAGTGGTGGAGCAGGGAAGTGCCCACATTCCGCTTGGGCGGCCCGGGCCTCACTGTTTCACATTACGAGTGCATATCACATTAGTAGTGTTAGGAAATATAGATTTCATGGTATGGTGCGGGCAGAGATCATAAATAAGCAGCAATTGTGAGGATACGTTATCAATACGCACAAGAAAAGGAAGCATAAGAATATTGCAATCTATGGAAGTATCTGGTACACTTCCCAAAGGCAGAAGGAAGGAAAACTTGTGACCTGCCAAGGTGGAATTGGCAGAGTGCCACGAGATGACACCATCATTGTGCGTCAGAACATTCCCTGGGCAACTTCAACTTGTGAGGGAGTCCAGGACTTTTTCTGGGTAAGGTCCACCCATTTTGCCATCTACCCAAGATATAAGAGATAAAACCCAGGATAATCTTACAGGAGTGAAACCAGTGTCTAGAGAGAATGTAGGAGCCCTTTCGAAGTTCAAGGAGAAAGATAGAAACTGACAACAATTGCAGAAAAAGGAAAACTATCCTACCTAGACAGGGTGAGGAGTCAGACTGGTCTGAGATGGCTGTGAAACTCTGTGTGCACGGAGGTTGTCAGGACAACTTCGAATTTTGAGGTCGCTTGTGACATCACGGTGAACATGTCCCCCAGGGTGGCCGCATGGTTACAGTCTGACGATTGGCCTAGGCTAGGCTATTAAAGGGACAGATACCCAGAAACAGGTTTGGCAAACAGAAAGCAGGCACAGAAACTAGAAGAGATAAAACAGAGTCTGATGCAAGGGATAAGAAAGGAACCCTAGGCCACAAGTGAGAATAGAGGGACAAGCACGGAGAGGAGAACATTGTCATCTATTCAAGTCTATGGGGAGGTCATGCTGATTCAAGCTTGCAACTTCATTGGAAACAAGTGGCCGGACTTGGGGTTCATCACACCTACAGTGCCCTTGTGCCTTAAGCATAATGCAAAGTCAAGAAAGATGTCTTGAGGACATTGAAGAGAAGAATCGATGCCTCCTTTCCAAGGCCCATAGCATTCTTTGAAGATCAGTCTCTTTTGCCGAAGCTCTGGTGTCACCTGGGCCCACTGGGCACATGGTAATGTGTCCCAAGAGATGTCTAGGAAGCCTTGAAGGAATGGAGCCCTGTCACGCTTGGGGTATGTCTCTTTGTTTGGAAGTGCTCTACAAGGGTGCTGAAAAGCACCCTCTTCCACAGGGCTTCGTTCCTTCGTGAAGGCTGCCCTCCCAGGCTAGTGTGCTCTGTTTGCCTCCATCGAAATTCTCTCCCCCTACCTCTTGCCGTAGAAGGATTATTGATTATGTGTTTTGACACCATATGTAAGGAAGTTGCACGAAAATTAGAACTTTACAGTTGTGTTTCAAGAAAAATACACAGGCCAGGGTAGAGGATGTAGGGCAAACAAATGGCCCACCCTATAAAAATTAAGTAAGCCCGTATCTGGACGGAATCTAGGGGAACGTTCAAGGATCAGGGGTCAAGTTCGAAACTTCCCAAATCCGGAAAAGAGACAGAAAAATCTCTTTCCTGGAGAGTGGAATTCATCCGATTTGTCTAAGTTGTCTTGGAAACATTGTGTCCGTGAAGGGGGTTGCCAGGACCACCTCGAATTTGGAGTTTCTGATCTCAGGATGTCAAACCAACCCACATGACCACGTGTTCTCAGTGCTTAGTTTGACCCAGGCTAGGATAGCCAAGAGTCCTACAAGTGACCGGTGCAAATTCAAGGACAACAACCAAGAGTCACGAAAGCACTCACACCTCACCCTAGAGAACATACAGCGATTAAAGAAATACAAACTAATCACTTGGAATGAAGGAGAACGGACTGATAAGCATGTCTAAGGGAGATAGCTGAGAAAGACCATGACGAGTATACTATGGAAAAGAAAAAGAGGACCCAGAAAATGGAAGGTGAACAGAAATCACACCTGAATTATCCACAATGAAAGATGATGTCCGTCTTTAGACAGACTCTGCTGGAACGTTTGAAAGTCAGAGAAATTCACAAGCCAAAAAACGGCAGCGAAGGTCAAGCATGGGCTAACTGGGAAGGGTGAGTTATGAGACTGCTCCAAGCAGGCTCTGAAACCTGTATCCATGAAGCATGCTGGACCTCAGAGACACAATTATGACAAATCCTCTGACATCACAATGGACCCGAAAAACAACCTAGCCTCATCTACACAGTGCTAGAGTTGGGCTCACTAGTATATTTAACTCCCATTGCACTCAACTGCACGTTGCCACTGAACATGTAAGTGGCCGGCCGGTGGTGCAGTGGTGAGGTCCGCACCTCCTGGGTCTGTGGCCCAGTATGGGCTGGGTGGAATCCTCGGTTTGGGCCTCCTCACCACTGCTTCAGTTGTTCTGGTGCAGGCGTCCGAGGTAGAGTAGAGGCAGATGGGATGGGACGTTGGACAGGGCCAGACTTCCACAGCAAATACAGGAGCATTGCCAGCAGATGTGAGCACAGCAATGCACTTGTGCCAAAACAAAACCAATTAAAAGTTGCAAAGAATAGAAAAACTGAAGCTAAGAAAAAAAAAAAAAAAAAAAACAGGAGCTTGCCATTACGAAGAATAGGATCTCTGTGAATAACCTTAGCAAAACAGGTGAATTCTATGTTAATTCAAAAACTAGCAAACCTTTGGGGAAAGAAACTCAAGAAGACACAAGAAAAAAAAAGATATCGAGGGATCTAGGAATGGAAGGATTAACACACTTGAAAGGTTCATACCGCAGTAAGGAATCTCTGGATTCCATGCAATCCCAGTCAAAGTTGCAGCAGTATTTGCCACAGAGAAGAAGAGAGAATCCTAAAGTTTCTAGCCAGCAACACGAGACCCTGACTAGGCAAAGGAATCCTCAGGAAAACGAACAAAGCAGCACGTGTCACAATTTCTGATTTCAACATAGAGGACGAAGCGCTAGGTACCGAAACGGCACAGTCTGGGCCCCAAAACAGGCATGAAGACCCATGCAAAACAATTGAGAGCCCAGAGCCCAACTCAAACTTACATGGACAGCCCATTTTGGACCAGGGAGCCAAGTGGAGACAGCGGAGAAAGGAGAGTCTCTACAATAAACGGTGCTGGGAAGCCTGCACAGCCACATGGAACACAACGAGAGTACACCATGCTGTTACACCTGGCACACACACCACCTGAAATGGATTAAAGCCTTGAATGGCAGACTTGAAACCGAGAACCTTGTAGGAGAAGACCTAGGCAGAGTGCTCTTTGCCATCTGTCTGAGCCGCCTATTGGGAAGAAGCATGTCTGACTGGGCAAGGGCAACAAAGGAAACAAGAAACAAACGGGACCACATCAAATGCACACACTTCTGCCAGTCAAGGAAACCATCAACTGAATACTAAGACACCACAACAATTGGGAGAGGATGTTTGCAAACCACACATCGGACAAGGGGTGAAAAGCCCAAAGATACAATCAACTCGCACGTCTCCACAAGAAAAAAAACAAGCCAATGAAAACCTGGTCAAAAGATGGAAGCAGAGATTTCTCCGAAGAAGACAGAAAGAGGGCCAGTAGGTGCATGAAAACTTGTTCACCATCATTAAGTCTCAGGAAAATGCAAATCCAAACTGCAAGCACATGGCAGCTCACTGTGGTCAGCATGGCTAGAAGGAAGCAGACAGGAAATAACAAGTGTCAGAGAGGAGGTGGAGAGAAGGGAAGCCTCCTGCACTGCTGGTGGGAGTGTAACCCGGTGCAGCCACGATGCCAAAGGTGTGGAACTGCCTCAGAAATTTAAGCATCCATGTCCCGTATGACCCAGCTATTAACCTGCCGCTTGTTTATCCAAAAAAGTCAGAAAGACTACCGCATAAAGACATGTGCATGGCTGTGTTCACCACAGTCTTACTCCTGATATCCAAGGCTTGGAAAGCACCCTGGTGTCCAGCAAGGGATGATTGGAGAAGGAAGATGGGCTATAGCCACACAATGGTATACCACTCAGCCGGAACAAATGATGCAATCCAGCCATTTGTGACCACCAGAATGGCTGTGAGGGTTTTAGGGGAAGTGTAAGAAGCCCCAGTGAGAAATTCAAATACCATAGAATCTCACTTACAAGGAGAAGAAAAAGCAAGCACTAACCAACAGGTGGCACTGAACATTTGTATGCGGGCTCCCAGAGGCAAAGAGGGGCGGTGACGGAGGGTGAAAGAGAAGATTAGGCACAAGTGTGTGGTGAGGGCCTGTGATTAGTCTTACACTGGTGAAGATGATGTAAGCTACACAGAAGTCTAAAGCAATGAGGATGTGAATCTGGAAGTTATAGTACGTTCTAAGGCAGGGTCATGGCTATAAATTCACCTCAAATCAAAAATCCAAAAAGGGGTCCAGAATGATGTCATAAAGCTTTGGGGGCGGAAAGAGTTTACAGAAGGTGAACTTCCAAGGATGGAAAATCACCTCCAAATGCTTACAGATGCTACAGAAAGGCAGACCATTCCAAATAGGTGAAGAGGAATACTACGAAGAGAACATGATCAGTCCTAAACCCATGAACGAACGGAAAATGTTACCGTCCATGATGTTATTACTAATCACCTTCACGAATAATCCAAACAGGCCCACGTCTTCCCAAGTTCAGGCAAAAGGTTGGTCCAAAAGTACAATTCAGGGCCGGCCCTGTGGTGGAGCAGGTAAGTGCCCACATTCCGCTTGGGCGGCCCGGGCCTCACTGTTTCACATTACGAGTGCATATCACATTAGTAGTGTTAGGAAATATAGATTTCATGGTATGGTGCGGGCAGAGATCATAAATAAGCAGCAATTGTGAGGATACGTTATCAATACGCACAAGAAAAGGAAGCATAAGAATATTACAATCTATGGAAGTATCTGGTACACTTCCCAAAGGCAGAAGGAAGGAAAACTTGTGACCTGCCAAGGTGGAATTGGCAGAGTGCCACGAGATGACACCATCATTGTGCGTCAGAACATTCCCTGGGCAACTTCAACTTGTGAGGGAGTCCAGGACTTTTTCTGGGTAAGGTCCACCCATTTTGCCATCTACCCAAGATATAAGAGATAAAACCCAGGATAATCTTACAGGAGTGAAACCAGTGTCTAGAGAGAATGTAGGAGCCCTTTCGAAGTTCAAGGAGAAAGATAGAAACTGACAACAATTGCAGAAAAAGGAAAACTATCCTACCTAGACAGGGTGAGGAGTCAGACTGGTCTGAGATGGCTGTGAAACTCTGTGTGCACGGAGGTTGTCAGGACAACTTCGAATTTTGAGGTCGCTTATGACATCACGGTGACCATGTCCCCCAGGATGGCCGCATGGTTACAGTCTGACGATTGGCCTAGGCTAGGCTATTAAAGGGACAGATACCCAGAAACAGGTTTGGCAAACAGAAAGCAGGCACAGAAACTAGAAGAGATAAAACAGAGTCTGATGCAAGGGATAAGAAAGGAACCCTAGGCCACAAGTGAGAATAGAGGGACAAGCACGGAGAGGAGAACATTGTCATCTATTCAAGTCTATGGGGAGGTCATGCTGATTCAAGCTTGCAACTTCATTGGAAACAAGTGGCCGGACTTGGGGTTCATCACACCTACAGTGCCCTTGTGCCTTAAGCATAATGCAAAGTCAAGAAAGATGTCTTGAGGACATTGAAGAGAAGAATCGATGCCTCCTTTCCAAGGCCCATAGCATTCTTTGAAGGTCAGTCTCTTTTTCCGAAGCTCTGGTGTCACGTGGGCCCACTGGGCACATGGTAATGTGTCCCAAGAGATGTCTTGGAAGCCTTGAAGGAATGGAGCCCTGTCACGCTTGGGGTATGTCTCTTTGTTTGGAAGTGCTCTACAAGGGTGCTGAAAAGCACCCTCTTCCACAGAGCTTCGTTCCTTCGTGAAGGCTGCCCTCCCAGGCTAGTGTGCTCTGTTTGCCTCCATCGAAATTCTCTCCCCCTACCTCTTGCCGTAGAAGGATTATTGATTATGTGTTTTGACACCATATGTAAGGAAGTTGCACGAAAATTAGAACTTTACAGTTGTGTTTCAAGAAAAATAAACAGGCCAGGGTAGAGGATGTAGGGCAAACAAATGGCCCACCCTATAAAAATTAAGTAAGCCCGTATCTGGACGGAATCTAGGGGAACGTTCAAGGATCAGGGGTCAAGTTCGAAACTTCCCAAATCCGGAAAAGAGACAGAAAAATCTCTTTCCTGGAGAGTGGAATTCATCCGATTTGTCTAAGTTGTCTTGGAAACATTGTGTCCGTGAAGGGGGTTGCCAGGACCACCTCGAATTTGGAGTTTCTGATCTCAGGATGTCAAACCAACCCACATGACCACGTGTTCTCAGGGCTTAGTTTGACCCAGGCTAGGATAGCCAAGAGTCCTACAAGTGACCGGTGCAAATTCAAGGACAACAACCAAGAGTCACGAAAGCACTCACACCTCACCCTAGAGAACATACAGCGATTAAAGAAATACAAACTAATCACTTGGAATGAAGGAGAACGGACTGAGAAGCATGTCTAAGGGAGATAGCTGAGAAAGACCATGACGAGTATACTATGGAAAAGAAAAAGAGGACCCAGAAAATGGAAGGTGAACAGAAATCACACCTGAATTATCCACAATGAAAGATGATGTCCGTCTTTAGACAGACTCTGCTGGAACGTTTGAAAGTCAGAGAAATTCACAAGCCAAAAAACGGCAGCGAAGGTCAAGCATGGGCTAACTGGGAAGGGTGAGTTATGAGACTGCTCCAAGCAGGCTCTGAAACCTGTATCCATGAAGCATGCTGGACCTCAGAGACACACTTATGACAAATCCTCTGACATCACAATGGACCCGAAAAACAACCTAGCCTCATCTACACAGTGCTAGAGTTGGGCTCACTAGTATATTTAACTCCCATTGCACTCAACTGCACGTTGCCACTGAACATGTAAGTGGCCGGCCGGTGGTGCAGTGGTGAGGTCCGCACCTCCTGGGTCTGTGGCCCAGTATGGGCTGGGTGGAATCCTCGGTTTGGGCCTCCTCACCACTGCTTCAGTTGTTCTGGTGCAGGCGTCCGAGGTAGAGTAGAGGCAGATGGGATGGGACGTTGGACAGGGCCAGACTTCCACAGCAAATACAGGAGCATTGCCAGCAGATGTGAGCACAGCAATGCACTTGTGCCAAAACAAAACCAATTAAAAGTTGCAAAGAATAGAAAAACTGAAGCTAAGGAAAAAAAAAAAACAAAAAAACAGGAGCTTGCCATTACGAAGAATAGGATCTCTGTGAATAACCTTAGCAAAACAGGTGAATTCTATGTTAATTCAAAAACTAGCAAACCTTTGGGGAAAGAAACTCAAGAAGACACAAGAAAAAAAAAGATATCGAGGGATCTAGGAATGGAAGGATTAACACACTTGAAAGGTTCATACCGCAGTAAGGAATCTCTGGATTCCATGCAATCCCAGTCAAAGTTGCAGCAGTATTTGCCACAGAGAAGAAGAGAGAATCCTAAAGTTTCTAGCCAGCAACACGAGACCCTGACTAGGCAAAGGAATCCTCAGGAAAACGAACAAAGCAGCACGTGTCACAATTTCTGATTTCAACATAGAGGACGAAGCGCTAGGTACCGAAACGGCACAGTCTGGGCCCCAAAACAGGCATGAAGACCCATGCAAAACAATTGAGAGCCCAGAGCCCAACTCAAACTTACATGGACAGCCCATTTTGGACCAGGGAGCCAAGTGGAGACAGCGGAGAAAGGAGAGTCTCTACAATAAACGGTGCTGGGAAGCCTGCACAGCCACATGGAACACAACGAGAGTACACCATGCTGTTACACCTGGCACACACACCACCTGAAATGGATTAAAGCCTTGAATGGCAGACTTGAAACCGAGAACCTTGTAGGAGAAGACCTAGGCAGAGTGCTCTTTGCCATCTGTCTGAGCCGCCTATTGGGAAGAAGCATGTCTGACTGGGCAAGGGCAACAAAGGAAACAAGAAACAAACGGGACCACATCAAATGCACACACTTCTGCCAGTCAAGGAAACCATCAACTGAATACTAAGACACCACAACAATTGGGAGAGGATGTTTGCAAACCACACATCGGACAAGGGGTGAAAAGCCCAAAGATACAATCAACTCGCACGTCTCCACAAGAAAAAAAACAAGCCAATGAAAACCTGGTCAAAAGATGGAAGCAGAGATTTCTCCGAAGAAGACAGAAAGAGGGCCAGTAGGTGCATGAAAACTTGTTCACCATCATTAAGTCTCAGGAAAATGCAAATCCAAACTGCAAGCACATGGCAGCTCACTGTGGTCAGCATGGCTAGAAGGAAGCAGACAGGAAATAACAAGTGTCAGAGAGGAGGTGGAGAGAAGGGAAGCCTCCTGCACTGCTGGTGGGAGTGTAACCCGGTGCAGCCACGATGCCAAAGGTGTGGAACTGCCTCAGAAATTTAAGCATCCATGTCCCGTATGACCCAGCTATTAACCTGCCGCTTGTTTATCCAAAAAAGTCAGAAAGACTACCGCATGAAGACATGTGCATGGCTGTGTTCACCACAGTCTTACTCCTGATATCCAAGGCTTGGAAAGCACCCTGGTGTCCAGCAAGGGATGATTGGAGAAGGAAGATGGGCTATAGCCACACAATGGTATACCACTCAGCCGGAACAAATGATGCAATCCAGCCATTTGTGACCACCAGAATGGCTGTGAGGGTTTTAGGGGAAGTGTAACAAGCCCCAGTGAGAAATTCAAATACCATAGAATCTCACTTACAAGGAGAAGAAAAAGCAAGCACTAACCAACAGGTGGCACTGAACATTTGTATGCGGGCTCCCAGAGGCAAAGAGGGGCGGTGACGGAGGGTGAAAGAGAAGATTAGGCACAAGTGTGTGGTGAGGGCCTGTGATTAATCTTACACTGGTGAAGATGATGTAAGCTACACAGAAGTCTAAAGCAATGAGGATGTGAATCTGGAAGTTATAGTACGTTCTAAGGCAGGGTCATGGCTATAAATTCACCTCAAATCAAAAATCCAAAAAGGGGTCCAGAATGATGTCATAAAGCTTTGGGGGCGGAAAGAGTTTACAGAAGGTGAACTTCCAAGGATGGAAAATCACCTCCAAATGCTTACAGATGCTACAGAAAGGCAGACCATTCCAAATAGGTGAAGAGGAATACTACGAAGAGAACATGATCAGTCCTAAACCCATGAACGAACGGAAAATGTTACCGTCCATGATGTTATTACTAATCACCTTCACGAATAATCCAAACAGGCCCACGTCTTCCCAAGTTCAGGCAAAAGGTTGGTCCAAAAGTACAATTCAGGGCCGACCCTGTGGTGGAGCAGGGAAGTGCCCACATTCCGCTTGGGCGGCCCGGGCCTCACTGTTTCACATTACGAGTGCATATCACATTAGTAGTGTTAGGAAATATAGATTTCATGGTATGGTGCGGGCAGAGATCATAACTAAGCAGCAATTGTGAGGATACGTTATCAATACGCACAAGAAAAGGAAGCATAAGAATATTACAATCTATGGAAGTATCTGGTACACTTCCCAAAGGCAGAAGGAAGGAAAACTTGTGACCTGCCAAGGTGGAATTGGCAGAGTGCCACGAGATGACACCATCATTGTGCGTCAGAACATTCCCTGGGCAACTTCAACTTGTGAGGGAGTCCAGGACTTTTTCTGGGTAAGGTCCACCCATTTTGCCATCTACCCAAGATATAAGAGATAAAACCCAGGATAATCTTACAGGAGTGAAACCAGTGTCTAGAGAGAATGTAGGAGCCCTTTCGAAGTTCAAGGAGAAAGATAGAAACTGACAACAATTGCAGAAAAAGGAAAACTATCCTACCTAGACAGGGTGAGGAGTCAGACTGGTCTGAGATGGCTGTGAAACTCTGTGTGCACGGAGGTTGTCAGGACAACTTCGAATTTTGAGGTCGCTTATGACATCACGGTGACCATGTCCCCCAGGGTGGCCGCATGGTTACAGTCTGAGGATTGGCCTAGGCTAGGCTATTAAAGGGACAGATACCCAGAAACAGGTTTGGCAAACAGAAAGCAGGCACAGAAACTAGAAGAGATAAAACAGAGTCTGATGCAAGGGATAAGAAAGGAACCCTAGGCCACAAGTGAGAATAGAGGGACAAGCACGGAGAGGAGAACATTGTCATCTATTCAAGTCTATGGGGAGGTCATGCTGATTCAAGCTTGCAACTTCATTGGAAACAAGTGGCCGGACTTGGGGTTCATCACACCTACAGTGCCCTTGTGCCTTAAGCATAATGCAAAGTCAAGAAAGATGTCTTGAGGACATTGAAGAGAAGAATCGATGCCTCCTTTCCAAGGCCCATAGCATTCTTTGAAGGTCAGTCTCTTTTTCCGAAGCTCTGGTGTCACGTGGGCCCACTGGGCACATGGTAATGTGTCCCAAGAGATGTCTTGGAAGCCTTGAAGGAATGGAGCCCTGTCACGCTTGGGGTATGTCTCTTTGTTTGGAAGTGCTCTACAAGGGTGCTGAAAAGCACCCTCTTCCACAGGGCTTCGTTCCTTCGTGAAGGCTGCCCTCCCAGGCTAGTGTGCTCTGTTTGCCTCCATCGAAATTCTCTCCCCCTACCTCTTGCCGTAGAAGGATTATTGATTATGTGTTTTGACACCATATGTAAGGAAGTTGCACGAAAATTAGAACTTTACAGTTGTGTTTCAAGAAAAATACACAGGCCAGGGTAGAGGATGTAGGGCAAACAAATGGCCCACCCTATAAAAATTAAGTAAGCCCGTATCTGGACGGAATCTAGGGGAACGTTCAAGGATCAGGGGTCAAGTTCGAAACTTCCCAAATCCGGAAAAGAGACAGAAAAATCTCTTTCCTGGAGAGTGGAATTCATCCGATTTGTCTAAGTTGTCTTGGAAACATTGTGTCCGTGAAGGGGGTTGCCAGGACCACCTCGAATTTGGAGTTTCTGATCTCAGGATGTCAAACCAACCCACATGACCACGTGTTCTCAGGGCTTAGTTTGACCCAGGCTAGGATAGCCAAGAGTCCTACAAGTGACCGGTGCAAATTCAAGGACAACAACCAAGAGTCACGAAAGCACTCACACCTCACCCTAGAGAACATACAGCGATTAAAGAAATACAAACTAATCACTTGGAATGAAGGAGAACGGACTGATAAGCATGTCTAAGGGAGATAGCTGAGAAAGACCATGACGAGTATACTATGGAAAAGAAAAAGAGGACCCAGAAAATGGAAGGTGAACAGAAATCACACCTGAATTATCCACAATGAAAGATGATGTCCGTCTTTAGACAGACTCTGCTGGAACGTTTGAAAGTCAGAGAAATTCACAAGCCAAAAAACGGCAGCGAAGGTCAAGCATGGGCTAACTGGGAAGGGTGAGTTATGAGACTGCTCCAAGCAGGCTCTGAAACCTGTATCCATGAAGCATGCTGGACCTCAGAGACACACTTATGACAAATCCTCTGACATCACAATGGACCCGAAAAACAACCTAGCCTCATCTACACAGTGCTAGAGTTGGGCTCACTAGTATATTTAACTCCCATTGCACTCAACTGCACGTTGCCACTGAACATGTAAGTGGCCGGCCGGTGGTGCAGTGGTGAGGTCCGCACCTCCTGGGTCTGTGGCCCAGTATGGGCTGGGTGGAATCCTCGGTTTGGGCCTCCTCACCACTGCTTCAGTTGTTCTGGTGCAGGCGTCCGAGGTAGAGTAGAGGCAGATGGGATGGGACGTTGGACAGGGCCAGACTTCCACAGCAAATACAGGAGCATTGCCAGCAGATGTGAGCACAGCAATGCACTTGTGCCAAAACAAAACCAATTAAAAGTTGCAAAGAATAGAAAAACTGAAGCTAAGGAAAAAAAAAAAACAAAAAAACAGGAGCTTGCCATTACGAAGAATAGGATCTCTGTGAATAACCTTAGCAAAACAGGTGAATTCTATGTTAATTCAAAAACTAGCAAACCTTTGGGGAAAGAAACTCAAGAAGACACAAGAAAAAAAAAGATATCGAGGGATCTAGGAATGGAAGGATTAACACACTTGAAAGGTTCATACCGCAGTAAGGAATCTCTGGATTCCATGCAATCCCAGTCAAAGTTGCAGCAGTATTTGCCACAGAGAAGAAGAGAGAATCCTAAAGTTTCTAGCCAGCAACACGAGACCCTGACTAGGCAAAGGAATCCTCAGGAAAACGAACAAAGCAGCACGTGTCACAATTTCTGATTTCAACATAGAGGACGAAGCGCTAGGTACCGAAACGGCACAGTCTGGGCCCCAAAACAGGCATGAAGACCCATGCAAAACAATTGAGAGCCCAGAGCCCAACTCAAACTTACATGGACAGCCCATTTTGGACCAGGGAGCCAAGTGGAGACAGCGGAGAAAGGAGAGTCTCTACAATAAACGGTGCTGGGAAGCCTGCACAGCCACATGGAACACAACGAGAGTACACCATGCTGTTACACCTGGCACACACACCACCTGAAATGGATTAAAGCCTTGAATGGCAGACTTGAAACCGAGAACCTTGTAGGAGAAGACCTAGGCAGAGTGCTCTTTGCCATCTGTCTGAGCCGCCTATTGGGAAGAAGCATGTCTGACTGGGCAAGGGCAACAAAGGAAACAAGAAACAAACGGGACCACATCAAATGCACACACTTCTGCCAGTCAAGGAAACCATCAACTGAATACTAAGACACCACAACAATTGGGAGAGGATGTTTGCAAACCACACATCGGACAAGGGGTGAAAAGCCCAAAGATACAATCAACTCGCACGTCTCCACAAGAAAAAAAACAAGCCAATGAAAACCTGGTCAAAAGATGGAAGCAGAGATTTCTCCGAAGAAGACAGAAAGAGGGCCAGTAGGTGCATGAAAACTTGTTCACCATCATTAAGTCTCAGGAAAATGCAAATCCAAACTGCAAGCACATGGCAGCTCACTGTGGTCAGCATGGCTAGAAGGAAGCAGACAGGAAATAACAAGTGTCAGAGAGGAGGTGGAGAGAAGGGAAGCCTCCTGCACTGCTGGTGGGAGTGTAACCCGGTGCAGCCACGATGCCAAAGGTGTGGAACTGCCTCAGAAATTTAAGCATCCATGTCCCGTATGACCCAGCTATTAACCTGCCGCTTGTTTATCCAAAAAAGTCAGAAAGACTACCGCATAAAGACATGTGCATGGCTGTGTTCACCACAGTCTTACTCCTGATATCCAAGGCTTGGAAAGCACCCTGGTGTCCAGCAAGGGATGATTGGAGAAGGAAGATGGGCTATAGCCACACAATGGTATACCACTCAGCCGGAACAAATGATGCAATCCAGCCATTTGTGACCACCAGAATGGCTGTGAGGGTTTTAGGGGAAGTGTAAGAAGCCCCAGTGAGAAATTCAAATACCATAGAATCTCACTTACAAGGAGAAGAAAAAGCAAGCACTAACCAACAGGTGGCACTGAACATTTGTATGCGGGCTCCCAGAGGCAAAGAGGGGCGGTGACGGAGGGTGAAAGAGAAGATTAGGCACAAGTGTGTGGTGAGGGCCTGTGATTAGTCTTACACTGGTGAAGATGATGTAAGCTACACAGAAGTCTAAAGCAATGAGGATGTGAATCTGGAAGTTATAGTACGTTCTAAGGCAGGGTCATGGCTATAAATTCACCTCAAATCAAAAATCCAAAAAGGGGTCCAGAATGATGTCATAAAGCTTTGGGGGCGGAAAGAGTTTACAGAAGGTGAACTTCCAAGGATGGAAAATCACCTCCAAATGCTTACAGATGCTACAGAAAGGCAGACCATTCCAAATAGGTGAAGAGGAATACTACGAAGAGAACATGATCAGTCCTAAACCCATGAACGAACGGAAAATGTTACCGTCCATGATGTTATTACTAATCACCTTCACGAATAATCATAACAGGCCCACGTCTTCCCAAGTTCAGGCAAAAGGTTGGTCCAAAAGTACAATTCAGGGCCGGCCCTGTGGTGGAGCAGGTAAGTGCCCACATTCCGCTTGGGCGGCCCGGGCCTCACTGTTTCACATTACGAGTGCATATCACATTAGTAGTGTTAGGAAATATAGATTTCATGGTATGGTGCGGGCAGAGATCATAAATAAGCAGCAATTGTGAGGATACGTTATCAATACGCACAAGAAAAGGAAGCATAAGAATATTGCAATCTATGGAAGTATCTGGTACACTTCCCAAAGGCAGAAGGAAGGAAAACTTGTGACCTGCCAAGGTGGAATTGGCAGAGTGCCACGAGATGACACCATCATTGTGCGTCAGAACATTCCCTGGGCAACTTCAACTTGTGAGGGAGTCCAGGACTTTTTCTGGGTAAGGTCCACCCATTTTGCCATCTACCCAAGATATAAGAGATAAAACCCAGGATAATCTTACAGGAGTGAAACCAGTGTCTAGAGAGAATGTAGGAGCCCTTTCGAAGTTCAAGGAGAAAGATAGAAACTGACAACAATTGCAGAAAAAGGAAAACTATCCTACCTAGACAGGGTGAGGAGTCAGACTGGTCTGAGATGGCTGTGAAACTCTGTGTGCACGGAGGTTGTCAGGACAACTTCGAATTTTGAGGTCGCTTATGACATCACGGTGACCATGTCCCCCAGGGTGGCCGCATGGTTACAGTCTGAGGATTGGCCTAGGCTAGGCTATTAAAGGGACAGATACCCAGAAACAGGTTTGGCAAACAGAAAGCAGGCACAGAAACTAGAAGAGATAAAACAGAGTCTGATGCAAGGGATAAGAAAGGAACCCTAGGCCACAAGTGAGAATAGAGGGACAAGCACGGAGAGGAGAACATTGTCATCTATTCAAGTCTATGGGGAGGTCATGCTGATTCAAGCTTGCAACTTCATTGGAAACAAGTGGCCGGACTTGGGGTTCATCACACCTACAGTGCCCTTGTGCCTTAAGCATAATGCAAAGTCAAGAAAGATGTCTTGAGGACATTGAAGAGAAGAATCGATGCCTCCTTTCCAAGGCCCATAGCATTCTTTGAAGGTCAGTCTCTTTTTCCGAAGCTCTGGTGTCACGTGGGCCCACTGGGCACATGGTAATGTGTCCCAAGAGATGTCTTGGAAGCCTTGAAGGAATGGAGCCCTGTCACGCTTGGGGTATGTCTCTTTGTTTGGAAGTGCTCTACAAGGGTGCTGAAAAGCACCCTCTTCCACAGGGCTTCGTTCCTTCGTGAAGGCTGCCCTCCCAGGCTAGTGTGCTCTGTTTGCCTCCATCGAAATTCTCTCCCCCTACCTCTTGCCGTAGAAGGATTATTGATTATGTGTTTTGACACCATATGTAAGGAAGTTGCACGAAAATTAGAACTTTACAGTTGTGTTTCAAGAAAAATACACAGGCCAGGGTAGAGGATGTAGGGCAAACAAATGGCCCACCCTATAAAAATTAAGTAAGCCCGTATCTGGACGGAATCTAGGGGAACGTTCAAGGATCAGGGGTCAAGTTCGAAACTTCCCAAATCCGGAAAAGAGACAGAAAAATCTCTTTCCTGGAGAGTGGAATTCATCCGATTTGTCTAAGTTGTCTTGGAAACATTGTGTCCGTGAAGGGGGTTGCCAGGACCACCTCGAATTTGGAGTTTCTGATCTCAGGATGTCAAACCAACCCACATGACCACGTGTTCTCAGTGCTTAGTTTGACCCAGGCTAGGATAGCCAAGAGTCCTACAAGTGACCGGTGCAAATTCAAGGACAACAACCAAGAGTCACGAAAGCACTCACACCTCACCCTAGAGAACATACAGCGATTAAAGAAATACAAACTAATCACTTGGAATGAAGGAGAACGGACTGATAAGCATGTCTAAGGGAGATAGCTGAGAAAGACCATGACGAGTATACTATGGAAAAGAAAAAGAGGACCCAGAAAATGGAAGGTGAACAGAAATCACACCTGAATTATCCACAATGAAAGATGATGTCCGTCTTTAGACAGACTCTGCTGGAACGTTTGAAAGTCAGAGAAATTCACAAGCCAAAAAACGGCAGCGAAGGTCAAGCATGGGCTAACTGGGAAGGGTGAGTTATGAGACTGCTCCAAGCAGGCTCTGAAACCTGTATCCATGAAGCATGCTGGACCTCAGAGACACACTTATGACAAATCCTCTGACATCACAATGGACCCGAAAAACAACCTAGCCTCATCTACACAGTGCTAGAGTTGGGCTCACTAGTATATTTAACTCCCATTGCACTCAACTGCACGTTGCCACTGAACATGTAAGTGGCCGGCCGGTGGTGCAGTGGTGAGGTCCGCACCTCCTGGGTCTGTGGCCCAGTATGGGCTGGGTGGAATCCTCGGTTTGGGCCTCCTCACCACTGCTTCAGTTGTTCTGGTGCAGGCGTCCGAGGTAGAGTAGAGGCAGATGGGATGGGACGTTGGACAGGGCCAGACTTCCACAGCAAATACAGGAGCATTGCCAGCAGATGTGAGCACAGCAATGCACTTGTGCCAAAACAAAACCAATTAAAAGTTGCAAAGAATAGAAAAACTGAAGCTAAGGAAAAAAAAAAAACAAAAAAACAGGAGCTTGCCATTACGAAGAATAGGATCTCTGTGAATAACCTTAGCAAAACAGGTGAATTCTATGTTAATTCAAAAACTAGCAAACCTTTGGGGAAAGAAACTCAAGAAGACACAAGAAAAAAAAAGATATCGAGGGATCTAGGAATGGAAGGATTAACACACTTGAAAGGTTCATACCGCAGTAAGGAATCTCTGGATTCCATGCAATCCCAGTCAAAGTTGCAGCAGTATTTGCCACAGAGAAGAAGAGAGAATCCTAAAGTTTCTAGCCAGCAACACGAGACCCTGACTAGGCAAAGGAATCCTCAGGAAAACGAACAAAGCAGCACGTGTCACAATTTCTGATTTCAACATAGAGGACGAAGCGCTAGGTACCAAAACGGCACAGTCTGGGCCCCAAAACAGGCATGAAGACCCATGCAAAACAATTGAGAGCCCAGAGCCCAACTCAAACTTACATGGACAGCCCATTTTGGACCAGGGAGCCAAGTGGAGACAGCGGAGAAAGGAGAGTCTCTACAATAAACGGTGCTGGGAAGCCTGCACAGCCACATGGAACACAACGAGAGTACACCATGCTGTTACACCTGGCACACACACCACCTGAAATGGATTAAAGCCTTGAATGGCAGACTTGAAACCGAGAACCTTGTAGGAGAAGACCTAGGCAGAGTGCTCTTTGCCATCTGTCTGAGCCGCCTATTGGGAAGAAGCATGTCTGACTGGGCAAGGGCAACAAAGGAAACAAGAAACAAACGGGACCACATCAAATGCACACACTTCTGCCAGTCAAGGAAACCATCAACTGAATACTAAGACACCACAACAATTGGGAGAGGATGTTTGCAAACCACACATCGGACAAGGGGTGAAAAGCCCAAAGATACAATCAACTCGCACGTCTCCACAAGAAAAAAAACAAGCCAATGAAAACCTGGTCAAAAGATGGAAGCAGAGATTTCTCCGAAGAAGACAGAAAGAGGGCCAGTAGGTGCATGAAAACTTGTTCACCATCATTAAGTCTCAGGAAAATGCAAATCCAAACTGCAAGCACATGGCAGCTCACTGTGGTCAGCATGGCTAGAAGGAAGCAGACAGGAAATAACAAGTGTCAGAGAGGAGGTGGAGAGAAGGGAAGCCTCCTGCACTGCTGGTGGGAGTGTAACCCGGTGCAGCCACGATGCCAAAGGTGTGGAACTGCCTCAGAAATTTAAGCATCCATGTCCCGTATGACCCAGCTATTAACCTGCCGCTTGTTTATCCAAAAAAGTCAGAAAGACTACCGCATGAAGACATGTGCATGGCTGTGTTCACCACAGTCTTACTCCTGATATCCAAGGCTTGGAAAGCACCCTGGTGTCCAGCAAGGGATGATTGGAGAAGGAAGATGGGCTATAGCCACACAATGGTATACCACTCAGCCGGAACAAATGATGCAATCCAGCCATTTGTGACCACCAGAATGGCTGTGAGGGTTTTAGGGGAAGTGTAACAAGCCCCAGTGAGAAATTCAAATACCATAGAATCTCACTTACAAGGAGAAGAAAAAGCAAGCACTAACCAACAGGTGGCACTGAACATTTGTATGCGGGCTCCCAGAGGCAAAGAGGGGCGGTGACGGAGGGTGAAAGAGAAGATTAGGCACAAGTGTGTGGTGAGGGCCTGTGATTAGTCTTACACTGGTGAAGATGATGTAAGCTACACAGAAGTCTAAAGCAATGAGGATGTGAATCTGGAAGTTATAGTACGTTCTAAGGCAGGGTCATGGCTATAAATTCACCTCAAATCAAAAATCCAAAAAGGGGTCCAGAATGATGTCATAAAGCTTTGGGGGCGGAAAGAGTTTACAGAAGGTGAACTTCCAAGGATGGAAAATCACCTCCAAATGCTTACAGATGCTACAGAAAGGCAGACCATTCCAAATAGGTGAAGAGGAATACTACGAAGAGAACATGATCAGTCCTAAACCCATGAACGAACGGAAAATGTTACCGTCCATGATGTTATTACTAATCACCTTCACGAATAATCCAAACAGGCCCACGTCTTCCCAAGTTCAGGCAAAAGGTTGGTCCAAAAGTACAATTCAGGGCCGGCCCTGTGGTGGAGCAGGGAAGTGCCCACATTCCGCTTGGGCGGCCCGGGCCTCACTGTTTCACATTACGAGTGCATATCACATTAGTAGTGTTAGGAAATATAGATTTCATGGTATGGTGCGGGCAGAGATCATAAATAAGCAGCAATTGTGAGGATACGTTATCAATACGCACAAGAAAAGGAAGCATAAGAATATTACAATCTATGGAAGTATCTGGTACACTTCCCAAAGGCAGAAGGAAGGAAAACTTGTGACCTGCCAAGGTGGAATTGGCAGAGTGCCACGAGATGACACCATCATTGTGCGTCAGAACATTCCCTGGGCAACTTCAACTTGTGAGGGAGTCCAGGACTTTTTCTGGGTAAGGTCCACCCATTTTGCCATCTACCCAAGATATAAGAGATAAAACCCAGGATAATCTTACAGGAGTGAAACCAGTGTCTAGAGAGAATGTAGGAGCCCTTTCGAAGTTCAAGGAGAAAGATAGAAACTGACAACAATTGCAGAAAAAGGAAAACTATCCTACCTAGACAGGGTGAGGAGTCAGACTGGTCTGAGATGGCTGTGAAACTCTGTGTGCACGGAGGTTGTCAGGACAACTTCGAATTTTGAGGTCGCTTATGACATCACGGTGACCATGTCCCCCAGGGTGGCCGCATGGTTACAGTCTGACGATTGGCCTAGGCTAGGCTATTAAAGGGACAGATACCCAGAAACAGGTTTGGCAAACAGAAAGCAGGCACAGAAACTAGAAGAGATAAAACAGAGTCTGATGCAAGGGATAAGAAAGGAACCCTAGGCCACAAGTGAGAATAGAGGGACAAGCACGGAGAGGAGAACATTGTCATCTATTCAAGTCTATGGGGAGGTCATGCTGATTCAAGCTTGCAACTTCATTGGAAACAAGTGGCCGGACTTGGGGTTCATCACACCTACAGTGCCCTTGTGCCTTAAGCATAATGCAAAGTCAAGAAAGATGTCTTGAGGACATTGAAGAGAAGAATCGATGCCTCCTTTCCAAGGCCCATAGCATTCTTTGAAGGTCAGTCTCTTTTTCCGAAGCTCTGGTGTCACGTGGGCCCACTGGGCACATGGTAATGTGTCCCAAGAGATGTCTTGGAAGCCTTGAAGGAATGGAGCCCTGTCACGCTTGGGGTATGTCTCTTTGTTTGGAAGTGCTCTACAAGGGTGCTGAAAAGCACCCTCTTCCACAGGGCTTCGTTCCTTCGTGAAGGCTGCCCTCCCAGGCTAGTGTGCTCTGTTTGCCTCCATCGAAATTCTCTCCCCCTACCTCTTGCCGTAGAAGGATTATTGATTATGTGTTTTGACACCATATGTAAGGAAGTTGCACGAAAATTAGAACTTTACAGTTGTGTTTCAAGAAAAATACACAGGCCAGGGTAGAGGATGTAGGGCAAACAAATGGCACACCCTATAAAAATTAAGTAAGCCCGTATCTGGACGGAATCTAGGGGAACGTTCAAGGATCAGGGGTCAAGTTCGAAACTTCCCAAATCCGGAAAAGAGACAGAAAAATCTCTTTCCTGGAGAGTGGAATTCATCCGATTTGTCTAAGTTGTCTTGGAAACATTGTGTCCGTGAAGGGGGTTGCCAGGACCACCTCGAATTTGGAGTTTCTGATCTCAGGATGTCAAACCAACCCACATGACCACGTGTTCTCAGTGCTTAGTTTGACCCAGGCTAGGATAGCCAAGAGTCCTACAAGTGACCGGTGCAAATTCAAGGACAACAACCAAGAGTCACGAAAGCACTCACACCTCACCCTAGAGAACATACAGCGATTAAAGAAATACAAACTAATCACTTGGAATGAAGGAGAACGGACTGATAAGCATGTCTAAGGGAGATAGCTGAGAAAGACCATGATGAGTATACTATGGAAAAGAAAAAGAGGACCCAGAAAATGGAAGGTGAACAGAAATCACACCTGAATTATCCACAATGAAAGATGATGTCCGTCTTTAGACAGACTCTGCTGGAACGTTTGAAAGTCAGAGAAATTCACAAGCCAAAAAACGGCAGCGAAGGTCAAGCATGGGCTAACTGGGAAGGGTGAGTTATGAGACTGCTCCAAGCAGGCTCTGAAACCTGTATCCATGAAGCATGCTGGACCTCAGAGACACAATTATGACAAATCCTCTGACATCACAATGGACCCGAAAAACAACCTAGCCTCATCTACACAGTGCTAGAGTTGGGCTCACTAGTATATTTAACTCCCATTGCACTCAACTGCACGTTGCCACTGAACATGTAAGTGGCCGGCCGGTGGTGCAGTGGTGAGGTCCGCACCTCCTGGGTCTGTGGCCCAGTATGGGCTGGGTGGAATCCTCGGTTTGGGCCTCCTCACCACTGCTTCAGTTGTTCTGGTGCAGGCGTCCGAGGTAGAGTAGAGGCAGATGGGATGGGACGTTGGACAGGGCCAGACTTCCACAGCAAATACAGGAGCATTGCCAGCAGATGTGAGCACAGCAATGCACTTGTGCCAAAACAAAACCAATTAAAAGTTGCAAAGAATAGAAAAACTGAAGCTAAGGAAAAAAAAAAACAAAAAAACAGGAGCTTGCCATTACGAAGAATAGGATCTCTGTGAATAACCTTAGCAAAACAGGTGAATTCTATGTTAATTCAAAAACTAGCAAACCTTTGGGGAAAGAAACTCAAGAAGACACAAGAAAAAAAAAGATATCGAGGGATCTAGGAATGGAAGGATTAACACACTTGAAAGGTTCATACCGCAGTAAGGAATCTCTGGATTCCATGCAATCCCAGTCAAAGTTGCAGCAGTATTTGCCACAGAGAAGAAGAGAGAATCCTAAAGTTTCTAGCCAGGAACACGAGACCCTGACTAAGCAAAGGAATCCTCAGGAAAACGAACAAAGCAGCACGTGTCACAATTTCTGATTTCAACATAGAGGACGAAGCGCTAGGTACCGAAACGGCACAGTCTGGGCCCCAAAACAGGCATGAAGACCCATGCAAAACAATTGAGAGCCCAGAGCCCAACTCAAACTTACATGGACAGCCCATTTTGGACCAGGGAGCCAAGTGGAGACAGCGGAGAAAGGAGAGTCTCTACAATAAACGGTGCTGGGAAGCCTGCACAGCCACATGGAACACAACGAGAGTACACCATGCTGTTACACCTGGCACACACACCACCTGAAATGGATTAAAGCCTTGAATGGCAGACTTGAAACCGAGAACCTTGTAGGAGAAGACCTAGGCAGAGTGCTCTTTGCCATCTGTCTGAGCCGCCTATTGGGAAGAAGCATGTCTGACTGGGCAAGGGCAACAAAGGAAACAAGAAACAAACGGGACCACATCAAATGCACACACTTCTGCCAGTCAAGGAAACCATCAACTGAATACTAAGACACCACAACAATTGGGAGAGGATGTTTGCAAACCACACATCGGACAAGGGGTGAAAAGCCCAAAGATACAATCAACTCGCACATCTCCACAAGAAAAAAAACAAGCCAATGAAAACCTGGTCAAAAGATGGAAGCAGAGATTTCTCCGAAGAAGACAGAAAGAGGGCCAGTAGGTGCATGAAAACTTGTTCACCATCATTAAGTCTCAGGAAAATGCAAATCCAAACTGCAAGCACATGGCAGCTCACTGTGGTCAGCATGGCTAGAAGGAAGCAGACAGGAAATAACAAGTGTCAGAGAGGAGGTGGAGAGAAGGGAAGCCTCCTGCACTGCTGGTGGGAGTGTAACCCGGTGCAGCCACGATGCCAAAGGTGTGGAACTGCCTCAGAAATTTAAGCATCCATGTCCCGTATGACCCAGCTATTAACCTGCCGCTTGTTTATCCAAAAAAGTCAGAAAGACTACCGCATGAAGACATGTGCATGGCTGTGTTCACCACAGTCTTACTCCTGATATCCAAGGCTTGGAAAGCACCCTGGTGTCCAGCAAGGGATGATTGGAGAAGGAAGATGGGCTATAGCCACACAATGGTATACCACTCAGCCGGAACAAATGATGCAGTCCAGCCATTTGTGACCACCAGAATGGCTGTGAGGGTTTTAGGGGAAGTGTAACAAGCCCCAGTGAGAAATTCAAATACCATAGAATCTCACTTACAAGGAGAAGGAAAAGCAAGCACTAACCAACAGGTGGCACTGAACATTTGTATGCGGGCTCCCAGAGGCAAAGAGGGGCGGTGACGGAGGGTGAAAGAGAAGATTAGGCACAAGTGTGTGGTGAGGGCCTGTGATTAGTCTTACACTGGTGAAGATGATGTAAGCTACACAGAAGTCTAAAGCAATGAGGATGTGAATCTGGAAGTTATAGTACGTTCTAAGGCAGGGTCATGGCTATAAATTCACCTCAAATCAAAAATCCAAAAAGGGGTCCAGAATGATGTCATAAAGCTTTGGGGGCGGAAAGAGTTTACAGAAGGTGAACTTCCAAGGATGGAAAATCACCTCCAAATGCTTACAGATGCTACAGAAAGGCAGACCATTCCAAATAGGTGAAGAGGAATACTACGAAGAGAACATGATCAGTCCTAAACCCATGAACGAACGGAAAATGTTACCGTCCATGATGTTATTACTAATCACCTTCACGAATAATCCAAACAGGCCCACGTCTTCCCAAGTTCAGGCAAAAGGTTGGTCCAAAAGTACAATTCAGGGCCGGCCCTGTGGTGGAGCAGGTAAGTGCCCACATTCCGCTTGGGCGGCCCGGGCCTCACTGTTTCACATTACGAGTGCATATCACATTAGTAGTGTTAGGAAATATAGATTTCATGGTATGGTGCGGGCAGAGATCATAACTAAGCAGCAATTGTGAGGATACGTTATCAATACGCACAAGAAAAGGAAGCATAAGAATATTACAATCTATGGAAGTATCTGGTACACTTCCCAAAGGCAGAAGGAAGGAAAACTTGTGACCTGCCAAGGTGGAATTGGCAGAGTGCCACGAGATGACACCATCATTGTGCGTCAGAACATTCCCTGGGCAACTTCAACTTGTGAGGGAGTCCAGGACTTTTTCTGGGTAAGGTCCACCCATTTTGCCATCTACCCAAGATATAAGAGATAAAACCCAGGATAATCTTACAGGAGTGAAACCAGTGTCTAGAGAGAATGTAGGAGCCCTTTCGAAGTTCAAGGAGAAAGATAGAAACTGACAACAATTGCAGAAAAAGGAAAACTATCCTACCTAGACAGGGTGAGGAGTCAGACTGGTCTGAGATGGCTGTGAAACTCTGTGTGCACGGAGGTTGTCAGGACAACTTCGAATTTTGAGGTCGCTTATGACATCACGGTGACCATGTCCCCCAGGGTGGCCGCATGGTTACAGTCTGAGGATTGGCCTAGGCTAGGCTATTAAAGGGACAGATACCCAGAAACAGGTTTGGCAAACAGAAAGCAGGCACAGAAACTAGAAGAGATAAAACAGAGTCTGATGCAAGGGATAAGAAAGGAACCCTAGGCCACAAGTGAGAATAGAGGGACAAGCACGGAGAGGAGAACATTGTCATCTATTCAAGTCTATGGGGAGGTCATGCTGATTCAAGCTTGCAACTTCATTGGAAACAAGTGGCCGGACTTGGGGTTCATCACACCTACAGTGCCCTTGTGCCTTAAGCATAATGCAAAGTCAAGAAAGATGTCTTGAGGACATTGAAGAGAAGAATCGATGCCTCCTTTCCAAGGCCCATAGCATTCTTTGAAGGTCAGTCTCTTTTTCCGAAGCTCTGGTGTCACGTGGGCCCACTGGGCACATGGTAATGTGTCCCAAGAGATGTCTTGGAAGCCTTGAAGGAATGGAGCCCTGTCACGCTTGGGGTATGTCTCTTTGTTTGGAAGTGCTCTACAAGGGTGCTGAAAAGCACCCTCTTCCACAGGGCTTCGTTCCTTCGTGAAGGCTGCCCTCCCAGGCTAGTGTGCTCTGTTTGCCTCCATCGAAATTCTCTCCCCCTACCTCTTGCCGTAGAAGGATTATTGATTATGTGTTTTGACACCATATGTAAGGAAGTTGCACGAAAATTAGAACTTTACAGTTGTGTTTCAAGAAAAATACACAGGCCAGGGTAGAGGATGTAGGGCAAACAAATGGCCCACCCTATAAAAATTAAGTAAGCCCGTATCTGGACGGAATCTAGGGGAACGTTCAAGGATCAGGGGTCAAGTTCGAAACTTCCCAAATCCGGAAAAGAGACAGAAAAATCTCTTTCCTGGAGAGTGGAATTCATCCGATTTGTCTAAGTTGTCTTGGAAACATTGTGTCCGTGAAGGGGGTTGCCAGGACCACCTCGAATTTGGAGTTTCTGATCTCAGGATGTCAAACCAACCCACATGACCACGTGTTCTCAGTGCTTAGTTTGACCCAGGCTAGGATAGCCAAGAGTCCTACAAGTGACCGGTGCAAATTCAAGGACAACAACCAAGAGTCACGAAAGCACTCACACCTCACCCTAGAGAACATACAGCGATTAAAGAAATACAAACTAATCACTTGGAATGAAGGAGAACGGACTGATAAGCATGTCTAAGGGAGATAGCTGAGAAAGACCATGACGAGTATACTATGGAAAAGAAAAAGAGGACCCAGAAAATGGAAGGTGAACAGAAATCACACCTGAATTATCCACAATGAAAGATGATGTCCGTCTTTAGACAGACTCTGCTGGAACGTTTGAAAGTCAGAGAAATTCACAAGCCAAAAAACGGCAGCGAAGGTCAAGCATGGGCTAACTGGGAAGGGTGAGTTATGAGACTGCTCCAAGCAGGCTCTGAAACCTGTATCCATGAAGCATGCTGGACCTCAGAGACACACTTATGACAAATCCTCTGACATCACAATGGACCCGAAAAACAACCTAGCCTCATCTACACAGTGCTAGAGTTGGGCTCACTAGTATATTTAACTCCCATTGCACTCAACTGCACGTTGCCACTGAACATGTAAGTGGCCGGCCGGTGGTGCAGTGGTGAGGTCCGCACCTCCTGGGTCTGTGGCCCAGTATGGGCTGGGTGGAATCCTCGGTTTGGGCCTCCTCACCACTGCTTCAGTTGTTCTGGTGCAGGCGTCCGAGGTAGAGTAGAGGCAGATGGGATGGGACGTTGGACAGGGCCAGACTTCCACAGCAAATACAGGAGCATTGCCAGCAGATGTGAGCACAGCAATGCACTTGTGCCAAAACAAAACCAATTAAAAGTTGCAAAGAATAGAAAAACTGAAGCTAAGGAAAAAAAAAAAAACAAAAAAACAGGAGCTTGCCATTACGAAGAATAGGATCTCTGTGAATAACCTTAGCAAAACAGGTGAATTCTATGTTAATTCAAAAACTAGCAAACCTTTGGGGAAAGAAACTCAAGAAGACACAAGAAAAAAAAAGATATCGAGGGATCTAGGAATGGAAGGATTAACACACTTGAAAGGTTCATACCGCAGTAAGGAATCTCTGGATTCCATGCAATCCCAGTCAAAGTTGCAGCAGTATTTGCCACAGAGAAGAAGAGAGAATCCTAAAGTTTCTAGCCAGCAACACGAGACCCTGACTAGGCAAAGGAATCCTCAGGAAAACGAACAAAGCAGCACGTGTCACAATTTCTGATTTCAACATAGAGGACGAAGCGCTAGGTACCAAAACGGCACAGTCTGGGCCCCAAAACAGGCATGAAGACCCATGCAAAACAATTGAGAGCCCAGAGCCCAACTCAAACTTACATGGACAGCCCATTTTGGACCAGGGAGCCAAGTGGAGACAGCGGAGAAAGGAGAGTCTCTACAATAAACGGTGCTGGGAAGCCTGCACAGCCACATGGAACACAACGAGAGTACACCATGCTGTTACACCTGGCACACACACCACCTGAAATGGATTAAAGCCTTGAATGGCAGACTTGAAACCGAGAACCTTGTAGGAGAAGACCTAGGCAGAGTGCTCTTTGCCATCTGTCTGAGCCGCCTATTGGGAAGAAGCATGTCTGACTGGGCAAGGGCAACAAAGGAAACAAGAAACAAACGGGACCACATCAAATGCACACACTTCTGCCAGTCAAGGAAACCATCAACTGAATACTAAGACACCACAACAATTGGGAGAGGATGTTTGCAAACCACACATCGGACAAGGGGTGAAAAGCCCAAAGATACAATCAACTCGCACGTCTCCACAAGAAAAAAAACAAGCCAATGAAAACCTGGTCAAAAGATGGAAGCAGAGATTTCTCCGAAGAAGACAGAAAGAGGGCCAGTAGGTGCATGAAAACTTGTTCACCATCATTAAGTCTCAGGAAAATGCAAATCCAAACTGCAAGCACATGGCAGCTCACTGTGGTCAGCATGGCTAGAAGGAAGCAGACAGGAAATAACAAGTGTCAGAGAGGAGGTGGAGAGAAGGGAAGCCTCCTGCACTGCTGGTGGGAGTGTAACCCGGTGCAGCCACGATGCCAAAGGTGTGCAACTGCCTCAGAAATTTAAGCATCCATGTCCCGTATGACCCAGCTATTAACCTGCCGCTTGTTTATCCAAAAAAGTCAGAAAGACTACCGCATGAAGACATGTGCATGGCTGTGTTCACCACAGTCTTACTCCTGATATCCAAGGCTTGGAAAGCACCCTGGTGTCCAGCAAGGGATGATTGGAGAAGGAAGATGGGCTATAGCCACACAATGGTATACCACTCAGCCGGAACAAATGATGCAGTCCAGCCATTTGTGACCACCAGAATGGCTGTGAGGGTTTTAGGGGAAGTGTAACAAGCCCCAGTGAGAAATTCAAATACCATAGAATCTCACTTACAAGGAGAAGGAAAAGCAAGCACTAACCAACAGGTGGCACTGAACATTTGTATGCGGGCTCCCAGAGGCAAAGAGGGGCGGTGACGGAGGGTGAAAGAGAAGATTAGGCACAAGTGTGTGGTGAGGGCCTGTGATTAGTCTTACACTGGTGAAGATGATGTAAGCTACACAGAAGTCTAAAGCAATGAGGATGTGAATCTGGAAGTTATAGTACGTTCTAAGGCAGGGTCATGGCTATAAATTCACCTCAAATCAAAAATCCAAAAAGGGGTCCAGAATGATGTCATAAAGCTTTGGGGGCGGAAAGAGTTTACAGAAGGTGAACTTCCAAGGATGGAAAATCACCTCCAAATGCTTACAGATGCTACAGAAAGGCAGACCATTCCAAATAGGTGAAGAGGAATACTACGAAGAGAACATGATCAGTCCTAAACCCATGAACGAACGGAAAATGTTACCGTCCATGATGTTATTACTAATCACCTTCACGAATAATCCAAACAGGCCCGCGTCTTCCCAAGTTCAGGCAAAAGGTTGGTCCAAAAGTACAATTCAGGGCCGGCCCTGTGGTGGAGCAGGTAAGTGCCCACATTCCGCTTGGGCGGCCCGGGCCTCACTGTTTCACATTACGAGTGCATATCACATTAGTAGTGTTAGGAAATATAGATTTCATGGTATGGTGCGGGCAGAGATCATAACTAAGCAGCAATTGTGAGGATACGTTATCAATACGCACAAGAAAAGGAACCATAAGAATATTACAATCTATGGAAGTATCTGGTACACTTCCCAAAGGCAGAAGGAAGGAAAACTTGTGACCTGCCAAGGTGGAATTGGCAGAGTGCCACGAGATGACACCATCATTGTGCGTCAGAACATTCCCTGGGCAACTTCAACTTGTGAGGGAGTCCAGGACTTTTTCTGGGTAAGGTCCACCCATTTTGCCATCTACCCAAGATATAAGAGATAAAACCCAGGATAATCTTACAGGAGTGAAACCAGTGTCTAGAGAGAATGTAGGAGCCCTTTCGAAGTTCAAGGAGAAAGATAGAAACTGACAACAATTGCAGAAAAAGGAAAACTATCCTACCTAGACAGGGTGAGGAGTCAGACTGGTCTGAGATGGCTGTGAAACTCTGTGTGCACGGAGGTTGTCAGGACAACTTCGAATTTTGAGGTCGCTTATGACATCACGGTGAACATGTCCCCCAGGGTGGCCGCATGGTTACAGTCTGACGATTGGCCTAGGCTAGGCTATTAAAGGGACAGATACCCAGAAACAGGTTTGGCAAACAGAAAGCAGGCACAGAAACTAGAAGAGATAAAACAGAGTCTGATGCAAGGGATAAGAAAGGAACCCTAGGCCACAAGTGAGAATAGAGGGACAAGCACGGAGAGGAGAACATTGTCATCTATTCAAGTCTATGGGGAGGTCATGCTGATTCAAGCTTGCAACTTCATTGGAAACAAGTGGCCGGACTTGGGGTTCATCACACCTACAGTGCCCTTGTGCCTTAAGCATAATGCAAAGTCAAGAAAGATGTCTTGAGGACATTGAAGAGAAGAATCGATGCCTCCTTTCCAAGGCCCATAGCATTCTTTGAAGGTCAGTCTCTTTTTCCGAAGCTCTGGTGTCACGTGGGCCCACTGGGCACATGGTAATGTGTCCCAAGAGATGTCTTGGAAGCCTTGAAGGAATGGAGCCCTGTCACGCTTGGGGTATGTCTCTTTGTTTGGAAGTGCTCTACAAGGGTGCTGAAAAGCACCCTCTTCCACAGGGCTTCGTTCCTTCGTGAAGGCTGCCCTCCCAGGCTAGTGTGCTCTGTTTGCCTCCATCGAAATTCTCTCCCCCTACCTCTTGCCGTAGAAGGATTATTGATTATGTGTTTTGACACCATATGTAAGGAAGTTGCACGAAAATTAGAACTTTACAGTTGTGTTTCAAGAAAAATACACAGGCCAGGGTAGAGGATGTAGGGCAAACAAATGGCCCACCCTATAAAAATTAAGTAAGCCCGTATCTGGACGGAATCTAGGGGAACGTTCAAGGATCAGGGGTCAAGTTCGAAACTTCCCAAATCCGGAAAAGAGACAGAAAAATCTCTTTCCTGGAGAGTGGAATTCATCCGATTTGTCTAAGTTGTCTTGGAAACATTGTGTCCGTGAAGGGGGTTGCCAGGACCACCTCGAATTTGGAGTTTCTGATCTCAGGATGTCAAACCAACCCACATGACCACGTGTTCTCAGTGCTTAGTTTGACCCAGGCTAGGATAGCCAAGAGTCCTACAAGTGACCGGTGCAAATTCAAGGACAACAACCAAGAGTCACGAAAGCACTCACACCTCACCCTAGAGAACATACAGCGATTAAAGAAATACAAACTAATCACTTGGAATGAAGGAGAACGGACTGAGAAGCATGTCTAAGGGAGATAGCTGAGAAAGACCATGACGAGTATACTATGGAAAAGAAAAAGAGGACCCAGAAAATGGAAGGTGAACAGAAATCACACCTGAATTATCCACAATGAAAGATGATGTCCGTCTTTAGACAGACTCTGCTGGAACGTTTGAAAGTCAGAGAAATTCACAAGCCAAAAAACGGCAGCGAAGGTCAAGCATGGGCTAACTGGGAAGGGTGAGTTATGAGACTGCTCCAAGCAGGCTCTGAAACCTGTATCCATGAAGCATGCTGGACCTCAGAGACACACTTATGACAAATCCTCTGACATCACAATGGACCCGAAAAACAACCTAGCCTCATCTACACAGTGCTAGAGTTGGGCTCACTAGTATATTTAACTCCCATTGCACTCAACTGCACGTTGCCACTGAACATGTAAGTGGCCGGCCGGTGGTGCAGTGGTGAGGTCCGCACCTCCTGGGTCTGTGGCCCAGTATGGGCTGGGTGGAATCCTCGGTTTGGGCCTCCTCACCACTGCTTCAGTTGTTCTGGTGCAGGCGTCCGAGGTAGAGTAGAGGCAGATGGGATGGGACGTTGGACAGGGCCAGACTTCCACAGCAAATACAGGAGCATTGCCAGCAGATGTGAGCACAGCAATGCACTTGTGCCAAAACAAAACCAATTAAAAGTTGCAAAGAATAGAAAAACTGAAGCTAAGGAAAAAAAAAAAAACAAAAAAACAGGAGCTTGCCATTACGAAGAATAGGATCTCTGTGAATAACCTTAGCAAAACAGGTGAATTCTATGTTAATTCAAAAACTAGCAAACCTTTGGGGAAAGAAACTCAAGAAGACACAAGAAAAAAAAAGATATCGAGGGATCTAGGAATGGAAGGATTAACACACTTGAAAGGTTCATACCGCAGTAAGGAATCTCTGGATTCCATGCAATCCCAGTCAAAGTTGCAGCAGTATTTGCCACAGAGAAGAAGAGAGAATCCTAAAGTTTCTAGCCAGCAACACGAGACCCTGACTAGGCAAAGGAATCCTCAGGAAAACGAACAAAGCAGCACGTGTCACAATTTCTGATTTCAACATAGAGGACGAAGCGCTAGGTACCAAAACGGCACAGTCTGGGCCCCAAAACAGGCATGAAGACCCATGCAAAACAATTGAGAGCCCAGAGCCCAACTCAAACTTACATGGACAGCCCATTTTGGACCAGGGAGCCAAGTGGAGACAGCGGAGAAAGGAGAGTCTCTACAATAAACGGTGCTGGGAAGCCTGCACAGCCACATGGAACACAACGAGAGTACACCATGCTGTTACACCTGGCACACACACCACCTGAAATGGATTAAAGCCTTGAATGGCAGACTTGAAACCGAGAACCTTGTAGGAGAAGACCTAGGCAGAGTGCTCTTTGCCATCTGTCTGAGCCGCCTATTGGGAAGAAGCATGTCTGACTGGGCAAGGGCAACAAAGGAAACAAGAAACAAACGGGACCACATCAAATGCACACACTTCTGCCAGTCAAGGAAACCATCAACTGAATACTAAGACACCACAACAATTGGGAGAGGATGTTTGCAAACCACACATCGGACAAGGGGTGAAAAGCCCAAAGATACAATCAACTCGCACGTCTCCACAAGAAAAAAAACAAGCCAATGAAAACCTGGTCAAAAGATGGAAGCAGAGATTTCTCCGAAGAAGACAGAAAGAGGGCCAGTAGGTGCATGAAAACTTGTTCACCATCATTAAGTCTCAGGAAAATGCAAATCCAAACTGCAAGCACATGGCAGCTCACTGTGGTCAGCATGGCTAGAAGGAAGCAGACAGGAAATAACAAGTGTCAGAGAGGAGGTGGAGAGAAGGGAAGCCTCCTGCACTGCTGGTGGGAGTGTAACCCGGTGCAGCCACGATGCCAAAGGTGTGCAACTGCCTCAGAAATTTAAGCATCCATGTCCCGTATGACCCAGCTATTAACCTGCCGCTTGTTTATCCAAAAAAGTCAGAAAGACTACCGCATGAAGACATGTGCATGGCTGTGTTCACCACAGTCTTACTCCTGATATCCAAGGCTTGGAAAGCACCCTGGTGTCCAGCAAGGGATGATTGGAGAAGGAAGATGGGCTATAGCCACACAATGGTATACCACTCAGCCGGAACAAATGATGCAGTCCAGCCATTTGTGACCACCAGAATGGCTGTGAGGGTTTTAGGGGAAGTGTAACAAGCCCCAGTGAGAAATTCAAATACCATAGAATCTCACTTACAAGGAGAAGGAAAAGCAAGCACTAACCAACAGGTGGCACTGAACATTTGTATGCGGGCTCCCAGAGGCAAAGAGGGGCGGTGACGGAGGGTGAAAGAGAAGATTAGGCACAAGTGTGTGGTGAGGGCCTGTGATTAGTCTTACACTGGTGAAGATGATGTAAGCTACACAGAAGTCTAAAGCAATGAGGATGTGAATCTGGAAGTTATAGTACGTTCTAAGGCAGGGTCATGGCTATAAATTCACCTCAAATCAAAAATCCAAAAAGGGGTCCAGAATGATGTCATAAAGCTTTGGGGGCGGAAAGAGTTTACAGAAGGTGAACTTCCAAGGATGGAAAATCACCTCCAAATGCTTACAGATGCTACAGAAAGGCAGACCATTCCAAATAGGTGAAGAGGAATACTACGAAGAGAACATGATCAGTCCTAAACCCATGAACGAACGGAAAATGTTACCGTCCATGATGTTATTACTAATCACCTTCACGAATAATCCAAACAGGCCCGCGTCTTCCCAAGTTCAGGCAAAAGGTTGGTCCAAAAGTACAATTCAGGGCCGGCCCTGTGGTGGAGCAGGTAAGTGCCCACATTCCGCTTGGGCGGCCCGGGCCTCACTGTTTCACATTACGAGTGCATATCACATTAGTAGTGTTAGGAAATATAGATTTCATGGTATGGTGCGGGCAGAGATCATAACTAAGCAGCAATTGTGAGGATACGTTATCAATACGCACAAGAAAAGGAACCATAAGAATATTACAATCTATGGAAGTATCTGGTACACTTCCCAAAGGCAGAAGGAAGGAAAACTTGTGACCTGCCAAGGTGGAATTGGCAGAGTGCCACGAGATGACACCATCATTGTGCGTCAGAACATTCCCTGGGCAACTTCAACTTGTGAGGGAGTCCAGGACTTTTTCTGGGTAAGGTCCACCCATTTTGCCATCTACCCAAGATATAAGAGATAAAACCCAGGATAATCTTACAGGAGTGAAACCAGTGTCTAGAGAGAATGTAGGAGCCCTTTCGAAGTTCAAGGAGAAAGATAGAAACTGACAACAATTGCAGAAAAAGGAAAACTATCCTACCTAGACAGGGTGAGGAGTCAGACTGGTCTGAGATGGCTGTGAAACTCTGTGTGCACGGAGGTTGTCAGGACAACTTCGAATTTTGAGGTCGCTTATGACATCACGGTGAACATGTCCCCCAGGGTGGCCGCATGGTTACAGTCTGACGATTGGCCTAGGCTAGGCTATTAAAGGGACAGATACCCAGAAACAGGTTTGGCAAACAGAAAGCAGGCACAGAAACTAGAAGAGATAAAACAGAGTCTGATGCAAGGGATAAGAAAGGAACCCTAGGCCACAAGTGAGAATAGAGGGACAAGCACGGAGAGGAGAACATTGTCATCTATTCAAGTCTATGGGGAGGTCATGCTGATTCAAGCTTGCAACTTCATTGGAAACAAGTGGCCGGACTTGGGGTTCATCACACCTACAGTGCCCTTGTGCCTTAAGCATAATGCAAAGTCAAGAAAGATGTCTTGAGGACATTGAAGAGAAGAATCGATGCCTCCTTTCCAAGGCCCATAGCATTCTTTGAAGGTCAGTCTCTTTTTCCGAAGCTCTGGTGTCACGTGGGCCCACTGGGCACATGGTAATGTGTCCCAAGAGATGTCTTGGAAGCCTTGAAGGAATGGAGCCCTGTCACGCTTGGGGTATGTCTCTTTGTTTGGAAGTGCTCTACAAGGGTGCTGAAAAGCACCCTCTTCCACAGGGCTTCGTTCCTTCGTGAAGGCTGCCCTCCCAGGCTAGTGTGCTCTGTTTGCCTCCATCGAAATTCTCTCCCCCTACCTCTTGCCGTAGAAGGATTATTGATTATGTGTTTTGACACCATATGTAAGGAAGTTGCACGAAAATTAGAACTTTACAGTTGTGTTTCAAGAAAAATACACAGGCCAGGGTAGAGGATGTAGGGCAAACAAATGGCCCACCCTATAAAAATTAAGTAAGCCCGTATCTGGACGGAATCTAGGGGAACGTTCAAGGATCAGGGGTCAAGTTCGAAACTTCCCAAATCCGGAAAAGAGACAGAAAAATCTCTTTCCTGGAGAGTGGAATTCATCCGATTTGTCTAAGTTGTCTTGGAAACATTGTGTCCGTGAAGGGGGTTGCCAGGACCACCTCGAATTTGGAGTTTCTGATCTCAGGATGTCAAACCAACCCACATGACCACGTGTTCTCAGTGCTTAGTTTGACCCAGGCTAGGATAGCCAAGAGTCCTACAAGTGACCGGTGCAAATTCAAGGACAACAACCAAGAGTCACGAAAGCACTCACACCTCACCCTAGAGAACATACAGCGATTAAAGAAATACAAACTAATCACTTGGAATGAAGGAGAACGGACTGATAAGCATGTCTAAGGGAGATAGCTGAGAAAGACCATGACGAGTATACTATGGAAAAGAAAAAGAGGACCCAGAAAATGGAAGGTGAACAGAAATCACACCTGAATTATCCACAATGAAAGATGATGTCCGTCTTTAGACAGACTCTGCTGGAACGTTTGAAAGTCAGAGAAATTCACAAGCCAAAAAACGGCAGCGAAGGTCAAGCATGGGCTAACTGGGAAGGGTGAGTTATGAGACTGCTCCAAGCAGGCTCTGAAACCTGTATCCATGAAGCATGCTGGACCTCAGAGACACACTTATGACAAATCCTCTGACATCACAATGGACCCGAAAAACAACCTAGCCTCATCTACACAGTGCTAGAGTTGGGCTCACTAGTATATTTAACTCCCATTGCACTCAACTGCACGTTGCCACTGAACATGTAAGTGGCCGGCCGGTGGTGCAGTGGTGAGGTCCGCACCTCCTGGGTCTGTGGCCCAGTATGGGCTGGGTGGAATCCTCGGTTTGGGCCTCCTCACCACTGCTTCAGTTGTTCTGGTGCAGGCGTCCGAGGTAGAGTAGAGGCAGATGGGATGGGACGTTGGACAGGGCCAGACTTCCACAGCAAATACAGGAGCATTGCCAGCAGATGTGAGCACAGCAATGCACTTGTGCCAAAACAAAACCAATTAAAAGTTGCAAAGAATAGAAAAACTGAAGCTAAGGAAAAAAAAAAAAACAAAAAAACAGGAGCTTGCCATTACGAAGAATAGGATCTCTGTGAATAACCTTAGCAAAACAGGTGAATTCTATGTTAATTCAAAAACTAGCAAACCTTTGGGGAAAGAAACTCAAGAAGACACAAGAAAAAAAAAGATATCGAGGGATCTAGGAATGGAAGGATTAACACACTTGAAAGGTTCATACCGCAGTAAGGAATCTCTGGATTCCATGCAATCCCAGTCAAAGTTGCAGCAGTATTTGCCACAGAGAAGAAGAGAGAATCCTAAAGTTTCTAGCCAGCAACACGAGACCCTGACTAGGCAAAGGAATCCTCAGGAAAACGAACAAAGCAGCACGTGTCACAATTTCTGATTTCAACATAGAGGACGAAGCGCTAGGTACCGAAACGGCACAGTCTGGGCCCCAAAACAGGCATGAAGACCCATGCAAAACAATTGAGAGCCCAGAGCCCAACTCAAACTTACATGGACAGCCCATTTTGGACCAGGGAGCCAAGTGGAGACAGCGGAGAAAGGAGAGTCTCTACAATAAACGGTGCTGGGAAGCCTGCACAGCCACATGGAACACAACGAGAGTACACCATGCTGTTACACCTGGCACACACACCACCTGAAATGGATTAAAGCCTTGAATGGCAGACTTGAAACCGAGAACCTTGTAGGAGAAGACCTAGGCAGAGTGCTCTTTGCCATCTGTCTGAGCCGCCTATTGGGAAGAAGCATGTCTGACTGGGCAAGGGCAACAAAGGAAACAAGAAACAAACGGGACCACATCAAATGCACACACTTCTGCCAGTCAAGGAAACCATCAACTGAATACTAAGACACCACAACAATTGGGAGAGGATGTTTGCAAACCACACATCGGACAAGGGGTGAAAAGCCCAAAGATACAATCAACTCGCACGTCTCCACAAGAAAAAAAACAAGCCAATGAAAACCTGGTCAAAAGATGGAAGCAGAGATTTCTCCGAAGAAGAAAGAAAGAGGGCCAGTAGGTGCATGAAAACTTGTTCACCATCATTAAGTCTCAGGAAAATGCAAATCCAAACTGCAAGCACATGGCAGCTCACTGTGGTCAGCATGGCTAGAAGGAAGCAGACAGGAAATAACAAGTGTCAGAGAGGAGGTGGAGAGAAGGGAAGCCTCCTGCACTGCTGGTGGGAGTGTAACCCGGTGCAGCCACGATGCCAAAGGTGTGGAACTGCCTCAGAAATTTAAGCATCCATGTCCCGTATGACCCAGCTATTAACCTGCCGCTTGTTTATCCAAAAAAGTCAGAAAGACTACCGCATGAAGACATGTGCATGGCTGTGTTCACCACAGTCTTACTCCTGATATCCAAGGCTTGGAAAGCACCCTGGTGTCCAGCAAGGGATGATTGGAGAAGGAAGATGGGCTATAGCCACACAATGGTATACCACTCAGCCGGAACAAATGATGCAGTCCAGCCATTTGTGACCACCAGAATGGCTGTGAGGGTTTTAGGGGAAGTGTAACAAGCCCCAGTGAGAAATTCAAATACCATAGAATCTCACTTACAAGGAGAAGGAAAAGCAAGCACTAACCAACAGGTGGCACTGAACATTTGTATGCGGGCTCCCAGAGGCAAAGAGGGGCGGTGACGGAGGGTGAAAGAGAAGATTAGGCACAAGTGTGTGGTGAGGGCCTGTGATTAGTCTTACACTGGTGAAGATGATGTAAGCTACACAGAAGTCTAAAGCAATGAGGATGTGAATCTGGAAGTTATAGTACGTTCTAAGGCAGGGTCATGGCTATAAATTCACCTCAAATCAAAAATCCAAAAAGGGGTCCAGAATGAAGTCATAAAGCTTTGGGGGCGGAAAGAGTTTACAGAAGGTGAACTTCCAAGGATGGAAAATCACCTCCAAATGCTTACAGATGCTACAGAAAGGCAGACCATTCCAAATAGGTGAAGAGGAATACTACGAAGAGAACATGATCAGTCCTAAACCCATGAACGAACGGAAAATGTTACCGTCCATGATGTTATTACTAACCACCTTCACGAATAATCCAAACAGGCCCACGTCTTCCCAAGTTCAGGCAAAAGGTTGGTCCAAAAGTACAATTCAGGGCCGGCCCTGTGGTGGAGCAGGGAAGTGCCCACATTCCGCTTGGGCGGCCCGGGCCTCACTGTTTCACATTACGAGTGCATATCACATTAGTAGTGTTAGGAAATATAGATTTCATGGTATGGTGCGGGCAGAGATCATAACTAAGCAGCAATTGTGAGGATACGTTATCAATACGCACAAGAAAAGGAAGCATAAGAATATTACAATCTATGGAAGTATCTGGTACACTTCCCAAAGGCAGAAGGAAGGAAAACTTGTGACCTGCCAAGGTGGAATTGGCAGAGTGCCACGAGATGACACCATCATTGTGCGTCAGAACATTCCCTGGGCAACTTCAACTTGTGAGGGAGTCCAGGACTTTTTCTGGGTAAGGTCCACCCATTTTGCCATCTACCCAAGATATAAGAGATAAAACCCAGGATAATCTTACAGGAGTGAAACCAGTGTCTAGAGAGAATGTAGGAGCCCTTTCGAAGTTCAAGGAGAAAGATAGAAACTGACAACAATTGCAGAAAAAGGAAAACTATCCTACCTAGACAGGGTGAGGAGTCAGACTGGTCTGAGATGGCTGTGAAACTCTGTGTGCACGGAGGTTGTCAGGACAACTTCGAATTTTGAGGTCGCTTATGACATCACGGTGACCATGTCCCCCAGGGTGGCCGCATGGTTACAGTCTGAGGATTGGCCTAGGCTAGGCTATTAAAGGGACAGATACCCAGAAACAGGTTTGGCAAACAGAAAGCAGGCACAGAAACTAGAAGAGATAAAACAGAGTCTGATGCAAGGGATAAGAAAGGAACCCTAGGCCACAAGTGAGAATAGAGGGACAAGCACGGAGAGGAGAACATTGTCATCTATTCAAGTCTATGGGGAGGTCATGCTGATTCAAGCTTGCAACTTCATTGGAAACAAGTGGCCGGACTTGGGGTTCATCACACCTACAGTGCCCTTGTGCCTTAAGCATAATGCAAAGTCAAGAAAGATGTCTTGAGGACATTGAAGAGAAGAATCGATGCCTCCTTTCCAAGGCCCATAGCATTCTTTGAAGGTCAGTCTCTTTTTCCGAAGCTCTGGTGTCACGTGGGCCCACTGGGCACATGGTAATGTGTCCCAAGAGATGTCTTGGAAGCCTTGAAGGAATGGAGCCCTGTCACGCTTGGGGTATGTCTCTTTGTTTGGAAGTGCTCTACAAGGGTGCTGAAAAGCACCCTCTTCCACAGGGCTTCGTTCCTTCGTGAAGGCTGCCCTCCCAGGCTAGTGTGCTCTGTTTGCCTCCATCGAAATTCTCTCCCCCTACCTCTTGCCGTAGAAGGATTATTGATTATGTGTTTTGACACCATATGTAAGGAAGTTGCACGAAAATTAGAACTTTACAGTTGTGTTTCAAGAAAAATACACAGGCCAGGGTAGAGGATGTAGGGCAAACAAATGGCCCACCCTATAAAAATTAAGTAAGCCCGTATCTGGACGGAATCTAGGGGAACGTTCAAGGATCAGGGGTCAAGTTCGAAACTTCCCAAATCCGGAAAAGAGACAGAAAAATCTCTTTCCTGGAGAGTGGAATTCATCCGATTTGTCTAAGTTGTCTTGGAAACATTGTGTCCGTGAAGGGGGTTGCCAGGACCACCTCGAATTTGGAGTTTCTGATCTCAGGATGTCAAACCAACCCACATGACCACGTGTTCTCAGTGCTTAGTTTGACCCAGGCTAGGATAGCCAAGAGTCCTACAAGTGACCGGTGCAAATTCAAGGACAACAACCAAGAGTCACGAAAGCACTCACACCTCACCCTAGAGAACATACAGCGATTAAAGAAATACAAACTAATCACTTGGAATGAAGGAGAACGGACTGAGAAGCATGTCTAAGGGAGATAGCTGAGAAAGACCATGACGAGTATACTATGGAAAAGAAAAAGAGGACCCAGAAAATGGAAGGTGAACAGAAATCACACCTGAATTATCCACAATGAAAGATGACGTCCGTCTTTAGACAGACTCTGCTGGAACGTTTGAAAGTCAGAGAAATTCACAAGCCAAAAAACGGCAGCGAAGGTCAAGCATGGGCTAACTGGGAAGGGTGAGTTATGAGACTGCTCCAAGCAGGCTCTGAAACCTGTATCCATGAAGCATGCTGGACCTCAGAGACACACTTATGACAAATCCTCTGACATCACAATGGACCCGAAAAACAACCTAGCCTCATCTACACAGTGCTAGAGTTGGGCTCACTAGTATATTTAACTCCCATTGCACTCAACTGCACGTTGCCACTGAACATGTAAGTGGCCGGCCGGTGGTGCAGTGGTGAGGTCCGCACCTCCTGGGTCTGTGGCCCAGTATGGGCTGGGTGGAATCCTCGGTTTGGGCCTCCTCACCACTGCTTCAGTTGTTCTGGTGCAGGCGTCCGAGGTAGAGTAGAGGCAGATGGGATGGGACGTTGGACAGGGCCAGACTTCCACAGCAAATACAGGAGCATTGCCAGCAGATGTGAGCACAGCAATGCACTTGTGCCAAAACAAAACCAATTAAAAGTTGCAAAGAATAGAAAAACTGAAGCTAAGGAAAAAAAAAAAACAAAAAAACAGGAGCTTGCCATTACGAAGAATAGGATCTCTGTGAATAACCTTAGCAAAACAGGTGAATTCTATGTTAATTCAAAAACTAGCAAACCTTTGGGGAAAGAAACTCAAGAAGACACAAGAAAAAAAAAGATATCGAGGGATCTAGGAATGGAAGGATTAACACACTTGAAAGGTTCATACCGCAGTAAGGAATCTCTGGATTCCATGCAATCCCAGTCAAAGTTGCAGCAGTATTTGCCACAGAGAAGAAGAGAGAATCCTAAAGTTTCTAGCCAGCAACACGAGACCCTGACTAGGCAAAGGAATCCTCAGGAAAACGAAGAAAGCAGCACGTGTCACAATTTCTGATTTCAACATAGAGGACGAAGCGCTAGGTACCGAAACGGCACAGTCTGGGCCCCAAAACAGGCATGAAGACCCATGCAAAACAATTGAGAGCCCAGAGCCCAACTCAAACTTACATGGACAGCCCATTTTGGACCAGCGAGCCAAGTGGAGACAGCGGAGAAAGGAGAGTCTCTACAATAAACGGTGCTGGGAAGCCTGCACAGCCACATGGAACACAACGAGAGTACACCATGCTGTTACACCTGGCACACACACCACCTGAAATGGATTAAAGCCTTGAATGGCAGACTTGAAACCGAGAACCTTGTAGGAGAAGACCTAGGCAGAGTGCTCTTTGCCATCTGTCTGAGCCGCCTATTGGGAAGAAGCATGTCTGACTGGGCAAGGGCAACAAAGGAAACAAGAAACAAACGGGACCACATCAAATGCACACACTTCTGCCAGTCAAGGAAACCATCAACTGAATACTAAGACACCACAACAATTGGGAGAGGATGTTTGCAAACCACACATCGGACAAGGGGTGAAAAGCCCAAAGATACAATCAACTCGCACGTCTCCACAAGAAAAAAAACAAGCCAATGAAAACCTGGTCAAAAGATGGAAGCAGAGATTTCTCCGAAGAAGACAGAAAGAGGGCCAGTAGGTGCATGAAAACTTGTTCACCATCATTAAGTCTCAGGAAAATGCAAATCCAAACTGCAAGGACATGGCAGCTCACTGTGGTCAGCATGGCTAGAAGGAAGCAGACAGGAAATAACAAGTGTCAGAGAGGAGGTGGAGAGAAGGGAAGCCTCCTGCACTGCTGGTGGGAGTGTAACCCGGTGCAGCCACGATGCCAAAGGTGTGCAACTGCCTCAGAAATTTAAGCATCCATGTCCCGTATGACCCAGCTATTAACCTGCCGCTTGTTTATCCAAAAAAGTCAGAAAGACTACCGCATGAAGACATGTGCATGGCTGTGTTCACCACAGTCTTACTCCTGATATCCAAGGCTTGGAAAGCACCCTGGTGTCCAGCAAGGGATGATTGGAGAAGGAAGATGGGCTATAGCCACACAATGGTATACCACTCAGCCGGAACAAATGATGCAGTCCAGCCATTTGTGACCACCAGAATGGCTGTGAGGGTTTTAGGGGAAGTGTAACAAGCCCCAGTGAGAAATTCAAATACCATAGAATCTCACTTACAAGGAGAAGGAAAAGCAAGCACTAACCAACAGGTGGCACTGAACATTTGTATGCGGGCTCCCAGAGGCAAAGAGGGGCGGTGACGGAGGGTGAAAGAGAAGATTAGGCACAAGTGTGTGGTGAGGGCCTGTGATTAGTCTTACACTGGTGAAGATGATGTAAGCTACACAGAAGTCTAAAGCAATGAGGATGTGAATCTGGAAGTTATAGTACGTTCTAAGGCAGGGTCATGGCTATAAATTCACCTCAAATCAAAAATCCAAAAAGGGGTCCAGAATGAAGTCATAAAGCTTTGGGGGCGGAAAGAGTTTACAGAAGGTGAACTTCCAAGGATGGAAAATCACCTCCAAATGCTTACAGATGCTACAGAAAGGCAGACCATTCCAAATAGGTGAAGAGGAATACTACGAAGAGAACATCATCAGTCCTAAACCCATGAACGAACGGAAAATGTTACCGTCCATGATGTTATTACTAATCACCTTCACGAATAATCCAAACAGGCCCACGTCTTCCCAAGTTCAGGCAAAAGGTTGGTCCAAAAGTACAATTCAGGGCCGGCCCTGTGGTGGAGCAGGGAAGTGCCCACATTCCGCTTGGGCGGCCCGGGCCTCACTGTTTCACATTACGAGTGCATATCACATTAGTAGTGTTAGGAAATATAGATTTCATGGTATGGTGCGGGCAGAGATCATAACTAAGCAGCAATTGTGAGGATACGTTATCAATACGCACAAGAAAAGGAAGCATAAGAATATTACAATCTATGGAAGTATCTGGTACACTTCCCAAAGGCAGAAGGAAGGAAAACTTGTGACCTGCCAAGGTGGAATTGGCAGAGTGCCACGAGATGACACCATCATTGTGCGTCAGAACATTCCCTGGGCAACTTCAACTTGTGAGGGAGTCCAGGACTTTTTCTGGGTAAGGTCCACCCATTTTGCCATCTACCCAAGATATAAGAGATAAAACCCAGGATAATCTTACAGGAGTGAAACCAGTGTCTAGAGAGAATGTAGGAGCCCTTTCGAAGTTCAAGGAGAAAGATAGAAACTGACAACAATTGCAGAAAAAGGAAAACTATCCTACCTAGACAGGGTGAGGAGTCAGACTGGTCTGAGATGGCTGTGAAACTCTGTGTGCACGGAGGTTGTCAGGACAACTTCGAATTTTGAGGTCGCTTATGACATCACGGTGACCATGTCCCCCAGGGTGGCCGCATGGTTACAGTCTGAGGATTGGCCTAGGCTAGGCTATTAAAGGGACAGATACCCAGAAACAGGTTTGGCAAACAGAAAGCAGGCACAGAAACTAGAAGAGATAAAACAGAGTCTGATGCAAGGGATAAGAAAGGAACCCTAGGCCACAAGTGAGAATAGAGGGACAAGCACGGAGAGGAGAACATTGTCATCTATTCAAGTCTATGGGGAGGTCATGCTGATTCAAGCTTGCAACTTCATTGGAAACAAGTGGCCGGACTTGGGGTTCATCACACCTACAGTGCCCTTGTGCCTTAAGCATAATGCAAAGTCAAGAAAGATGTCTTGAGGACATTGAAGAGAAGAATCGATGCCTCCTTTCCAAGGCCCATAGCATTCTTTGAAGGTCAGTCTCTTTTTCCGAAGCTCTGGTGTCACGTGGGCCCACTGGGCACATGGTAATGTGTCCCAAGAGATGTCTTGGAAGCCTTGAAGGAATGGAGCCCTGTCACGCTTGGGGTATGTCTCTTTGTTTGGAAGTGCTCTACAAGGGTGCTGAAAAGCACCCTCTTCCACAGGGCTTCGTTCCTTCGTGAAGGCTGCCCTCCGAGGCTAGTGTGCTCTGTTTGCCTCCATCGAAATTCTCTCCCCCTACCTCTTGCCGTAGAAGGATTATTGATTATGTGTTTTGACACCATATGTAAGGAAGTTGCACGAAAATTAGAACTTTACAGTTGTGTTTCAAGAAAAATACACAGGCCAGGGTAGAGGATGTAGGGCAAACAAATGGCCCACCCTATAAAAATTAAGTAAGCCCGTATCTGGACGGAATCTAGGGGAACGTTCAAGGATCAGGGGTCAAGTTCGAAACTTCCCAAATCCGGAAAAGAGACAGAAAAATCTCTTTCCTGGAGAGTGGAATTCATCCGATTTGTCTAAGTTGTCTTGGAAACATTGTGTCCGTGAAGGGGGTTGCCAGGACCACCTCGAATTTGGAGTTTCTGATCTCAGGATGTCAAACCAACCCACATGACCACGTGTTCTCAGTGCTTAGTTTGACCCAGGCTAGGGTAGCCAAGAGTCCTACAAGTGACCGGTGCAAGTTCAAGGACAACAACCAAGAGTCACGAAAGCACTCACACCTCACCCTAGAGAACATACAGCGATTAAAGAAATACAAACTAATCACTTGGAATGAAGGAGAACGGACTGAGAAGCATGTCTAAGGGAGATAGCTGAGAAAGACCATGACGAGTATACTATGGAAAAGAAAAAGAGGACCCAGAAAATGGAAGGTGAACAGAAATCACACCTGAATTATCCACAATGAAAGATGATGTCCGTCTTTAGACAGACTCTGCTGGAACGTTTGAAAGTCAGAGAAATTCACAAGCCAAAAAACGGCAGCGAAGGTCAAGCATGGGCTAACTGGGAAGGGTGAGTTATGAGACTGCTCCAAGCAGGCTCTGAAACCTGTATCCATGAAGCATGCTGGACCTCAGAGACACACTTATGACAAATCCTCTGACATCACAATGGACCCGAAAAACAACCTAGCCTCATCTACACAGTGCTAGAGTTGGGCTCACTAGTATATTTAACTCCCATTGCACTCAACTGCACGTTGCCACTGAACATGTAAGTGGCCGGCCGGTGGTGCAGTGGTGAGGTCCGCACCTCCTGGGTCTGTGGCCCAGTATGGGCTGGGTGGAATCCTCGGTTTGGGCCTCCTCACCACTGCTTCAGTTGTTCTGGTGCAGGCGTCCGAGGTAGACTAGAGGCAGATGGGATGGGACGTTGGACAGGGCCAGACTTCCACAGCAAATACAGGAGCATTGCCAGCAGATGTGAGCACAGCAATGCACTTGTGCCAAAACAAAACCAATTAAAAGTTGCAAAGAATAGAAAAACTGAAGCTAAGAAAAAAAAAAAACAAAAAAACAGGAGCTTGCCATTACGAAGAATAGGATCTCTGTGAATAACCTTAGCAAAACAGGTGAATTCTATGTTAATTCAAAAACTAGCAAACCTTTGGGGAAAGAAACTCAAGAAGACACAAGAAAAAAAAAGATATCGAGGGATCTAGGAATGGAAGGATTAACACACTTGAAAGGTTCATACCGCAGTAAGGAATCTCTGGATTCCATGCAATCCCAGTCAAAGTTGCAGCAGTATTTGCCACAGAGAAGAAGAGAGAATCCTAAAGTTTCTAGCCAGCAACACGAGACCCTGACTAGGCAAAGGAATCCTCAGGAAAACGAACAAAGCAGCACGTGTCACAATTTCTGATTTCAACATAGAGGACGAAGCGCTAGGTACCGAAACGGCACAGTCTGGGCCCCAAAACAGGCATGAAGACCCATGCAAAACAATTGAGAGCCCAGAGCCCAACTCAAACTTACATGGACAGCCCATTTTGGACCAGGGAGCCAAGTGGAGACAGCGGAGAAAGGAGAGTCTCTACAATAAACGGTGCTGGGAAGCCTGCACAGCCACATGGAACACAACGAGAGTACACCATGCTGTTACACCTGGCACACACACCACCTGAAATGGATTAAAGCCTTGAATGGCAGACTTGAAACCGTGAACCTTGTAGGA